>NW_022589713.1:19881051-20481051 GCF_004348235.1 Phoca vitulina
AAAGAAAGAAAGAAAGAAAGAAAGAAAGAAAGAAAGAAAGAAAGAAAAAAGAAAAGAAAAGAAAAGAAAGGAAGGAAGAAAGAAAAGGCAAGGAGAGTCAAAGCAGACCCCCAGGTTTCTGGCTTGAGCAACTGGACAAATACAAATCATTCTAGTTAGGCATCCTTGGTTGCAAGGAACAGAAATCCATTTAAACTAGCTTAAGAAAAGGATTTTTATGAGGACACGAAGCATCTCAGAGAAATGCAGAAAAGGGAAGGTGAAACCAAGGCCACTCCAAGACACACTCTCACCTCCTCTCCCATTAGTGGCTCCTCAACTTCTCTGACTACCTCCACTCCCCTTCCTGTCCTCTAATCAGCTACCTCTAAGTTGCCCCCTTTCCCAAACTTCATCTAGCCCTTCGTTGCCACCCCAGACACAGCTCTCCCATAGTCCTTCTGCTCCAGTGCCTACGATGAACTGAAAACTTCCTTGGTATCACTTAGATTCCCCTGAGTGGCATCTGACCAGCCCAACTCACATTTTGTGTTCCAGGCAAGCTTAGCAACGAACTCCCCTTAGATAAGGTGCACATCCCTGTGGCAATCAGCTATGACTGGGGCAGGGCCAGATGGCCTGCTGCCTATGTAGCAGGGACTATGGGTGGAGGAAGATTCTCTGAGAGTGTTAGTGAGACAGTTATCCCCAAATGTGCCAAATACAGTGGTATCATTAAACAGAGAGACTAATTCTACAAATATTCATTGTGAAAATGCTAAATGCTCAGCAAGAGAAGACGGCTGAGGCTTATGGCTCTGCCATTTTGGAAGGGATAGACTCAAAAGGACCAGCAGAAGAAGCAGAAGTTTCCATTTGGGAGAAGAGAGTTTTGAGAAGTGTATTGGTTTTTTATTACTGCTGTAACAAATTACCACAAACTCACAATGCAAACAATGCAAATTTATTCTCTCATAGTCCTAGAGGTCAGAAGTCTGAAATGGGTCTTATGGGGCTAAAATTAAGATATTGGCAGAGCTGTGTTCCTTTTGAAGGCTCTACAAACAACTCCATCCCTTGCCTTTTCTAGCTTCTGGAGGCTGCCAGCATTCCTTGGCTCATGACCTGGCATTACTCTGGCCTCTTTTTCCATCCTTTTGGCTCCTTCCCTGAATTGGACTCTTCTGTCTCCCTCTTTTCCTTATAAGAAGCCTTGTGATTACATTGGGACCACCCAGATAACCCAGGATTATCTCCCCATCTCAAGATCCTTAACTTAATTACATCCGCAAAGTCCTTTTTGTCAGTAAGGTAACATATTTACAGGTTCCAGGGATTAGGAAGGACATTATTCTGTCTACCAGATGAAGGATATGATGGTCACAGAGGACCAAGCCTGTCGCTGGTCTGAGGAAAAGCCCCCGAGTCTAAACATAGCCTCATCTGTATCCTTCAAAATACTGGTTTTCACAAAATGGAAGGAGAGGAAATTAAATGTGAAAAGATTAGAGGTATGCAGGTGGTAGAGAAAAGGAGGCAGAAATGCTGCTCACTCAGAAAAGTCCAGCAATGGAAGATGAAGAAAGGACTATAGTCTGAGGGAGAATCAGGCCAAAGGGAGATAAGGAATAACAGAGTCACTAAAGTATGAAAGGTGGAGGCAGAGACCCCTCTGAGTCATGGGGAGATAGAAACAGACCAAGCCTTGGGGTGTCCAGGATCAAAGGCACCTCCATGGAAATGCTATAGAGGGGCCCCAAGAGGAAAAGTTCAACATGACTCTTAGCATATCCAGCTGAGGTGAGATGTTGACTCAACCTCCTTGACTCTCATGAAAAGGCCTGGAGGTCTGCATAAGGAACAAGAAAGCAAACAGTGGAGATGGTGGGTTGGCAGCTCAGCAGAATGGTTTCATGGTGGATCTGGAAAGTGATCAATGCAGGGCTGCTAGAGACGGAGAGTGTAGAAAAGACAGAGAAGCCAAGGAAGGCCGGGGAGTGGAGAACTGAAGTGGGAAGGGGAGACAGCAGCCTATGTAAGCGTTCCACTCAGTGAGGGATGGAATGCATGGAAGAATGAAGAGCACCATAGGCATGGTGCTGCTGGTCTGCTGAGTGTTGTATAGGACGTGGGGCTGAACAGGTGGCTGTGATTAGATGGGGGAGGCTGGAGATGAACAGTGTCACATCACTAACCATGCCACACCCTTAAGGCGCACAGAGTTGCATGGATGAAAGTTACTGGCTTTCCTAGATGATCCATTTGTTTACCACAGTTCAATTAGCCTCCCGCCACCAGGAAAGAAGGGACTCAAGGTTATCCCATCAACTTCGATCATTATGTAGCCCTATATCTTTCTTTGGTGGGGTGGGGGGTGATTATAAAAAACATCTTGAGTGACTCAATTCAAGAAAACCTGAAATACACTGTCTCCACTTGCCATGCAACTGTTTATCCACGCTTGTCAGATGGACGTTGGCAGAAAGCACACTTCTTCCCCAGAGAAAAGAAAGATGTCACTAAAATTATCTTGGACTCCATAGGTGACATTAGTATAGCCAGACTGCAAAGCATCAAGTGCCAATTTACATGTTAGCTTCTGTTGTGCTAAATGAAAGAAATCGTATCCTTGTTGTGTCAATTATGTAGGTAAGAAAACTACTCCCACCGTGGGCCTGCAGCTGGGCTGCACATGGGCCCAGGGGCCAATTATCTGCTCATGTAGGTGGATTCTTTGCTGCTTGGCTCTAGAGGAAAATGCATCTTACATAAGGTGCTGCTCCATAGATAAGTCTGTTGTTAATATGCCTCAGACTGCCTTTGCCATGGCTATTATCACGGATACATGCGACGTACATCTTTTTTATCGGTGTGCATTGTACTTGTGGTAAAAAAACAAATAAGTAAAAAAGGAAAAGAGACCACAGGATGTCATTTGTTATTTTTAAAAAAAGAAAAAAAATTTTGCTACAGATTCAACCCATACCACATATTATCCCCGATGAATAAAACTGGAACATCAAACATGAATTAATCAAATTTGTGGGTTTTTCAAAATGGACTTTTCCATAGTTTAGCGTGATTCAGGAGGTACTTGCAGAGCATTATGGCCAAGTTGAATGAACTTGTTAAATGCTACCTGTTACGATTCTACCCCTTCATTACTGTTTTAAAATGTACAGAGTAATTCCCTCCCCCACTGCAAAAGAAAAAAAAAGAGGATTTGGTACTACACTCTTTTTTCTTTTTTTTTTTTTTTTTTTTAAAGATTTTATTTATTTATTTGAGAGAGAGAATGAGATAGAGAGAGAACATGAGAGGGGGGAGGGTCAGAGGGAGAAGCAGACTCCCTGCCGAGCAGGGAGCCCGATGCGGGACTCGATCCCGGGACTCCAGGATCATGACCTGAGCCGAAGGCAGTCGCTTAACCAACTGAGCCACCCAGGCGCCCTCTTTTTTTTTTTAAAGATTTATTTATTTATTTGAGAGAGAGAGAAAGAGAGTGTACACGTGCGTGTGAGCAAGTGGGGGGAGGAGCAGCGGGAGGGAATCCTCAAGCAGGCTCCCCATTGAGCACAAAGCCCGATGTGGGGCTCAATCCCAGGACCCCAGGTTCATGACCTAAGCCAAATTCAAGAGTTGGCTACTTAACCAACTGAGCCACCCAGGCGCTCCTGGTAATGCACTCTTAGCTGAGAGAATGGAGGAGACATGGAGGCCCAGTGTGAATCTGGGCCATTTCTTCTTTAATATCCAAGAACTGATCAGTCTAGGGAAACTGAGGCAGTTCAACCTGACGTTTGTTCCAATAGAAGCCGATTGTGCAGCAGAGTGGACCCCAGCTGCATTGTTAGGGAACTTTTGACCCTCCTCTGAAGACCCTGACCTGCCTGGGCGGGGCGGGGGGGGGCGTTCAGAATTGTGGGAAACTATTTGAGGGTGTTCAGGCAATAACACATTTCCCCATTTTCCTGGACCCAGGAAGGCAGACACTTGAAGGATAACTAGTGATGAAACCACCCAAGGCAGCCAGGGCCAGGAGCCCATGAGGCTGAAGAAGCCCCAGTGAGTTAAGAGTAATCATGTCTCTGGGCCTCTGTATCCCTATCTATGAGAGGCCCAGAGTGGACTCAATGCGCAGTGACATCCTCCATGCCGACTGTATGTGTCCAATGCCTAAGGGCCAGGTTTCACAATCACTATAGTGTGTCCTCTCTATACATTTCTGGGCTTCCTTCCTCAGCAGGGAGCAGCTGAGGTGCTAGCTGGGGATCCCACTGAAGCTCTGGCTGAGCCCTCATCCCCAAGCAAAGCCCAGATCCCAGACTGGAGTTGATACTAAGAGGAAGGGATCTTCTATGAGGCACAGAATCTCCAGAAAGTTGGGTCTGAGGACATGGTAGAGACTGGAGAGTCAGGCCTCCGAAAGGAAGATGAATCCTCAGTGTAGCCTGGCTGAGAGTTTTGTTCATCACTTGCCCAAGAGGGTGGGCACTGATGGCTCCAGTTTCAAACAACACGCACAAGGGCTGAGGGAGGACCTGTGGAGGGGACACTCTCAATGCTCCACACAGATCCTCTAGGATCTCTTTCAACATTCCTGTGCACCTCTCTCCCAGCTGCACTACGCTTTTGCCCTAATGGCCCACATTGCCCTTCTGGAACTCAGATCCTCCAAACGGACATCAGTTTACAAGTCCTAGACAGGACTGAATGCTAGGAAAGAGTCTTAGATATTTTCCAGAGCTTGATCCAGACCACCAGAATTCTCTCTAGCCTCTAACTCCTGTATTCCCAGCACTCTCTAACCCCCTCACCTCTTTGGTGATACCATGACCCAACTCACTGCCTGCCAATCAGTGAACCATATTTATGTTGCCTTCTACATAACACTGAGCATAAAATGGTTACATCAGAAACCCCAATATCCCCACCCCAACCCCCCCACACACACACATACCCCCTCTTCCTTACCCTCAACTGCTAGCGCCTGGAGGCATATTTAATGGTGTCTGCCATATAGAAAGTGCCATGGTACCTGTGTTTTGTCCCAGACCCAAGAGGAAGACTCTACCCAATGTAATTTAAAATGCCCCTCCCATTGTAGATTGTAGCAGAAAAAACACTAAGCAGGGCAAGGTACCCAGCCTCCAGACACCAGAAACAGGCTGCGTGCTCATTCAGGGAGAGAGGCCAAGGAATGAGAGAGAGCAAAAGAATGAGAGAATGGGAGTGAACAAGGCCCACACAGCCCCTCCACTCACCCCTCCTGTCAGGCTGACAACCATTCATTCCACGCTGTCCTGAAGCAAGAACTCTGCATTCATTCATTTGAAAATAGAGTTATTGCCTATGTGCCTATCCATAGAAATCAACAAATAAAGAGTTAATATTTACAGAAGAGTATCTACAGATACAAAGGAGCTTTCTGTCAACAATAAAAGTAACTAGGTCCAAAGTGAGTTCAAAATTGAACACATTATACCAGTGGCCTCATCTTGGGGCCCTTGAGGGGACCCTACTTAGTTATGCAAATTAAGGCCTTATATAATATAATATTTTATATTTGGAAAGAGGATGCTGAGGCCCCATAGGGATATAAGGTGTATAGTACCTGATGCCCTGGAGGAGTGTAACAGGGCTGTATGGCCCTGTGAAGGCATGCCTCTGCTAGAGACCCCTAGATCTGCAGAGCTCAGAAGGAAGATGGACTCACAGGGTAGGTAGAAACATTAAAGCAAGAGGATAGAATTTTTATTTCAAGATGGTAATCAGACTCCAACATAAGAATCTTAAAACAAGAAATCAACATTTCAGTCTAAATAGAGTGGACCATGAAAGAGGCTTGGCACACACTGGAAGAGAGAAGTAAGGCTATTTTATTGGCAACCCTTGGGGGGGGGGAGTGGAGAGGGGGATCTACCAGTTCCCTCAAGAGCTTCCTACCAGCCCTGCACCCACTGTCCTTAGAGGTCAACTGCAGAGAACCTCTACTGAGACCACATTCCAGAGTGCCTGCTCACTCCTCCATTTACTCTTATCACTGCATAAAGTCCTGGATTGAAGAGCTACCCTAGGTAAGTTTAATACTGATTCAGTCAAGATTCTGGAGTTCAGAGTAGCAACCACTTGGCAGCCCCTCTGCCCCACTGACTTGCCCCCGGACTGAGGAGAAATGCTCCTCCGGGTCCAGCCTCCCCCTGCAGCCGGGGGAGAGGCCCAGTCTCCAGCTGCTGAGAACGAACTGAGAGAATGCCTGGCCCTCCATGGCAGTCCTGGGTCCCCGGCGGCCCCCATGGCACCTCTCTCTCCCCACCCCGCTCCCTCGTCGGCATGTGAAGCGACCATGTCTGCTGCGCCAGGCCTCACAATTCACACAGGAATCCACCTCGCAATCCAGCGCACAGCATCACTCGGTCTGCGTTACCTCTCCATAATAATCTCATATATCAAAGCTGGGAGAGACCCGGCTCTGCCTGTGAGCGACTCCGTTAGACGCTGAATATCATTATCAGAGCCCCTCGCTCCCTCGGCTTCGTATGCAAACTCCTGAGCTCCCTGGAGTCCTTCCCGAGAAAAGTGCCCTGCTCCACGGACATCTGTTATTTTGCGGGTGAGGACGCTGAGGCTCCACCGAGACCGAACCAAATTAACGGCAGCCACGAATTGGCGGCAACCAAGACCTACATTGACACCTAGTGGCCTCTCTGGGAACTACAGGCGCTCTGGCGGGTTGCTCGGGAAGGGGCTCGGAAACCTGAACAATGCGCTGGTCTAGATACTAATATCCAGGAAGAGGACTGAATGGGAAACAAATATTTACTTTCAACACCGCTGTGGTGATAGACAAACCCACACGTTATGTTTAAATATCTTAACTTGGCAAGGAGAGGGAGAAATTGAAGCCATGACTCTCTCATCCCATTTCAGGATAAAGGCAGGTCACTGAGAAAGAGAAATGGAGGAATTGAATCGAACACGTAAGTGGAATCCAACTTTACATTGCATATCCCTCTGACTTGGGAATCTGTCCTACATATACTCACACAAATGTGCAAAGATAGTCATTGCAGCAGTGTTTGGAATTTAAAAAAGAAAAGAGGGCGCCTGGGTGGGTCAGTCGGTTAAGCGTCTGCCTTTGGCTTAGGTCATAATTCCAAGATCCTGGGATGGAGCCCCCCCGCCCCACCACCGTCGGGACTCAGCCCTTCGGGGAGTCCGCTTCTCCCTCTCTCTCTCTGCAGCTCCCCCTGCTGCTCCCCCGGCTTGTTCTCATTCTCTCTCTCTGTCAAATAAATAAATAAAATCTTTAAAAAATAAAGAACAGAACCTAATAAGACCATATACACATATGTAACAATATATATGTAACAGTATATATGACAAGTCATACATATATACACATGTGTGTGTATATGTGTGTGTATATACATACATTATACATGATACGACTTTTTTGTTATTGTTACATAGCTCAGTTTTACCTTTATTTGGAGTTTCCTTTCCTCCCAATGGCAGAAAGTAGAATCGTGGTCTGTCAGGGATGAAGTCAGGCATTTTATATTTAAACTTAGTCAATGCATAAGTTTTCTTTCCTTACTTCCGCCCTTAGATTTAGGGGCCTATCTCATATCACATTTTAAGGGGAAGGTGTCTGTTCCCCAAATCTCCAAATGAAGGTTTATCACTGACCCCTCAGTTCCTGAGTCCCCAAACTTTATCTCGAGAGTTCTAGAACACCTTGTATGTGATATCTAACCCCCATGTTCATATTGAATAATCTCTTGGTCTCGTTGCAAAGATGCTATTCCCTCTTTACTTCTTCAATATGTAACATGATGTTAAACTTAAAAGTAATATCCAAATATTATAACTGTCACCCATTGAGAGGCTATAAAAAGGGTTGAGTTGTTGGAAATTTCAAAGGATTTGTAAGGAGGATGTCTCTGGAGAGCTGCTGCAGTGCTCTGAGTTTCACTGCTGGGGAAAGGTGAAGTGGGGGCAATTTATCTCTAAAGCCCAACTTTAGGATTCCATGCAGAGAGGCAGAAATGTGCTCGCTGCTGTTGGGGAACAAAGAGGGTGGGTGCCTGGCTCACTCTGAGGAGGCCAAAGGGCCTGTGAATCCAGAGTAGATGGCAACATCTAGGAAAACCAGATGCCAAGGAGTAAAGTGCTGCTGTGTACTAGTTTGGGTTCTCCACAGAAACAGAACTAGATAGATAGATAGATGATAGATAGATAATAAGGAAATCGGTTCACATGATTATGGGGGATGAAAAGTCCCAAGATCTGCAGTTGGCAAGGAGAGCAATGGTGTAAGTTGCAGTCGGAGTCCCAGTCTGAAGGCAGAAGAAGACTGACATCCCCGCTTGAAGACCGGCAAAGAGAGAATTCTTTCTTACTCAGCCTTCTTACTCTCTTCAGGCCTTCAGTGGATTAGATGAGGCTCACATACTCTGGAGAGGGCAATCTGCTTTACTCAGTCTACCAATGCAAATGTTAATCTCATCCAGAAACACCTTCACAAACACACCCAGAATGTTTATCCAAATATCCGGGTACCCCATGGCCCAGTCAAGTTGAAACAAAATTAACCATCACAAGCCCACTCCTTGTCAATTTGGCATTCATATGCCTCTCCTTAAAACATGCTTTATCTACAAATAAAGATTATAACAAGGTCATAATGCCACCCAACATGATATAACTATCCCGCATACAATTAAAACCACACTAATTCTCAAGGAGATAAAGTCCTTGTGTACTGTTTACTTCTCTCTGATATCCCATAACTTAAATACTATGATATAAAGTCAATATATCTTATGTTGCATGATAAAGGAATAAAAGAGGGAAGAAAACAAAGATATTTGCTTTATACACTCACACACACCTATAAACATATCCATAACACAATAAGGAGGAATACTTGAGACAGACTCCTCATTTCTGTATCTGGTCATGTGGTATTTATAACCATCTTCTGCTACCTGTTTCCTTTGCCTTCAACAAGTACCTCAGCTGACGCTTTACCTGCTGAAGTGACTCAAACGCTCATTCCTGAAAGATCTGGGCCATTAGTGGTCCTGCCTGGGTTGGACTGTTATGGTTTTCCATTGAGCTTAATCACAGCACATGGTAATAGGAGATACCCTAAGGGATCTCCTGTATTCCATACACTTTGTTACCTCCACTGTGGAGTAGGAGTCCAGTTTCCCTTGGTGGTCAAGATGAGCCAGCGCAGTAACTCCTTCCTTTGCCTGGTGATTCAGAGATATGAGGACTATAAAGTAGCCATACAGTGGTCTTAACTTCCAGTTCAATAGTGGAGGCTTTCCTCCCTCTGTAACTAAGTCCTCTAGGCCAACAGAGCATAAGGTCATGAGAACAGGAAACACAAAAATTTTGCTATTGGGTCACTAGAGGTAATAATGAGTGGTGCCACTCCCATTTCCACCTCTTGATTCTTGGGCCCATGAATGTTGGCTTGGGAAAAAAAGGTACTACTTTATATGGGACACTGATTCAGAGAATAGTCTTGTGAAGAGCCTTACCCTAGTCCTGCAAAGGTATTGCCATCTAGTTGGTACCATAATTGAGTCTTCAAAAGGCCATTCCATAGTTCCATCAAGCCATGTGCTTTGGGATGGTGTAGAACATGGTAAGATCAATGAATTCCACATATGCATGGGTTCGTTGCAGCACTTTTTTTGCTGTGAAGTTCCTTGATCAGAAGCAATTCTGGAGGCACCTGGGTGACTCAGTCAGTTAAATGTCTGACTCTTGATTTCAGCTCAGGTCATGATCTCAGGGAAGTGAGATGGATCCCCGAGTCAGGCACCATACTCAGCAGAGTCTGCTTGAGATTCTCTCTCTCCCTCTGCCTCTGCCCCTCCCCCTGCTTATGTTTTTTCCCTCTCTCTCCCTCTCTCTCTCCCTCTCTCTCTCAAATAAATGAATAAATAAAATCTTTTAAAAAAGAAGAAGAAAAAGAAGCAATACTGTGTGGGATACCATGACAGTGGATAAGGCATTCTGTAAGTCCATGGGTGGTGGTTTTGGCAGTACACAGGGAAGGCAGATCCATAAGCAGAATAAGTGTCTATTCCAGTAAGAAAAAAGTTCTGCCCCTTCCATGATGGAAGTGATCCAATGTAATCAACCTGCCACCAGGTCACAAGCTAATCACCCCAGGGAATAGTGCTATATGGCATTCGATGTTGGTCTCTGCTGGAAGACTGAGCACTATCAGTGGCCACAGCAAGGTTGGCCTTGGTGAGAGAAATCCATGTTACTGAGTCTATGCATAACCTCTATCCCTGCCACCATGGCCACCTCATACATGAGTCCATTGAATGGTGACAGGAATGACTGGGGAAAGAGGCTGAATGGAATCCACCTAATGGATCATCCTATCAACCTGATTATTACAATCTTCCTCCTCTAAAGTCACCATTCAGTGAGCATTCAATGGGACACAAATATCTTCGTGTTTCTTGCCCATTCAGAGGCAAGAAACACATATCCACATATCTCTTCCCCAAATTTTTTGTTACCAATTTTTCAATCATGTTCCTTCCAAGTCCCTAACCATCCAGCCAAACCATTGGCTACAGCCCACGAATCAGCATATATTCGCACATCTGGCCATTTCTCCTTTCCAAGCAAAGTGAACCACCAGGCCACTGCTCAAATTCTGCCCTCACCACCGTCCATCAGGGATGTCCCAGAGAGGAGCTATAGTGCTACAGCTGTCCACTTCTGGATAGTGCCTGTATAATTATAAACCAGGCCCAAATCTTCTCTTCTTCTGATCATAGGGAACTCCCCATGAGGCCAAAGGTACAGGCTGAAAGGGAAAAGTCAATGTAGCAAGAGTGGGGATCATGGACATTTGGGCTACTTCCTCATATAACTTACTTGTGTCTTCTGGGCCTGCTCGGGCCCAATCACAAATATATATGCCACTTCCATTTGATGATGGAGTACCGTTGTGTCCAACTTTATGGCTTGGGGTGTCAGATAACACCCAGTTCATGATCGGCAGCTCAGCCGCGTGGTAAGTTTGTTGCCTATAGTTAAGCGTTTAATCTCTACTAAGGCCCAGGAGCAGGCCAAGAGCTGCTTCTCAAAAGGAATGTAGTTATCTATTGAAGATCCAGAACTTTGCTCCAAAATCCTAAGGGCCTGTGCTGTGATTCACCTGCAGGGGCATGTAAAAAGTTCCAAACAGCATCTCTAGCTGCCGCTGACGGTTTTAAGCCCTACTGGATCTGCAGAAGCATATGGCCCAAGCAGCAGAGCAGTTTGCACAGCAGCCTGGCCCTGTTGTAGAGCTTTCTCTTGTCTGGGCCCCACTCATAACTAGCAGCTTTTTGGGCCCCTGTAAGTGGGCTATGGTAACACACCCAAATGAGGAATGTGTCGCCACATATTATGCCACATTTTTGGTTGTAAGAGAGGCCAGATGCCTTGGAAAAGATATCTCAACATGTCCTACGCTACTGGACCCCTAGAAATTTCACTGACATAGAAGGCCCCTGAATTTTAATCAGATTTATTTCCCACCCTCTGACACACATATATTTGACCAATAAGTCTAGAGTAGTTGCTACTTCTTGTTCACTAGATCCAATTAGCATAATGTCATCAGTGTAATGGATCAGTACGATACCTTATAGAAGAGAAAGGTGATCAAGATGTCTTTGAATTAAATTATGACACAGGGCTAGAGAGTTGATATACCCTTGAGGTAGGACAGGGAAGGTGTACTGCTGGCCTTCCCAGGCAAGAGCAAACTGCTTTGGTGATCTTTACTAGCAGGTATTGAGAAAAAAGCAATGGGAAAATCAATAGCTGCACACTAGGTACCAGGGATGGGTTGGTTTGCTCAAGCAATGAAACCCTGTCGGGTACAGCAGGTGCACCTGGAGTCACAACCTGGTTAAGCTTACGATAATCCATAATCCACTGTCATTCTCTAAGATCCATCTGTCTTCCAAATAGGTCAAATAGGTGAGTAAAATGGGGATATAGTGGGAATCACGACCCCTGCTTCTTTCAAGTCCTTTATGGTAGCACTAGCCTCTGCAATCCCTCCATGAACTTGGTATTGTTTTTGATTTACTATTTTCCTATGTAGGAACAGTTCCACTTGGCCTTTCCCATCCTAATAGTCTTCATTCCACCAATTAGGGAACCAGTGTGGGGATTCTGCCAGCTGCTAAGTATATCTATTCCAATTATTCATTCTAAAACAAGGGAAATAAACACAGGATGTGTTCAAGGTCCCAATGGGTCCACTATGAGTCAAATCTAAATTAAAACTCCATTAAATCACCTGACCTCCAGGGATGCCTGGGTGGCTCAGGCAGTTAAGCAGTTGCCTTCGGCTCAGGTCATGATCCCAGGGTCCTGGGATCAAGTCCCATATTGGGTTCCCCACTCAGCAGGAAGCCTGCTTCTCCCTCTGCCTGCTGCTCCCCCTGCTTGTGCTTGCACTTTCTCTCTCTCTGACAAATAAATAAATAAAATCTTTTTTAAAAAAAAAATCACCTGACCTCCATAACTCCCTATCCTTGACTGGTGGACCACAGTGACATTTTGGGTCTCCTGGAGTTAATGTCAATTCAGAGTCGTGTCCAGTAGTCCCCAACAGCCCTGATTATTTCCTTTTCCCCAGTGTACAGTTGCCCTCCTCAAGGCTATAAATCCCTTTGGGGAAGACTGGGAAGAAGATTAACAGTGTACATTTTTGATTGTGTACCAAGGTCCTTCCTAAAGGAGACCTAGCCTCCCCTTCATTCAAGGGGTTCTGGGTTTATAAACTGGCTCAAGTTTGGGAATTGATTGAGGAGCTATGACTCTGTTTTTATGATTCAGGTTAAACTTGTTCACTTGACTTAGAACTTTTCTCATACAGACCAAGTAAAAATTTAGTAGGTTTCCTGTCTACTTTCACTTCTACTTTCACACCATGAGCAACTAGCCAACGCCATAGGTCAGTCTGAGTTGGACTATTCTTGATTGCTGCTTTTTTTTTTTTTTTAAAGATTTTATTTATTTACTTGACAGAGAGGGACACAGCAAGAGAGGGAACACAAGCAGGGGGAGTGGGAGAGGAGAAGCAGGCTTCCCGCCGAGCAGGGAGCCTGATGCGGGGCTCGATCCCAGGACCCTGGAATCATGACCTGAGCCGAAGGCAGATGCTTAATTACTGAGCCACCCAGGCACCCCTTGATTGCTGCTTTGACTCTGCTGTCCACTGCAGTAACTACACTCACCTTGCCTTTGGCAGCTGAGTGCCACCACTTTTGCTCACTGTGAGCCACCTTTTGGTCCATGTTTATGTTAACCAAACAAATTGTTAGAGCCCTTCCTAACTCCTTGAGCTTGCAGCATAAATGCAGAATCTCTGCTTAGTGAGCCTATATCAATAAATTCGACATGATCCAAATTAATGTTCCTTCCACTATTACCACACACTCTCAACATCCATTCCCACGTGTTCCCCAGATTTCTGTCTACACAAATTAGAAAACTCAAGTAGTCTTTTGGAGTGTAGTGCATCTCCTCATGGGTCACACTTGGTACCTCACCTTTAGGGACTGCTGGGATTTGAGTCTAGTTATAGGTCTAGAAGCCAAGGTGGGAGGTGGCTGTGGGGCCTGAGAAACTCACCATTGTCTTGCATGGCAACTGCCTCAGGGGTGGCCATTATAGCTTCCTCAGCCAATGCAGAGTTAATTCTCTCAGTAAGGAATCACTACCACTAGGGGTGGGAAGGCAGCTTCTACTGGGGGTAGGGAGGCCTCTTCCACAGGCAAAAAAGATTCATCAACATTTGGGGGCTCAAGGTCCCCAGCTTCATCAGGAACTTCCTACACACCTCCAATTCAAACTACAGGATCCCATTCTTTCCCAATCTATGCCCTTACTTTAATACCCTACAAGGCTGGGTGTTCAATTTACATTATAATTCAGCCAATTGCAGGGTTAAGATTCTGCATTTGATTTTCAGCAATTTCAACTCTTCCGCTATAGTAGATAAGAGTCTCCTTCAGGGTACACATAGAAGCTTTCAGGTGATTTATGTGGCATTTGAGCTGGGAATTCAAATCCCTGAGCTCATCCTTTTCTTTTGACACTTTGTCCAGCAACATTAGAAGCAACCAGCCAACCTCATTAGATTTGTTATTTTTCAAAAAAATGTTAGAAAATACTAAATACACAGTTACCCAACTCCTTGTTTATTAGTGGTTGATTAAGAATGTCCAATAATGATATTTTGCACATCTTTATTGGCAAATTATGCCATGGATTGTCAGTGTCCTCTTTACTATAGGAAATAGAGTCATTAGCATGTTTAAACCTAATTAGAGAACCAATTCCAGAAACCCCCAAACCGATTCAGAAAATTCATCCTTAAAATTCTGTTCCTCTAGAACCACTCTCAGTACCAAAATCTGTATTAGTCTGGGAGTTAGAGATGGATCGATAGATAGATAATAAGGAATTGGCTCATGGGATTATGGAGACTAAGAAGTCCCAGGATCTGTACTTGGCAAACTAGAGACCCAGGAGAGCAATGGTATAAGTTCCAGTCTGAGTCTGAAGGCAGGAGAAGACTGATATCCCAGCTTGAAAACAGTCAAGCAGAGAGAGAATTCTTTCTCACTCAGCCTTCTTATTCCATTGAGGACTTCACTGGATTGGATGAGCCTCACCCACATTGGAGAGGGCGATCTGCTTTACTCAGTCTACCAATTCAAATGTTAATCTCATTCAGAAAAACCCTCACTGACACAACCAGAATAATGTTTATCCAAATATCTGGGCATTCCCATGTCCCAGTCAAGTTGACACATAAAAGTAACCATCAAAAGCTGGAAAAATTAAATTCATTGCCTACATCATAGACTTACAGTCTGAGAATTTCAACAGAAAAGCTTACAAAGAGCTCATGAAAGTGTCCATAGGAGAAGGAAATCAGCTTTAAATCTCAAGCTGGGATTTGGGTTCCCAGGGAACCCAAACTGAGCTTTCAACTGTTCCAAACAAGTAAGTCCCTTCCTGAGCCCCCTTTCCACTCTATCCTTCTTGAAATCCAATCTCAGATGGGCCCATAATGGCAGCAGGTGCAGGAAGAGGAGGTAAAAAAGAAATGGAAACGGACCACACACTTCCCTGAAGTAAGGAACCCAACCTGCTAAAGACAAAAGCAGCTTTCTCTCTCATAAGAGTTCAATGTTTTTATTACTGGGAATAGGCAGTTTTAATTATGAATTGAATTAAAGTGACTGTGTTAAAGTGACTATAGGGCTTTCTATCACCTAAGAGTGACCCAAAAAGTCATCAACTGACAAGGAAAAAAAACTGCCCACCCGGGTAAATTTTAAGGGAGGATGGAGATACGCCATGAATCAGTAGATTTTCAAAGTATCCATTATTTCCATCTCTTGTGTTATGAATTTTTCTGGTTGCTGAGTCTGAAATATGCCTCATAATGAATTTCGTCATGCCCTTTGTCATTTTTATATTATAGCTCATTCTGCATGGCAGTGTTTTCCATGAAAAAGTCCTTCTATGGTAGATACTTCTGCAGCTATCTTAGCCTATTCCTCCTAGTTTACACACTCAGGACTAGGTCTTATGGAGTTTCAAGTGTTTTCTCTAAGCCAATAAAATTCCTGATGCTTTTCCCCTGTGCAGAACCAGGTCAGACAAAGATGCCCCTTTTTCTTCCTGCACCATGGGCAAGCAGCACACTTCTGGAGTGTTTTCAGTCCCCGTTCACTAAACAGACAAGACAACCAGCCCCAACCTCAGCTTCAGGCAGTGAGCATGGCTCCATTCTCCTGCCAAGCTTGGGGTATACTTATTTCCATTCCCACATGAGCTTTGAAGCCCAACCTATATGTACACCCAGTTCCTTCTACCCTTGGGCTATCCTTCATCAGCTTACTCTATAGGTTTATTCTTCCCTATTGGTCCACAAAGATTGTGAGTGTGTGTATATGTGTGTGTGATCTGTCATTCCTCTGTTTGGAGGAGGTTACAGAGAGGGTTTGATGTGTGCTCACTCCACACTTGATCAGATGTCTTCCAGTCATGCCTCAGATACTAGTGAGCTAGACAAGCAGGATATATGCCCCAGCCCCAAGTCACCTCAGTTTTGCAACAGAGTGAACAAGCCCATCTCTGCAAGTAACTACATTTTCCCTTAGTGATGGGAAGAACTTGCTTGCTTATTATTGGCTTTGGCAGAAATCCCTCCCTCTCTTGTCCTGCCTGCCCAGAAGAGGGGACACCTCTCCATGAGAGCTGATGGAGGACAGACTATTCCACATTCTGGAGAGCCCCAGTGCCAGAAGCTTCCTCAAGCCCTCCCTCTCACAGTGGGACACTTCAGAGGTGATCCAGGACTTTCAGATAAAATCTCAGGTGCAGATGCTGATACCACATATGTCAGCCTGCTACTCCCACAGGCTCAGAAGGCTCTGTGCCTCCAATGTGCTGCTCTCACCAGGCTCCTATTCTTTCCGGGGGTTGCATCATCAGCCCAGCCTGGCTGATCAGCCCAAACTCTGAATCTCCAACAACGAATTAGGGTAAAAAAAACAAGAAGAGGGGCCTGAGCACTCCCACTGGGGCAGGTGGAGAGTCCAGACCCGGAGAGGCAACATGGATGGCTCAGGAACTACATTTGCTTAGGAGAGAAGCAGCCCATACAGCCACAGCCCTCCCACCTCAGCAGCCGTACGTCACCCTCCCCGAGAGCTGAGCAACTGGCCAATCAGCAAGAAGTTCAGCTGACTAGAACCACTGCGTACCAACCGTACACCAGACACTGCGCTAAAAACTTTACATATATTTTCTCATTTACTCATCTACCCATCCTGATGGAAAGTAATGTCAGTTCCATTTTTCAGATGAGTAACTGAAGCTCAGAGAAGTTAAGTAATTCGCGGAAGATCACACAGTTATGAAGTGATAGAGCCATAATTCAAACCCAGGGGGTCTGAAGCCTGAAGCCGCATTATTGGTCCCTCGGCTCCCACTGCCTCTGGCAGAGGGGTTCTCCAGGATGTTAAGCTGGTCCACCCCACGTCAGCTCCCACAGAGTGGTGTCCACCTTCCTGGGAGGGACAAGAAGAACATGGCCCTCAGTCTAGGCAATGGGGAGTGAAGGAAGGCTGTATCATGGAAGGAGAGAGCAATCCCCCAACACCACAGAGGCCGAACAAGAGGACCCTCAAGGACCCCATTTGGACTTGCTGTCTGATGGGGTCCCAGGGCTCACGCGCAATCAAAGCTCCCAGGTGTCTCTTACTGGAGGGTAGCCCAACGGTCCAGTACAGCCCCACCCTGGAAAGGCAGTCCAGATGCCTCCAGCTCTGCCTTGAGGGAGATTATGGGCATTTGTGTCATTTAGGGCTTGGCATTAGGCAGACGCCAAGTAACCCCAGTAGCCCGCTTCTCTGACCCAGGCTCTCCTTACAGTTGCCTGGTGCAGGTCCCTCGCTCCCCTGACCTGCACTGTGGCCCCTGCACAGCCCGCACTGGGCCAGGCAGCCTTTGGCTGCTGGGATCTCCGGGCCTTTTGGGTTCAGACCAGTCCCAAAAAGGAAGGTGATGTATGGCTGCTGAGGCCTGAGGGGCGGGGCTGATGGGCTACTTCTATGTAGTTCCTGAGCCATCCATGTTGCGTGCATATCCCTGGGTATAGAGAGTGCCCACTCCCCGAAAATCTTTTCTAGTAGTAGCTTTATACCAGCACCAGTCAGTCCCCACTCAGAACGGCTACGTGATATGGTTAGGGCTCCTGCAGAAAGCAAGGCTCCCAGGTGTCTGTCACTGGAGGGCTCCTGACCAGCCCATGTGGGGCCCCACCCTGACAAAGCAGCCCACATGCCTTCAGCTCCACCCCCCGCGGAAATATGCACACTTGTGTAGGTGAAGGCGTGGAGTTAGGCAGATGCTGGGTAGTGCCTGAAGCCCCTTCCTGTAAGCAGGCCTCACCCGACAGAGTTCTGTTCCAGGGCCCTGGCTCCCCTGTGCTGCCCCCGCATGCAGGGTCCCAGTTCACACACCACACCTTGTTAGCAGGCCGTGGGCTGCAGGGGACACCCCCAGGCCCATGGGACTCTGGCAGGACCCCCCCCAACTGAATGGCCTCAGGGTGTAGAGAGCTCACACCCCAAAGATATTTCTGACACTCCATTTAAAACTGGTCCCTGCTTGGACCAGCCTGCCTGCCTGGTCCGAGGCTCCTCCCTCAGTCAAGGCTCCCAGGTGTCTCTTATTGAAGGATACTCTGACCTTCTCACGCAGCCCCACCCTGGCAAGGGAGCCCATATTCCTCCAGCTCTGCCCCCAGGGGAATATGCGCATTTGTGTAGGTGAGAGCTTGCAGCCTTGAACCCCCCACAGCTCGCAGCAAATTTGTAGGGCATCTCCGGACACTTGCCCTGTACCAGGTCCCTGGCTCCCCTGACATGCATGGTTCATGCATGCCCAGCACCCACCCTATCGGCCTGCCCGGGGCAGCCCGGGGCCTCCAGGCCTGTGGGGTCAGGTCAGTCCCAAACCACCTGCGCAGCCTCCTGAGTGAAGGGAGCCCAACCCCCCAAAATTTCTCTGAGGCAGCTGCTCTAAAGGGGCAACAGTCAGTCCCCATTTGGACGGGCTGCCTGCTAGGGTCCCCGGCTTACCAGTCATCAAGGCTCCCAGATGTCTCCAGGGAATGGTACGTGGGCAGCCCACCAGGCCTCGCCCTGGCCAGGCAGTCCAGACTCGTCCAGCTTCTCTTTCAGGGGGATTATGTGCATTTCTGTAGCTAGGGCTTGGAATTAGGCATTGCCAGGTAACCCCAGTAGCTCCCTCAGGGAACCCAGCCTCTTCCTCCAGCTGCCGTGTTTCCGGCGCTAGCTCCCCGGACCTGCGCGGCTCCCGCCTGCGCAGTACACACCCCATCGGCCCACCCAGTGCAGCTGGGGCCCTCCAGGCCTGTGGAGCGCAGCCAGGTCCCAAACCACCCGCACAGCCTCCTGTGTGGAGGGATCCCACCCCCCGAACATCTTTCAGAGGTAGCAGCCTTTAGCTTGCAACAGTCAGACCCCATTTGGGCTGCCTGATGGGGCCCAGGGGTTTGCCCACTTTCAAGGCTTCCAGGTATCTCTTGTTGGGGGGCACCTCAACCGCCCAGCACAGCCCCACCCTAGCAAGGCAGCCCAGGTGCCTCCAGCTCTGCGTTCAGGGGTGCATGCACATTTATGTAGGTTAAGACTTGGAATGAGGCAGATATCGCGGGACCCCAAGTACCTGCTCCTGTGATCCAGCTTCTCCCTGCAGCTGCCCTGTTCCAGAGGCTTGGCTCCCCGACCTGCAAGGCCTCGCATGCTCATTCCGACCCCATCAGCCTCGGGGAGCCTGGGCACGCAAGGCCTGTGGCACTCGGGCCGATCCTCAACCCCCTGTGCCCATGGTCTTAGCAAGGAACCAGCTACATTAGGACAAAAATGTATCTAAACAGGAGCAGGCTCCAGCTCAGTGTTCTGAATCCTAGCCACCTTCTGAATAATTGCAGGGTTTTGTTCTCCTTTTCTTTTGTTGTTGTTTTTTCGTTTGTTTTCTGAACAGCAGATTACCACTGACCCTCAACCTGCCCCAGGAGATCCTTCTTCAAGTCGTCTGAGGACCCCACATGCATCCTTGTTAACATTCCCCGAGTCAGTCTGGCATGCTGGCATCTGCTACCCCAGCCACTCCTGACTTTCTCTCCTTGATTCTTTCCTCCTGGACCCATGCTTTTGGAAGGAGTAGGCTGCCCCATCCACTCCTTCCCATTCCTTTCGAAGCTCTGGGCAGTGGAACCCTCAGCCCCCACATTTAACACAGCCGTCCTGCCAAACCCAATGGCCTCTTCCCTGTACGGCACGGGAGGCTGACAATCAACCCCCCCCCCCCCCCCCCCCCCCCCCCCCCCCCCCCCCGGCATCCCCACTTGCAGTTCAGCTCCCTCGAGTTCCAGGAAACTGCAAAGATGAAGAGACAGAACAAACTGACGGACCCTCAATCCTCTGCTCACACCTCCCAACCTCCCGCCACACAGCCAGCCCCTCGTGCTCTGGGACTGCTGCTCCCACTGCTTTCTGGACATGTGGCACCCCAAACCTCCTATATTCCAAAACACACTCATTATCCTTGCCCCAAGCACAGGCCACTCTGCCTTCCCAGTCTGTCATTCTCCCAGTTTCTCAGGCCCTGGACTCAGGAGTAATTCCTACCTCCTCTGTCTCCTTCATTGGTGATGCACATTGACTACAAACAGGGTCAACTGCATAATTTGTGGGGCCCCTTGTGCATGAAGCAGAAAAAATGTCATTAAAGGCATATAAAAAGCTTTTCCCTTTCTTCTGTGATCTTTTTCTATGCCTGTCATGGTGGTTTTTATTTGCTGTTTAATGTGTTCTAAGTAAAAAAAAAAATTTTTTTAATTTTAATTAGTACAAATTTTACCTCTCATTTTTACACTGCAAATATCAGAGCATTTGGCTGTTGCATGGAGTCACCAAAATTACATAATTCCTATTTCCTGCCTTGTCCCCAGAGGGTGCCACAAGCTGGCCAGAAGAGACAAACACAAGCCAGACTCAGGAAGTTTGGAAGGCCAGGATCCATTAAACCTTAATTACTAAACATCAACTTTATGGGTCTTCTTAATACATGAGTATCATCAAAGACACTTCCATTGGATTTTGATATTTTTATGTGGCCCTGTCTGACTCAGGGTTATAACTTACAGGGTCAATCCACTTCTATTCCCTTGAAACAGAAAAATTCCTCCTGACTGAGACATTCGTGTTTATTAGTTTCTGTTTTCTATGTCTATGCAATCGAGAAGACAGTAATCCAACAAAACACTTTTTTTTTTAACCTTCTCTTAGTCTACATGATTTAGATGCACTCTGAATTCCATTTTATACCCATGACTTCAGGTTTACTATATGTCAACGGACCTCAGCCAATACTCTTATTTCTGATGTTCAAGTTGTCTCAATTTTGCCAGTGGGAGCCCCTTCTAGATTGGTTCTTATGTCCTTTTGATTCCATCAATCCGTTTTAACTCTCCTGCTTCCTGTTCTTGTTGTTTAGCTGTTCAGTTTCATCTTGAACTTTCGGAATCTGCCATTTCTCCCAAGTGCTTTCAATGGGAAAAGAGAACTACAGGCCGGAATGAGCGTGCTGAGATGCACTGTCGGGTGACACGTCTCCCTGGCCACTTCAACAGACGAAGAGACAAAACACATGTTTTTAGTTTACAATTTTTGTTCTTTTAAAAGTATGAGTTCATATCGATGTTTCCAGTTCAGTTCTAACAATACAGTATTCCTGCTCAAATCCTTGATTCTACAATGGTACTTCCTTCTCTTCTATGCCAAAAAAAATCTAGAATCCTAACAAAATAAATACGATTGCCTATTTTATTTGTCTGAAAAGAAAGTAATTCTAAAATAGCTTTACAACATTAATGCAAACTATCTAATTACCTAACAAAGTTCAATTTTTCTAATACTTATTTTTTGTTTGTTTCTAGGTGCATTCCACTAAGGATTTGCCAAAAAAAAAAAAAGTCTTTGCTCTAGAGTCACTTATAATCTCTCACTCACATTTGGCTCTGTGAGTCCTTATCTGGCATAGAGTTTTGGTTCGACCGTTTTCCTTCATTTTCAATCTGAGAGCCCTAGCATTACAACAGCCAACCAACCAAAGCTCTGAGGAGCTGGAGACTGGCAGCCACTAGGAGAAAGAAGGCCCTCTCTGACACAAGATGATGGCGAGACCTCCAACAGTATAGTGGCCAAAATTCTGCACAATGGTTGCATTTCACCATTATCTGCCCATCTACCATGGCTTAACCCAGAGGTATAATATCAAGATAGGTACACATGAGTTCTGCCTCCTGTTAATTAACCTATCCGATCTATATTACTTTCATGTATTCGGTTGTTTTTTGTTTTGTTTTGTTTTTGTAAAATCCTGTTCTAATCTTCTAAGCTTTTTAATTTATCTTGCTCCTTTTATGAACTATAAATCCGCCCTTCTTTTATAATGTTCAACATTCCCTTACCAGTCTAATATACCGTGTTATGTATTGTTACCTCAAGGTTCGCAGTGAAGAATCAAAATCAATTAGCAGTATCTTAAGTCCAGTCAAAGCTTTTAATTTTCTCATAAGGGGATCAAATTATTTATGATTATCCAAGAACAGTACCTATAAATGCTGTATATTAAGATTTTACCTGAAATTCCTTTTGACTCATGGATCAAAATTCAGACTTTGCTTCATATACATTATTATTGCCCTTATTTTAATTATTGATCAACAGAAAGTAAAACTCCAAATTCTCTGAAGTCTCTGGAAAATACAATTACCAATTACCTTCATTTTATACAAAATTCAAACTTGCCAAAGCCAAATAAGAATGTCATAAAATACAACCTGATATACTTCACTAAAATTTCAATTAAAAATACATAACCATAACCAGGGATGCCTGGGTGTCACAGTCAGTTAAGCATCTGACTGAGGTCACCATCTCAGGGTTGGGAGATCCAGCCCTGTGCCTGGCTCTGCGCTCAGCATGGGACTCAACGCTTAGGACTCTCCCTCTCCCTCTGCCCCTACCCCCCCACACTCTCTCTCTCTCTCTCTCAAATAAATAAATAAATCTTTAAAAAAATAAAAATACATTACCAGATATATCAAATTATATCACAATCTTTTAGTGACTGAAAAAAATGTTATCAGATTATTTCACCTTTAAACCATTCTCAGAAAGTTCAAGAAGAAAATTTTACAAATTCATAAAATTTCCAGATTATGTGGGTTCTCATAGAAACTTTCATAAAAGCTATCAGTGTTTAGAAATCATAGCACACTGCCTCATGGGACACAGCTAGTTAATGTTAGAGGAGACATCCAAATTCTGCCCCAGAATCAAATAAGCCATGCCCTAAATTCCTGACTTTGCATTCTGTAGGAGCCGCATTTATGACTTCAAGTGAATCACAAAACTACATTCTTTGAATTTAAGGTAAAAAGATACATTATCTGGTTTCAATTATCAATATCGTTAATACCTTTTTAAAGTTTTAAATGGTGTATAATTCAAAAACTCTGATTTGGGAATAAATGTTTTTGGGGGGATGTGATTTTTTGGGGGGAATGTGATTTTTTTAAATGAGTCATTAGCCCAAGGAAAGAGTGGGCCCCACCTCGGGCACACACCCTGCTGAAAGCGTACACAGCCCTAGCCCCCGCATGGTTAGAACCACACCTCAGACCCAAGCTGCTGACTAGCAGTTCTTCAACTTGCAGCGAGGCAGGGAGGGCAGGAAGGAAGAAGGAAGGAAAAAAAATGAAGGGAAAGGAAGGAAGGAGATGAATCCTTTTTTCTGACAGTTTATCTCAGGAACTGAAACGGAACTGCTTACAGTTACACATATTTAAATTGCAGCATCTACTCGCTGCCATCTGCTAACTTAAAACTCTTCATTTAAAATACAGTAATTCTTCACCCCATTGGCAATCCTCCATAATCTAGGCTTAATCTGAGGAGAAGGCGCTATTCCGTTTTGATCTAGTTCCAATTGCAAGACTCAAACGTGAAGGCGAGAGAGTGGAGCGTTAACTTCCTGACACGAGCCTCACCTGCGAAGGCCCTTCGGCCTCACTAATGTAGGTGGGATGATATCTGAGGGCCCTAGTTCTGGGGTAGGATTTCCTAAGGCTAGAAACCTAAGATGGTGTCTGTAGGCTTCATCTTGCACCGAGGCAGTTTGGCAGAGACGTGACTCCAGCATGTCCAGGAAATGAGGAGCCATGGGGTCCCTTCATAGATGAGTGGCTTAAAATACAGGAGCAAAATGTAGCAGTTATTGAAGTTTGTACAGACACTCATTTTTCTAACAGCCAGGATTTTTTCAGTAGTTTTTAAAAATTTCCCCCATGGGGTCCAATGAGGGACCAGGGACAAGTGCCTCCTTCACAGTAAGAGGGTTTGTGCTTTTGCTCTTGAGGCTTTTTGCAGGTACCCAAGAACACTCCTGCTCAGTTTTCCCTCCAGGATCCTTAATGGGGTTTTACAAACTCTCCTGGGCTTGCAGCTTCTCACTGAGGGAGGCAGGAAGGGCTCTGTCTTCCTTTTGGGAGCCTCCTGCTCCCACATGTGCCTGCTCCCACTTCAGGCAAGAATGGGTTTTTCCAGCCTTTTTTGTTAGATGCTTGAGGACCTCGGGGTCCCTGGAACCCACAAGACAAAACTGTAATTTGGGGTCAGATCTTGTATGGCAGTTTCAAATTTTACAGGGTAGGTGCCACCGTGCCGAAGCTTGATCTGACTACCCTCTCATGAACCGTGGCCTGAGGAACACCCAGAAAGTCAGTCTAGTTCAAGAATAGGCTAGAAATATGACACACAGGAGAAATAAAAATTCAGAAAACTCTTTTTTTTTTTAAGAGGTAAGGAAGGATAGCACAGAGGAAAAACAGACACAGAGTGAGGCCGAAGCAAGGGCCGAGTAGGGAGGGAAAGCCACGCGGGCAGAGCGAAGCCGCTGATGACGTGCTGGAGACAGAGCCCGAGTGAGGATATGGCGGCCACTAAATTCTGAATCCACTAATGACAGTGGAGGTTTGTTAGGGGCCAAGCCCATGGAAATTCTGTAATTGAGTTCTCCTTCTAGGAAATGTGTCTGAGTTTTTCTTTCTCCATCCCTGAAACTTGGCTCCTTGGGAACAGAAGGACTTTTTCCAGAACTCAACACAAGGTGGCGCCAGACACCCGCGGACTTAATGAGGTCCCCCTTCCAGGTGGGCTCCAGAAGCTTTGCGAAAGTTCCCTGAAGGGATCAATCAAGTCAGTCCAGATTCAAAGGAAACTGAGAGCTCTGAATCCACAGAGAATTAGCCTACGGATAAAATAAGGCACACAGAAAATAAGATATATATATATACGTATATTATATATATATATGATATATATATTATACACACACACATATATATGTAAAAGATGGGGAGAAGTAGCACAGAGGCTAAACAGACAAACTGAACCTACGAAACCTCTGTAAAAGGAAAATAAAGGCACGTCCCTGGGAATCCCTGGCAGGCCAGGAGACGGGCAAGTGCAGAAGGCCTGGAAGTGAGGAGCAGCCAATAAAGGGGCTCTTGCAGATGTCCCGTGGGGAGAGGGTCGCAGCTTGGGCCAGGGACTGGTGGCAGTGGAGAACAATGCCTTCTGACTGAGGTATTTACATTCACCAGTATTCTTCATTGACATGGCGAGTCAATAAACCCAACATGACTGCATAACAAGACTCAATTGAAATGCATTCTATTCGTCTTTTCTGAGAATTCACTGTACTAGCTTTGCTCTTTTTATGGGTTATTGTGGGCTCATGACATTTCAAATGTGCTGATGTCAGCCAATATTCTCATTTTGATGCTCACACTGTCCCAACTTTGGCCGGTGGGGACCCTTTTAGCTCTCAAATGCCCCGGTTATTTCAAGGTTTGCTTCTGGCCCAGCAACATGTTAGGTGTTCTGAGATTGCCTCATAGTCTTCTGCCCCAGACCAGACATGGGATCAGACATTGTTCCAAGAAACCCTGGTTCCTTTGGGAGAGAAATAGCATTAAAAACCATAATGTAGGCATTAGGGTGCATTATGTGCGTTATGGGGTAACATTGCTACTGGGCCATTTTGATGGGGGAAAAAAAGCCAGAAAATAAATATATTTTTAATTACATGTTTTACAAAGGCATGACTTCATATTGATATGCTCAATTCAGTTCTAACAACACACTGCTCCCACTCAAATTTGTGCATCTACAGTTAGCCTTCCCTTTCACCAATCTTGAAATCTAGGTTCCTATCAAAATAAACATAATTATTTACTTGCTCTATCTGACAACTTAAGAGAATAGTTCCAAAAACAAACAAAAATACACTATCAATAAAAATAGTACAAATACTAAATAAAGTTTTTGTTTTAGACTGCAGACTCCTAAAGATTTGTTGCCAAAGTACTCTGTTCTAGAGCCACTTGTAATCTCCCCACCCTGTGTGGCTATATAAGGATGGAACTGAGAGATAGTTGTGGTCCACTCGTTTCCATTCACTTGCACTTAGAGGAGGCTGCAACCTGCCCCCACCCCTCATTTTCTGCTCTACCTTTTCATTTCTCATAGGACTTGTACACTCCCAATATACCAGATCATTCACTTTAAAAAAGTAATTGCTACCATTATTTGGTTTTGTATTATTTTGCTGTTATTCTTTCCCCTTCCCCCGGTGGAAATGTAAACTTCATGGAGCAGGGGGGTTTTGTTCAACTGGACTCTGAAAGCTGTTCCCTGAGGACAGAGCTGAGAGAGCTGGGCTTGATTCTGGGGGCAGGGGTTTTCTACGGGGTTGAGTGCAGAGATGCGCAGTCTTCCTGTTCTGTTGTAGTTATTAACTGTGCCCCTTTTCACTCCTTAAAGTGTCATAGTTTAAAGAGCCAGGGGATGTGGGTAAAAGGAGAGGAGGCCTGGGGAGTCAGGATATAAACACTCCAGGAGGGAATAACCAGCTGCAGAGGAGGGAGCCCCTCTACTATGGGGAACTAGCTCAATCTCTGATGCATGGCTGGACCTCAGTAAATGCATGTTTAGGAACTGGGAAGACAACAGAATAATAGAGAGAAATTTTTATATACATATATATGCCAGCAGGAATGGATAAGCACTGGGGCAAATTGTGAGAGGCACTCAAGCAGAGGGAAATCAAGGGTGATTTCTGGGTTCTAGGCCTGGATAGGTGACAGAGGGATAGCAGTCCCACGGTGGAGGGGCAAGAAAGTGGGATGGGGGAGAGTGATGACCAGGATAGTGGTATAGCCTTTATTTTTGCACACTGACAATATGTTCCCAGTTTAGGCTAAATATAAAATTAACACATACTCTTCATGAAAAAGTCCAACAACACAGAAGCATACAAGATGGTACAAAGGAAAAGATCTTCAGCACTACCATCCTTCTGGAGAGCCCACCCTCTGGCTACTTGAGACCCCACCAGGAAGAGAGGGGGTTGTAGGCCTCTATCTTATAGGAGAAACACCTGGTTGAAGTAGTTAGATTGTCCCCACCTCTGGGCTGGCTGGAAGGGGCCCAGGAAGTTGGTGTGGAGACAAACCAACTCAGAGGCTCCGAAACTGGGGGCTAAGAAGGGAGGCACAGGCCTTGCCCATCAATCCCTTCACTTCTCAAGAAACTTCCCTCTCCATTCCTTCTCTAACCCTGATTCTTTTCCTCACCTGGTAGGGAGAGGGGAAGGAAGAGGCTTCCAAAGGTGGGTCCTGGATGAACATGCTGGAAGGGGCTGAGGACACCCTGAGTGAGCTGTCTTAAGGAGGAGAGGTACCCAAAGGGATTTCCTGTGGAGCACCGTGACCAGGTGAGGCTTTGGCCAGCTGCACCGGTCAGGGTTCTCATGAGGCCAGAAGCTGCCTGCCACTCTTTCCCTGTCCCATCTCCTATGTCCTCCACCTGGGGTCACCCCCACAACTCCTGACCAATGGTGGCCTTCAGGAGCCTCTCACTTTGATGATGTAACTAGAACACCAAAGACCACTTTTTTGGAAGAAACCAAAAAGATTACCCAAGGTGACTCCTTTTTCTTTTTAATTCTATACTTTAACAACTCTACAGGTGAAAGGAACACAGCAAACACCACTTTTATTATCGACATCCCTCTGTATTCTCCTCTCCTCGAACACACACGTTCTACCTGCTGCCTTCAGTGGGCATATGTTATTTACCCTTTACGGTATCTCATGTATGCACAGCACGTCCCATTTTCCACGGGCCTGTGGCCTCCTTCTAGGTCATGTATTGTAGAGCTGGCTGAGCCATTAACCCCTGCACAGGCATTTGGCTTGAAGTGAAGTCAACACTGTTGTACCCAGCCTTCCTTTCCTCATCAAGGTTTCCTCTAGGAAAGTGGGCTCTCCAAGCCAACTGGTGTAAAGAGTTTTTATCATTCTTGTTACAATTTATATCCTGCTCTGCAGAAAAGTTGAACCAATCACAATGTACAGTACTGCCAGTTTCCCAAAGCTCTGCAAGTGCCGGATATATATAGTGGTTTCACAGTTGTATGGTTAATTCCCCCATTTTACAGATGAGAAAACTGAGGACCAGAGAAACCAAGCTACTTTCTCCAGGGTCATTCAGTCAGTGAAGAGCAGACAGACCTAGTTCTAGAGGTCACATCTCCTGACCCCCCTCAGTGCTGTGTCTGCCAAACCAGTCTGCCTCTGACAGTTGCCTCTAGACATGGACACAGCAGGCTCTTCTTGCTTTTCTTGTCCTTTGCTGGTGGTGGAAAACAGCTACAGGGCCTTTCCCCTCATGGCTCCTGTGCCGTGCCAATCAGATTCTCAATTTCAACGGAGACCTTCCCCAGCCTGCTAGAGCCAGGCCCTGAAGGGTTCCTCAGAAGACAGCACGGCGGTGGCACAGGCTTCCACCTCTTCCCTTCTGCAGCTGATTAACTTCTGGGGTGAATTGGTGATTTTCTGGAAAAAAAAATAATTTTCATCACTATTCATTAGAGGAATGGTAGCAGCAGTAGAGTAGTAGTCACAATTACAGAGAATGTCACAGAAATCCCAGCTACTTGGTTAACTTTCAAGCAGCAAAAAACCCCAAAGACAGTTCTAATCCCTGGTTCAGGGGCTTCCAACATTGACTTTGCTCATCCCCCAGTTCAGTGACCGGCAGATCTCTTGGGGCCCTGCTATGTCAGTGCTCCTCTCTCTGGGACGCTGCCCCACAAAAGCCCAGAAGGTAATTCTGGTCAAAAAAATCTAACCTTCTTCCAGCAGAGAACTCTGAAAATAATGACCTGGGGTGAGATGCTCAATGTACAGCACATGGCAGTGTGCCCAGTCCAGAGATGGGACTCCATGAACAGGAGTCCCTTCCCACTCATATTCATGTTCCTACCATCTTCTCTCAGCAACCCCAATAAAAGGCAGGTGTCAACATTTCAGAGAGACTCTCCCCACTGTTGCTAGCCTGCTCACCCCCACCAAATTCATTAGGTTCTTCTACAGTTCTTTCCCATGGCCCTTCCCATCATCACTCCAAAGAGGGGCACATGGACACAGCAAATAGGCACAACAGGTTCCTCAACCTCTGTCCTGGGAAACATTAGCTTCATGGAGCCAGGGGCCCTTGATCCTTGTTTGTAAAGAGGCGGCTGTGGAGCTCAGGCCTAGTGTTCATGAGCAAATAACAGGGAAGGACCACGTACACACAGGCTTCACTGAGGGGGAGTGTCAGTGTGGAGAGCATAACTCACTGCTGCTGGTCCAGTCAGATCCTTAGGATACCAGCCACCTAAATCTGCAGTGATTCTATTTGATTATTTTTTTTTAACTTTAGAGAAGTACTGTCCAATGGAAACATAATTTGAGCGATATAAACAATTTAAAATTCTCCAGTAGCACATTTTAAAAAAGTAAAAAGAAACAGGTGAAATTAATTTTAATAATGCATTTTATTATTAAAATATTATTTTAACTTATGATCTATATAAAAACATTAATGCTTTTTTTTAAATCCATGTGTACTTTACAGTACATCTCGATTTGGACTAGTTACATTTCAAGTGCTTAAGAGTCACCTATGGATAGTGGCTACCATATTGGACAGTGTAGTTCTAGAACATGAAAGTAAGACACATAATCTCAGAAGTTCCGAAGATGTAAAACTATTGTCCCATAGGTTAGAATAAACTTTCAAGCAAGGTTCAGTTGATTTTTTTATTTGAATTACTTTTCAACATTTAAAAAATCAGGAGATCTCTCATAAATGTTTGGATTTCTGGCTTCTCATTTAAAACTTGGAGATCTGGTGGGGTGCCTGGGTGGCTCAGTCAGTTGGGCATCTGACTCTTGATTTCGGCTCAGGTCATGATCTCGGGGTCATGAGATCAAACCCTGCATCAGGCTCTGCACTCAGTGGGGAGTCTGTTTGGGATTCTCTCCCTCTCCCTCTGCCCCTCCCCAACACACACACATTCTCTCTCTCTCTTTCTCTCTATAAAATAAATAAATAAATCTTAAAAAAAAAAAACAACCTTGGAGATCTGGTAGCATTGGCTCACATTTCCTATTAGCAACAACATGCTAGAGCTGAAAAACAGCTGCCTTCTTCAGCTGAAACATGTTTGTCATGGTCCCTACCATCTTCCCCTATCCAATTATGTTCACTGCGGTGCACACTTTGTGTGTGTGTGTGTGTGTGTGTGTATACCTCTCTGGGCCTCAGAGGCATCAGAGCTCACAAACTCTACTTCCTATGAAGTACACAAAGCCAAACTTGGGATGACCCACTGAAGAATGACTAACTTGGAGCCATCTTTATACTTGCTCCCTACATTATAGTGGAATGTGACAGCAAAAAGAGAAAGAATAAAGTGAGCCACAGCAAGGAAAGGGAGACCCTTCAGTACCAACGCCTCCATCCCCATAAAGAAATTATGGATGAAAGACAATGAAAAGAAATAATACTTTAAAATAGGGACTATACACTGAGCATTCTTGATGTAATTTTCTTTGCATATATATCTTTGCTTTAGACTATTACTTGGTAATATAAATTTGAATGGAAAGAAAATCTTAATGGTGTATTTCAGAGTGTAACCATCACCAACCGTGAAATTATAGATGTGGACATAAAATGTTTAATCCAAACAGATAAATTAAACACACACTCAATAGGGATTTTTGAAGAATTGTCAAGGATTTCCACTTGGTAATTTCCCATGGTTTAATTGGAAAGATGCATGGGTTTTGCAAGGATGGCTGGAAGTTACTTTTTAATACTTTGGAGGATTATCTATAACTAAGGTAAATGTTGCAGTGCAGCTACGCTATGCTAAAGTCAAGGCTGAGGCAGAGCAGGAGTAGTGGTGACATACAGCTCCAGAATCTGTTTGGGATTTAATGGACGCTAGTGATCAATTTCTCATACAGCATTGTGGGAAATACATATACTCAGAGAAATTGTCCACTTAAAAAATTGAGGGAGAAACAATAAAAATTAAAAATCTTATGGAAAGAAATGCACATAGAACAGACACTAGAACAATGTAGGGAGGATGGTAAGGAGAACAGAGAAGCAAAAGGTAGTCAAGGGTAGTGGTATCTATCTCCAATGGATGAAAGTGGTCACACACTCTTATAGAATATCCCTGTTTCTGGTCTCCTCTAAAATTGTTAGGTTTTCTCCAAAAGCTATGTATAGGGTGTGGCTCATAATGTATTCGGATCCCTAGGAGCTCTTGCCATTTAAGGGCTCTTCTTGTGTACCTGAAATTCTATAAGCAACTGACCCTTTACATGGTTCTCTCCCTGGCCCTTTGCTCTGTCACTCACTATGGGTCCTGGAAGGATTCTACTGCCCCTGACCCTGAGGTAGGGAGGAACTTCTGCTGAGCTGCTGAATGTAGACCCAGAAGAAGAAAAATGAGAGAGGGTGTTAGGAATGGAATACCCTGTGAATAGAGGGTAAGCATGAGGAAGAGAGTTGAGAGGAAAACCATAAAAGGTGACTAATTGATGGAGTTCAGCTAAGGAAGGCTGAATTTTTTTTTGCCACATGTGGAAAAGAAGAGCTGTGACCACCTCAGCCAGGGATGCTCCCCTCCCATTATCATTTTGGGTTGGTCCAGGACCTCTTCTTTGACTCCAGGGTGCTGCTTCTACTTACAGTGGAGGAGCACCAATCAGACCAATCCTCCTACAGATAATAACTTTAAAAGCTGATCAAGGGGTGCCTGGGTGGCTCAGTTGGTTAAGCGTCTGCCTTCGGCTCAGGCCATGATCCCAGGGTCCTGGGATCAAGCCCCTCATTGGGCTCCTTGCTCAGTGGGGAGCCTGCTTCTCCCCATCCTCTGGCTTGTGCTCTCTCTCGCTATCTCCGTCTCTCTCAAATAAATAAAGAAAATATTTTTTTAAATAAAAATAAATAAAATAAAAACTGATCAGAATATAAAATTAACTTCCTTAAGTCGCTGGCAAGCAACCAAAAGTTGCCACTTGGTAGGAGGTAACATCACTGGGTGAGTTTCACAGTTCCTTGTCTGAGGGCAAGTCTGAGGTGCCACAAACAGTGACAGATACAGGTACAAACACAAAAGTTAGAAAGTGAGAGGACCGGGGTTAAGTGTTAATGAACCAAACATTCCAATTAAATGGCAGAGATTATTGGAATGGATTTATTTAAAAAAAAAATTTTAAGACCAACATATGCTGCTACAAGAGACATACTTTAAATATGAGGACACAGATACGTGTAGAGTAAAGATGTGGAAAGAAGATATGCCACACAAACAGTAAACAGTGGAGAGCAATATTGATAACAGGATAAGGAATATTGCCAGAGATAAAGAGGAACATTTCGTGATGATAAAAGACTCAATTACTGAAGAAGACATGTCAACAATGTACGCAACCAAAACAGAGCATCAAAATACATGAAGGAAAAGTTGACAAACGTAGAAACAGACACATCCACACTCCTAGTTGGAGATTTTGTTGTCTCCCTCGCAATGACTAATAGAACCATACCAAAATATCTGAACGGGATTATCAAACACTTTGACCCAACTGATATTTATAAAACACTACTCCAACAAGTGCAGAATACACATCCTTTAATGGTCCTGGCAATTTTTAGCCCTGGGGTTCTTGCTGAAGGGGAAAAGGCCTGCCCTGCCCCCCTGTGTTCACCACACCATGGTGCCTTCATGGTTAACAGTGAACCATTTAATCATTCAGAGTGGCTGGCAGGGCGCTGATGAAATGCACATTGGTAAGCAATTATGGAAGAGGAAAAATGAAATGAGTCAATGTACGTAAAGCCTTAGAACAATGCCTGGTGCTTAACTCTGCCCTAGCGTCGGCTAAAGTTACGACTACATAGAAGCGCTGGAAAGAAACAGAGAGATGACGTTAGGATAACAAGGTGAAGGGGTGTCCTGGAGAATGGGTCACAGGGAGGATTACTCCCCCGTGCAGCGAGACCATGGCACTCACTCTCAGGGCCATGCGGATATCACAAGAGTGACTCCTTCCAGCGTGACTCCAGGCTGATAAGGAACTACAGGCAGTTCTGAGTCTAGTTGCCTCTGAGAAGCCGACTGCTACCTCCCTCTTCCCAGGAGAGAACTGTGAGAAATCCCTGAGGTGACAGGGATGGGTTTGTTTTTGTTTTTGCTCAGTTTTGTTTTGTGCTGCTTTATGTGTTGCGGTCTGGGGGTGGGTGGAGGGCACAGGAGGTAGGAAAATGGAACAAAGGGAGCTGCTGGAGGCCTGCTTTTGCTTTTCTCCCACCCTGGGGTGGGCACAGGACCTACCTGCACTGGAGACTCAAACCTGTGGCCCAGTGCCCACAGTGCATGCTTCACACAATGCACTTTGCCCTGGGAACCGATGAGGCTCTTGGCGTATGAACTGAATATGCTGGGTTGGAACATACTGGATGTAGCTGCTGTTTTAATTATGGCAAGGGACCAAGAATCCTTGCAGGCCAGTCTAGAAGAGTAAGGCTGCGCGTGACTCTTGAAATGCCGAGCATCCCGGCTGGTGTAACACACCTGCTCTCCTGGCTGTGCCAGGTCCTAAGGGCAAGCATCAGTGGCCTGACGGGAGCCTGAGGACAGTCACCACTCCCTGGAGAAAGGGGTTCTCTCCCAGCCCCACTGATTAGAAGTGAATTTCTATAAATCCTCTTCTCTTCTCTTCATGCAAATGCTTGTAAAGCCACAGACTAAGGCTCAAACTGCATCTGGTCAGCGTCATGCCAAAAGGAAAAAAGAATACCATTACCAAGGTGTCGGGGAGCACCACCACGGGGCAACAGGAGTTCCGGAGCAGCCGCCCCATTTTCCAGACGGAAAGGGGCACAACCACAAGGATCAGCATGAAGCCAACAAATGCAAACAGGGCCAGCGCCAGGGGGAGGGTCTCTCCTAGAGATGAAAAGATGAGGGCAATCTTAGGAGACAACAGTGAAGAGGAACTCACCAATCCTGGCCTCTCTCACTTTCCTGGAGCTGGCTCTGCACGTCGGCTGAGATGGCAGATGCCAACATCCTGAGATTTGATATATGCCTTAGTGACTAAAATTACCACCATTAAAGCCATTTTTTTTTTAGAATCCAGAGGAAGGCATTGTTTCCAGAAAGCCCCAGGGGAGATTGAACTCTTGTTCTTGGGAAGGGAAAGGGAGTTAAGCCACTGGCTGTGTTAGCACGAACCTCGGCGCAGCTGCCAGGAGGAAGGCAGAGGGCCAGGGCCCCGGCAGGATGAGGGGGAGGGGCCGGAAGAGAACAGCACCGAAGGGAGCTGGGCGGTAACTGAAAACAAAGTGTGTTTCACAATTTGCTCTTGGCATTGACTCACATTGTGGAGGAAAATCCTGACTTCAGAAAACAGTCACGTGGTAACTGCGATCCAGCGAGCCCCTGCTAATTGTCATGTGACTTACCCCAGGTCACACAGGTAGCCCTGGCTCCAAAGCCCAGGGTCATTCTACTAAGTAAATGTATCGGAAAGTGCCAAGTGTGAGCATCTGGAGATGCAGAAGGGGTGACCGGTTACGTCCCCATCTTTCTGTTCTATGTAACGTGGAGCAATCCTGCAGCCCCTCTAGGTCAGACTACTCACCCACCATGTGAAGGGCGCACAGCCAAGGAGGCCGCGGAGAAGATGGTGGTATCACATAGGTGGCCGGGGGCACTGTACTTTCTCTCAATGCTTTTGGAAAATACTTCGGCAGTACACGTCAAGAGATAAACAAACGTTCGCACCCTTTCATTTACTCCTCTGAGTGGCTTCCAAAAAATAATTTCAAGGAAGGAAACAATTATATGCATAAAGCAGTTCCTAGCAACATCTGGATTAGGGCAACAGCCTCACAACCAGTCTCTGTCCACCCACAGCGGCATACCTCCACCTCCAGGCATGCTCTGGTGTGTTTTGTTCATAGCACGTCCCACCAAGTGAAACCATCTCATTTGTTTACTTGTTTGTAGCCTGTCTCCCCAGCTAGAGGATCAGCTCCTATGAGGGCAAGGACTTCCCTGCTGCATCCCAGTGACCAGGCCAGCATTTGGCACACAGTCAATGCTCAATAAGTAGTCACTGAATGAATGAATCAATCAATCAATCAAGGAACATCATCATCATGACCTAAAACATAGAAATGATCTAAATACCCCCAAATAGGAGATGATTTAATATATTATAAGACATCAGCATGGTAGCTCAGGAAGTCAGCTATTAAAATGGGAATTGGGATATAAACCAATTTGTTCACCACGGCATGATATAGTGGCAAGACTGGAAAGCACAGAATATATCTATTAGTAGGAGGATGGTTACATCTATTTTGGCACATCGATAAATTCACTTATTATGCATCTTCTTTAAAAAATGAGGTAGATCCACATGTACTGATATGAAAAGATGATCCCAATATACTTCTAAGTGAAAACAAGTAAGGTGCAGAATGGTAAGCACAGTACAGTCCCATCTGTGCCTGTGAGCATTGGTATCACACAATGACGGGAGGATTAAATGTCAAACCTGCCAGAGGAAACCTCCTGCGTGGTGTGGGGGAGAATGGAGAACATGCACCTCTCACTTTACATACTTCTGTGTTGTTTGAATTATTTTTTTAAGATTTTGTTTATTTATTTATTTGATAGAGAGAAAGCACAAGCAGGGGGAGCAGCAGGCAGAGGGAGAAGGAGAAACAGGCTCCCTGCTGCACCCCTGTGTTGTTTGAATTCGCTAACAAACTTGACCTAAATGATTTTTAAAAGTAGCATAAAATAGTAATCAGAAAATCCATGTGGAAATATGATGGATGTGATATTTGTGAAAAAGCAAGCACAGAGTGTGTGTGCAACACGACTACAGTGTGTGTCTATACATGGACGGTGATGGAACAATCACACCACCTTGTAGAGCAGTCTGGGAACAGCGGTCCAAATTCAAATGTGCATGCCTCTGACCAAGCAGCTCTACTTCCAGGAATTTATCCTTCAAATATATACACACCAGCAAAATGATCCATATACAAGGTAATTAATTAAAGCATTGGCTGTAAGAGCAAAATATTGGGAAAAAAAGAAACGCCCACCAATGAAAGACTAGTTAAATTTGTTATCCATCCATACAACTATATACTGTGAGGTTGTAAGGAAGGATGAGAAAGTTCTTTATCAATATGGAAAAATCTATAAGATATATAAAGCAAAAAGGACAAGATCCAGAACAATGCATAGAATATGGTACCATTTGTGCTAAAAAGAAGGGAAATATATATATTCTCTCATTTATTTCTTATGCATTTAAAAAGCTTTAGAAGGATGGGGCACCTGGGTGGCTCAGTCAGTTAAGCATCTGCCTTCAGCTCAGGTCATGATCTCAGGGTCCTGGGATTGAGCCCCACATCAAATCCCACATCGGGCTCCCAGGGAGTCTGCTTCTCCCACTCCCTCTGCAGCAGCCCCTGCTTGTGCTCTCTTGTTCTCTCTCAAATAAATAAATAAAATCTTTTAAAAAAATAAAAATAAAAATCTTTAGAAGGATATACAAGAAGCTAATACCTATGGGGGAGGGGCTGGAATTGCAAGGATTGGGGAAGAATAGAAAGGAGTTTCCACATGTATCTTGTATTTTTTGAATCATATGAAAGTACTAAATTTTTTAAATAATAATTCTTTAAAGGTGAAAAAGTTATACACAAAAATGTCAGTGGTATTTGAGTAGCAAAATCGTGGGATGTGGGGTTTTGTTTTGTTTCTTTTCAAAGGAATTTTTAACACTGTAGGGTTTCAGACTATAAAAAATTCAAGGGATGTGGTGCCTGGGTGGCTCAGTCGGTTGAGCGTCTGACTCTTGGTTTCAGCTCAGGTCATGATCTTGGGGTCCTGGGATCGATCCTGTGTCAGGCTCAGCTCTGAGCGCGGAGTCTGCTTAGGATTCTCTTTCCCTCTCCCTCTGCCCCTCCTGCTCATGCTCTCTCTCTCTAAAATAAATAAATCAAATAAATAAGTAAATATTAAAAATTGAAGGAAGAAAAATTAAGTCAAACAGAACTCTGTAGACTTTCCACCAGGTCCCTTCCAGCGGAAAGCAGCGATGATATAGAGCGGGGGGCCTCCTTGCAAGGTCTGACTCTCATACCCCAGGCTGCTTCTCTGGCACCTCCAGCCCACTCTGGTTCCCAGGCCGTTGCCATCGGGGTAAACCAGACTTTCACCACACTTTCACCACAGACACCCACTCGGCTGGGGGGCAGGTCAGTGAACCCTAGGGGAAACTCAGAACCAAAGGACCCCAGCAGGCAGCCAAGCATCCACCAGGAGGGGCTGTGGCCTGTGCAGGACTCCAGGGAACAGGCAGGCCATCCATACCTTGCACCTTGACACACTCTGCCTGGCTGAAAGGACTGTGCCTCCTGATGGCCTTCACGAACGTCTGGACCTTCACACAGTATGCAGCCCCTGGTTCCATGGTTTCCAGGTGCACCGGAATGCCCCTGCTCCTCACCACTTTGACATGTTCCTTTAGGAGACCAGAAAACAATTACAGCCTGGGGGGAGCAGAACAGGAAAGGGCAAGAAGAGCCAAGGAAGGAAAGTTCTAGATATTTCCTTTCTGGGATGCATCGAGAATGTTCCCTCTCATTCATTTATTCATTCATTCTTATTTATTTATTTATTAAGCACCTCCTACATGCCAGTTTCTATTATAGGCCCTGAGGTATATAGCACTGAACAAAAAAAGTGCCTGTTCTTGTGGAGCTGATGTGGCGGGAGACAGACAATGTGTGACACATGTCAGGGGGTGATGGGGCTGTGAAACAAAAGGAAGCAGGGCAAGGAGGTAGGAAGAGGAGGAGGCACTCAGCAGAGTGGTTAGGGAAGTCCTCTCTGATAGGGTCACATTTGCACAAACACCTGAAGGTCAGAAACCTGATGAGCTGGGGGCTTGGCATGGCCAGTGCTGCCTCGGGGACCGGTGCATAGGAGCAGTGGAGCTGGCGGGCTATGTCTCCTCCCGCGTTCATCCATCTACCCACCTGTCCATCCATCTGTATTCCCCTCCATCTCCACCCGCCCACGGAAGCCTGGGCTCCACGTTTGAACCTGTGGAGGCTTATCTGGGCCAAGCCCCTGTGACTCAGGGTACATGCTCCTCTCCCGGCCCTGGCCCTGCCTGTTACCGAGGCTGAGGAGTGGGCTCCATCCCAAAGAATCTGAGGGGGCTGCATGCTTCCTCCTGCCCAGGTCCTGATCTGTCCCCCATACTACTCCATCTGCCTGGCTGGCAATGTCCTGTCCTACCGCTGGGCCCTGACCCAGCAGGAGTAAGTACCGGAAACCATTGTTATTGCTTGCCCTACCTACACATATCACCTTTCAGGGGATCATCCCTGTCGAGTAGGTGGGAGGACATGTGCTTTGCACCCCAGATACTGCTATGAGGTCAGGGGTAGCCTAGGCCAGCTCTGTTCATAGATTCCGTGAAAGCCCCTTACTGCATCCTATCCAGACTTATAATAAAGCCCGTTTTCCTTGTGCTGGCAGGAATAGCCTTTGCAAATCATCTCGGACAGGGTCTCCAACAGGTCTGACTATCCCTCAGTTCCTGCTCAAGCTCTAGCCCTTCTGTTTGTTTGGCCAATCACTCTGGGAGTGCGGACATCCCACCCAACCCAGTCGGCAGCCAACTATCCCAAAGGAGGATGGGCAGTGCCCCACCTAGGCATTCCGGGTGGCCAATTAGCTGATAATCAGACAGGTTTATTCACAAGCCAGCTCCTGGCTCTCTGCCCCGACTTCTGCACCCTACCCAGATACACACCCTCGAGAGGCTTGTGCCAGTTTCATACACTTTTGAAATCATCTAGATGATCTGGAACATCCTGGTCTGCTCCACCTAAACCTGCCAGGGAGAATGGCTGAGAAGCCAGGCTGAGGAGGGAGAAGAAATGCACTGAGAGGTACTGTAAATCGTACTATGTTCGAGTTTAGGGCAAAGAGGCAACCCCCATACTTCAGCAAATCTGACCTGAGCCTGCGGTGGACCAACACAATTCTTTGAAGAGGAGGCTCTAGGATTGTCAGTGTACTCACATCTCTCCTTTCCCACCCCCTGCACCCAGGCCTGCTCGTGCTCAGGCCACCCCTAGACAGTGAGCACTTCAGGGGACAGCTTTCCTCACCCACCTCTCAGAGGTCTGTGTCTCCTTCCCTGAGGCCTGACTCCAAGGCCAAGGCTGGAAGTCTCACCTTGGCACCAGGCTCCCTCCTCCAGTAAGCCACAAGGAACTCAAACTGGGGCCCCAGGTCTTCCAGCTTAATAACCAGGTGGAAGCCATCCTTGGTGACCTCCATCACAGGCGGTGTGAGGGTGGCTGTTGGCAAGACAGGGGGAGAATCAAAGCCAGTTCCAGACAGGGCTGGTTTCTGTCCTGAGAGACCAGAACCAAGTCATCAATAGAAACATGCTGGGGTTGTAAGGAAGGGGGCGGGGTATGGATGGAACTCCCCAGCATGCAGAAGCTATACCATCATCCCCCTTATCTGAGATCTTGCTTGCTGGGGTTTCAGTTACCTGTGATCCGGAGGGAAGCCCATGGTCCTCCTTCTGATATATGATCAGAAGGTCAATACACAGTGCCTGCGTCATTCCCTTCACTCCTCCCCTAGGCATTTTAGCATCTCACATTATCACAAGAAGGAGGAGGGCCAGTCCAGCACAATAAGATAACTTTGAGACAGGAGACCACATTCACATAACTTTTATTACAGTGTATTGTTATAATTGTTCTTCTATTATTAGTTATTGTTGTTAATCTCTTACTGTGACCAATTTATAAATTCGACTTTATCATAAGTATGTATGTACAGGAAAAAACATAGTATATATAGGATTTGATACTATTCTCAATTTCAGGCATCCACTGGGGGTCTTGGAATGTATCCCCTGCAAATAAGGGGGATACCGTATACCAATACTCTCTTGTATTTAGCAGGTACTCAGTAAATGCTTTTTGAATGATGAGCAAATTTTTTTTAAGTGACAAAGACTTAAAATACAATTCTCTTTTTTCACTCCTCTCCTCGACCATAGTAAAGTCTTCTGCTCCTTCAGGAGGCACACATACTCAAGAAAAGTGACTGAATACTCAGGTAAACATCTCTTTCTGTTTTAAAATTTTATAACCCGCGCTCCTCTTTTTACTTTTTTGGCAGAAACTGTTCCTCACCCTGACCCATCTAAGTGAGCAGATGCTATTTCTTAATGCTTGCCAAACACCTGCATGAGCTGAGGTCTATATTGAACAGTTGGGTCCTTTCTTTGCCCCTTAGGAATGAACATTACCTGCAGGGACATGTGTATCTCTGTAGCTCAGAGAGATCAGTAATATATACCGGCTGCTGATGACTTTCAAGCATTAGGAAATCAGCAGCCTGTGGATGGGTGGGCCATTCTATTCTCAGTCCAAGAATTCTTCACTTCATATTTCTAAGGGGGATGTTAGAAAGTCAGAGGGCTTTACAAATTCCAATAATCAACTCTAGAAATTACAGCTTAAGCACAAACACCCATATTTCACATTGTTGGATCCCAAACAGGGAGGCCAGCAGCCGCTGTGGATTCTTTCCCGTCAGCAGACCAAGAACAGAAGGGCACACACAGGCAGCCTCCAGTCCCTGGCTACTGATGACGGATCCATACTGGCCTGTCAGATCTAAGCACTGCGGGACCAGAAGGGCTACCCCAATGGTTGGCCTTGGCTTGGGAAGTGCAGTGGGGTGTGTTCTGGGTTAAATCCCCCTGCACTGGGGTCAGGGGGGAATTTAGAGGAAAAGCAGTTCCCGGAGGGAGTTTTTGGAGAGCAGAGCATTTCCTGGCATTTGAAGAGCTGCCTGGATAGGAGACAGGAGAACTGGGGAAGTCAGAGACCAACTGTGCAAAACATAACCAGTTCAGTTCAGAAGCTTCAGTTTTAAGTAAACATGATTAAAACTGGATCCTCTCTTCTCCAAATTTATTGAGAGTAGAATTAGAGAAAAGGGCCTAACATCATTTCAGTTCAGAGGAAAATTTCTGATGGCATTGTGGCAGGAACCTCTGTCCTGTGACTCTACATACTTATTTCATCCATCCAGCAGGCTTGGGAAGGCACACACTATTCCTGTTGTTCAGATGACGTAACTGAGCCTCAGAGAAGTTATGTGACTTGCCCAGAGTCACACAGTGAACAGCCAGAATTTGAGCCCATGTCTTTCCACACTTGTAGACTCTGCTGTCTGGGGGTATTTAGCCTCCATAGGAGTGGATCTCAAATCCAGCTATATATGAGAACAACCTGAGGAAATTGTAAACTCCCAGTAACAGAATGCACACAGATCACTTAAATTAGACTCCCTGGGGATGGGCCCCAGACAGGTGGTTCTAAAGCTCTGCGGTAACTGGGGAATGTGTAATCAAGGTGAAGAACCTCTGCTCTCAACAAGGCTTCCCCTGAAGAGGAGAGCCTTTTCAGAAGAGCCTTAAAACAAGATTTTTCACATGCCTGCGGAGAAGTTGGGGTGGCCTTTTTCAAAGACAAAAGAACAGATGTATTGCCCCTATAGGAGTCAGGACTCCATCCTCACTCCATAGCTAACTCTGCCTGCACACGGATCACATAGGATGACATCTTCTACCTTCTGGTGCAGATCCAGAGGCTCTTTCCTGTTCCTCAGCTTCTCCTGCAGTAAGACCCTGTTTATACTGGTCTTCTCAGGCACGAATTGTTACTGCACACCCCTACCCATGTAGTTTTATAAGCACTTTAGCTCCATCTGACCTGTACCTTCCTTTCCAATGATAGCTGCCAGTTCCCAGCAATGGTCTTGACTAGAGCCCCAGGCTCCTAGGAGCTGAAGAGAGGTGGTGCTGGGTGCTGCCTGGGCACTGCACCCTCCAGTGCCCCTCAGCCTCCCCCAGTGCCTTGCACTGGGATCCCACTGCCTCTGCTGTATCCTCTCAGTGACTGGGGAGAGAGGCCTGGGCAGAGAAACCCACATTTTGCACCAAAATTCCTATCGGTATCCCATTCTGGTGGTCCCACTCTGCCCCCACCTCTTCCCTCCTCTGCTCTCTGGCTCTCGGCTCCAAGCATTCGTTGGGCAATAATAATAGAACACTCACCAATAGCTGAGTGCTATGATAGGACAGCACTGCCCTGAACATTTACACATCTCACCTTATATAGTCCCCAAAACCACCCAGCGAGGCCCTACCTACAGGTGAGGAGGCAGCGAGTCAGCTATCGAGTGGCTGAGCTGGGATTTGAATTATACCTGTCTGACTCTAGAGGGCCAACTGCCCCTTCAAATCTGTCTTCACCTTCCTCAGCCCCTTCCAGCTTGGGCTCCCTGACCTGCTGAATCCTCCTGATTTCTACCCAATCTTATATACTCCTCAGTAACGTTTGACTCATCCTATTACTATAGATGCTGCCCCAAACCTTTCTTTGTCCTCACTCACAGCAGAGGATCTTCAGCTACATCAAGAAAACAGAGATCACCAAAGGCCTTTTCCCTTGCCTTTCCCCCAGCTCCAACCTGGTCACATTATTGCCTGTGCCTCTCAGAGGAGGAGCTACCTTCTCCTTGCCCCCTCCACCCAATCCTCCACCTAGCAGCCCCACCGCCATCCCTAATATTCCATGAAGCCATTTTCCCAAAGACCCATTTAGGGCCCTCCTTCAGACCTATCAGCAGCCCTTCTTCCCTCCATGATGCTACCTGCCATTCCCTCCATTCACTTTTTAAGCCCCGAGGTTTCCCAGGATCCTGTCCTGGGTTCTCTTTGTCCTCATATCTTCTCCCTGGACAATGTCATCTGTTCCCAAGCCTTTAGCTATTAATTTTGTGTTGTATCTGATCTTGGCCTGTCTGAGCCCCAGGGCCTGATTTCTAGCTGCCAATCAGACATCTGTGGCATCTGTCTTGTAGGAGCCTCGATCTCAAAGAGCCCAAGGCCAGGAGTGTCTCCTATTCCTCCTGGGTTTTCTGTCTTGGATGACGTTCTCACCAACCACAACTGGAAGCTGGACAGCATCATCGTCTCTCCCCACTCCATCTCCCAATAACTGGTTCCCAAGCTCTGTCCTTTCTAACTCAGCCACGTCTCTCGAATGTGTCCTCTCCTTCCTGTCCTGTCCCTCACTTCTAGGATCAGGACCAGCCTTGGCTCAGCTGGAATGACAGTGCCCTCCTCACTCTTCCCCTGCCCTGCAGACTTGTCCTACTTCAGTCCACTTTCCACACAGCATTCAGAGAGATTGGTGTAGAAAACAGACCTGGCCTAAACCCCCTCTTCTTCCATGACTCCCCTCTACTGATTTTGATAAGTTTCATGTCAAAGCCCTTCACCACGTGACCAGCCCTTGCTCCTGCTCTTCCCCAAACAAACACACCCTTTTATACACTGGCCATTACTTGCACTCTTGCCATATTTGGCCACGCATCTGGATTCTTCCCATAGTTTTTTCTCACTCATTTTCCAGGTACTATTACTGTAGAAAAGTTATTCATTTCCCAGTGACGGTTTCTGGTGAGTCTGATAAATGTATAGATCCTATTGCACGAAGAAGCTGTTCACACAGGCAACAAAGACAAGGTTAAGGAGGCACCAGATGGGAGGCAATGTAAGATGTACTGAGGCACGATCAAGGTAGGAAGAAGCAGTGCTAGCTCTACCTCCCCACTTCAGAACAGCTTTCTTTCCGTGTTCCCCACCACCTGCCGACCCCGACAGAGACAGTCAGGAATGACTTCCAAAGTCTCTTTCAAAATGAGAGGGTGTGTGGGAAGAAGTTGGTAATTTTTTAAATGGACCCATTAGGACTGTGTGTGTTCATGGTACTCTGGCTTTGCAAGGCCAGTTTGAGGCTAACAAGAATCCTGACAGTCTCAGCGAATTTGGTTCCTGAAGATGAGGCCAATGGGAGTGGGAGAGTAAGAAGAGAAGCGCCTTACTTGAGTTTCGGTTAAAGGGATGCTGCAGGGTGCTCCAGGCTGAGGTCTGTGAGCCCAGGGTGGCCCTGACACGGAGCTTGTACGGCACAGTGGCAGTGATGTCATCAGTGATGTCACACTCAGGACCTTCAGTGGGTGAGCACCAGCTGCTGGGGATCCAGATGTGGCTCATGTACAGGCTCTCATACTCTCTGGCCAAGAAGGGGAGGGCACAGCGTCACACCAGCCCCTTTTACCCAGGCTCAATGACAGGTGCAAGTAACTGCTTCATTCACCTACTTTTTATGGGTCAGCAAAACAAGCATTTGCTCCACACTCCAGTTCCTCCACTCTCATCCCTCACCAACCATCCATTCTTTCTTAGTCCTTTTATCACCAAACAAGGGAAACGTAGGCATAAACCCCAGGCTGTCCTGGCTTCTCCATCTCTGCAGCATCCCCTCAATCTCAGCTGCTGTCATCCCTGGCCTTGCTATGGTCTCCTGACTGATCTTCCAGCTTCGACTCCTGCCATTCTTTAAACCATTCATCACTCAACAGACCGTGACATTTCTCTCCTTAATGGCTTCCAAAGCACTCAAAATGGAATCCAAACTCTTTCCTGTGGCCTGGAAGACTCTCTGGCCTTCTCTCTCACTCTGCCCCTAAACATGATGTTCCCTCTACACTGGCCTCCTTGCCATTCCTCCCACATGCCGAGCTCTTGTTACCGTAGGACCTTTGACTGCCTGTTCACTGTCTCAAATGTTCCATCCCTGCTGTTCATTGGTTGGCTCCTCCTGTCCTTCAGATACCAGCTTAAACATCACCTCCTCAGAAAACATCACCTCCTACCTTCCCTGACCACCTAATTTTTTTAAATTTAAATTCAATTAGCCAAGGTATAGTACATCATTAGTTTTTGATATAATGTTCAATGATTCATTAGTTCAGTATAACATCCAGTGCTCATCACACCTGAACCTAATTAAAAGGAGCCTCAGAGTCGACTCTCTATTGCATCAGCCTTTTAGCTTCCTCTAGCACGGAATACTATCTGAGGCCACCTCGAGCAGTGCTGCCCAATAGAACACGTTCTATATCAGTGTTGTTCACTATGGTAGTCACTAGCCATGTGTGGCTATCAAGAACTTGAAATGTGACTGGTATGACTGAAAAACAGACACTTTAATTTAATGTAATTTTAATAAATTTAAATTTAAATAGCTCTCTGTGTCTAGTGCTACCACACTGGACAGTGCAGATCTAGTGTATATATTTCTTTACCCTTTTACTGTCTGTCTCCTCTTCTAAATATAAGCTCCCCATATCTAGAAACCTTGTCAACTGTACCCCTGAGTCTAGAGGAATGTCTACACACATAAGTGCTCAGTTTGTATTTACTGTTCATGAAACAGATTGAGCGCCTTCTGTGTCCCTGTCCCTCCTCAACAGCTCTCAGAGCCTGGACACCTGGAGAAGAGCAGAGTCCTGCTTGGCCCCAGGTCCAGCTGACCTTTAGGGTCATGATTTATTTTGGTTCCTACGGACATGCTCTAAGTCAGGAAAACTGAGGTCTCCTCCCACTTCCAAAGGATCTGCATCTCCAATGATTTATCCACCTCAAGTCAGAGTCAAACTCATTTCTCAAGATTTTCTTTAGCATTGGACAGTTGGCTCACTGTTGAAAAGAAGCTCTACCAAAATGTGTTTATACACACTTATATTCCCAGAGAGTTCATGGTCAAATCCACAGGACAATTTTCCTTGCTTCTTCAACTGTCCTAATGCCCATGCAGAGGAGGAGACAGTTCATGGGAAATAACCTATCTCTGGGCTCACAAAGTCTCCTTGAGCTCTGGAATGAGGACTGTACCTCCAGGAATCAACTACTCTTTAAAGGGAGAAAAATTAGAAGCAAAAAAACTCACCCCTGGTACTCGACAAAATAGTATATTATTTCTCCAGGCACAATCACTGGGCTCCACGTCAAGAGATGCTTCATGTTGGTTGATTGTACAGAGAGGTTCTGAGGGGCAGGCAGGACGGTCACTCCATCTGGGTTTGAGGCATTTAGACAGGCTGACATGTGGGTTCGTATCAGAGGAATGTCACAGCTTCAAATTAGTTTCTAATGAAAGGCCTCACATGTTAATGAATGAGAAACAATTCTAATTTCATCATACTTGTGTTGATGTTAAATGTTTGCTATCGTCATTGTAATTCTGCCTTTGGTGATAAATGGCATATTAACATTAATAATAATAATGGCTAATATTATGAGTACTTACTATGTTCTATCTAGGCCACATGGTAGATTGTTACATGATTATCTCATTTAATCTTCATGATCATAATCTTCATGAGGTAAGGACCATTGGTTTCTCCATTGTACAAATGAGAAAACTGAAGCACATTATTTGCAACTTTTCTGTCAGATCCACCTAGATGCAGGCCTTGGCTCTGCCACTTATGAACCATGTGACCAAACCAATGCAGGCTCCTGCCACTTTCTCATTACCTCCTTCTCCGCTACTGCCATCCTCGGGGACGAAAACACATCCCTTCACATCCCCCAAGAAGCCAAATGGGGCATCAGCTGCCAGCTGGGAAGTGCAGGTTCAGGTCTGCTGTGGAAGGAGTCCAATCCAGAAGGGCACCAAGCCAGATCAGAGGCTCCACCAGGCAGACCACAGGACCCTAAGCCAGGTGGGACCCACACATCTCCTCACACAGGTGTGTGTGGTGTGCCCAGAGTGTGCCCAGAGTGGGTCTGCAGTTTTCACGCAGAATCAAAGAGACCTGTGGAAATGAACCTGCACTCCTAAGGAGGTGGGCAGTCCTGGGGTCCATCCTTGCATGCAGCCCAGGGTGCAGTCTGGATCTTCTGTTATGGCCCTTCTCCTCCCACTTTTACACACTTCTCTTTTAATGCCTAACACCTGCCTCCCTTTGCTGTTACAACTGCAGTGATAACATCGATAACAGTGTGGGAGGAATGGGGGCCCTCACCCGGGGTCTTTTCATCTCTGTGCCTGTCTCCAGATTGGCACCTGTTGTTCGTTATCAAGCCCTGTGACCACGAGGGGATGGGGAGCTGCTGGGGACATCCCGCCTGATGCCCTTTCTTCTCTGATGTAGGACCCTGGTGATACACCTCCATCTCAGTCACAGCATCCATAGCCTGCCCTGCAAGGAAACACCTGGGGTACCCATAGGGAGGCTTTCTACCCTCCCCACTCAACTTTGCAATCACCCAAGGGGTGAAAAGGAAAAGAGCCAGCTGCAGTGGGATGGCACAGGAGGGTGGAGCATGGTCCTCTCCAACATCCTTCCTCTGGTAAAGTATACAACACATTTCTCTAGTCAGATATATGGGTATTATATAGCTATGTCAATATACAACTATAATTAGTGATTTTTAAACTCTCAAAAATTAAATCTCCAGGCCCAGATGCTTTCACTGGAGAATGCCACCAATTATTAAAAAATAAATAAATAAATAAACATCAATATTATACAACCTCTTAAAAAAAAATAGAAGAGAAAAACTTTCCAACTTATTTTATGAAGCAAGCATTACCCTGAAACCATAATCAGACAAAGATAGTGTGTGTTTTTAAAAACAAAAACAAAACCCAACAGAACAATATATCTCATGCACTTAGATGCAAAAATCTTCAACAAAATACCAGCAATACAAATTCAATAATGTATAAAAAGATCATACACCATGACCAAGTGGGATTTATTCCAGGTATGCAAGGTTAGTTCAACATTTGAAAATCAATTAATGTAATCCACCATATCAATAAACTAAAGAAGAAAAATCACAGTCAATAAAATCTAACACTCATTCATGAAGTAAAAAAGAAAACATCTCTCTTCAAGTTAAGAACAGCAGGGAGTTATCTCAATTTGATAAAGATCATCTATAAAAAACCTACAGCTAGTATCTTACTTAATGGCGAAAGACTAAACGCTTTCCCCCTAAAATCAGGAACAAGGTAAGGATGTTTACTCTCATCACTTTTATTCAACATAGTACTGAAAGTTGTAGCAACTGCCATAAGGCAAACAAAAGATGTAAAAGGCTTTACAGATTGGAAATGAAGCAATGAAACTCCTCCTGTCTGCAGTAACATGATAGGCTATATAGAAAATCCCAGGGAATTGGGGTACCTGGCTGGCTCAGTCAGTAGATCATGCAACTTTGGATCTCAGGATTGTGAGTTTGAACCCCACACTGGGTGTTAGGAATACTTAAAAAAAATAAAAGCAGAAAGAAAGAAAGAGAGAGAGAAAGAAAGAGAGAGAGAAAGAAAGAAAAAAGAAAGAAAACCCCACGTAATCTACAAAAAACAAGACAAAACAAAAACTTCCTAAAACTAATAACTGAGTTCAGCAAATTCATAGGATACAAGATAAACAAAAAATTAATTGTACTTCTACATATTAACAATGAACACTTACACACCAAAGTTAGAAATACTATTGACAATCACTCAAAAAAAAAGAAAAAAGAAAAAAGAAAAAGAAATACTTAGGTATAAACCTAGCAAAACATATCTAGGATTTGTATGGAAAAAACTCCACAATGCTGGTGAAAGATTTCAAAGAAAATCTAAATAAATGGAGAGACATACTGTGTTGATGGATGGGGCAATTCAACATAATTAAAATGGTAATTTCCCCCAAATTGATATACAGGTTTAATGTAATTCCTATCGAAACCCATCAAGGGTTTTTGTAGATATATAGACAAGTTTTTTCTAAAATACATAAAAGGTAAAGGAACTAGAATAATTAAGACAATTTTGAAAAATAATAAAACGAGAGGAATAAATCTACCCAATTTCAAGACTTACAGTAATTGAGACTATATGGTTTGGCAAAAAAAAAAAAAAAAAAAAAAATAGACACTTAGATCAATGAAACACAATAGAGGTCCCAGAAATAGACCTACATAAATATGCTCAAATGATTTTTGGCAAAGGTACAAAAGTAATTCAGTAGAAGAAGGATAGCTTTTTCAACAAACAATACTAGAGCAATACGACATCTGTAAGACAAATAATAATTCTAATAAATCCCAGCCTAAATTCCACACCTTATTTAAAAATGAACTCAAAATGGATCATAGACTTAATGTAAAATGTAAAACTCTAAAACTTTTAAGAAAAAACATTAAGAAAATTTTCAGGGCCAAGCAAAGAGTTGATACCAAAAGCAAGATTCATAAAAGGAAAAATTTATAATTTAACATTATCAAAATTAAAACCCTTTGCTCTGCAAAAGAACCTATTAAAAGAATGAGAAGAGAGGCTACAGAGTGGGAGAAAATCTTTGCAAGCTACGTAGCTCACAAAGGACTCATGTCTAGAACATATAAAGAACTCTCAAAATTCAATAGTATAAAAGCAAATAATAATTAGAAAATGGGCAAAAGACATGAAGAGACATTCCACTGAAGAGTACATACAGATGGCAAAAAAGTACATGAACAGATGTTCAACATCCTTAGCTATTAGGAAAATGCAAATTAAAACCACAATAAAATAGCACTATACAGCTATCAGAATGGCTAAAATTTAAAAAAAAAAGCCTGGTGAGGATGCAGAGAAACTGGATCACTTACACATTGCTGGTAGGAATGTAAAATGGTATTAGCCACTCTGGAAAATATGTTAGCAGTTTCTTATAAAACTAAACTTGTGATTATTATATAACCCAGCAATTTCACTCTTGGGCATTTATTCCAAAGAAATGAAAACTTATATCACAAAAGATCTGCACATAAATGTCCATAGACAAACTGGAATTAGCTCATACGTCCTTCAAGAGCTAAATAGTTAAACAAACTATAGTATATCCATCCATGGAATACTATTCAGCAATAAAAAGGAACAAACTAATGATACACAAAACAACTTAGGGAATCTCCAAGGAATTTTGCTGAATGAAAAAAGCTAATCCCAAAAGTTACATACTATATGATTCTATTTATATAACATTTTTGAAATGATAAAATTTTAGAAATTGAGAATAGATTAGTGGTTACCAGGGGTTAGTAACAGTGGGGAAGGGAAAGCGGTAAGAGGGAGGTGGGTATAGTTATAAAAGGCAACAGAAGTTATCATTGTGATGTTGGAAAAGTTCAGTATGTTAACTGTGGTGGTAAATACACAAAGCTATATACACAAATGAGTACAAGTCAAACTGGAGAAATCAGAATAAGATGGGATTATATCAATGATGTCAAAATCCTGGTTGTGATATTGTGCTATCATTTTGCAAAATACCACTGGGGGAACCTGAGCTCCCTGTATTATTTCTTATAATTTCATATGAATCCAGATTTTCCTCAACAAATTTTCAATTAAAAAATACAACTATGAAGTCATCACACCTAAAAAAATTGTATTAATTATGATTATCTGAATGACAGGATATATTTTAAAAGATCATGATGGGATAAACTCAATATGAAATGTACCTAGGAAAAACAAATAAATAAAGTTCTACAATTCGATCCAGTCAATTAAATCAGTGACGGCGACCTGTTTAGGGAGAGTGACCTGATGATTAGGGCACTCAAGGATTTAAGCAACACACCCTGAGGTTGAATTACTGGGTATGTCTTTCTTCATGTGGGGGCGCCCAGGCGGGAAAACAGCAAAAGATGTTCCAACTTTTAGGTGGCCCCATTATGTTAATGCAATAATTTGCACTTGCGTTACTCTCTTCTACTTGTGAATTTCCAAATCTAACTTGATTATGGGCAAAATACTCAGTGTCATTCCTGTATCAAAATGAAAACTGCTGCTTCTTGAGGCACCTGGGTGGCTCAGTTGGTTAAGCATCTGCCTTCAGCTCAGGTCATGATCTCAGGGTCCTGGGATCGCAGGTCCACTTATACACAGATCTCTTTTGATAAATACAGTACAATACTATAATGTATTCTCTCTTATGGCTTTCTTAATGACATTTTCTTTTTTCTAGTTTACTTCATTATAGAATAGAGGATATAATACATATAGCATTCAAAATATGTGTTAATCAACGGTTTATGATAAGACTTGGTAAGACTTCTGGTCAATAGCAGCCTATTAGTAATTAAGTTTTGGAGAATTCAAAAGCTATATGGGAGGGCACCTGGGTGGCTCATTGGTTAAGCATCCGACTCTTGATTCCGGCTTAGGTCATGATCTCAGGGTGGTGAGATCAAGCCCCAAGTGGGGCTCCATGCTCAGCAGGGAGTCTGCTTCTCTCTCTCTCTATCTCTCTCTCTCTGCTCCTACCTTTGCTCGTGTGCTCTCTCTCTAAAATAAATAAATAAAATCTTTTTTAAAAATCTAAAAAAAAAGTTACAATGGATTTTTTATTGCACCAGGATTGGTGTGTTGTTCAAGGCTCCACTGTATAGGCAAGGGGAAAGAGGAGAGTAAACTTCAAGTGTGAGCAGGAAGGACAGACTAGCCACAGCAAGGAGGGTAACAAACCTGGAAGAATTACATCTTCAGCCACGTTGGATGAGGGTTCTCACCAGAGTTGGAGAGAGATGCTGGAACCCTCTGTATAATCTTTTGGTTCCTTGTAAATATTTGTGCTTTTGTTCCTATAGAACATTGTCCTTTTCTCATTCTAGCAGTCTGACTCAAGTATCTTAAGAAAGATCACTGGGTGGAGCTCCTTTGGGTGTTTCCAACAGGGACTTGAGCCTGGTGACAGTGACCTATTAAGATTCAGTGTGGGCAAAACTAAGCAACATATTTTGCACAGAGCTTCATTCACAGTGCTGATCTCTCTCTCTTGCAGCTTATTAAGTGTTCTATTGCTGTTGTAACAAATTACCACAAATTTAGCATCTTGTAAAACAACACAGATTTATTATATTACAGTTCTGTAGGTCAGAAGTCTGACACAGGTCTCCAGGAGCCTGTGAGTTGGCAGGACTGCATTTCTTTTAGAAGCTCCGGGGAAGAATCTGTTTCTTTGACATTCCAGCTTCTAGAGGCCGCCTACATTCCTGCTCAAGGCCCCCGTCCTCCATCTTCAAAGTCAACAATGGCTGATTGAATCCCTTTCATGCTTCAAATTTCTCCTGCCTTCTCTTCTGTCTTCCCATCTCTCTCTCACTGCATCCAGAAAAGGTTCTCAGTTTTTAAGGACCCATGTATTAGATTGGGCCCACCCTGATAATCCAGGATAATCTCCCCATCTCAAGATCCCATACTTAATATTAGTCACATCTTTAAAATTCCTCTTTCCAGGGGCACCTGGGTGGCTCAGTCGGTTAAGTGTCTGCCTTTGGCTCAGGTCATGATCCCAGGGTCCTGGGATCAAGTCCTGCGTCAGGCTCCCTGCTCAGTGGGGCCTGCTTTTCCCTTTCCCCCTGCCCCACCCTCCCCCCCCTCATGCTCTCTATTTCTCTCTCTCAATAAAATTCCTTTTTCTGGGGCGCCTGGGTGGCTCAGTTGTTAAGTGTCTGTCTTTGGCTCAGGTCATGATCCCAGGGTCCTGAGATCAAGCCCCACATGGGGCTCCCCACTCCCCAGGAAGCCTGCTTCTCCCTCCCCCACTCCCCCTGCTTGTGTTCCCTCTCTCGCTGTGTCTCTCTCTGTCAAATAAATAAATAAAATCTTTTAAAAAAAAATTCCTTTTTCCATGGAAGGTGACATAGCACAGGTTCCAGTAATTAGAGCATGCACATCTTTGGAGAACCATTTTTCTGCCTACAACATGGGGCTTGCACTATAGAGGATATTGGTACTATAAACTGACACTATGTGCTCAAATTTCTTCCTCAAACATAGTCAATTATTGCAAGAGAATTACTTTGTATGTGACCAGAAGAAGAAAAGACCAATGCTGAACTAGGACATGGCTGCTAAGCAGGCTGCTGGTACCACTTGCTGCTTGAGTAATTAATGCCTACATCCCAGCTTCAAAAGGTGTGTAAATTCATGCTTCAGGAAAGTGATAGAATACTTCATGGTCTTAAAGTACAGTCTTTGGATCAGCAGCATCACATTACCCAGAAGTTTATTAGAAATACAGACTCTCAGGGTGCTTGGGTGTCTCAGTTAGTTAAGCATCAGACTCTTAATTTCAGCTAAGGTCATGATCTCAGGGTTGGGAGGTCAAGCCCTGCGTCCAGTCCCCCAAGTCGGGCTCCATGCTCAACGGAGAGTCTTCTTCTCTCCCTTTCCCTCTGCCCCTCCCACCATCCTCAAATAAATAAATAAATATTAAAAAAAAAAAAAGAAAGAAAGAAATATAGACTCTGAGGCGCAACCTATGCATTACTGAACCAGAATCTGCATTTTAACAAGATCCCCAGGTAATTCATATGCACATTAAAGTTTGAGAAACATGGGTCCAGAAGCCATTCTCAAACTTGGCTGCCCATTAGAATCACTAGAGAAATAGTTTTGTTTTGTTCCTTAAGTCTTATTTTATTTTTTAAAAGATTTTATGTATTTATTTTGAGAGAGAGAGAGCACGGGGGGAGTGGCAGGGGCAGAGGGAGAGGGAGAATCTCAAGCTGACTCCACACTGAGCGCAGAGCCTGATGCAGGGCTCGATTCCAGGACCCTAAGATAATGACCTGAGCCGAAATCAAGAGTCCAATGCTAACTGACTGAGCCATGCAGGCTCCCCTGTTAAGTTTTATTTTTAAATAATTTCAGACTTAGGGGCACCTGGGTGGCTCAGTCGGTTGGGCATCTGGCTCTTGGTTTCAGCTAGGGTCATGATCTCAGGGTCATGGCATTGAGCCTCCCAGTGGGCTCCCTGTTCAGCGGGTAGTCAGCTTGAAAGATTCTCTCCCTCTGCCCCTCCCCCCACTTGTTCACGTGCTCTCGCTCTCTCTCAAATAAATAAATCTTAAAAAAATAATTTCAGACTTAGAGAAGAGTTGCAAAAATAGTACAGAGAACTCCCATATACCCTCTACTTCAGCCTTCCATGTATACATAATCATAACATAATATGAAAATTAAGATATTAACATTGGTACACTATCATTAATGAAGCTTCAGTCTTCATTTAAATGTGACCAGTTTTCCCCCTAATGTCCTTTCTTTTTTCCTAGGAACCAATCCAGGATCCCACATTTGGTTATCATATCTAGTTAGTCTCCTCCAATCTGTTCTCAGTCTTTGTCTTTGTGATCTTACCTTTAAGAGTACTAGTCACAGGGGCACCTGGGTGGCTCAGTCGTTAAGCGTCTGCCTTCGGCTCAGGTCATGATCCCAGGGTCCTGGGATCGAGCCCCGCATCGGGCTCCCTGCTCGGCGGGAAGCCTGCTTCTCCCTCTCCCACTCCCCCTGCTTGTGTTCCCTCTCTCAGTCTCTCTTTCTGTCAAAATAATAAAAATCTTAAAAAAAAAAAAAAAAGAGTACTAGTCAGGGAGAAGAATCCAAAATCTCGGAGGAGGAGGAGACCTTAATTTCGTCTGGTCCCAGGGAATTCAGCTAGATAGCTATCAAATCATTCTGAACACCTGCTAACTCAATCGGAGATCAAAGAAAAGAACAGCAGAAATTCTATGAACAGAAAAGCGACCACTTTCTGGAAGGTAAGACGTTCAGAGAAGTGAATCTGAGGTGATATTTGGGAAGATAGACCGATGGGGGAGGGAGCCAGCTACTGGCAAGTGATAGAGCAGCAGAGCACAAAATCGGAACTTTGAGAAGTCTGCTCCAGTTTGGGACATCACTCAGGCAGCTAAGGGTGGGGGGGGGGGGCTCGCTGGGACAGTGGGTCTCAGGATCCTCAGGGTCACAGAAAGACCAGGGGTGCCTGAGGTGTGGCAGAGCTCCCAGGTATCAGAGCAGGGAAGCTGGCTGCAAAGAGTGAGCCCAGGAGTGGGCTCTCAGTTCACCATAGCCATAAACCTAGATCATGGCAGAACCGAGGAGACCCTACTTCCTCCCCTGGGAGGAGCAGCCTGGGAGTGCGCTGCAGGAATCTGCTGGGTTTGGAAACTCCAAGGGGTCACGTGCCTGAGATAGAAATGCTTGGTCACAGGCCAGAGAAGCACAGAGTGCGGCGGGAGACCAGGGAGAGAGAGAAAACTGAGGGCTCACTGAGGGGTGGGGCCCCGGGCTCTTGGCTCCTCCAGGGCCAGAGACTGGGAAGCCACCGTTTTCATTCTTGTCCTCTAAAGCTGCACGGAGAAAGCCTTCAGGGAACAAAAGCCACATAGAGCAAACCAGAGAAGCTTACTTAGCCTAGCCCCTGGCAAGGGTGGTTCAGTTCCGCCCAGGGCAAAGACATTTGAGAATCACTGCAATAGGCCCCTCCCCCAGAAGATCAGCAAGAACAGCCAGCCAAGACCAAGTTTACCAATCAATGAGAACGGCAGAACTCCAGCACTAGGGGAATACTGCACATAGAAATCATAGCTTTTTTCCCATGATTCTTTAATCTTTCAACTTTAATTTTTTTAATTTTCTTTATTTTTTAATTTTTCTTCTCCCCTTTTCAATGAGCTTATTTTATCAACTCCTTTTTAAAATCTCTTTTAATTTTCATTTTTGCATTTACATTCTATCCCTTCATTGTATTTAATCTTATTTAAGTTTTTCTTTCTTTAAAATTTTGGGATGCAGTTTCTTCTAACAGACCAAAATACACCAAAAATCTAGTATATGGCTCTGTTCTATTCACCCACCTGATCATATTCTCTTTTTTTTTCTTCTTCCTTTTTTTTTTTTTGTTCAATTCTTTTTAATTTTCATCTTTACAGTTACATTCTATCCTTTCAATGTATTTAATTTTATTTTTGTATATAGAAGTGTTTCTTTCTTTACAATTTTGAGATGTAGTTTCCTCTAACAAACTGACCAAAATACACTCAGGAGTTAGTGTATTGCTCTGTTCTGTTCACCTGTCTGTTTATATCCTTTCTTTTTTTTATTATTGTTGTTGTTCTTTTTCTCTTTTGATTTTCTTGTCTTTTAATTTCCATTTTTACAGTTACATTCTATCCTTTCATTGTATTTAATTTTATTTTTGTACATATATAAGTTTTTCTTTCTTTATAACTTTGGGATCTGTTTTCTAAAAAACAGACCAAAATATACAGAATCCAGTGTATTGCTCTATTCTGCTCACCTGTCTGATTAAATTCTTCTTTTTCCTCCCAGTTTTGGGTCTCTTCTGATTTGTTTAGTGCATATTTCTCTGGGGTCGCTGTTGCCATTTTAGTATTTTGTTCTCTTGTTCATCTATTCTTCTCTGGACAGAATGACAAGATGGACAAACTCAACTCAAAAAAGAGAAGAAGAGGCAGTACTGACTGCCAGGGACCTAATCAGTATGGACATTAGTAAGATGTCGGAACCAGAGTTCAGAATAATGATTATAAAGATACTAGGTGGGCTTGAAAAAAGCATAGAAGACACTAGAGAATCCCCTTCTGGAGAAATAAAAGAACTAAAATCTAAACAAGTCAAAATCAAAAAGGCTATTAATGAGGTGCAATCAAAAATGGAGGCTCTAACTGCTAGGATAAATGAGGCAGAAGAGAAAATTAGTGATATAGAACACCAAATGATGGAAAATAAAGAAGCTGAGAAAAAGAGAGATAAACAACTACTGGATCACGAGGGCAGAATTCGAGAGATAAGTGATACCATAAGATAAAACAATATTAGAATAATTGGGATCCCCAAAGAAGAAGAAAGAGAGAGAGGGGCAGAAGGTATATTGGAGCAAATTATAGCAGAGAACTTCCCTAATTTGGGGAAGGAAACAGGCATCAAAATCCAGGAGGCACAGAGAACCCCCCCAAAATCAATAAAAATAGGTCAACACCCCGACATCTAATAGTAAAACTTACGAGTCTCAGAGACAAAGAGAAAATCCTGAAAGCAGCTTGGGAGAAGAGATCTGCAACCTACAATGGTAGGTTTATTAGATTGGCAACAGACCTATCCACAGAGACTAGTAGGCCAGAAAGGACTGGCATGATATATTCAGGGTGCTAAATGAGAAAAATATGCAGCCAAGAATACTTTATCCAGCTAGGATGCCATTCAAAATAGGAGTGATAAAAAGCTTTCAGGACAAACAGAAACTAAAAGAATTTGTGATCACCAGACCACAAATACAATAAATATTGAAAGGGGTCCTCTAAGCAAAGACAGAGACCAAAACTAACATAGACCAGAAAGGAACAGAGACAATATACAGTAACAGTCACCTTACAGGCAATACAATGGCACTAAATTCATATCTCTTAATAGTTACTCTGAATGTAAATGGGCTAAATGTCACAATCAAAAGACGAAGGGTATCAGACTGGATAAAAAAGCAAGACCCATCGATATGCTCTCTGCAAAAGACTCATTTTAGACCCAAAGACACCTCCAGATTTAAAGTGAGGGGGTGGAAAATCATTTACCATGCTAACAGACTTTATCAAAAGAAAGCTGGGGTGGCAATCCTTATATTAGACAAATTAGATTTTAAACCAAAGACTGTAATAAGAGATGAGGAAGGACAGTATATCATAATTAAAGTGTCTATCCAATAAGAGGATCTAACAATTGTAAATATTTATGCCCCTAACATGGGTGCAGCCAATTATTTAAGCCAATTAATAACAAAATCAAAGAAACATATTGATAATAATACAATAATAGTAGGGGACTTTAACACCCCAATCACTGCAATGGACAGATCATTTAAGCAGAAGATCAAGGAAATAAGGGCTTTGAATGACACACTGGACCAGATGGACTTCAAAGATATATACAGAGCATTCCATCCTAAAGCAACAGAATACCCATTCTTCTCGAGGGTAAATGGAACATTCTCCAGAATAGATAACATCCTGGGTCATAAATCAGGTCTCAACCAGTATCAAAAGATTGGGATCATTCCCTGCATATTTTTGGATCACAGTGCTTTGAAACTGGAACTCAAGTCACAAGAGGAAAGTTGGAAAAAACTCAAATACATGGAGACTAAAGAGCATCTTACTAAAGAATGAATGGGCCAACCAGGAAATTAAAGAAGAGTTAAAAAAAATTCATGGAAACAAATGAAAATGAAAACACAACTGTTCAAAATCTTTGGGATGCAGCAAAGGCAGTCCTAAGAGGAAAGTATATAGCACTACAAGCCTTTCTCAAGAAACAAGAAAGGTCTCAAATACACAACCTAACCCTACACCTAAAGGAGCTGGCGAAAGAACAGCAAATAAAGCCTAAACCCAGCAGAAGAGAAATAATAAAGATTAGAGCAGAAATCAATGAAATAGAAACCAAAAGAACAGTACAACAGATCAACAAAACTAGGAGCTGGTTCTTTGAAAGAATTAATAAGATTGATAAACCTCTGGCCAGACTTATCAAAAAGAAGAGAAAGGACCCAAATAAATAAAACCATGAATGAAAGAGGAGCGATCACAACAAACACTGAAGAAATACAAACAATTATAAGAACATATTATGAGCAACCGTATGCCAACAAATTAGGCAATCTGGAAGAAATGAATGCATTCCTAGAGACATATAAACTACCAAAACTGAACCAGGAAGAAATAGAAAACCTGAACAGAACCATAACCATCAAGGAAATTGAAGCAATCATCAAAAATGTCCCAACAAACAAGAGTCCAGGGCCAGATGGCATCCCAGGGGAATTCTACCAAACATTTAAAGAAGAATTAATACCTATTCTTCTAAAGCTGTTTCCAAAAACAGAAATGGAAGGAAAACTTGCAAACTCTTTTTATGAGGCCAGCATTACCTTGATCCCCAACCCAGCTAAAGACCCCATCAAAAAGGAGAATTACAGACCAATATCCCTGATGAACATGGATGCAAGATACTACCCAATAGGATCCAACAGTACATTACAAGGATTATTCACCCTACCAAGTGGGATTTATTCCTGGGCTGCAAAGCTGGTTCAACATCCGCAAATCAATCAATGTGATACACTACATAAATAAAAGGACAAGAATCGTATGATCCTCTCAATAGATGCAGTAAAAGCATTTGACAAAGTACAGCATCCTTTCTTGATTAAAACTCTTCACAGTGTACATACCTCAATATAAAAGCCATCTATGAAAATCATTCACAATAGGGAAAAGCTGAGAGCTTTTCCCCTAAGGTCAGGAACGTGGCAGGGATGTCCAGTATCACCACTGCTGTTCAACATAGTACTAGAAGTCCTAACTTCAGCAATCAGACAACAAAAAGAAATAAAAGGCATCCGAATTGGCAAAGAAGAAGTCAAACTCTTACTCTTTGCAGATGCCATGATACTCTATGTGGAAACTCAAAAGACTCCACCCCAAAATTGCTAAAACTCATACAGGAATTCAGTAAAGTGGCAGGATATAAAAATCAATGCACAGAAATCAGTTGCATTTCTATATACCAACGAGACAGAAGAAAGAGAAACTAAAGAGTCAATCCCATTTACAATTGCACCCAAAACCATAAGATACCTAGGAATAAACCTAACCAAAGAGGGAAAGGATCTGTACTCAGAAAACTATAGGACACTCATGAAAGAAATTGAGGAAGACACAAAGAAATGGAAAAACATTCAATGCTCATGGATTGGAAGACAAATATTGTTAAAATGTCTAATGCTACCTAGAGCAATCTACATATTCAAAATACCATCAACTTTTTTCAAAAAAATGGAACAAATAATCCTAAAATTTGTATGGAACCAGAAAAGACCCCGGATAACCAGAGGAATGTTGAAAAAGATGGTGGCATCACAATTCCGGATTTCAAGCTCTATTACAAAGCTGTAATCATCAAAACAGTATGGTACTGGCACAAAAACAGACACATAGATCAATGGAACAGATTAGAGAACCCAGAAATGGACCCTCAAGCTCTACAGTCAACTAATTTTTGACAAAGCAGGAAAGAATGTCCAATGGAAAAAAGACAGTCTCTTCAATAAATGATGTTGGGAAAACTGGACAGCCACATGCAGAAGAATGAAACTGGACCATTTTCCTACACCATACACAAAAATAGACTCAAAATGGATGAAAGACCAAAATGTGGGACAGGAATCCATCAAAATCCTTGAGGAGAACACTGGCAGCAACCTCTGTGACATTGGCCGCAGCAACTTCTTGCAAGACACGTCTCCAAAGGCAAGCGAAACAAAAGCAAAAATGAACTATTGGGACTTCATCAAGATAAAAGCTTTTGCAAAGCAAAGGAAACAGTCAACAAAACCAAAAGACAACTGACAGAATGGGAGAAGATATTTGCAAATGACATATCAGATAAAGGGCTAGTATCCAAAATCTATAAAGAACTTATCAAACTCAACACCCAAAGAACAAATAATCCAATCAAGATGACATGAACAGACATTTCTGCAAAGAAGACTTCCAAATGGCCAAGAGACACATGAAAAAGTGCTCAACATCACTCGGCAACAGGGAAATCCAAATCAAAACCTCAATGAGATACCACCTCACACCAGTCAGAATGGGTAAAATTAACAAGTCAGGAACTGACAGATGTTGGCGAGGATGCGGAGAAAGGGGAACCCTCCTACACTGTTGGTGGGAATGCAAGCTGGTGCAGCCACTCTGGAAAACAGTATGGAGGTTCCTCAAAAAGTTGAAAGTAGAGCTACCCTACGACCCAGCAATCGCACGACTGGGTATTTACCCCAAAGATACAAATGTTGTGATCCGAAGGGGCATGTGTAGCCCAGTGTTTATAGCAGCAATGTCCACAATAGCCAAACTACAGAAAGAACCCAGATGTCCAACAACAGATGAGTGGATAAAGAAGACACACACACACACACACACACACACACACACACACACACACACACAGGAATATTATGCAGCCATCAAAAATGAAATCTCAGGCGCCTGGGTGGCTCAGTTGTAAAGCGTCTGCCTTCAGCTCAGGTCATGATCCCAGGCTCCTGGGATCAAGTCCCACATCGGGCTCCCTGCTCGGCAGAAAGCCTGCTTCTCCCTCTCCCACTCCCCCTGCTTGTGTTCCTGCTCTTGCTATCTCTCTCTCTGTCAGATAAATAAATAAAATCTTTAAAAAAAAAAAAATGAAATCTCACCATTTGCAACAACATGGATGGAACTCGAGGGTATTATGCTAAGTGAAATAAATCAGTCAGAGAAAGACAATTATCATATGATCTCACTCATGTGAGGATCATAGGGGAAGAGAGGAAAAAATAAAACAAGACAAAATCAGAGAGGGAGACAAACCGTAAGAGACTCTTAATTTCAGGAAACAAGCTGAAGGTTGCTGGAGGGGAGGGGGGTAGGGGAATGGGGTAACTGGGTGATGGACGTTGGGGAGGGCACATGATATAATGAGCACTGGGTATTATATAAGACTGATGAATCACAGGCCTGAACCCCTGAAACAAATAATACATTATATGTTAATTTTAAAAGAGTAGTAGTCAGTTGTTTTGTAGAATATTCCTCAGTTTGAGTTTGTCTGATATTTTCCCATAATTTGACTGAGGTAATACATTTTTAGCATGTATTCACAGGGAGTACATGACGTTAATGTCTTATTGCAGGTGATGTTAACCTTGGTCACTTGGTTAAGGTGGTGTCTCTACTATAAAAGTTACCATTTTCCCCCTTTATAATTAATAAATAACTTAGGGGACATACTTTGACACTGTGTGAATATTCTGCTTCTCAAACTTTTATCCATTAATTTTAGCACTTACTAGTGGCTATTATTGCAACAATTATTGCTGTGATGTTCTAATTAACCATGATTTACTATTTATTAATTGGAATTCTGTAAGGAAGAGCTGTTCCTTCTCCACTATTTATTCACTCATTTATTGATTCATTCATTCATTCAACTACTTATATTAGTATGGGGTCATGAATATTTATTTTATTCTATTGTTACTTTGTTAAATTATTCCAGCTTTGGCCATTGGGAGCTCTTTCAGATTGTTTTTTTGTTTGTTTTGTTTTGTTTTTTAAGATTTTATTTATTTATTGGACAGAGAGAGAGCACAAGCAGGGTGAGTGGCAGAGGGAGAGGGAGAAGCAGGCTACCCGCTGAGCAGGAAACCCGATATGGAGCTCTATCCCAGGACCCTGGGATCATGACCCGAGCCGAAGGCAGATGCTTAATGGACTGAGCCACGTAGGTGCCCCTTCAGATTGGTTCTTGTGTCCTTTTTATTTACTCCCACTCCTCAATCTCTTTTTACATGTTATTTTTATTAATAGAATTTTTATTTTTGGAATAATTTTAGATTTACAGAAAAAACTTCAGACAGTACACACAGAGTTTCTACATATCCTCACCCAGCTTCCCCTAATACTAACATCTTACATAACCATGATGTATTTGTCAAAACTAAGAAACCAACATTGGTACATTACCATTAACCAAACTCTACACTTATTTGAATTTCGTCTCTTTTTCCACTAATGTTCTTTTTTCCAATCCAGGATCCAATCCAGAATACTCATTTCATTTAGGACTCCATCCTTTTTTGAGTACTTTCTTACTTACCACAAATGCTCCAGACTTGTCCTGTATTTTCTCTGCCCAGTCCTGGAATAAACCACTTCTCTAAGGAGCCCCAGCCAGGAGTTTTGAAAAATTCCAATGCCCAGGAAGCACCCTAGATTAATTAAGTCAGAATCTCTGGCTGTGAAACCCAGGCATTCATAGTTTTAAAAGCTCCCCAGGTGATTACAATGTGCATTTGAGACTGAGTACCACTAATGCAGACCTTACCTCTCATTGCCAAAGAATAGCTGAAACTATAATGTTAGGTTCCCAAATGTCAAAGACTTAAATGTATTTCCCAGCAGGCTCTATGTTCCCTGAAGACAAGGGACTCCAATTTGTTCTTCTATAATCAGCCCCTAGCCCAGAATCCAGCACACAGAAGGTACCAGAAATACCAAATGAATGAAAACTAAGTAAGTGAATCAGGTCTTGGCTCCCTTAGTGAATTTAGCCTCAGCCTGACTTCCTTTTTCCTAATCCCCTATCTATCTTACATTAGACAGTTTTGCTGCTAAGTAAAGGCTACCCACCTCAAAGCCCTTGGGCAAATTTTCCAGGCAGAAATCCTTGTATCTCCTCCCTAGAATGATGCCAATGCTGGCTTCCTCCCACTGGGTCTACTATCAGCTCCTTCATTTGGGTCCCCTTCTGCCACTTCTACTTCTAATAGCCCTTATAGCAAATGCTCAGAAAAGGTAGCAGCATCTTTATTCCCTGTACTTTGTCTGTCCTCCCTTTTCCTAGCCTGCTTCAGTGTCTCAGCTTCTGCAGAGAGCACAGGCTCTGGAACCAGCCAAACCAGAGTCAAATCTCAATTCTCCCACTTACTAGATGTATACATTTGGGCAAATTACTGAACCTCTCTGAATCTCTGTTTCATAGTATGTAAAATGGGGATAATACCACGTACTTTGCAGGATTGTGAGAAGTCAAGAGAACATTTTTGCTAAACTAGAGCACAGTGTGAGCTCAGAAATGGCCACTGTGATTGTTGTTGCTGCTACTGTTATTGATGTTGTCGGTAGTAGTAGTAGTGGAAATACTAGTAGTGGGAGTGGTGGTGGTGGTGGTGGTGGTAGCAGGGATCAGTTTCCTGAATCACACACTATCATTTGGAAGGGTCAGGGCAAGGCAAATGAATTCTATAAAGGTGAGCAAGAACTTCTACCCATCTGTCCAGGGATCTAGAGTAACTAACAGAAGTTCATTTAGAATTTGCAGAATTCATTGCAATCACCTACACCATCCAGAGGAAATAGTCAAAATTGCACAAAGGCAACCTCAGCTAAAGCAATTATTTGCTGAGAACACCATCTGTTTACGTAACCCACAGATAATAATAATTAACATGGGGGGGTGGCACACATTGACATCTTCGGAGTGCTTTTGTTTGCATCATCTCATTTAATTAAAACACCTCCCAATTTCAAGGTGGCTTTTTTTTTTTAACCATTTCATTGATGAAGAAAATGAAGTTGTATGATATAGTCACTGAGCTAGCGAGCGATGGAGTCAAAACTCACACAGGCCTCTCTGGCTCTAACATCCTTGTGGTTTCCTCTACTGGTTTGTTTTTGTTTTTTCTGTATAGGTTTATAGGTGGCAGAAGAGCACACTCATTTCCAGGTCTGTTTGAAACAGGAGTTTCAGGAAAGGCTTAAAAGACTGGACTGCCTCACTGAAGAAAATGTCAAATTTAAAAATGGATGAAGGGAGTCAAAATGTAAAAATTTCCAGTTTTAAGTGAAATCGGTTAAGTGCTAGGGATGTAATGCACAGCATGGTGACTAAATAATACTGTATTGCATATTTTGAAGTATTTAAATAGTACTGTATTGCATCACAAGAAAAAAAAATGTGTAACTGTCACCAGCAAGACTCCAAGACCTGCCATTTACTGCCCACCTGCTTATATAACTCACTAACCTTCGTCTTGTATTTTTCCTTAAGCTTTCTTTTTGGCTTACCTCTTAACTCAGGCAAATGAAACCCAAAACCACACCCAGGGGATGGCGACTGCCCTGACAACACCTTCCACTGCCCCAGACCACCCAGACTGTTTGAGCTAAACCCCAGGCTAGTGCCTACGCAGATGGACCATGGAGTGACCTCTGGAATGACCGGCAATTACCTTTACTTCATTGTAATACTAAAATCTCCGCCCAAGGAGGAGCACTTGCCTCATTTATATAACATACAATGTGGGCCTAGGCATGTTTCCTTAAGGCACATGTGCAACCTTATGCCCACCTCTATATACCATGACAGGGCTTTCCTATCTAAAATATTCATTCTAACTCTAAACAAAGAGAACCCATTCACCCTGGGAGAGTAACCGCTTTGGAAGCCATTCACCATGATCTCCTTATTTGCTGCAAATAAAAGTTTTCTTTGTGCAACAAATTAACTTGGTGCAGTTTCTGACTCGTCAGGAGCCAACTCACATTGGTTCGGTTACATAACTATGTATGATGGATGTTAACTAGATTTATTATGGTCATCATTTTGCAATATATACAAATACCAAATCATTATGGTGTATACCTGAAAGTAATATAATGTTATATGTCAATTACACCTCAATAAAAGAAAAAGAATCCGGGAAAAAAATGTTGAGCCTTCCCCTTCTCATTTAGCCTCCCCATATTCTCCCTCTGGCTTAGTGGGGGTGTGTTTTTCTGGCAACTTGTTTCACCAATAGTCAGTCAGCTAACTAACCAAATAACCAACATGATTAGCCTATGCTAGCAGCTGTGAGGACACCAGAAAAGATGTCCAGGCCTTTCCCTCAGGCCAGTGCAGGAAACAGAAGTAACCCACCTAAGCAGAGTATGTGGGGTCAAGGGTCAAAGGAGAGAGAAGTCTGGGAAGAGTCTAAAGGGGGAGGGAATGATGATGGGAGTATGGGCTCGAGATGGGGAAAGGAACTGGAGATGGTGCTTTGGTAGGGAATAACAATCATAAAGCTGGGAGGAGGAAATGAGGGTGTTACAGGTCAATTGTAAAGACAGCAGCTACCTGTGGTTCCTATTTGTTGTCAAAGAACAGTGGGGAATAGAGTTGAGGCCTGAATAGGCTGGGTCATGAAACAAACAGCAGACTTGAATGCCATGTGCTGAACAATTGGGAACTGCAAAGTTTTTGAGCTAAGAAGGGACATTATAAATTTGATGTTAAAGCCATTCTAAACATTTGCAAATCGCTTTAGACTAATTTGTTGCCTGATTTAAACTAAAACAATTAGTCCTCAGTGTTGAAAGAAAGAAAGAAAAAAGAGAAGACAGAAAGTACTCAAGGCTCCCACCAACACTGCAAAGCGCCCAGTAACTTGGAGCATTAAAATTAGAAATTTCTCTTGAAAGTGTTTTGACATGAAGAAACATCAAAGACTAAGGAGCTTCAGTTTTGGAACAACAAAGCATGTAGGTACGCAGCCAGGAATGGAGCAGAGAAAATTATGTAATCTTACTGGTAGGGAAAATACCCCAAACCAAATTTTTAAAAATGCTATGGAGTACCTAACCGCTACTTTTTCTGCAGTGACCAGGAGAAATCCAATTTTTGTAAGTCTTATACCCAATATTAAGGTTGCCAATTAAGCCTTTTATTCATGTATATTTTGTTAGAATCTTTATTTTACTTTAACCTGTCCTTACAGTTAACATCTCCAAGGCACACACAGAAAAACCAAGATAACCATGTTGTACTTTTAAAACCAGATGAGATAAATAATAAAATGCATGAAGCTCTGCTAATCTTTAGACTATCTGTTTTGATACTTTATCTTTCCAAATTGTTCTGTGATCATTAGGAATGAGATTTCCGAACAGAAGGCAGGCTTTTGCTTTGTGAGTGGGGATGAAGGTTTAAGATGTGAGAAACATTCTTAAAAACAGACATAAGATGTTCTACACATATATTGAAACTCCAAACTCTGCTAAAGTATTTTTCACCTTCTTAACCTATATTTGAATCCCAAGCTATTGGCTATATTCTAATTCATACTTACCTATGAGTAAACAAGGTATCAAGGCGTAGAAAAACCACATGATAAGACTTGTCAAGATTTCTTCTAAAACCACAGAGAGGGTCTGTGTTTGGTAGATTCAGCTCGACCTGGGACATTGTTTCCTTCCAGAATGAAGCATTCTGCCCATCTCAGCCATCCTTGCTTCAGAATGCAGATGTTGGAGCTGAGGTCTGAGTTGCCGTGAAGACTGAATTGTTCTAGAAAGAGGAGCCAGCCCAGACAGCTCAGAAAAGAGGAGCCAGCCCAGACAGCTCCCTCCTTTCTGTCCAAACCCAGATATTACATCAGAGGGAGTGGCCTAGGAGAGTTTCAGAGAAAGGGTAACTCTGAGGAGCTTGAGAATCTGCCTAGGAGAGATAGCTGACCAAGGCTCTGTCCTGGGGGACCCTGGATGTCCCTAGAAGCCTCACTTGCGGTGAGCAAGCAAGATTATTTTACCCTCTCCTCAAATAGCTATCCTATCTTCTTCCAAGTCTCCATCTTGTGAGTTCATTCAAACTGGGTACTTACTAGCTCCTTTGCTACATACTCCAGAAAAAGTAAAGAAGTTAAAAAAAAATATCTTTTAAAAAGTCAGAAGGTGAATATTATAGCTTTATATTTGTTTATATTTGCAAAAAGAAAACCTGGAAGGAGATACAGAAACTAACAAGATTGGTTACCTTGGAGCAGAGAGTGGGAATCAGCAAGATGGAGGAGAAAAATGGGACCAAGACTCCTTGCAGTATATCTTTGTTTGTTTAGGGATTTTTTTGAAATTTGTTTTTTATTTTGGTAAAATACACATAACATAAAATTTACCTTCTTAACTATTTAAAAAAATTTATTTAAATTCAATTTAATTAACATACACTGTATTACTAGTTTCAGAGGTAGAATTTAGTGATTCATCAGTTGCATATAACACCCAGTGCTCACTACTTCAAGTGTCCTCCTTAATATCCATCACCCAGTTACCCCATCCCCCACCCATCCCCCCTCCAGCAACCCTCAGTTTATTTCCTAGAGTTAAGAGTCTCTTATGGTTTGCTTCCCTTTCTGTTTTCATCTTATTTTATTTTTCCTTCCCTTCCCCTATGTTCATCTGTTTTGTTTCTTAAATTCTACGTATGAGTGAAATCATATGATATTTGTCTTTCTGACTTCCTTCTTAACCATTTTTAAGTGGTATTAATATATTCAAATTGTTGTGCAACCATCACCACCATCCGTCCCTATAAATCTTTTCATCTTGTGAAACTGAAACTCCATACCAATTAAACAGTAACTCCCCATTCTCCCCTCCCCTTAGCCCCTGGCAACCACCATTATACTCTCTGCCTTTATGATTTTGACTACACTAAGTATCTCATATAAATGGAATCATGCAATTACTTGTCTTTTTCTATGACTGATTTATTTTGCTTAGCATAATGTCCTCAAGATTCACCCACGTTGTAGCATATTACAGAATTTCCTTCCTTTCTAAAGCTAAATAATATTCCATTGTATGTACATACCACATTTTGCTTATCCATTCATTCATCCATCAATGGACATTTGAGTTGCTTCCACTTTTTAGCTATTGTGAATAATGCTGCTGTGAACATGGGTGTACAAACATCTCTTCAAGACCTACTTTCAATTCTTTTGGGTGCTGCATATCTTTTTGTACTGTTTGATGTAAGCATTAGTGGGGTGCATTAGTGGGAGAACATGGGCTTTAGAGTGCCACAGATTTTGGTTCCAGTTTCAGAATTTATTTGCATTATACCCTTTGGGAAAGTTATTTATTCATTCAACAAATATTCACTAAGGGCCTACTGTGTACTAGAATCTGGGAATTCAATAGACCCTGTCCTAAACCAATAACTTTTCAACTGGTGATGAATATAGGTATGGGAATAATCATAAATCAATACTGAAGATAAAATGACAGAAATATCCACAAAGAAATATAGGAGCATTAAGGAGAAATACCTAACCTAGCCTGGAGGATTAGAGAAGGCTTCCTGAAAGAGGTGACTTTTAACCTGAGTGTTAAATGCTGAAAAAAATTAGCCAGGCATGGTGTACTTAGGAAACCACAAGAAGTTTCGTTCAACTGAAGAGCAAGATTGGGTGGCAAGAAATGAGGCTCAAAGGCAGACAGATCCAGGATTCCAGACAGCTTTGAATGCTTTGTTGAAGAGGTTAAGAGTTTATCCTGAGAGCAATGAAGGTCAAAAGAGGGGTTAAAACCTCAAATCTCATCATGTTATTCCCTGAATTGGAGGTTTAAAAAGTTTATGACTAGAGTGGAGAAAACAGTGGAAGGGACAAAACTGGAGGGAGGAGGGCAAGGAATAAACTATGCTGGTCAGTGAGGTGAGAGATACTGTTGGCTTCCACTAGGCTTTCCCAGGTCTGTAGAGAGAAGTGACTAAATTCAAAAGATGAAGGAGGTAGAATTGATAGCTCTTAGATATAGAGTGGATTAGGAGGGTGGAGGAGGAAAACATGACTTTCAGGTTCTAGGTTTGAGTAACTGGGTGGATGGCAGCACCTCAATCAAAATAATGGAAAGGACGGGTGCCTGGGTGGCTCAGTCGTTAAGCGTCTGCCTTCGGCTCAGGTCATGATCCTAGGGTCCTGGGATCGAGCCCCGCATCAGGCTCTCTGCTCCGCGGGAAGCCTGCTTCTCCCTCTCCCACTCCCCTTGCTTGTGTTCCCTCTCTTGCTGTGTGTCTCTGTCAAATAAATAAATAAAATCTTTAAAAAAAAAATAATGGAAAGGAGGAGGGAGAGGTGAGGTCAGGCTAGGTAGGGTTGGGGGTGGTACAGAAGAAGGTTTCATGTGTTCACCTTGATACACTTCAATTTGACACGCTTCTATGGGCAGCAGCAGTCTCTAGTATGTTAATGATCTTTGCCTCAACTCTTATGTGTGTCAAGGATATGGCACCATTTCCCCTACCTTCAGCATTCCAGCGGTAGCAGAGACCAGGAAGTGGGTGAAAACATGCAAGGAGAGTATGTAGATTAAGGAGACACGTGAACGTGCTCTTGGAGAAGACCTACATATAAGGACCAGCACAGGAAAAAAGATATGGAGATATAGGGAGAAAAAATAGGTCAGAGAGGTAGCCCTGGAGCAAACTGTGGTCCTGGAAATGATGAAGGATGGGGAAATCATCAAGGAGGAGTGCAGAAGAGTCATTGAGTTGATCACTGAAAAATGTCCCCTCGATTTAGCCCCTGGAAGGCCATTTGTAATCTCAGTAAGAAGAGTTTCAGTGGAGAGCTTGGCTCATGGGATAGTTGTAGGTTGAGGAGTGAATAGGAAAAGTAGTACTCCTTTGATGTGAATGGGAAGAAAGCAACTCCATGAGCCTCATTTTTTCATTTACAAAATAGATAATGTCTTACATAATAGTTGTGGGATTAAAGAATACAGGCAAAGCACAATTAGCCCAGTGCCAGGAACACAGTAGTCTTCACAAATGCTGTATTAACCATGTTAACAATAGGGGCGCCTGGGTGGCTCAGTCGTTCGTTAAGCGTCTGCCTTCAGATCATGGCTCAGGTCATGATCCCAGGGTTCTGGGATCGAGCCCCGCATTGGACTCCCAGCTCGGTGGGAAGCATGCTTCTCCCTCCCCCGCTCCCCCTGCTTGTGTTCCTGCTCTCGCTATCTGTAAAATAAATTAATAAAATCTTAAAAAAAAAATGTTAACAATAAATACACGGGCCCCTGGCTGGCTCAGTCAGTGGAGCATGCAACCTTGATCTCGGGGTTGTGGGTTCGAGTCCCACACTCGGTGTAGAGATCACTTAAAAATAAAATCTTAAAAAAAAAAAACACAATATATACATTGGGTATTATTCACTTTGGCTGGTCCTTTGCAGGCTCCCCATCTTACGGTTCGGCCCCTGGATCAGCAAAGAAAGGCTTCCAGTTGAAGATAACTATTAGAGGGTAGTTAAAAGAAGGCTCTGTAGACAACTGTCTGGGTTGGCATCTAGGCTCTGCCACTTACTAGTTGTATTTTTTAGGAAAGTCATTTAAACAGTCTGTTTTAGTGTCTTCATCTGTAAATTGGAGACCATAGTACCTAATTCATAGGGCTGTTGTGAGGACTAAATAGGATGGTATACTTAGAATGGGATCTGGCAAAGTAAGTGTACAGTAAATATTACCTGTATATTTTTTACTACATCATGGTCAAGAACACTTGGTGCATGTTCTCCCTGATCCCAGCACTGAGTCAGTGGCCACATCCGTGCCTTGACCTCTGGTCACCAGCTGCTTGTACACAGTCTCTCACTGCTCTCCTAGCTTCTGATCCTGGCCCCCTCTGCCTTTGGGTCTGGACACGCCCCAATTTGGGAGTGCTTCATACATACTGGCGTTAACACCTGTCCCCACTTTTACTTTTCTTCTCCCACTCCTGGCTTCCTGATTCCTCTATCCTAAGTCCATTTCTGCCCACAATTTCCACATGTTAAAAGCTAACAATAAAAGTCAATGAGTACTGGGTATCTACTACCTGCCAGGAATTGTCCCTGAAGGTTTTCCATAATTATAAAGACATTATACAAGAGACAAGGTAAGATTTGATTTCCAACTTTTCAGATGAGGACACAGAGCTCAGAGAAATTTATTTATTGTAGATCACAGAGCTAATCAGGGATGGAGACAGGAATTCCAACTGAGGTTTGCCTAACTCCAAGTCCTTTACACTCACCTTACTGCCCCACAATGTGTCTGAGGAGCACAGTGGGGTAAGTGATCCCGGAAATTAGCAAAGGTTTTAGGGAATAGACAAATCTCAATATGGAATCCTAAGGATCTACCAATTTAGATTTGGGTAGGAGAGATGCACTCAGTTTAGCCACTGGGCCAGTGGCATGAGCCAGGCTCAGGACCGAAAAGTTAAAGGGAATACAGACTGAGGATGGAAAGGAAAAGGTCCATAAACAGAAAATGACAGACAGAACAACACTCATTTACTTATGCTGTAGGGGAAGCAGGAGAGTTGTTCAACAGAACTTGGGTCTTAGGATAGTTAGCTCTACTTGGGCATGGGTTCCTGTCAAGATGCCCATCTGCCATGCTGAGCAGGGAGCCCGATGCGGGGCTCGATGCAGGGCTCGATTCCAGGACCCTGGGATCATGACCTGAGCCGAAGGCAGACACTTAACGACTGAGCCACCCAGGAGCCCCTGTCTTATACTCTTCTAACTCCTGCTTCCACTGAGTCTGCTCCGGATGTAATTTCCACTTTCAAGCTCTGGTTTTCAGGGTTCTTGTAGCCCTTTTTCACCTCCTCTGAATATACTTTTCAATTTCCTAAGTTTATTGTCTGGCCACCAGCGCAGAGAACCAGGAATTTAACCTTCCTTAACCTCAATTCTTTCCTTCGGGTGTGATCAATTAAAAACCTTGTCTGTCAAATGGTTCTTCTTCCTGTAGTTAGAACTGATTTTTTTTTTCAATGTGACATCCCCCAACAACTCCTCTTAAGATGGAGAATCAAGCTTTATTTAGAACAGCCCTTTGAGTTAAAAGTTCTATACTTAAATGCCATTTTACTCAATTTTAAAAAATTGAAAACCAGAAACAATGCTCTGCAATAGTGAAGATTGTACTATAATTTTTAAATGGCTATGGTTGCTGTATTTTCACTCAACCACCGGTTTAATCCTGGTCAGTCATCAGTGATTCTATTAAGTGGAGCACACAATATGCTCAAAGGTCAATTTTTTTTATTAGAGGCGTCCTTTGATCACCCTATATATATTAACACCCCACTTCTCACTCTCAGCCTCCTCAACCTGCTGCTCTATTCTTTCTTTAGAGCACTTCACTGTTAGGCATCTCATCACTAGCAATATAAATTTTATGACAGCTTTTAGACAGATTTGTCTATTTTCTTCAGTATCATATTGCTAGCTCAAAACTCTGACACCTGAGCATTCAAATATTTGAGGTGAGTTGGTTGGATGGCTGGATGATGGATAAATATCTCCAAAAGCTAAACACTGACATATAATCATACATATAGATATAATAGTTCAAATAATATTCTTTTCATCTTGGCACCAAGTGATTAGCATATACCCTGAGGAAATCAGTATTTGTTTTCTATAACATTCCTCTTATCTATAGTCTAGAAAACATATCAAAACAAGTAAAATTTGGCATTACATACTCCTAGAAACAACGTGCTTATTCAGGGACTACAAATTTCTTCCATAAGAGCCCAAGAAAATCAATTCAATAATCGTTCTTCTAAAACAGGTAACACTTCAGTCTCATTCTGGAACCCAACTATCTCCATAATTATCCAAAGGCTATCTGCAACTTCTCTATATAGTCTCAGATACAAATCTTCTTAGAGTCAGCCCAGAGATTTATTTAAAGCAACTAGGTATCTTTACCTTAGGTGTCTATTTTTAATTGTCTACTTATATTTTCCTGCTTGAAAGTCATTATTATTCCAAAAGGTACCAAAAAACATGGACAAAAGGAAATTGACTACTCTGTCTTCTGTAGTTATAACTACAAATGAAATTTACATTATTCCAAAATACTGAGCCCAGTTTTACCTAGCCTTAAAAGCTAATTTGAGTGAAACATTTAAAAATCAGCCAGACCAGTAGATAAATTAAATGTTTGTGCTAAGCCACTGTGAGCAACAGACCAATTCTGAAATATTCGATAATAAAAGTACTCTGGCCAGCAAACATAATCTTAAAAAGACACTTTGGTTTAAAAATTTACCTCTATGAACATGGCCAATTGTAACTGAAACTTCTCCCGTTCTTCAAAACCTCACACACTCAATTTAGGTTCTACTCATTAAACAAAAAAGTCTCAGCAAACTGTATACTTTCAGATCAAAAAACACCTCAGTGGTAAACTAGAAAAATATATTTTGGTTCCTTTCGGTTACATGACTTGGTTTAGGTCATGTAACAGCAAGAAATTAGGGTGTGGAGTATGCATAGTATGCTGGTCTGCATGTGTTTAAAAGATGACAGAGTTGAGTCATATAAACTCGCTAAACCAATAGAACCAGCTTATCAGAAGAGAGGAGCTTCCTACCTTTCTTCACAGTAGAATCAAATAATGGTTTTCCCCAGCAATGTTGCATTTTTTAAAAAGTCCACTGGATGCTGTTCAGAACATAAAATGAAGATGTCATCTCTTATATCAAATGTCCTTTAAAGAAGTGACTACAGTTGTGAAGCCATTTGGAAACAGTTAAAAGATCTATCTAATCTATCTATCTATATACACAATACAAAGGGCCCCCTTATTGTGGAGGAAAATATTAAAGTGGAAAGGCTAAATCATGTTGTAATGCTACATTCCTAATTTGTTGATTTGGACATTGCATCTGAGGTGTTTCTGAAAAATAAGTTTCCAGATTCTAAACCAAAAACTCCATTTACAGGAAAGATAGGGCCTAACAACGACTGCATTTGGAGATGTGAACTAGGGAGATAAGGGTTGGAAAGGAGACTTTTACGCTTTTTTTTAAACCATGTACATTAATAAACATAAAGGGACCATTCACATTAGGTTCCATCCAATAGTCACCTTGTGGGAATTCAATTCCAGGACTGTCAGCTTATTACTCAGGGGAAACCAAAACTAAATTTTATGTTAAATTCCCCAATTTTTAAGTGTGAACAATTCCTTTTTTTGTACTGTGTGGGCTGAACTGTATTCCTATTTGGTTGTACCCTGAACAGGGCACCTGGCCAAGATGTGGGAGGGGGCAGTGGTGAAATTTGGACTTTTCTACAAGGAAAAAGGCTGGTCGTGCGTTTGGGCAGGCGGTGAAGGGTAAGAGGTGCCTTTTCCTAATTCTCACAAGTTACACTGACAGTAGTGCCCCTGCTTCTTTGCAATCTCTGGAGTAGAAGACAGGATGGGAGCATTAAAGCTGGAGATAATTTATGTACCTGTATCTGTAAGGATGGCCTTTTTCTACCAACCCAAGTTGCTCATCTGCCAGCAATAGCAATGGATTAGTTAGCCTTCCTGTTTTTAGTGATATATCTGTGACACTGTCTTTAATTGTGCTACGTACCTGTGTTACTGTGTATAGTAAAAGATACATTGTATGTGTTCATACACATTCAGCTGAATCCTAAGTACCTATGACCAATTAATAGATACTGCAACAATAGCCTTTCATTACTGAACTTATATAAAGTTCTCAAATAACTTCTTCCAAGATTTTGGAGAAGTTATTTATAGAAGTGGGTTAGGCAGGGTTAAGTGTGTTATCTGTGTTCAAATTGATAGCTAAGTGTCTCCTCGTATGTAAAAGAAAATTTCTGTAAATCTGCTCTTCCCAGAACTCTCTACCTGTTTTTTTTAATATAAGACTTAATTTATTTTAGAGAGAGAGAAAGAGAGAACGAGAGCACAAGAGGGAGAGAATCTCAAGCAGAATCCCCGCTGAGCAGAGCCCAATGCAAGGCTTGAGCCCATGACCCTGAGCTTATGACCTGAGCCGAAACCAAGAGTTGGACACTCAACTGAGCCACCCAGGCTACCCCCAGAACCCTGAGTCTAAAACAAGCAGACAGATGGCAGTGTGTCCACCAAACAGAATGTTATCAGGCTGGGAATAAGGAAACCTGGTTTCTAATACAAGCCCTGCTACTCGCTAGCTATATAGATGTTTTTTAAGGTTGTTCTAATTCTTAAGAAAATTGCTTCAAGTAAAATTTGGGTTTATAAAAACAGTCATTGATGTAAGGGTTGGTTCAAGACTTTTAAAAAATCGATAAAAAGTTTAAGTACAAAATTCCGTAGTTCCCAGTGAGGTTTTTGTCCCAGTATAATAACAGCACACAATAGGTATTACTGGTTCATCAACTCCCTGGCATTTTGCAGCCCACCTGTGCATGCACAGGAGAGGGACTAAAGAAGGACTTGAGAAACTACAGGATACCTGAAAGAAGAAAAATGTGGCAACAGAAAAAGAAGAGTGATGACACCTTTTATATCTATGTGGAATACATTTTCTCTTGCCTGATTTAACAAATGTTAAAGTTCTACAGCCTGGTTTGCCTGCCTCACGTCCTGGATGCTGTTCAAGCTCTGTTTTGTTGAACAACCAGATGGCCAACTTGTGGAAGATTAGTAAATGCAGTGCTTGTTAAAATGGTCATGTGGGCTATCTGGGAACTCTCTAGTTATTATGAATCTAATTATGGCACAGAAATGTGCAATCTACTTCCAGTGCTACTCCATTCCTAGCTGCTTTCTCAAAATCCTTAACATAAGCTCAGTGGGGTTTGCTATAAATACAGTTCATGTCTGTGATACAAAAGATTAATTGCTTTTTTTTTAAACAAACCTCTTAAAAAAAAAAAAGGAAGACTGGGGGAAAAACAAAAAAAATGGAGAAAAAGAAAGCATCATCAAATGTTTGTTTAAATAAAAAGATGCTTACTACCTAGTCATATTTTAACACTTTGAAACTATTTTCTTCAACTTATATTCAAGTGATTTTACAGCAAAAAAGTAAGCACACGACTTTTATTTCTATTACACTGTCTACTAATAATCATTTCAATAAACAAAGGGAGACTGACAAAGATAATGAAATATGAACTAAAAGGCTTTAAAAGCGGATGTAATGAAAATGAAAAATTGTACATCAAAGTCTTAATTACATTTGCTAACTCCTGTTGCTTAGTGGGAGAAGCCAGGGCTGCCACCCAGTGGCAATGTCAGTCTTAAATGATTTTAAGATTTAAAGAACTAAATATTTAATATTAAAAAAAAAACCCAAACTAAAAACCTCAGGAATTAGACAACTTCAATTTTAACATCAGTAATATTGGTATATTAAATACTTATCTATAACATATTAAAGAACAGAAAACATTCATTTGCTTAGGCAGCACTGGGGAAATTTTTGAAAATACCATATGATTTCCTACTAAGTTATATGATTTTAGTAAGTATTTTAATTAAAATATTGAAGGTTACTTTGCTTAAATTTAAATTCCAGAATTAATAATGGGGGGGGCTCACAAAATACAGTTGTTTTCTTCTACAACCTGCAGAAGTAGATTCAATACTCCATAAAAGCCTCTCATCCATACACCCAAACTTCTGCTTAGTAAACAAAAACATAACAGAAACCCTCCAAAAAGTAAGATTTTAAAAATAACTTTCTCTAACCATTTGGCACATCCCATCTTTTCCTCAGGTATAATCCATTTTAGTGTCTTAGTCAACAAAACCCAAAGCTGAAAGGAGGAAATGAAAATAGTAGAAATACTATGCCTGATAATTACTGATGTTTAGAGGTGGGAGGGAAACCAAGTATCTCACTGCCTCCTATTTCCCCAATATCTGGCCACAGCTTTTTTCACACTGACACAGATATACCCCAATACAAGATGCTTTGGTAAAATAACACTAGGGGAAAAAGTAATATATAACACTAGAGCATCCATTTACAGTTTGAAAAGCTAAATATCTCAGAGACTGCTTTATTCTCTTGAATAACCAGAAAAGAAGCACCCCCCAAAAAATCTTAGAAATTTAGAGATTTTTGTTTCCAACAGCTGTAAATTAAAAGTGTACAAGATACGTTTTCAAACGTATGTCCTATTTGTTTTGCTTTACAATGAAGACAATGAATAAATTTTTTAAAATGGCAGACACAACATACTTGATATTTACAATGGCTTACAACAAATACCTGAAAATAATTTCTAATTTTCCATTTATTATTGCTATTTAGTCACAGAAAAAAACATTGTCCAAGAAATTTATTTTAGCATATGCCATATACTGATATAATAATTTTATATGAAGAGAAACCATTGCAGAAGTGACTAATATGGTGCCCGTACAAGGAAATAAAGAAAATAAACCAATAAATTCTTCCATGTAAAGACCTTTGATCTGCATTATTTTTTTCAAAATATAAAACCTTAATATTAGAAGCAAAGAGAAAAACAGCAAAGAAAACAATAAAACAGAAGACCAAGGATAAGGAACTGCTTTGTGCAGATGCTTTGCATACGTAGTATATATGTATGGGCTGAGTCATAATAAAAATACTTATGTATTATAGTCAATTCTCATGTAGGGTCAGAAAGCGATTTCCAATCAAACATGACTGGACTGACATTTTCTCAGTCTTTAATTACATGACGAATTATAGCTGTGAGGCAGTCACTTCTGGTCAGCATTATCATGACAAATGCTTGATAAGATACAGTTTTTCTCCTTGTTCACTTGTGAAAATTGGTGCCTTTTTGTAATGTTCTACAAGTTCTTCCATGGTGCTGAATTTACGCTGCCCAATGCAGTAGACAGTCTCTTTTAGTTGCACTTTAAAATGCTTGTTTTTCCCTTGTGCTTTTAGTGATACAGAGAAATCATTTGGCTAAAAGAGAAAAAAAACACATAGGGTAAACATTTTTTTTTTTTTTTTAAGATTTCATTCATTTATTTAGCAGAGAGAGATAGCGAGAGCAGGAACACAAGCAGGGGGAGTGGGAGAGGGAGAAGCAGGCTTCCCACCAAGCAGGGAGCCCGATGCAGGACTCGATCCCAGGACCCCGGGATCAAGACCCAAGCCGAAGGCAGACGCTTAACGACTGAGCCACCCAGGCGCCCCAGGGTAAACATTTTGAAAGACATCCATTTTATATTAGACTAATAACAGTAAGTGCTCAAATTTTAGCTAAGTACTAGGCACTATGCTAAATTATTTACATAGATTATCTCCTTTATACCTCCAACCAACCCCTTTCAGAGATGAGAAAATCCAGGCCAAGAGAAGCTAAATTCCTCAAAATCATCCATCTAGTTAACAAGAGAGCCAGAATTCAAACTCAAGCAGTCAGACTCCAAAGTCTCTTTTTTTTTTTTTTTAAAGATTTTATTTATTTATTTGACAGAGAGAGAGAGACAGCGAGAGAGGGAACACAAGCAGGGGGAGTGGGAGAGGGAGAAGCAGGCTTCCCACTGAGCAGGGAGCCCAATGAGGGGCTCGATCTCAGGACCCTGGGATCATGCCTGAGCCGAAGGCAGATGCTTAACAACTGAGCCACCCAGGCGCCCCAACTCCAGAGTCTCTTAAATAATATGCTCTAACACCCACAGCAAATCCTTTAGTTTAAAGTTTAACATCTGAAGCACAACAGCTATCTTCTCTCCTGCCAGACAACTGGAGAAACACATGAGAAAACATGAGCTAATGTGAGCTAATAGTAGCTATCTTACAGACTAGCTGAGACAATGTTCTGAATTCTCAAAGATGACAGACACTAATGAGAGGTCATAAACTCAAATGCCTATAAGGGTAAAAAGACATGTAAACAAGTGACAGTGTGGATAGAGAGAAGGAACAGTGCATGGCCAATCTAAAGGAGGTGGCCACTTAGCTGTGATTGTTGTCTTGTAGGAATAGGGGTAATGCTGGCAGGCCTTCCAATTTTAAAAGGAAGTCTGTCATCTGAATTTTTATAATAAATCTCTCAGTATTTAAATACTGGTAACAAATTCAAATGTTTAAAAAACATTGCTCAGGTCAAACACAATATGCCTGTTTGAGACCTTTACTTTAAAAATTCTACTGCTAAAAATAATGGTGTATTTTGGATAATATCTATGCTCAATTACCCACCACAAGAAAATACAGTGTTCTGTAATGAAGCTACTTTCTTAGGTTTTTTGTTTTGTTTTGTTTTAAGCTAATACTTTTCTGAACAGTCTAAAAAAGTCTCCTTTTATATAATTACTGACAAAGTTTCAAACAGTGGGCTTCTTGGAAACATCCTATACCTATGGTTACTCTTACCACCTGCTCTGAGGTCACTCACTTCCTAACCCCTCTTGCCCATTGCTTGTCCTGGAAAGCAGGGTTAAGTCAGGCATCTAACAGAAAACAAATCCCACCACTCTTCCCTATCATCGATCATGCTCTTCCTTAGGGGGTATGTATAGGCCCCATTTCCTGAACTTCATATCAAGCAGTTCAATTAGCCTTGGTTTCTCCTTCTCTACTTTCTTCCCTCCCTCTTATAAACATATATACACCATATGCATGTGCACACACACACACACCAAACAGATAGGTTTTCTTCCGACTTTCAACCTTTTACACAATCACACGTTCACTTTTGTACAACTCATACACAGAAACAAAACCAGTACTAATGTTTTGAAAAGTGGAAAAGTAGTGGTATCCTTTTAAAAGGAAAAATAAAGACCATTTTAAAGGGAAATAAATATCATCAAATTCTAATATCCTAAACATTAACCAAAAGAGCCCATATAATTATTATTCAATTTTATGGTTTTATACTTTTACTGTTTTACTAGTATTGGAAAAAATGTATCTTTTATTGCAAATGCATTTCAAATACAGTGAGTATTAAAATAGGTTTTTGAGGTAAATAATTTAAGGGTTTCCAACTTCCAAACAACCAATCTATGAAGAAAGTTAAAACTTAATTTTTTTTAATTTAGGGATTTCCTTTACTAAGCATGACAGCACATCCAATATGCAATTTAAGAAATGTTTTCCCAGGTGTGCCTGGGTGGCTCAGTCAGTTAAGCATCCGACTTACGATTTCATCTCAGGTCATGACCTCGTCTCAGGTCATGATCTCAGGGTTGTGATATCAAGCCCCACATTATGCTCTGCACTGAGCATGAAGCCTGCTTGAGATTCTCTCTCTCTCTCCCTCTGCCCTTCCCCCCACTCATGCTCTCTCTCTCTCTCTCTCTCTCTCTCTCTCTTTTTCTCAAAAAAAAGTATTTTCCCAGTTTAGTTCATTGTGTTGTTTTACTCTGAAGAAGCCATGGTTCAGTTTTCTCCATTTTTCAGTTTAACGCAAGAGAAGATATTTCAGAAAGGCAAGACAAACAGAATTAAACAAGGCCAAATAATCCAGTGTAGTTATCACTGCTAGGGCTATATTTTATCCAAAATAAATACAACTGTGAAGAACACTGATTTTAGGTTCAGAACATCTAAATTTATGTCCCAACTTATCACCTGGTTAATTTTAGGGAAGAAACTTAACCCTTCCAATCTTCTATTTATTTTTTTTAATACTCAGAGCTCTATTTCCATTTATTTGAAAACCAACTTACCGAAGATTCACTATCACGAATGAGGAAATCACCTTCATGCCCTCTTTCATTTAATGCCATTTCTGCTTGATGCCTGGTGACTTTCCCATAATACCATGGATTGCCAGCAAACTTTCCAGTGAGTGAAGGCCTAATGTAATCACACTGCGGAGGTGATGGTTCCAAACCTGAGGTTAATGGATTATTCTGCATAATGGTAACATAGTTTTTTGGCACCAGACCAACCATTCCATTGATCTTCCTGCATTTCCACCATTCAGGGTCATTTTCAGGCTTTTCAATAACATCCATTACATCTCCTTTCTCAAAATTAAGTTCTTCATCATTGGACGAACTGAATGGGTAAAGAGCCTGTACCACATGCAACACTTGCCCAGTATTCAGGTTATTGACAACTGCTGCTAATTTCTCTGACAGAGAACCCACATGGTCACCCAAAGGACTGTCACCTTCCTCAGTTACATAGTTTGAAGGGAACCATCCAACTTGTCCATTGTAGCTACCCCGCCACCACCCATCACTGCATTTCTCCATGACGATCACCTTTGTCCCTTTTATCAATGATAATTCATCCTCTCTCTCTGCCATGTAGTTAAATTTCACATAAGCAGGCATGTTGAGGTCATAGAGACGTTCCCCTGGGTCAACAAAGCTATCATCAGCAGGAGATGCAGAATCTGGCACACTATGTTTTCTTTTCACTTTTCCAATGCCTGTTCACATAAAAAAAGAGTAATAAGAAGAGAATATAAGATAATGAAAACCAAAAAACCCAATTTATTCATTCTTTAAAAAGGATCTTCACCTCTGTAGCTCTTTCAGCCTTTAAACTTAATAGATAACAAATTTCTTTTTTTCCTTTATTTTACATCTTCATGACTTATTTTATAATTGGAAGTTGTACCTTTTGACTTCCTTCACAAATTCTTTTCATAACCAAACATGTAAATGCAGTTATTAAATGACAGTTTACCTTCTCACTTTTCTCTCAAAGGTGCTGAAATAATTGTATAACATAATGACAGTTTTCCTAAATTTAAAAAAATTTCTTCCAAATGTAAATATAGATTATTTCTCTCATATCCACAATCTAAGTACATATTCTTGTCTTACTTTTATCAACCTAATTTTGCAATTAGCTGTATGGAAATAGAACAATAAATTACAACTTGATATGTAATATAAGATTGTAGTTATGTCTGGGTAATCCTTCCATTTGCTTTCTTAGTTCCCAGGTCCATGTTGCTCTATTTTCCTCATTATGTTTATTTTAAAATAATACATTATTTCCTTGTTTGTATACCCTCACCCTGTTCACATGCAAGCTACAGAAGAGCAGGGATTTTTGTTTACTTTGTTCACAGATATAACACCAAAGATCTCAGACAGTGCTTAGTATACAGTAGATGCTTAATATATATTTGTTGAAAGAAATGAGAAAAGCACCACATGGTACTACCATCATAAATGTATGCTACGTCAATTTTTGTCATGTGTTTTCACTACTGATCATTTCTTAGCACATGATTTTGTGTTCTGCTTTTACTGAGAAAACAGAGGCATTCCTAGATAAAACTTCTTGTACCTTCCCACAATCTCAAAACTTTCTTATTACCCTCACTCTTTTTCTTCATGCAAGTTTCCAATCTCTGATCCTCCTGGGTTTTTAAATATCACCTTTCCTGCCTCTTTTGGGACTCTTGGCCATCCTTGTTTCCCTCCTACTCAGTCCCTTCTACTGTCTAAAATCATACTCACAGATCACTTCTATTCCAAAATAAAGTTACTTCAATTCTGCTACTCCTTTTGAATTACACCATTCTTTAAAAAGCTGCCTCTTTTTTTCCTTCAACTTCTTCACCATTCATTCACTCCTAACTCCTTATGATCTGGTCCTTTAATCTCTACCATTCTACCAAACTACTCAATTAAACCATTCTTATAAAAACTGTGTCATCTCTTTACTGCCAAATCAGTACTTTTAGAGCCCTCATTCTTTTTAAACTCTCTATGCAGCAACCAAGATCATAGATTATTCTATTGTTTTCTCCTTTAACTCCCTTGAGAGTCTCCTGTCTTACCTTTTTAGATATTCTTGTGTATCTCTGTCTGGGCTTCTCTAAACCTTGTTACAAAATTGTATTGTACTTATTTTCTTGCCTTCCTTAATATGAGAGTGAGTTTCCTGGCAGAAAATTGGATCTTAATACCTTTCTTATCTCCAGCGCCCACACAATAGGAACAAGTGAATGTTTGCTGAATGAAAAAGTGAATAGATTCCTCAGTTGAAAGTGTTTCCCAAGATATGATGCCTGGACTTCCTTTCTACTTCAAGGATATCTTATACTTTTATTTTCTGTAACTTCTGTATAGAAGGTTCCAAGGTCTCTTTGCAGGTCTAAGCTCTTTCTGGAATTCAAGCACTACAATTCCAACTGTCACTAGACATCTACAGATTGTACTATTAGCACCTCAAATACAACACTCATGTTCAAATAAAAATAACCTCTCCCATGCCCATAAATCAATTCCCTGCCTCCCAACTTCCTTACTAGTGGTTAATGATATCCTGAAAAATCCCCACATCAGGGATTTCTGGCAGAGTAGGGAATTCTAGGGCTCCATCCATCCAAAAAAAAACAATTAATATGAGCTGGCAGATAATGTCAGAATCAACTTTTACAGAACTCTGGAATCTAATAAAAAAAAACAACCTTACAAAAACTAGGGCAAGGATTAGTGGGAAAAGAAGTTGCTGCTTTGTAGTAAGAGAATGCTGTGGCATTTTAAATTGCCTGTCTACCATCTCTTACATCCCAAATCAGTAGTGGCTTTGAGGACAGCAACTGGCACTCCTAATGCCAGAGAAAGCAACACAGATCTTATTCTCAAAGAATTGTGATGCTGGGTTTCACAACCTATCTGGCAGCCACGTGAAGGATTGGCACAAAGGCTTGCCTTGGTTTCACTGGACCTGGAACATTCTCATTCTTTTACTGAAATCATTTAATTGATGCAGCAGCCTGGGGCAAGGGACAACAACTGGGACAAGGAACAGACAGAATGAAAACGCTGGAAAGGAAAAGACAGAACACCCAACTTCAGAGGCCACACATGACAAAGAATACAGACTTTACAAAAATAGCTTAGAAAACTCACTAAACAAGCAAACAACAACCTATAATAAAAAGCAACAAACCCTAGGAAGGGGGCAGAATCTGATGATAGAAGAAAAAACTGTCAACCAAGAATTCTATACCCAGCAAAACTGTCCTTCAAAACCAAAGGAAAAATTAAGACACTCCTAAACAAAAACTGAAGGAGCAAGAAATGCTAAAGAAAGTTCTCCATGCTAAAATGAAAAGACATGGGAGCCTGGGTGGCTCAGTTGGTTAAGCAACTGCCTTCGGCTCAGGTCATGACCCTGTAGTCCCAGGATCGAGTCCCACATCGGGCTCCCTGTTCAGCAGGGAGTCTGCTTCTCTCTCTGCCCCCTTCCCCCTCTCATGCTCTCTCTCTCTCTCTCATTCTCACTCTCTCGAATAAATAAAATCTTTAAAAAAAATAAATAAAATAAAATGAAAAGACACTAAACAGTAACTTGAAGCCATATGAAGAAATAAAGAACAATAGTAAAGGTAGCTTCATTCATAAATATAAGAGCCAGTAATATTACATTTTTGGCTTATAAATCCTTTTTTCCTATATGATTTAAGATACAAACGTATAAAACAGTAATTTTAAATCTAGGTTAATGGGCATACAATGTATAAAGATGGAATTCTAGGGGGAGCCTGGGTGGTGCAGTTGGTTAAGCATCACCCTTGTTCAACATCAGCTGGCAACATGTGCATCAGGCAACTCAAGATTTTTGCCACTCTGTACATGTCCACAAAAGCACCACAATTATCAATTTGGGCTTAGAAATAAATTTTAGCAAGTAGGCAAATTCACAAATATGGAACCTGCAAAAAATAGGGATCATCTAAACATTTTTTTTTTTAAGATTTTATTTATTTATGTGACAGAGAGAGAGAGATAGCGAGAGCAGGAACACAAGTAGGGGGAGTGGGAGAAGGAGAAGCAGGCTTCCCGCTGAGCAGGGAGCCCGATGCAGGGCTCGATCCCAGGACCCTGGGATCATGACCTAAGCCAAAGGCAGACGCTTAACGACTGAGCCACCCAGGTGCCCCCAAAATAGGGATCATCTATACTAACAAACAATATAGCAGCATATTCATAGGAATGTATATCATGACAAAGGGATATTTGTCCTGGGAATGGAAGAGTAGTTCATCTATTCAACAATATGAAAATCAATATTATATACCACATTAATATAAGGAAGGAAAAAAACACACGTGACCATTTCAAATGATGTAGAAAAGCATTGGATAAAATCTAACATCCTTTCATGATAAAAAGTATCAGCCAACTAGGAATACAAGGGAATTTCCTCAACATCATAAAGGGCATTTATTTAAAAAAAAAAAAAAAAGTTACCATCACACTCAATAGTAAAAGACTGAAAGCTAAGATCAGGAATAAGACATGGATACCCTTTCAGCCGCTTCTATTCAACAGTGTACTGGAAGTGCTAGCCAGGGCAAGTAAGCAAGAAAAAGAAATAAAAGAGATCCAAACAAGAAAGGAAGAAGTAAAATAATCTTTATTTGCAGATGACATGATCATATATACAGAAAATCCTAAAAAAACCCACACCAAAAGAATGTTAGAGGAAACAAATTTATCAAGGTTGCAAGATACAAAATCAACACACAAAAAACAGTTGCATTTCTATACACTAGCAGTGAACAATTTGAAGAGGAAATTGAGAAAACAATTCCATTTATAATAGCATTAATAATAAAATACACAGGTTAAGTTTTTTAATCAAGGAGGTACAAGACCAGTATACTGAACACTACAAAATATTGCTGAAATTAAAGTATACCTAAATAAATGAAAAGACATTGTGTTTATGGATTTGAGGGTTCAATATTTTTAGATGGCAATACTACCCAAAGTGATCCATAGATTCCATGTAATCCTTATCAAAGTTCCAATACTCCTTTTTTGCAGAAATGGAAATGCTGATTCTAAAATTCATATGGAATTGCAAGGCACACCAAATAACCAAAACAATCCTACGAAATGAAAACAATGGGGCACCTGGGTGGCTTAGTTGGTTAAGCAATGACTCTCGATTTCAGCTAGGGCACAATCTTAGGGTTGTGAGATCGAGCCTCGTGTTGGGCTCCATACTGGGCATGGAGCCTGCTTAAGATTCTCTCGCTCTCTCCCTCTCCCTTTGCCCCCAACCCCCGAAAATGAAAAAATGAAAACAAAACTGGAGGATTCACACTTCCCAATTTCAAAACTCACTTCTAAGCCACAAAGTAATCAAAACAGTATGGTACTAGCACAAAAGGACAGACATATAGACCAAAAGAATAGAGCTGAGAGTCCTGAGATAAACTCATACATCCACGGTCCATTGATTTCAACAAGGGTGCCAAGACCATTTAATGGAGGAAACAACAGGCTCTTCAACAAATGGTGCTGGAAGAAATGGATATCCATGTACAAAAGAATGAAGCTATACTCCTACCTCGCATGACAAAAAAAAATTAACTCAAAATGGATCAATTACTCAAATGTAAGAGTTAAAATTTTAAAACTATCAGGGAAAATCTTTATGACCTGGGAGTTAGCAATGAATTCTTGTGACCCCTAAAGCACAAGCAATAATAATTTAAAAAAGATTACAGTCTAAGGTCTATATCCAGAACATATAAAGAACTCTTAGAACCCAGAAGCAAAAAGAACCTACTTTAACAACAGGCAAAGGACTTGAACAAACATTTCCCCAACAAAGATATACAAATGCCCCCAAAACACATGAAAAGATGTTCACCATCTTTGTTAAAATGCAAATCAAAACACAATGAAATACCACTTTACACCTATCAGGATATCTATAACAAAACAAAACCAAACAAAAAAAAAAGAAAATAACAAGTGTTGATGGGGATATGGATAAAACTGGAACCCTTCCTACCCTGTTGACTAAAATGTAAAATGGTACAACTGCTGTGGAAAACAATTTAATGGTCCCTTCAAAATGTTAAAAAACGTAATTACCACATGATCCATTAATTCCACTCCTAGGTATATACTCAAAAGAACCAAAAATACATATTCAAACACTTGTACACAAATGTTCATAGCTTCACTATACACAGTAACAAAAAGGTAGAAACAACCCAAATGCCCATCAACAGACTAATGGATAAACAAAATGTGGTATATATATATCCATATAATGGAGTATTATTCAGCCATAAAAGGGATGAAGTACTGACACATGCTACAACATAGATGAACCTCAAAAACAGGATGCCAACTGAAAGAAACCTGACACAAGAGATCACATATTGTATAATTCCATTTACATGAAATAGCCAGAATAGGTAAATTCATATATACAGAGAGCAGATTAGCAATTGCCAGGGGATGAAGGGAGGGTATAATGGGGAGTGACTGCTTAATTGGAATAGGGTTTTCTTGGGTGATGAAAATGGTTTGGAATTAGACAGATGTGATGGTTGCACAACACTGTTAGTATACTAAATACCACTGAAATGTACACTTTAAAATGATTTTGTTATATGAATTTTACCTCATAAAAATTTTTTCTTAAAAGATTCCCACATAAAATCCGTACTTCCTTTCTGCCAACACTTTCCATTCCCACTATTCCCATGCTATTTCAGGCCCATTTTGTTGTGTTTGAGTCTTCAATAACCCTCTAAACTAGTTTCCTTACTAATCCAATCCATCCCACTCCAACCCATCATCCATAAATACAGTTGCAATCACATGACATTATTGCTCAGAAGTCAACAGTGGCTCTTTATTGACTATCAAATTAAGAGAAATACTCTTCCTAGAATCTATAGCCCTCTCCAGAATGTCCTCACTCTTCCTTTCTAGGCTTATGGTATAGAGTACTGAAAAGAGCAAAGACTTTGTAATTTTTTTTTAAAAGATTTTATTTATTTGACAGAGAGAGAGAGCACACACAAGGAGGGGGAGCGGCAGGCAGAGGGAGAAGCAGGCTCCCCGCTGAGCAGGGAGCACGATGCAGGACTTGATCCCAGGACCCCAGGATCACAACTCAAGCCAAAGGCAGACGCTTAACCGAATGAGCCGCCCAGGCGTCCCAAAAAACAGCATAGACTTTGAATGAGCCTTTGGGTTCAAATCCCAGCTATACCACTTACTGTGGAAACCTGAGCAAACTATTTCACTTTTCTGAGCTTAGAAATGGAGAAAACACCACTTACTGTCACAGTGTTATAAGAAGTAAATAAATTTTTAAAAAGTGAATAATGTAAAATAATAGCATATTACATATAGTAATTGTTAAATAAAATATTCTTTCCGTAATAACCTGCAATGAAACTATCCTAAATCTCAATAAAAATGGGCCACTTAAAAACCCAGGAATAAATAATATTTCAACCTTCAGTATTTCGTTTGCCTTGTTTGCTAGTTTCTTTCCAAAACCTATTAAAACTTCTGCCTATTGGGGTACCTGGGTGGCTTGGTTGGGTAAGCATCTGCCTTAGGCTCAGGTCATGGGATCCCCGGGTCCTGGGATTGACCCCCCGCATCAGGCTCCCTGCTCAAAAGGGAGCCTGCTTCTCCCTCTCCCTCCCCTCTATTGCTCCCCCTGCTTGTGTTCTCTCTGTCACATACATACATACATAAAATCTAAAAAAAAAAAACAAAAAAAACTTTTCCTATCAAAAATCTACCCATTCAAGAAGCGCCACTTCAAATAACAATTTTATTTTATTCACTTCCCATTTTGTGTTTTCCAACATCCTTCATTTCCCACCATCATCTCCCAATAATGTAAGCTCTCCTTTTTAAAGCACTCTAGTACTTTGTACTTGTGAGGTACTTGTATTGTAACATTTCTTGTGTTTGTCTTTTAAGCTTATCTACTATAGCCAGCAGCTTCCAGAAAGGAAGAGCATTCCATGTCTCACTGATCTTTTTCATTTCCTATACTATTTAGAACTGTGCATATACCAGATGCTCAATAAATGTTAGGTTGATTAAAACTGAAGAGTGATATAAGCAAATACAAATTTAAACTTGAAGCTAACGGCTAGTTCCAAAATGGTTTTTTTTTAATTCTGAAAAAGATGCCTAAGACTAATTATATATTGTCAAAAAAAAGAATGAAGAATTTTTGGACAGACCCACCCATTAAACTTCCAAGTGGAAAAACACCAAAAACAACCTATTTTAATTGCAGAGGCCAGAAATATTTCAGGGAAAAAAACAAAAGCTTAGAATATTTGTTTCCTATGCAGCACAAAGCCCTCTGTGATCTCATGAGCATTTCTTTAACCTCATACTAATGCTAAGACATATAAGCTCCTCAGTACCCCAAAGCCCCAGATCTTTTCAAGACTCTGAGTCTTTGCCTATGACGTTTTTTTTTTTCACCTCAAACACATGCCCCCTCATTCTTCAAGACTCAAACAAGGTATCTTCTTCTCACTGGAGATTTCCCTCTCTCCCCAAACAGAACGGATGTATTTCTCTTTTGTGCCATTACTATTCTTTGTAAATATTTTTAATGTACTGTTTGATCCTCTGTATACCAATATTTACTTCTTTGAGAACAAACACGTGTTTAATCACTGCTCCATCCCCAATGCCTAGCCCATATTAAGTGTTCCATTAGTGTTTATCATGTGACTGACTGACAAATACATGCATAATCAATAGGCTGCTTTTCTCTCCCCTACTTACAATTCTTTGAGAAGAACCTGTTTATTGCCCTTTTGTCTCTACTGCTAAAAAATGGTCTTTCCAATTTCCTGGTACCAATGAGAGAATCCATGGAAAAGTACTTTACAAAATTATGCAAATGTAAAATATCAGTATCTCTTAATTTCTCAATCAGCAACAATGAGATCATCCACAACAAGCAGGCGCCCCCCCACCCAGATCAAGGTATTAACTTTTCTAAATTCTTCTCAACTTCATAGTTAGTTCACAATCCTCCTAATCTTAGTCCCCCTTGCATCAAATCTTTCTAATCCATTGCTTATCTGATTCTAATTCTTTCTCTACTCTTTAGTTGTAATGGGTACACTAGGAAAACTCTAACAAAATTTTAGTCCTGCTACTTACTGGTTCATCTGATCTTCGTTGAGTTATTTAATCTTCATTTTAACTCCAGTTTTCAGGTTTGTGAAATGGTGGTGTGTAGAAGTACCTACCTTCCAACATTTGTTTAAAGAAGTTTATACGTAAAGTCCCCAGCACAGTACATAGCACAGAGCAGGCACTCTGTTAATCAATGGTAGTTATTACTCCTAGTGCTTCTGGCATTTAATTTTTCAAAAACACTTAAAATCTTTATTATTCCATTTTATAGCTAGACTTGGCCAGGGTTGGGAGGGAATGCTCAGGTCTGAGCACTGAAGATGTGCTCATTCAACAATGAGGTAGTCATTTTTATCATTAGCTTTGTTCAAAGAAAAACCAAGTGTTAGTATAGCTTCCAATCTGCCCCTCACCCCTACCCACTGATCTTATTTCTCTCCTCCTATAGCACTGTTTCTTGACCAAAACAATGTATTATTAACTCCTCCAAGTTTTTAAGAATCTGTTTAAGCATTGTGAATATTCCACTCACATGACAGTTGTCTTTTTCCTAAGGCAAATCTTTTTACACATAACTACTTTTATATAACCTGGTTTCCAAATCCTTGATATGCTGGATGCCAGTATTTGGAAGCATCCAAGTTTCTCAATACCACTGTTAAGGTATACCTATCCAAAGTGGATAAACTATGTCATGTCTCATTTGGCCAGCACACACAAAAAGTAGCTATTTGCATCCTTTCACTTGAACGACATAGATCTATCATGCACTGCATTGAAATTCTTTAGCACCCACAATATCATAGCAGTCTTTCTTTTGTTTAATTTTTAGAGCAGGGAGAAGGGCAGAGGGAGAGGGAGAGAGAATCTTAAGCAGGCTCCACACCTAGTGTGGAGCCCAATGCAGGGTCAATCCCACGACCCCGAGATCATGACCTCATAGCAGCTCTTACTCATATAAAATCCTGCCAGGCCAGGTTCTCAGTAATCTTTTCAATTCCCTTTAAAAACTTAATGTAGAGGGGCGCCTGGGTGGCTCAGTCGTTAAGCACCTGCCTTCGGCTCAGGTCATGATCCCAGGGTCCTGGGATCAAGCCCCACAACAGGCTCCCTGCTCTGTGGGAAGCCTGCTTCTCCCTCTCTCACTCCCCCTGCATGTGTTCCCTCTCTTGCTGTGTCTCTCTCTGTCAAATAAATAAATAAAATCTTTAAAAAAAAAAAAAACCTTAATGTAGAATTTTACATTATAACGTCTGTCCCTATTCACCTTATTTATTTCTATCTCAGTTTTTACCTTTCAAATATATATCTGAACTAAATTTATTAGTTATTCTTTTGGCCTCAGTCTTCTTTTCTTTAAGCATGTCATCTTCCCTCCATCTAAATCACTGACTAAATAAATGTTCAACAGAATGAGGCCAAAGAAAGTATTACTGATTCTAATTCTTTAAGGAACTGTAGTTCTGGTTTTTACATTCCTACTTCTTCAAAACCAGCTTCTCCCTCATGGATTTTCCCTTGATTTCTATCACATGTAAGACTTATCAGTTGTTTTACCAGGACTGTAAGACTTTTAGAGTTGGAAGGGACATTCCATGATCATCTAGTCTTGCCCAACTCTCCTTCACAAATAATAAGAAATCAGGAAAGTTTAGTTATATACCCCTTGCCACATGGTTAAATAAGTGGTACATCTGGGAGCAAAACTAGGGAATTCTAAATACAAATATATGGTATTCTTTCCATTACAAGTTTTTATTTAAATTTTTGTATTTTTATCTGTTCATTTCATCTACATGAAATAAGATAAATTATTATTTTTTATTATTCTCTGTTTTATCTAAAATACTGTACCCTCTTTGTTTACTCTAGCCACCACACAAGGAGCACATTTACTGTATCTTCTACTGCAAAGCAAAATAAATACAAATTTTGGGTTGCTGCAGGTAACGAAAAAAGGAGTATCTTGGTTGCAAATCTCAAACCCTGACCCTCAGGTCTACAAATGTATGTAAGATTATCGACTTTCTGAGACAACAGAGAGAATGATAATTTTATCACTGTACTGATGGTATATAATGAATCACTGTATCAATGATTCTTTTTACACCATTTCTGGTTGATTTATGGTCACTTATGACCACCAAGTGACCATCACTTATGACCAAACCAAGATATGAAATCCACTGTATTAATATTAAATAACAACCTCCATCTACCTCCTCACCATGTAAATTCTATGCAAGTTAGTCTTAGTTTTTCATTCTATGATTTTTGTCTGGCTTGCAGTAGGTTCTCAAGAAAAATATGTTGATAAAACAAATGAATAAATTAATAACTTTCCAAAAGGAAAACTAACCCAAAAAGTGGATCTAAAAATGTATTAACTTTCCAAAAAGTAAACAAAAGAGAGATATTCCAGGATTCACTTGGCCACCAAAGTTAACTAAAGAAACAAATGAATCTTAATATTACAATTACATATTCTTTCTCAACAAAGTACTTGCTCCTTTTCCATTCTGACTGAAAATGAAATCTCAACAGGTTACTCTTTGTTTCCTTAGATTCCTTATGCATGAGACTTCTACAACAACTCCTCTATTCATTCTTCTAGAAACACCAAACAAATGTTCAAAGAGATCAAATCAAGTTCATTATCATAAGATCATAAAAAGGCCATTAGCAAATATACACATTAGGCTCTGGTAAGTTAGTATCAGTATTACATTATGACCTGGACTCAAAACAATCCCAATAATTCACTAGTTTCTTTCAGTGCTTTCATTTTCTTTGTATGCAGCTGCTCTCAAGACTCATTTCAAAATATCAAATCTCACAATTACCAAAAGAGCCATTTCTAGCAATCCTACATTGATTAAATCAAAACATTCTCTTTACTGCTTTATTAAATGTTATCGTCTATATTGTTCCTCTAAAATCTAAGTAAAAAGTACTAAAACAATGTTAATTTAAATACTGAGGATGAAGGAACTTGGCTCACCTAATACTTTCTTTCCTCATATTTTTAATGTTATAATTTAATTCACTTCAAACGTCTATGCTAAGTTCAAAGTTACCAAATTAAAACTGCAAACTCATTTATATCCTTTTTCTCTTTATTTTTAAACACTGATACTAAAACATTTTAAAACCATATTACTTATCAAGTCAAAACTAATATTATTTGAAGTATCACCAATCATTTAACTTATGTTTCATAAACAGTATAAAGCACCAGTCTATTATATAAACATACCAGGTTCCATACAGTTTTTCTTTAAATTCTTTAAAGTGAAAAATCGAATTCAAAAACTACAAGAAAACTATGGATTTAATAAACAAATGAACTTACTGAAAAAATCTTTAAAGACGTTTAACCAATCCATTTTGAATAAAAATCCCGTGTTCTCTTTTGTCAGTTTGTTAACACAGCTCAGGATAATTCTCAGTGAGCTTCCTGGTCTGTTCTGCAACACTGAAACTCCCCACACCCAATCCATGTGACTTGGCCTACACCCAGGCAATAGAAAGTTTTTCTGAGGCTTCTCTCTTTCTAAAACTTTCCCCCCACTGAACTATAACAGAACCTGTAAAACAAGTATATCATCATGGCCACAAATGTTACCTTATTATTCAAACTTATTTTGGAAGACGTTTTAAACCATATATTTTCAATAGTTGAAAATATATTCATACATTCACTCTCTCCTTTGTTTTCTCCTTTTCTTTCTTATTTTTCAAACAATGTCTCCACCAGCACAATCATTGTGAAACAAATCCATTAACCACATAGGACATTTAAGTTATCAAAAAGGGGTTCAGAAATTCTGAGAAAAAGAAGGCTATCTGATACAAAAGCTGGAATTACATCATTATATAGGAGAACTAAAAGATCATTAACTTAAAACAATGTTTTCAAGTATCCTGCAATATAGGCAGCAATAACTATAATATAGTAATAAAGTTAACAGAGATATTCTAGGACTTAAATGGATATAGTCTTTCCAAAATCGTCTCAATAATATCAGAAAATAGTATGGAAGGTTTCCCAGGCGTATTAACAAATAATAAAAATTCTATCCAGTTGGGCTTTTTAAGTTTATATGCAGTAATATCTAAAACTGGGATATATTTCCATTTTGCTCTATGATATTACGTTTTTCATGATCTTCTGTTTAAACATTTGCTCTAGTCCCAGGAAACTAGTATCCTTTTAAAAAGGAACAAAAAAGTCTACCTAGGGTAGCCCTAATCCTTTTTGTGCCTTCATCACTATGAGGCATAGTTCCTTCATAGAAGTTACCTTAATTTTCCCTAATATCTCTGATCTACATGCTTTAAATAAGTGTCCAATATTTACAAAATCAGAAGTTCCTGGCTCTAACTATGGTCTCTTCAGCTTGTCAAGGATAATCTCTTTCTGATTTGTCCTTCACTTAAAAACTAATAATAATGGTCTTATTTGCTAATTATTAAAATCTTAATAAAAGGTAACCTCAAATACAGCAGTTAAAACTCATGGTGAAAATCCAGATTAATAACTCCCTTTATTAAACTACCTTTAGAATACTAGAAATGTTATTCACTCACAAACCAATATTAAAATATTTTATATTTGAGTCGTACTATATTTTGGTTTTGGCTATTTTACAGTGTTAAAAATAAAAGATTTGTCATCTATTGCTGGTATCTGAAAGAACACTCTAGAATAACAATAATGCTGAATAAAAAATAAAGCTAATATAAAGCAGTTGGTCAATAATATTTCATATTTGTCAATCATGCCACATTACTCCCAAACTATTTCTGCAAAGAGAAATTTTACTTTCTCATCCACATATATACAAAGAACCATTAAGTAACAGCATGTTTGCCTGAATACCAAAAATGAAATTCTGTCCCTCCTATTCCTTCCTGTCAGCCAAGTAGGAGTTTAATTAAAAGAAAAAAGAAAGAGGCCAGTCCTCATCTGTGCATATTTCCTTCCTATCAGCTCAGCCAAGCCCACTGTGAAGCGGGTTCCATTATCTCTGGCCCTAATGGAGAGCTAGTAAAAACAAACAAACTTTACAGTTAGAGGAAGAAAAAGGGGGAAAAAAGAAAAACAAAATAAGAAATCAGCTTTGTAGATGGTAATCTACAGTAATAATCCACAATTTAAAACTCTCTTATCAAATGCAAAAACAAAATGATGGTTTGTTTTTAAAAGCAAAATTCAAAATGTAAGCTATTAAAGGTTAAAATACAGCAATGTGCCATGTTAAAAAAAACTGCCTTAATGCCAAGGAGGCAATTCTGAATCTCCCTCATTTATCCCGGTCTCAATTAGATGCAGAATTTACCTAAACCCCAACAGGCACTCACAGTTCAAGGGGTCCCGGCTAGAGGATCAGATTCAGTCCGCTCATGGGCACCACCCTGGTCTGGCCCTTGAACACCAGCTAGATTTATAGAAACTGCCCACTAACACTTATGGCCTTTACTGCTCTTCTGACTTGGCTGAATCCCTGCTATGAGCAAACCTACCTGGCCTAGCTGAAATTCTAGTCTTGGCCTTTTCTAGTCAATTCTGCCCAATGCTGCCAAAATTCTATACAAAGAACCAAGCTCTAGCATCCATTTAAAAGAAAGTATTATTGGTGTTTTAATACAAAAATAACTTACCTAAGGTATCCTTTAGATTTTTTACAATAGATGCTTTCCGAGCACTGTTTTTCCTCTCCACATAGTTAGAAGGCACAAAACCCGTTTTATTCATGGAGTTTCGAACTCGCCACCAGGACTTAGAGTCATCCAGAAGCCATAATCTCTCATTCTTCTTGATGTCCAGCTCTTGTTCTTGCTGGGCCACATAATCAAATTTGGCTACTACCACCACTTCTTCTGCCATCTTTCAGCAGCTTCAGCTACACTGCAACCACATATAAAACATTTTTATAAGGTCTAGGAGTAGTCTACATGCTTTTCAAAAAAGATACACGTAAAAACCTAAGAGAACTGAAAGGTTGAAAGGAAAAAATATGAAAAAAAATAAACAAAAACAGGCAATACTAATAACTAATCAAGACAAAACTGGTGTAGCTATATTAATAATACACAAAAAGAGCAAACCATTTAGGCAAACCATTACCAGTAATAAAGAAGTTCACTACACAATTGAAGGTTTTATTAAATATACATAACAGCCAAACTTATATGTACCTATTAACATAGTTCCAAAATAGACTGACAGAACCACAAAAAAAATGTGACAAATCCATTGTCACAGAGGACAATTTTTAACCTTATCTCAGTAATAAGGATACAAAAAAATTAATAAGACTAGATAAGAACTGACATCAAAACCATTGAGTCTGATCTAATAAATAGACACCAATATTACTTCTAAGCAGAATACATATAATGGAACATATATAAAAATTACCAATGTGAGGTGATAAAGTCTCAATAACTTTCATGTACTTGATATCCTACAACCATATTCTCTGACAATCATTATAAAAAGAGCTTGTTAAAAACCTCCTGTTTGGGAACTTCTAAAACTTCATGTGTCAAAGAAGAAATTATAATAGCATTGTGAAAATACTCAGAGGACTAAAATAATAAAAGACTTTATATAATCAAACTTGTCGGATGCAGCAAAAGGAATATATAGAAAGAGATTCTAGTTGTAAATAGTTACATCAGAAAAGAAAACCTTGAAATAAATTAATGAACTGGATGTCTTAAGCAGTTAGAAACACAGAATAATATAAAGTAGAAAAAATGAAATAATACAAATAAAAGTAGAATTTTATGAAACAAACCGATATAGAAGAAAGGCTCAACAGAACAAAAAGGTAATTCTTTGTCATGACTAACAAAATGGACATAGTTCTGGCAAGACTTATAAATGAGAAAAGGAAAAAACACACCCAAATACTAGTAATAAAAAGGGAGTCATAATTACAGATGCTGCAGATATTCAAATCACCTGGCAATATTAAAAATAACTTTATCAATAAATCTGAAACTAAAATATACAAATTCATAGAAAAATAAAAATTAAAAAAGTAGTAATATTTAATCAGTCATTAAGAAATCTTCCCATAATGAACATCTGGACCACTCGGTTTACATGCAAGTTCTATTAAAATTCAAAGAACAAGTAATTCCAATTTATACAAACTCTTTCAGAAGAAAGAAAGGAAAATTACAAGCCTAACTCACTCTTGAATTTATAAGATGAGCTCCCTGCTTTCTTCAGAGAGATTATTTTACATAAACAGCTACCCCGGCTTAACAAGCAAATCAAATAGTTTTGGATCTTGAATTGCATTCTCTTTTCTTTCTTTCTTTTTAAGATTTTATTTATTTATTTGTCAGAGAGAGAGAGAGCACACACGCACAAGTAGGGCGAGCGGTGGGCAGAGGGAGAAGAAGGCTCCCCCCTGAACAGAGAGCCTGATATGGGACTCAATCCCAGGATCCTGGGATCATGACCTGAGCTGAAGGCAGAAGCTTAACCAACTGAGCCACCCAGGTGTCCCAGCATTCTCTTTTCTCAACAACGAAGCAAGTTGTTCAATATTCTCAAAGAAATGCATTTTAATCTACAATTCAACATCCACTAGTATTAAAGCGTAGATACTTTGTGTTTATAAGGTAGATGCTTTTTGGGTGGCATTGCAAGGCCTCAAAAACTACCACACATTCTTCTGAAAGAATGGCTCAAGTATGTACAGCAGTGAAATTAACTAATGCTAAAATAAGAGGATGATGTGGTATTCAAAAAAAATGAACAGAGAAACCAGAAAAATCAATTTGTATTCTTGCATTTTTTTCTGTTTGAAATTACTTGCAAATAAAAAGTTATAATCAAGTCTTAATTATTACTAGCACATGATGCAAAAAATTTACAACAATGAATGATGACTTTCTGAGGCAATAGAAAGCAGAGAGGGTTTTTTTCCAGGCATACTTGAACACTGACTCTGATTCCTTCCCTGTGGGAACCTGCACACACACACCCTTATAATTAATCTATAAATTTAATCCTAGGCCCCAAAGGAATTTATTTTGAAACTTGACAAACTGACTTTAAAATTTATCTAAAAGAGTAATCACATAAAACCGGCAAATGACATTCTATAGAAAATTAGAGTTGATAGGACACTGAAGGTTGTATACCCAGAATTTTCTAGTTTCCTATCAACATCCCAATGATCCTTCCAGTTGTCACCTTACTATTATTATATTAGCCATGCAACTTGTGGGGACTGACCCTAGTTTCTAAGCTGTATTTGGGTTAGTCAAAGCTGTCTCCTCCAATCAAAAGGATAATAAGGGAATGCTACAAATAATCCACACACACGAATTCAACAACTTAGAGGAAATGGACCAATTCTTCAAAAAACACAAAGTACCAAAACACACTCAATATGAAATAGATAATTTGAATAGCCTTGTCACTATGCAGGAAATTAAATTCATAACTTGAAAACTCCAAGTTTTCCCCGCAAAAGAAATCTCCAGGTCTAGATGGCTTCTCAAGAATTCTACCAATTATTTAAAGAATTTACACCAATTCTACATAATCCCTTCTAGAAAATAGCAGAGGGGAAATACTGCCCAATTTATCTTTGAAACTGATATTAACTTATGTCAAAACTACACAACAGTATAAAAAGAGGAAACTAACAATCAATATCCCTCATTAAAACAGATGCAAAAATCCTTAACAAAATACTAGCAAATAGAATTCAGCAGTATATAAAAAGAATTAATACTCCATGACCAAGTAGGGTTTTTTCCAGGGATGCAAAGCTGGTTCAATATATAAAATTAATCAGTATAATTCACCACATTAACAAGCTAAGAAAAATCATATGAGCATATTACTCAATGCAGAAAAAGCATCTGACAAAATTTAACCCCCATGATAAAAGTTCTCAGAAAAACAGAAATAGAAGGGAACTTCCTCAACCTGGTAAATAGGATCTACAAAAAACCTACAGCTAACAACATACTTAATGGTAAAAGACAGATGCCTTCCTCCTACAATCAAGAACAAGGCAGATACCCACTCTCACTATTCTCACTCAACAAAGTGCTGCAAGTTTTAGCAAATTCAGCAAGGCAAGAAAAGGATATAAATGGCATACAGATCAGAAAAGAAGAAATAAAACTCTCCTTATTTGCAGATGACATGACTGATTACAGAGAAGATTCTAAAAGCTACAAAAAAACCCCCAAAAAACAACCCCCCCAAAACCCTCCTAGTACTAACTAGTGAATTCAGCAAGGTCGCAAGACACAAGATGAACATGCAAAAATAAATTGTATTTCTATATACTATCAATGAACACATGGACACCAAAATTTAAAATGCAATACCATTTATAATTACTAAAATAAAAAAGGAAAAAAAATGAAAGAGGTGCAGGGGCGCCTGGGTGGCTCAGTCAGTTAAGCATCTGCCTTTGGCTCAGGTCATGATCCCAGGATCCTGGGATCAAGTCCCACATCAAGCTCTCTGTCCACCTTTTTCTCCCTCTGCCTGCCGCTCCCCCTGCTTGTGCGTGCGTGCTCTCTCTCTCTCTCTGACAAACTCTTAAAAAAAAAAAAAAGAAAGAAAGAAAGAAAAAAGATAATGCTATTCAATATCCAAAACTAAAAGCTGAATTTATTTGCTCCCTGCTCTGTGGGGAGCCTGCTTCTCCCTCTGTTTGTGTTCTCTCTGTCAGATAAATGAATAAAATCTTAAAAAAAAAAAAAAATGAAAGAGTTGCAAACCTAACAAAACATGAAGGAGACTGTACGTTGAAAACTATACAATGCAGATGAAAGAAATTAAAGAAGATCTAAATAAAAGTGTTTTTGAAATGGAAGACTCATAAGGATGCTATTTTTTCCCAAATTGATACATAGGTTTACATAATTCTTATCAAAGTCCCAGCAAAAGTTTTTTGTATATATAGACACTACTATTCTATAATTTAGATGTAAAGGCAAAATAACTAGAATAGCTAAAACATTTTAAAGTCAAAATAAAATGGGGGGAAACTTATTATATAGCTAGAGTAGTCAAGATTGCATGGTATCAGCAAAGAAACAGACATGTATATCAATGGAAAAGAGAACCCAAGGGGCGCCTGGGTGGCTCAGTCAGTTAAGCGTCTACCTTCAGCTCAGGTCATGATCCCAGGGTCCTGGGATTGAATTCTGCATCAGGCTCCTTGCTCAGCAGGGCGCTTGCTTCTCCCTCTGCCTGCCACTCTCCCTGCATGTGCATCCTCTCTCTGGCCCTCTCTCTGATTAAGGTACAAAAAGTAATTCAGTGGGGTGGGGGGAAGCTTTCTCAACAAATGTTGCTAAAGTAAAACGACATCAATAACCCCTGCCCCTGCAAAAAAAGTACAAGACCTAATCTCACACCTTATACAAACACAAACTCAACATGAATGACAACCTTAAATGTAAAATTATGAAACTTTAAGAAAAATATATAGGAGAAAATCTTCAGGATACAGAGCCAGAAAAAGAGTTCTTAAACGTGACACCAAGAGCAAGATCCATAAAGGAAAAACTCAACAGTAGAAAAACAAATTCAGTTAGAAAACGAGCAAAAGACATGCAGACATTCACTGAAGAAGATAAAATAGAGATGGCAAACAAACACATAAAAAGATGTTCATCAGGGCGCCTGGGTGGCTCAGTCATTAAGCGTCTGCCTTCGGCTCAGGTCATGATCCCAGGGTCCTGGGATCGAGCCCCGCATCAGGCTCCCTGCTCCGCGGGAAGCCTGCTTCTCCCTCTCCCACTCCCCCTGCTTGTGTTCCCTCTCTTGCTGTGTCTCTGTCAAATAAGTAAATAAAATCTTTAAAAAAAAAAAAAAAAAAGATGTTCATCATCAGCAGCTATTAAGAAAATGCAAATTAAAACCATGTTGAAATGTCACTACACACCTATCAAAATGGCTAAAATAAAAGAGTAATAATACCAAATGCTGATAAAGATATGCTGAAACTGGATCACTCATACACTGCTGATGAGAATATGTTAAATGACACTGATGCTCTAAAAAGTTTGGCAGCTTCTTATAAAATTAAACATGCAACTACCATACCAAACCAACTGTATTCCTGGCATTTATCCCAGAGAAATGAAGACTTTTACTCACACAAAAACTTTTACATAAATGTTTATATCAACTTTATTTGTAATAACCAAAAACGGTAAACCACTCAGAAGTCCTTCAACAAGAGAATGGTTAAACATACTGTGGTATATTCCATACCAAGGAATATCACTCAGCATTAAAAGGGAAAAAATGATAGATACACACAATAACCTGAATGTATCTCCAAGGAATTACGCTGAGTGACAAAAAAACAAAAACAAAAACAAAACCCCGAAATAATAAAAATACAAAAACAAAACACCAATCCCAAAGTTTATATACTGTGTAACTCCATTTATATGACATTCTTGAAATGACAAAATTATTTTGATTGCCTGGGGTTAAGGAGGGAGTTGGAGTTGGAGGGAAGAGGGGGTGGTTATAAAAGGGCAACATCAGGGATTCTTGTGGTGATGAAAATGTTCTGTCTCTTGACTGTATAAATATTAATATCCTGGTTATTATACTGTACTATACCTTTGCCAGATGTCACCACTGGGAGAAACTAAGTAAGGGAGACACTGGATCTTTTAGTTAAGTTGTAAGATTTCTTATGACTGCATGTAGATCTATAATTATCTCAAAATTAAAAGTTTAAAATAAAATACACTGATTCAAGATAAAAAAGCAAAACAAAAAATAAAATACAGAAATAATATGTTCACATTCCTGAAGTAAGGAAGTCTTTTAATACCATGATTTCAGTGTTAGAAACTATAAAATGAAAAATGTTTAACTTTTATACAGCAAAGGACATTAGTACCTACTGCTGCTGTTAACAAATTATCACAAACTTAGTGACTTAAAACAACACAAATTATCTTACAGCTCTGGAGGTTATAGAGGTATGAAATGGGTCTTATGGGCTAAAATCAAAGTGTCAGCAGTGTTGTGTTGCTTCCGGTGGCTACAGGGGAAAACCTAATCCTTGCCATTTCCAGGTTCTAGAAGCTGCCTACATTCCTTGGCTCATGATTACATCACCCTGACCTTTAGTGTGATCCTCACATCTATTTTGCTCACTTTAACCCTTCTGCCTCCCCCTCATAAGGACCTTTATAATTTACAGTGGGTCCATAACAATAATACAAAATAATCTCCCCATTTCAAAATCCTTAACATATGCAAAGTCTCTTGAACTATGTAAGGTAACATATTCACAGGTTCTGGACAATAGGATGTGTACATCTTTGGGGGAGCCTTTATCATACCTATCACCAACATCAACAAACAATGAGACTAAGTTTAAAAATTGACAAAGAACAAAGAGCAATTATGTAAGAGAAAGGACAAAGATCCTGAATGTTCTTATATAATTAAAGAAATGAAAACGAAAATCAAGGTTTTATTCTTTGTCAGAGTAACAGAAAAAAACCCAAGGCTTATTTTGTAAGAATGTACAAAATAAGCCTTCCACTACATACAATATTGGCATTATTAAACTAAAAATTGATATAAAGCTTAACTTTTTTAATTATGTAAATTTTCAACACATACAAAGTAAGGAATAGTATAATGAACCCCATATCTATCACCCAACTTCAATTATCAATAATCTGACTTTGCAATTCACTGGAATCCTATGATTTCACCTATAAATACAAACAGATAAGAACACATACCCCACAAAAATTGACAAATCAAGGGGTCTTTTACCTTTTTTGCCATGGGCCCCCTCCCCATAGCAAAAAGGTTAAGTCTGGTAAAACCTATAAATCCTCCTCAGAATGAGGTTTTAAATGCATAAAAATATATGACATTGCAAATAAACTATACTGAAATTCAGTTAACATATTTTTTAAAAACTTGTACTGTTAAAAATATTAAGTACTTCTTTATTAAGAGCACCTGCAACAATTCTTTCATTTCATCTGAGTGTATTTAAATAAAAAGTCTTTTATAGTTGGTCTGAACTAGGATCTAAACTAAGTCTGTATATTAATGTTTTATATCTCCTTAATCTATATAACACAGTTCTCTTTCCCCACTATTTTCATGCCATTTATTTGTTGAAGAACCTGGCTTCATTTGTCCTGTAGCACTTCCCACACTGTGCATTGATTGAGGTACATCCTCATGGTATTCCTTTATCTCCCCTATTTCCTGTAAATTGGTAATTTTATCTAGAGGCTTTACTGCCCCACTCCCACCCCAGATTCTTTTGTTGCTGTTCACTGCCCAGATCTACCATTTCCAAAATGATTTGCTAGCTATACCTGCTTTTAGAAATTGCGAATGTTTTACTAAGAACATTTTGATTACACTAATACACAGACCCTACAAGAAAGGCAGAATATATGTTTCTGTGTTTAGAACACCAACTAACTAGATAAACAGTTAGATTCATTTGTTTCCACCTTTTGGAGCTCACTTTATTTTTCCTTTTAAAAATTTAATTATTTTTAAAGTTTATTAATTTATTTAAGTAATCTCTACACCCAGTGTTGATCTCACAAACCCAAGATCAGAAGTTGCATGCTTTTCTGAATGAGCCAGTCAGGTGTCCCTAAAATTTAATTTTATTTCATTATTATATAAAGCATTTAGATGGTTCTAAAAGTATATCAATCAAACAAGGTACATTCAGAGAGTTCTGCTTCCATACTCACCTTCTCTCTCTTTTCTCTCCCTCTCCCTACAGGATAACCATTTTTTATTGGTTTTGGTTTATTGTTGCTTTTCAAAGATGTAAAAGAAAACACATGTAAATTGGAAATTCTAATTTTCACACCCCCTCACAACAAAACATGTACACACACAAAGGGAGGGGCACACTATGTACTGTCTGAACCTTGCGTTAGGCTTAACAATATATCCTGAACATCATTCCACAGCAGTATGAGTTCTTTTCTAATATAACTACTGCACAGTACTTTATCATTATGGAAGAATCTCAGTTCCCTCAACTAGACCTTACTGATGGACAATGAGTTGTTTCCAGCCTTCTGATAAAAACCAGTGCTGCAATGAATAGTCTAATATACATGTCATTTTGTTTTTCTGTTAGTGTACCTTTGGGTTAGAGTCATAGAAGTAAGAATGCTGAATTAAAGCTTAAGGTTTACATACTTTTGTGAGATAGTGCCCAATACCCTGTCCATAGGTTCTTTAACCTTTTATATTTTCCACAATATATGGGAGTGATTATTTCCTCACAGCATTACCAACAAACTATAGATTTTGGATTTCTGCCAGATAAGGAAGAAATGATATTTCAAAGCAGTTTTTAATTGTATTTCTCCATCACAGTGAAATTAAGCACCTTTTCCCAATTTAAGGGACATTTTCTTTTGTTTTTCTGTGTGGACTACCTGTTTACATCTTTTGCCCATTTTCCCAAGGTATGGCTTTTCTTTTCCAATTTTTAGAAGCTCTTTATATAGTAGGAATACTTGCCCTTTGTCTTTGATATAAATTTTTTTCAGTCATGTGTCTTTTTAACTTGGGTTATTATATTTTACGTACAAAATTTTTGAAGACCAACTTGACAGTAATTGTCAAAATCTTACATGCACATTTCTTTGAATCAGCAATCTACATACTACAGGAAAAAATAATGCAAGTATCCAAAGTCATGTGTGTAAGAATGTTCGCTATGGCAATGCTCATAACTGTGAAAAATAAGGAATAAAATGTACACCAAGAGTGTCTAAATTGTAAGTACTGGCATGGTAAAATGACCAATAAATACTAAGCAAAAATGCAAATTCTAAAGCAACAGGATTATAATTCTATTTTTAAAAAAAACTCCCATTCATGTATTTGTTATGTGCATTAAAAAGTTCTGGGAGGATATACATCAAATTGTAAAAGTTGCAGCCTCAGTGAGTGGTAAGACTGGTAAAACTTAGTCCATACTCCACAGATATGTGTGGTTTGAATATTTTACAAAAATATTACTCTACTTTTAAAAAAAAAATTACTATAAAAAGAGAAAACCAACTGAAAACTATAACTAATAGGAACTGGAAGCCAAAACACAAAGTAGGTGTGAGGAAACATGGAGAAAGTATGAGGAAAAAGAAATGAGAGGGAACGGAGGGAAAAAGAAATGAGAGAGAAATAAGGATATAAAGTAAATCTGTTTTATCATAGAATCACAACTAAAACCTATACAATTAGAACCTAAAGCAAAAAAAAAAAAAAAACAACCCACAAGAAACAAAAACATACAAAAACAAAACAAAAAACACTAATAAATTAACTTTCCTTTGATGACTATTTCTTCAGTTAAGTAGCAGATAAAAGAGCTAACTTGAATTCAGAGTCCAGATAATAGAGAAAACTATCTTTAAACAAAGAAATAGGGATATGACAGGCTTACACTACAAGAGAAGCAGCAACTGAGGCCAAATTATTTTAACAGCCATTTCCCTACTGATCTTTTAGTCAAGCTTAGTTCAAATTATATAAATTGAATATGGTATAACTGCACTATTCTTTGATCCAGCCAAGAGGCCTGGTTGTAAAGGTGGTCACTTAACATTCTATATTCTCCTACAAAAGTTTCAGCTCCATGTTTTCAACTACACTCATGAAATTTATAGTTGGACGCTCCTGGACCCTACTCTTGCTTTCAAGAACTGGATTCCTGGCCTTTTGTTTGTGTCCTTGTACCTGGCACCTGAACCCAGGAGCCTTACCAACCAGTGCCCAATTCCTGCCTGATATCAAGTATCAGCTTTCTTTGATAGAACGTGAACTGCCTATTTTGATCCCCACTGATTGCCTGCCCTGCTCTGATAATACAAGTATCATGGACCCTGGAATTGACATCAGTCCCTTTACAGTACTCACATCCTGCTTGCCTTTTCTTCCTGGGATTATTTCCTGATCTCAGTTTGTTTTTCAAATTCACTTCCAATCTCATTCCCAAACTAGACCTATACACACTTGCTGATCATACTCCTGGCCTTTCCTGATCTGGATATTACAAGAATAGGACCAAACTGAAAGTAAAGAACTCAATTATTTCAGTGTCACTAAGGACAATACAGATTTTACTATTCTAGAGACCTGCATAAATTATCACTCTTTATTATTGGAAAGGGATCAGCAGATTAAATTGCAGAATACCTACTGGTTTACAATCAGAGGTCTTTATAACCTTTCACAAAGGCTGGGAGTTGTTAAAAATATGTAACTCTACACCAACGAATGTTTACTGAATGTACATAATTCAGGTATTAACCTAGCATTTCCCTCACAATAATCCTTTGAAGTATTATCCTCACTTTACAAAATATGATATAAAGAAGTTAAATGACTTTTAAACCTTAGAAAATAAGTGGTAGAAACTGGGAGAAAATGCATGTTCTTTTCACCTCCCCAAAATTCATATTTTTTTTTTTTTAATTTTAATTCCAGTACAGATAACACAGTGCTACATTAGTTTCAGGTGTACAATATAGTGATTCAACAGTTCTATTCATTACTCAGTGCTCATCATGATAACTGTACAAGTCGGTGTACTTTTGATTACCATGCTGCTTTTTTCTTTTTTTAAATACTTGTAGCAAGAATTACTATCAAACTCCACTCACTGGGCCAGAGACCCTTGTGGTGTTAGTGAAAGACTTACCTCTCATGTAGCACAATACCTACACTCATGAGTTCACTGGCCAGCCAGTGGCCTCAACTCTAAGCTCTAACAATGTGTAGCACCATGCTGCCTCTTAAAGACCAGAAAATAAGGGTACAGGTTATAAATGCATGGAAACCAACTGCCTACTAAATCAGAAATTCTCAATCTATTTAGTCTCAAAACCCCTTTACATACTTACAAATTGAAGACCCAAAAAGGTTTTGTTTATGTTGGTTACATCGATCAATATTTACCACACTGGGAATTAAAAGTGAAAAAATGTTTGGATATTTTTAAATTCAATTAAATATAATCATATTTAATGCAATACAGAACATTTTTATGAAAATTATATTTTCCCAAACAAAAACATTAGTGAAAAGAGTGCTGCTATATTTTACATTTTTGCAAATCTTTTTAATGCCTGATTTAATAGATTCTCGTATGTTTCTGCATTTAATGTACTGCAACATACTATTCTGGTTGAAAAGAAAACTTGGTGTCACACAAATGTGTAGTTGGAAAAAGAAGAATAGTTTTAAGAGTCTTTTCAGATAATTGTGGATATTCTACACGAAAACTTGACAAGTGGTACAGTTTCTTAAACACTAGTTTGTAATGTGGAATCTAAAACTTTACCAAGTAAACTTTCCCACACAGTTATGTTAAAATTCATTGGCCTAAGTATTTTTAGTTCCAGGGGAAATGGGTGTAAGCCCACTGCAGCCTCTCTCTCCAACTGATTACAACTAAAATCTCCAGAAAAAATACAAAGAATCAGCTCCTGAGGACTCTGAAAGGTAAATAATAACAGGCAGATTGGGAAGGGAAATCAATCTGAAAAAAGACCAATACATCAACAATAAATTTCCTTTTGGTTCTCCCCTTCTGTTTTATTTTCTGGCTTTGACCCAAAGGTAGGCATAACAGGAAATTTAATAGCAGGTACAGTCAGGAAAAAGCTCAAGAGAAGCTCATTAGGCCAAAAAACAGGGGGGAAAGGCTCTTGAAAGTCAGAAGACTGTGGGTTAAATCCTTGAGGTTTTATTTCTTCTTTTTTCCCCCTCTCCCAGTGCTGTCCCCAGGCTAGCCTCAGTTATGGATCTGCACCACTGCCACAATGGTGGAGATGTCACATACAATAAGACCCCAAGAGAAAACCTGTCTTTCTGGATAAAGGAAGATTAAAAGTAACCAGCTGGTAGTGGGAAATAACCACTATCTCACCAATTCACCCTGAAGTTGAGCACAGCCATACCCAGAATTGAGTAACAACATGAAAGACTAAAACTCATAATAAGAAAACCCAACCTTTCTGGTAAAAGGAACCAGGAAGAGGATTGCTGAGGATAGGTAAATATGGGGAAAACTGCCATGAGAAAAGAGCTGGTGAAGGTAATCTATGACAAAGACTCTCTTCTCGAATAGTCAGGCTCCTCTAAGCCCTCTTCTTGGCTAGGCCTCAATCTTGGCCTATAAAAACTGCGGGCTCTTAGCATAAAGACTTTGTCCACACTCCCACACTAAGAGACTTGAACAAACACTAGCATCGTTTCTAATGGGTTAAGGCCACATGCCTTGGATGACAACTCCAGTCCATAAGTCCCTGCATGAGGAAGCTCGATATTGCAAGAATTTACTGTTTGCTCCAGCCCAAACTTGGTGATAGGAAGAGAGGTACCTATAACCCCCTTAGAGCAGTTACTTTAGAAAGCTTGAAATTATAAATATTTCCACTGCCCCTTTGAAATATAAATCTTCTACCACCTAAAGGTGTCTTCTCAGAACTGAGAGCCATCTCTTTAAAATGTAAACATTCAACGGGGCACCTGGGTGGCTCAGCTGGTTAGGTATCTGACTCTTGGTTTTGGTTCAGGTCATGATTTCAGGGCTGTGCGATCAAGCCCCACATTGGGCTCCACGCTGGGTGTGGAGCCTTCTTGGGGTTCTCTCTCTCCCTCTCCACACACACTCCCTCAAATAAATAAATAAATAAACAAATAAATAAAATGTAATAAATAATTAGATAAATAAATAAAATGTAAACATTCAATGAGATATGACTCATTCTTGCTCCCAGTCCCTGTAGAGGGTAGGGGCCCAACTTTGGTGGACACCTTGCTCTAATTTGTACCACATCTCTTGTCATAAAGATAAGTTTGTTTCTCCTCTGGGTAAGTGTCAATTACAAATCCAGATGGCCTAGTCAGGTAGACTAATTAAAAAAGCACTGAAAACTTAAGTACAAAATAACTACCACCCAAGTTCCAGACCATCCCTGACTATTATAGATAACATACAGACTCAAACATTACAGCAAAGGTTTAGAAAATGAAACTGATGCTGGCACTATTGCCCACAAAAAGCAAAAAGATTGGTTTGAATCTAATAAGATTGATGCCTGTTAAAACAACAGCAAAATAAAAATTCTCCAAAGGATTTTAACAGGATCCAAAGTCTCACAAAATTGTATTTAAAATGTCCAGTATACAATCTAAAATTATCCAAAATACAAAGAAGCAGGAAAATCTGGCCAACAAGAGTGGAAGAAAAAGACAACCAACAGATGCCAACCAAGAAATACCCCAGATGTTGGAATTATCAAAAGACTTAAAAGCAGCTGTTATAAAACAAACAACAACAACAACAAAAGCAGCTGTTATAACCATGTTCCATAAGGTAAAGTGAACACTCTTGAAACAGAAAGATAAATCTCATCTGAGAAGGAGAAGCTATTAAACAAAAACAAATGGAAATTTAGAACTAAAAATCACAATATTTGAAATAAAAACTTCACTGGAGAGGCTGAATAGCAGGGTCAAGACAACAGATGTATTAATTTCCTACAGCTGGTGGTTTAAAATAACAAATTAATTGTGATAGATCTAAAGGTATCAATCAAGGACTCAATCAAGGAATCTGAAATCAAGGTGTTAACAGGGCTGTACTACCTCTGAAGGCTCTAGGGAAGAATGTGCACCTTACCTCTTCCAGCTTCTGGTGGCTGTGAGCATTCCCTGTAGCTACATCACTCTAACTCTGCCTCTGTGGCCACACTGCCTCTTCCTCCTCTTCTATTAAATCTCCCCCTGCCTCATTAGGCCACATGTCACTAGATTTGGGGCTCAACAGATAATCCAGGATATTCCCTACCTTTCAAAATCCTTAACATCATTAATCACACCTTTTGCCATGTGAAGTAATATTCATAAATTCCAGGGATTAAGAAATGAATATATCTTTTTGGAGGTTGCCATTCAGCATACTACAACAGAAGAAAGATGATATGAACCTGAAGACAGATCAATACCAATTATCCAAGCTGAAGAACAGAGTAGGGAGAATATTTGGAAAAGGAACAGGGCTTCAAGGACCAAAGGGACAATATCAAAAGAGCTACTATTCATTCTGTGAAGTCCCTAAAGAAAAGATAATGGTACAGAAAAAAATACTTGAAGAAACAGTGGTGGAAATTTCCTGAAAGTCTGCGAAGGACTTAAATTTATAAATTTAAGAAACTAAGCAAACTCCAAACAGGACAAACTGAGACCATGTCCAGGCACATCATAATCTAACTGCTAAAAACCAAAGGTAAAAGGAAAAATCTTGAAAGCAGCCACAGAAGAACAACATAGTATATACATGGCAGTGGTTCTTAATTGGGGATTATGTCACATCCAAGGAGATATTTAACAATGTCTGGAATCAATTTTCATTGTCACAACTATAGAGAAGGGGACAGGATGGTGCTACCAGGGGAGGCCAGGAATACTGCTAAACATCCTATAATAAACAGGACAGCCCTCCACAATAAGGAATAATCCAGTCCAATGTGCTAAGGTTAAGAAAACCTAATATAGGAGCAATTTGAATGACTAAGGATTTTTCATCAGAAACCATGAACTATATCTGAAAAATGCTCAAAGCAAGCAACCAACAACCCAGAATTCTATATGCAGTGAAAATATCCTTCAGGAATGAAATGACATAAAGACATTCTCAGATGAAGAAAAACTAAGCCATTCTGTTGCCCAGTGGACTGCCTCTAATAGAAATGTAAAGGAAGGTCTTAAGGCTAAAAGAAAAGTGATTATCAGAGGGAAACATGAAACTTCAGCAATGAAGGAAAAGCAAAAAAATGGTCAATATCTGGGTGAATATAATAAGATTCTTTTTCATCTCTTAAATTCTTTAAGACACACAAAGCTCTTAAAAGGGAATATTATAATACTAACACGGGGGTTTCACAAATGTAGAATTCATATGACAATTATCATATAAAGTGGGGAGGGCAATGGGACCTATATGGCTGTAAGGTTTTATGTTCTATTTTAAGTGGTAAAATATAAATTCTAGATATACTGTGAAAAGTATATTATAATCTTTAGGGCAATCACTAAAAAAAAAAAAAAAAAAAGGTAGGACAAAGAGATATAACCAAAAACCAGTAGATACAATAAAATGGATACTAAAAAAAAGTGCTCAAATAATCCAAAAGAAGACAAGAAAAGACCAGAGGAACAAAAAAACCCACAAGAAATAGATAACACATAATTAAGCTCAAATATATCAATAATTACATTAAATAAATGATCTTACATTAATTAAAAGACAGAGAGGTGATCAGACAAATTAACAAAGACTCAACTGTCATCAGAAACCTATTTTGAATATAATGATACATAGCATAAAAGTAAAAGGATCATACAAACAGGAATCAAAAGAAAGCTGGAGCTGCTATATAAATATAGACAAAGTAGATTTCTGAACAAGGAAAATTACCGGGTAGAGACACATGAGATAATGGTAAAAAAAGTCAATTCATCAAGATGACATAACAATTCTGAATGTATATATACTTAATAGAGCTGCAAAATATATAAAGCAAAAATGATCAATATGGAAAGAAGTAAATCCACTATTCTTGAAAACTGCAACTACTTTCAGTAATCCATAGAACAAGTAGAAAAGCAGCAAAAAAAATAGATTTAAACATCATCATCAACCAACTGAATCTAACTGACCTTTATACAACACTGAACTCTACGGCAGCATAAATGTCTTTTCAAGTGCACATGGAATATTCACCAAGACAGATATATTCTGGACCATAAAATAAACTTTAATAAATGTGAAAGAATTGATATTGCACAGCATACGTTCTCTTGACTGTGATGGAATTAAACTAGGAAGTCAGTATCAGAAAGATAACTAGAAAATCTTTAAGTATTTGGAAATCAGACAACACACTTCTAAACGACTCATGTATCAAAAAGGAAAACTCAAGAGAAATTAGAAAATATTTTGAACTAAGTAAAAATGAAAACACAACATACAAAAATTTGTTAGATGCAACTAAAGTAGTACTTATAAGGAAATTTATGGTATTAATTGCCATTAATAAAATGTTAGAAAACAAGTCCCAAATCAATAATGTTAAGTTTCTAAGGGGGCACCTGGGTGACTGTCGGTCAAGCATCCAACTCTTGATTTCAGCTCAGGTCTTGATCTCAGGGTCATGAGTTCAAGCCCCACACTGGGCTCCAAAATAAGTAAATAATAACAATAACAATAATAACGTAAGCTTCTGTTGTAAGAAACTAGAAGAAGAGCACATTAAACCCAGAGGAAACAGAAGGAAGGACATAATAAAGATCAGAGATCAGTGAGACTGAAACAAAAATTAGAGAAAACCATTGAAACCAAAGACGTTCTCTGAAAAGACCAAGAAAATTGATAACTCCGTAGCAAGAATGACTAAAAAGACAAATTTACCAATGTCTGAAGTGAAAGAAACATAAAACATAAAAACATACTAAGAGAATACTACTGGTATGGTCTGAATGTGTCTCCCCAAAATTAATGTTGAAACCTTAATCCCCATAAGGTGATAGTTATTAGGAAGTAGGGCCTTTGGGAATGCATTAGTCCCTAAACTGGAGCTCTGAACAATGGGATTAGTACTTTTGTAAAAGAAATCCCACACAGATCCCTAGCCCCTTCCACCATGTGAGGATATAAGAAGCCTGCAACATGGAGGAGGGAGGGGCTCACATGACCATGCTGGCACCCTGATCTCAGACTTCCAGCTTCCAGACCTGTTTTCTGTTCCAGAAATAAGTTTCTGCTATTTATAAGCCACCCAGCCTACAGTATTTTGTTTTACTAGCTCAAACATAGTAAGACAGAAAATTGGTACCAAGAATTGAGGGTGTGGTTGTTAAGAGATACGTAAAAATGTGGGAGTGGCTTTCAACTAGATAATGGGCAGAACCTGGAAGTACACACTAGAAAAATTCTACACTGCCAAGAACAGACTGTTAGGTGCAAATTCTTCTGAAGGCTCAGAAGTGGAGAGCTATAGGGAAAGCCTCAATCCTCTTTTTTTTTAAGATTGTATTTATTTGAGAGAGAGAGGGAGTGCACACACACACAAGTCAGGGGAGGGGCAAAGGGAAAGGGAGAAGCAGACTCCCCACTGAGCGTGGAGCCTGACGCAGGGTTCGATCCCGGGACCCTGAGATCATGACCTGAGTTGCAGTCAGATGCTTAACTAACTGAGCCACACCCAGGTGCCCCAAGCCTCAATCCTCTTAAGAGAATACCTAAGTGCTCATGAACAGAATGTTAGCTGAAATACAGACAGTGTTAAAAAAGGACATCAGGGGGCGCCTGGGTGGCTCAGTCGTTAAGTGTCTGCCTTTGGCTCAGGTCATGATCCCAGGGTCCTGGGATCAAGCCCCGCATCGGGCTCCCTGCTCGGCGGGAAGCCTGCTTCTCCCTCTCCCACTCTCCCTGCTTGTGCTCTCTCTCTTGCTGTGTCTCTCTCTGTCAAATAAATAAATAAAATCTTTATTAAAAAAATAAATAAATAAAAAATAAAAAATAAAAAAGAGACATCAGGCCCAAATTGGAGTTGCTCCTGCTAAGCCCCACAACAACAAACTAAGACTAAGGCTCAATACTTAACATAATTGCAGTTTCAGTCTCTCCCAGATATGTAACCTTTAACCAGTCAATCTGGAATTACCTGGTCAGCACCAGTGAGGTAATCCACCCAACAGACTCTGCCATCCTCCAAAAGGAAGGTGACCTTATCTGAAACAATCCACTCTTTGCTAGAAACTTCCTTCTCCTGCCTCTCTCTGCCTATAAAAATCTTTAATTTTGTATAGCTCTTTGGAACTCCTTTCTATCTGCTAGATGAGATGCTGTCCAATTCATGAATCGTCAAATAAAGCCAGTAAGATCTTTAAATTTACTCAGTTGAATTTTGTTTTTTAACAACAATAAAGGCCAATCTGATGTCTCAGACAGAAATGAGGTACATGTTATTGGAAACGGAAGGAAAAGTGATCCTTGTTATAAGATGGCAAGGCGCTTGGCTGAACTTTAGTCATGTCCTAGTGTTTTGTGGAAGGGTAGAACTTGTAAGGATGAAATGACTGAGGCCATTTCTAAGCAAAGTATTGAAACTGTGGCTTGGCTTCTCTTGAATGCTTATAGTAAACATGGAAAAAAAAATACCTTAAAGATGGAATTGTTAATCAAAAGGGAAATTAATTTAAAAGGTAGAAAATTCTCAGCCTGCTATAGTGCAGAAAAAATGAGAAACACATTCAGAACCAAACACTAAGAGTGTTCTAAGAGGCAAGATCCTTTGACAGAGATTAGTATGGGTATGAACATCAGATTCAATCAACCGCCCCAGCAGGAAGCAGCCAATCTGAACTCGAAAGAGACAAGAAGGAATTAAGAAAGATTGTCAAGTTTTCTTGATTGTACAGGATGCAACCACAGAACTATTCCACTGCAAACATGAGCTATTCTTCAAGACAAGGGAAGAAGGACCCAAAAGGTGGCTCAGAGATCATTAAGGCTGCTTCCCCCATTTCAAAAGAGGAGGCTATCACCCGGGTTTCAACAGGCCGGATGACTCCCCGCCCAAAGCTGTGGAGGCCAGGCCAGTAGAGCGACTGGTATATTATTCCGCCCTAAGGAGCACTGCCTCAAGCTGTGCTCAGAAAAGCCATGGAACAAAAATATTTAAATATTTAACATTTTTAAACTGTCAAATACTTGAACAGATACTTCACCAAAGAAGACAGAGGTTTCTCCCACTATCTGAAAGTAGAGCATTCCTATGAAACCTTCCAGAAGCCAAAATGACATGAAGTGAAGCATATCCCCTGCTTTCTTAAAGTTCAAGTCACACCACTTTGCTTTTACTAAAGACCTACATTAGTACCTGTTTTCACCAAACAAAAGAAATCTGAAGAGGATTTTCACTTTTACCAAAAAAAAAAAAAAGCTGTTACCATACTAATATAGGTCTTAAGTGGCATAATGTGAACTTTTGGAAAGAGGGAATACTGTACAAGGATGAAATACAAGCACATGTGAAGATCTTCAACATCATTAGTCATTATAGAAATGCAAATTAAAACCACAAAGTGATATCACAACACAGCAAATTAAATAGCTTCAAAAGATAAGAGAGGTAGTAAAGAAAGAAGAGAAGGGAGGGAGGGGAAAGAGGTAAAGGAGGAGAGAGAGAGGTAACACAAACAGTACCAGGTGCCAGTGAGGATGCAAAACAATGGGGGAACTCATACATTGCTAGTGGGGATGCAAAACAGTATAGCTACTGTTTTATATAGTTACTAAGGGTAACAGTTTAGCAGCTTCTTATAAAGTTAAACATACATTACCATATATGATCTCATCGAACCAGACTCAAAAGGCTATGTATGACATTCTGGACTACAAAGCATGAGGGGTGAAGAACTGTTCTGAATTTAGATGTGGTGATTACATAACTGTGTCAAATCTCAATCACACTCCAAAAAGTGTCAATCTTACTGAATGTAAACTAAAATATATAGCAAAAATATTCACTGCTCAGTCTTGTACTTTAAATGGACCTGTTTATACTCACTTATGATTTTGTATCATCATGCAATATACATTCACTAAGTTTTGCAGATCTTCAAATGTTGACATCTAATTTATTATAAAATATTGCATTCATACAGCCTCTGGAAACTCCAGAGTGAAAATGGAAATTAATATTTCAGTATAATGAAAATAGTCTGGCCTTGTAGACTCCTTAAAAGGTACTTTAAGAACCTCTAGAGAATTGCTAATCTAAATACAGAAATCATAACATCAGGCCAAACACCTAAAAACATATTCTTCCCCAACCTACTTTTACAAATTCATTGGGCATATCTATATATTAAATGACACTAAGTTTGTCAAATCATTTTACCAAATCATATTATGTATGATACGTAAACTATAAGGAAAGATATAGTTTGCTATGTATATAGGCCATGATAAATATGACCATTTTTGGCAAGCCAGTTGTTACATTGGAAAAGTAAGGAAGCAGCTAGTGACAGAAAAAAATTCTAAAGAGAAATCTCTCATGCTAACACAAAGGCAATTTTAGATTCTTTTATAGTTTAACACATAACTTGACAATTTCCTGTTTCTGATAAAAATCAGCAGAGTGACAATACCCAAGTGACTAACTCCGGAAGTTTGGTTGGGTTACAGATCTTTCGGTAAACAATGAAGGGGGAAAAAAATCCCCAAATAACTAACTTCAATGTACTGTAAGTAATGCAAAAAAGACAGGCAATTCATAAGATGATTTTATTCTATTCAATGTTTTAAACCCTACTATCTTATCAAGTAATTTTAATTGTTAAACACTCTTAGAATGAAACAACATGGGTAAGAATCCATCATGGGGAAAATAAAAAATTATAGGCTAGTCTGAAATAAAGGCTCCTTTAAAAATCAAGCTTTTTTTTTTTTTTTAAAGAATAGGTCAAATAAAATGCCATCTTATTCTATTTATTTTTGGAAATATCACTTTGAAAATCCAGTATAAGCAAACACAAAATACAACACAGGCAAAAGTCCCGTGCATATAAAAATTTATTCATTTATTCATTCGACAAAATGTTTACTGAGTAGTTATAGACTAGGAGGACACAGAGCTAAGGCCTGAAAGTAAAAAAAGGCATATCAAGCAAAACATGCTCTCAAAAAATATCAACCGTAGGGGCGCCTGGGTGGCTCAGTTGGTTAAGCGGTTGGCTCTTGATTTCAGCTAAGGTCATAATCTCAGGATCCTGGGATCGAGCCCTTTGTAGGACTCCCCACTGAGTGGGGAGTCTGCTTCAGGATTCTCTCTCCCTCTGCCCCTCCCCCCTAAAATAAATAAATCTTTAAAAAATATCAACTTTAATTCTATTTTTCAACAACTTATTAATGCCTTACATACATAAAGCATTACTCCCTATATGATTATTTTGTCAGGTACCACAAAATTTTACTTATTACTCTGAATTATAGTAAGCTGTACCAAGATCACCTTAAGAACATATCACCATTCTATAATCTGAAGAATATTACATTTTATATAATCTAAAGAAGAAGCCATTATATGTTACCACTGAAGTAAAAGGAATGAAATAATCTTGCTAAAATTGCTAAATGATGAGCAATTATTGTATAATCCACCAACTATGAAAAAATAACATAATAAAGAATTTAATGTCATAATTAATACAACAAATATAAACCATTAACTGATTTAACCCTTACTGTACTACATGGCATTTAAACATAAATGGATGGATGACTGACTGTACTCACTTTTTTTTTCTTAAAGATTTTATTTATTTATTTGAGAGTGAAAGTGAGAGAATGGGCAGGGAAAGCAGCAGAGGGAGAGGGAGAAGCAGACTCCCTGATGAGCCTGGGATCATGACCTGAGTCAAAGGCAGACGCTTAAACGACTGGGCTACCCAGGCGCCCCTGTACTCAGGTTCTTAATGTATATTTTTACAACTGTGGTACATGTGATGGGCTGAACTTTTTCCCGTCCAAAATCCAGATGCTGACATCCTATCCTCTAGTACCTCAGAATGTGACTCTATTTGGAGATAGGGTCTTTAAAGAGCTAATTAAGTAAAATGAGGTCATTAGGGTAGGCCCTTATCCAGTATGACTGGTGTTATTATAAGAAAAGCTGATTAGAATACAGACACACTCTGTGGGAAGACCATATGAAGACACTGGGAGAAGACAACCATCTACAAGTTAGAGAGAGAGGCCCTCAGAAGAAACCAACCCAGATAACAACTTGATCTTAGACTCTAGCAACCACAATTTTGAGACAATAAATTTCTGTTGTTTAAGCCACCCAGTCCATGATACTTTGTTATGGCAGCCCAAGCTAACTAATACACTACAAATAAAATTTACCATCTGAACCATTTTCAAGTGTCCAGTTCAGTGGCATTAAGTACATTCACAATGTTGTACAACCACTATCACTATCCATCTCATGAATAACTTTCATCTTGCAAAACTGAAACTCAATACACTTTAAATGATAACTTTCCAATACAGCCAAACTACCAATTAAAATTAAGTGTAAGAGATGAATAGCCGTTTTTGGGCAGGCATCCTCAAAATATTTAATTCCAATTCACTTTGACTTAAGAAACAACCAGAGGATATGTTCCAGCAAATCAAAGGAGTAAAACAAGAAAAAAGAAGACAAAGGATCTAAGAAGCAGGAAAACCAATGAAGAAAAGCAAAAGGAATTTTCAGAATGCTAGCAAAAGTAAATTAAGATCTGAAGCAGATTAGAATAAATAGTCCAACCTGGAGTAAGATTCCGGAAAAAAAAAAGAAAAAAAAATGGTAAGATTATCTGACAGGACTATGTGAAAAATTATATACAAATACAAATTTTATAGAACTGCTGGAGAGTGTGGGAAGACTTAGATATAAATTCAAAAACAATGAAGAAAATTCTAAATGTGAACCATATAAATTTCTTATAAATTTCAGAAAAACTAAATTACACAAGAAAGACAATTTAATAATAGGAGGTGGGTCAGCTATAAACAATATGTTTCTGTAGTCATAATGATAAAAATTCTGAATATGAATATATAATTTTATTAAGACAATGGGGCTAAGAAAGATTAAGAAAATAAATGGGGGCACCTGGCTGGCTCAGTAGGTAGAGCATGTGACTCCCAATCTCAGGGTTGTGAGTTCAAGCCCACGTTGGGTGTAGAGATTATTTAATAAATACATACATGCATACAAACCCTTATTTATCTTAACAGAAAATCAGTAGATGTCTAAAATTAACGAATCTGGAGATAATACTAACAATTATATGCTTTTTATTTATCAAAGTAATACATGAACGTAGTTTAAAATGTCAAATAATGCTATAAGGCCTATAACAAAAGTAACAGTCCTTTGTTCTCCTCCCGCTTTTTCTTCCTGCTTGTCTCAAGAAGTAATCACTTTCAACTTTTTAAGCTATTGCTTCTGGAACAGCTCAAAAAAGTTTAAAGTGATTACTTCTTGAGGCAAGGGGGTAGAAAAAGGAGAGCAAAGGACTGCTGTTTTTGTTACTAGGCCTTTTAGCACTATTTGAAACTTTAATCTGCATTCATATATTACTTTGATAATTTAAAAAATTAATTTAGAAAACCTCACTGATCCCTTAAAAATCAAAATTAAATCAAAATGTTAAATAGCTAGCTGACTTTTAAGCTGTACCAGTATCTATTTTCTCTTCTTTTCATAATAGTGTCTCAACTTCGTTCTCAGAAACTATCCTCTCCATCCCCACCCCCAATTCTATTTTGACATTCTTTAAGTGGAGTTCCAAGACCTCAGGGGTACTATATGCAATTCATACATGGCCAATCAGAATATTAAATTCCCTTAATTCCTGAGACTAGTGACAAATGGGCTTAAAACTCAAGTTGTTCATTCAGAAAGACTCCTGGGATGTATACAGGGGTTACCGGTAAGATACTCTCTCTTTTCCCAACAGACTTAAACCTGAAAGCAGAGTAAATGTCACCATACAGAACCTGACAATGAAGGTGAGAGGTGCACAGAGATTAGATTCCATTTTTTAAGCCTCCGAATCTAATTATTCCTCAACCTAGAACCTATCTCTGGATATTTCATTTCATAAGCCAAAATTACTTTTCTGTTAAAACAAACAAATAGGGCCAATATATGATAACAGGTACCTGAACAGACTATCAAATTTATTTTTTTGAAGTTTATTTAAGTAAGCTCTACACCCAGCATGGGGCTCCAACTCACAATCCTGAGATCAAGAGTTGCATGCTCTTCCAACTGAGTCAGCCAGGTGCCCCTAGAGTATCAAATTTAAAAGAAAAAAGAAAACTGTATAAGGAAGATTTCAGACAGGGGCGCCTGGGTGGCTCAGTCGGTTAGGCGTCTGCCATCGGCTCAGGTCATGATCCCAGGGTCCTGGGATCAAGCCCTGCATCGGGCTCCCTGCTCAGCGGGAAGCCTGCTTCTCCCTCTCCCTCTGCTGTTCCCCCTGCTTGTGTGCTCTCTTTCTCTCACTCTCTCTGTCAAATAAATAAATAAAATCTAAAAAAAAAAAAAAAGACTTCAGACATAAGAAAAATGCAAAAACAAGAATAAAAAAAATGATGGAGATTAAGGAAACCCAAATACTAGCAAGTATAAATATTCCCAAATTTAACAACTGTGTGTGTGTGTGTGTGTGTGTGTGTGTGTAAACACTCTGGAACAGGTTTAATGTAAGCTGATACTGAACACTATGCGGAGCTTATAAACAACCAAATAACTGATTTTACCAAGCTTTCAACTTGTTTATTATTCATCTTCGGGCCCTACTATGTGCGAGGCACAGTATGAGCTATCCAGCTTACAAAGCTAAATCTTACCCCTAACCCTCACAAACAAACATGTCCTTTACTTAAGAGGAATGGAGCTCAACTAGGTGACTGCACCCTCAAAAACAAAATGGAAGTCAGAAACTAGAGAAAAAGGCCATGACAGTAAATGCAGAAGATTTGGGTTAATCTCTTAGGTCTTTGTTACTATTACCTCTAAAGTGTTTCCATATTTGGCTGTGTGAGCTATAAAAGAGAAGGAATGAGAGGTATGTCTAGATTCTCTAACTAGCCAGCCAAGTTGAAAGAACCCCCAAGGGGTTGTGGATGAAAACAGCTTTAAAAGCACAGAGGAAACTACAGCCTCTGAGATCTGATTGAAGGAAAAAAAGGAGTACAGGAACCAATCCAGGCCTGAAGACAGAACACCCCACACTGTTCTCACAAAACATGAGGTAATGCTCCACAGGTACTTGCAAACCGTTAGATTACCACATACCGAGGGCTAGGTCTTAAGGGATAATTCTCTTCTACATCACTCCATCTAGCTTCCTCAGGCTATCCTTAATCTGCAGGGCTACCACTGCCTTAGTAGTAACGAAAGCAATTGCCTCCTTAAGGGGTCTCTCCATTTCCATTCTCACACTGTTCCCAGTTGGAAGCATTTAGTTTTCTTCTTAGGGGGAAAAAAAAGAGGATCAGAAACAAGAATTCCTCCTTTAAGTGTCTGCTATCTAAACTTGAAGGTCTCAAATGTATTTGCTTTGAGGTATAATCTGGAAAACAAGGGGAAAAAGATTAAGAACTCTTTGAAACTATAATGAAACTTTCTTTTGTAAAGTTATGAGAAGATTCTGGGAAGATGGTGGAGTAGGAAGCACCAAGAATACATCTCCCCACCTAGACAACAATGTACTAGCAGAATCTGTCTGATTTAATGATTTTAGAACTCTGGAGTCTACTCCAAGGCTTGAAACTTCCAGAGGAAGTTATGGGCTGTAAATTTTGGTTAATTTCAGCTCTTAGCTCAGCAATGGCTACACATCTTCCACTCCCCAGGCACATATAAGGTAGCTGTGCATTAGTTCGAAGAACAGCTTGCAGGAACTAAGGTGAGCAGTAAGGATCCTGTCATCCAAATATCAGGGATCTATGTTCTGACAGCTGCATGATGCATCTGATCACTGAGGTGCTGACAAAGAGGCAGTCACTGATGTGTCTGTGTGCACACACATACACACACACACACACCCCAATTATGTAAGCCCTTCTCCCTCAGGCTGAGGGAAATCTAAAGGGCTGGTGCCTTTTTTAACTTTCTCCTTTCAGGAGCTAGACAATAAAGAACTAGTATTAGGGGAATTAAGAAAATCACCACACATATCCCGAAAAAGGCGCAAGTTCTGTGAAGATCTGAGGAAAGTTTAAGTTTATACCTCAAAGTGATTCCTGGCACAGAGACCGCCTACGACAATAAAAACAAAACCCCAGCAAAACCTGGGGAAGAGAGACAATCTGATTTTCAGATTTACCACATAATACTAGATTCAAGCATCCAGTTTTCAACACACACACACACACACACACACACACACACACACACACACACACGGGATTCAAAGAAACAGGAACATATGGCCCATTCAAAGGGAAAAACCAACAGTAACTATCCTGGAGAAAGACCAGCTAACAAACCCACTAAACAAAGACTTTAAACAAACATCTTAAAGATACTCTTTGGTTAAAGAAAGATGTGGAGAAAATAAAGAAAATGATCTAAAGAAATAGAAAACCTAAGAAATTCTCCACCTGAAAGGTACAATTACAAAAATGAAAAATTCACCAGAGGGATTTAAAGGCAGATTTGAACAGGTGAAAGAACGAATCAGAGCATGGAGACACGGAGAAAATGACTTAAGAAAAGTAAACAGAGAATAAAGGATCTGTGGGATACCAGGAAAAGAACCAACAGATTGTTGTGGGAGTATGAGAAGAAAAAGAGGGAGACTAAAGGGCCAAAAAGATTATTTGAAGAAACAATGGCTGAAAATGTCCCAAATTTGATAAAGTACATGCATTTAAACATCCAAGAAGCTAGGGGCGCCTGGCTGGCAAGGTCAGTGGAGCATGAGACTCTAGATCTCCGGGCTGTGAGCTTGAGCCCCACATTCAGTGTGGAGATTACTGAAAAAAATAAAATTTTTAAAAAAACAAACAAAACATCCCAGAAGCTCAACAAACTCAAAGTAGAATAAACTCAGAGATCTATACTGAGATACACTATGAATGAAAATACTGAAAGACAAAGAGAGAATCTTTTTTATTTTTTAAAGGTTTTATTTATTTATTTGAGAGAGAGAATGGGATAGAGAGAGCATGAGAGGGGGGAGGGAGAATGGGATAGAGAGAGCATGAGAGGGAGAAGCAGACTCCCTGCTGAGCAGGGAGCCTGATGTGGGACTCGATCCCGGGACTCCAGGATCATGACCTGAGCCAAAGGCAGTCGCTTAACCAACTGAGCCACCCAGGAGCCCAACAAAGAGAGAATCTTGAAAGCAACAAGAGTGAAGTGAATCATTACACAAAAGGGATCCTCAATAAGATCACCAAGAAATTTCTCATCAGAAACCTTGGAGAATAGAAGACAGTCCGGGTGACCCTTGAACAACTCAGGGATTGGGGCCCTGACCCGTGCACAGTCAAAAACTTCTGACTCCCCCAAAATTTAACAACTAATAATCTATTGCTGACCAGAAGCCTCAATGATAACATAACAGTTAACACATATTTTGTATATTATATGTATTATATACTGTATTCTTAAAGCAAACTAGATGAAACAAAATGTTATTAAAAAATCTAAGGGGGGCGCCTGGGTACCTCAGTCTGTTAAACGTCCGACTCTTGATTTTGTCTTAGGTCATTATCTCAGGGTTGTGAGGTCGAACCCTGTGTCGGGCTCCATGGCCAGGTTATGATTCTCTCTCTCCCTCTGCTCTTCCCCCACTTTTTCTTTCTTTAAAAAAAAAAAAAAAAATTCGTAAGAGAAAATACATTTACAGTACTGTACTATAAAATATCTGCATATAAGTTGACCCACATGGTTCAAAACCATGCTGTTCGAGGGTCAACTGTAGGTTGACATATTCAAAATACTGAAAGAAAAACTGTCAACTAAAATCCAATGTTCAACAAAACTGTCCTTCAAAAGTGAGGGAAGAAATTAGGATATTCCCAGATAAACAAAAGCAAAGCAAGTCTGTTACTATTAGACCCGCCCTACAAAAAATGTAAAGGAAGTACTTCCTGAGTTGAAATGAAAGGATACTAGACAATAATTCGAAGTCATATTAAGAAATACAGATCTCAATAAAGGTAAATATATGAGCAATTATAGAAGATGGAATTACTGAAAATTCAGTTTGTAACTCTATTTTTTGTTTTCTCTATGACTTAAGACACTAATAACTTTTAAAAACACTTATTAGTCTAAAGGTACTATTATTGTAACTTTGGTTTATAACTCTACATTTTGCTTTCTACACAATGCATTAAAAAAAACAATTATTGGGTGGCCTGGGTGGCTCAGTCGGTTGAGCATCTGACTCTTGATTTTGGCTCAGGTCATGATCTCAGGGCTGTGAGATCAAGCCCCGCGTCAGGCTTCGTGCTCGGCGCAGAGTCTACTTGTCCCTCTGCCTCTGCTCACCCCCCACCCCTGCTTGCACATGCACACTCTCTCTCTCTCTCAAATAAATAATTAAATAAATAAAATCTTTTAAAAGACCACACAATTATTAGTCTATGTGTTTGGACACATAAATGTTTAAAGATGTATTTCTGTGACATCAATAACTGAAAGAGGGTGAGAATGGAGCTGTATAGGAGCAAAGTTTTTCTGTTATCTAAATTAAGCTGGTGTAAATTCAGCAAAAGTAGCAGGATATAAAATCACACAAAAATTAGTTGCATTTTTAACACTAACAATGTTGGTAAACACTGTCAATGAATAATCTGAAAAGGAAATTAATTAAACTACTTGACCATTTACAAGAGCATCAGAAAGGATAAAATACTTAGGAATAACCTTAATTAAGGAAGGGAAAGATCTGTACAATGAAAACTACAAAGCACTGCTGAAACAAATTAAAGAAGACCTAAGTATACAATACCAAGAGTGAACCATAATGTAAACTATGGACTTTGGGTATTATGATATGTTAACATAGGTTCATCAATTGTAACAAACGTACCACTCTGGTGGGGAATGTTGATAATGGAAGAAGCTATGCATGTAAGGGGTAGGGAGTATCTGGGAAATCTCTATCTTCCCCTCAATGTTGCTGTGAAACTAAAACTGATCTAAAAACAAACAAACCTCAATTAAAAAAAAAAAAAGGAAAGAAAAGACATAACTAAATGGAAAAACATCCCACGTTCATAGATTGGAAGACTTAAAATTGTTAGGATGTTAAGACGTCAATACTATCCAAAGCAATCTACAGATTCAATACAATCCCTAAATTTACAAGAAAAACATTAATCTTCAACCACCACATGAGTCTCTAATTTAGTTATATTAAAAACTGACAGATCAAGAAGTCAAAACATCAATAAGGATATAGAATACTTGACCAGCAAAATTAATAAGTTTAATCTGACAGTTACATAGAGAACCTTCCAACAAACAAACAAAAGGATATAATTATTTTCAAGTACACTTGGAACATTTTCAAAAATTGATAATGACAAAGAAAGACACAAAATAATTTCAAACAACTTATACCTAGGACTGCACTCTCTGCCCATAATATAATGTTGAAATCCCCAATAAAACATGTTTAAATGTTTAGAAACTTAAAAAGACTCCTAAACAAACAAAAAGAAAATCACAATAGAAATCATAAAGAAGTGAGTGACAATAAAAGTACAACACTATCTAAATGTGGAGTTCAGCTCAAATAATAGCCTCGTTGCATTTGTAACTAAACATTAAGAATGAATATGCTTAACACATTTTTTAAAGATTTATTTATTTGAGATGGAGACAGCAAGCACATATGCAAGCGAGGGGGGGCAGCAGAGGAAGAAGGAGACAGAGAATCTCAAGCAGACTCCCCACGAAGCCCGACGCAGGGCTTGACCTCACGGCCCCGAGATCATGACCTGAGCCGAAATCAAGAGTTGGACCTTTAACTGACTGAGCCACCCAGGCACCCCTTAATTAACACTTTTAATCAAGAAACTAGAAAAAAGCAACCAAGTTAACCAAAAGAAAGCATAAGTGTATTAATCATGTTTTTAAATTTCTTCTATATTTATGAAAGTCTGACATGGCAGGGCCCTTTGAACCCAAGGAGGAACTGTCCTTCCCAGGGTTACCTAATTCCTAGAGAAAGAAAAACAACTTGCCTGAGAACACATCTCTGATGCACAATCAACCTATCCAAAGCCTATACCCCCTAACCAACATCTCCTTTCAAAAAAATTCTCACATACCAAACTGGTATGCCCACTAACTCATCCTGCGGCCAGGTACTAGAAAACTAAAGACCACCCGTATCACCCAGAACTATAAATTATTCAAACTATCCAAACCTCAACTTGCTCAGGCTTGCCTGTCCTTCCTCAATTCCTTCCCACTTAACCATAATCAAAGCTCTGTACATGCTTTTCCCTTGCTCCTTCTGCTTCCTCACCAACCCTGGTGCTTCCCCAAGGCAACTGTGAGTAAAACCTTTTTCCTTCTGACAGTCATTCCCATTCTGTGTGTCTTACTCTCCCTAATTAAAACAAATCCTGGATATATTTCAAGACAATAAGGGAAATAAAGAACAGAAATTAATAAAATGGGAAAAATCAGAAAAAAAAAAATCCCAGAGAAGGGAAGAAGAGTTTCTCAAACCTAGAAATCAAAAATTAACTATAAAGGAAAAAAACTAATATGGAAAAGGTTAACAAATGAGTACATTAAATCCTCTTCTTTCCTTGAATTAAGTTATGAGATGTAATCTATACGTAACTGATTTTAAGTGTAGAGTTTAATGAGTCTTGGCAAATGTATAAAATTGTGTAACCTATACCACAATCAAGCTCCAAAACACTTTTTATCACCCCAAAAAGTTCCCTTGTACCCCTTTACAGCCAATTCCCTCCCCACTGGCAATTACTGATGAGCTTTCTGTCACTATAGTTTGCCTTTTCTTGAATTCCTTATAAATGAAATATTAGCTGACCATATTAAAATTTAAAACTCCTGTTCATCAGATTCCCCATTATCAAAAACATCAACTTACTTTTGAAAAATGTAATTAAAAAGTCTTACTAAAATTGACTGATTTCTAGCAGGATTAGGATCATTACAGAATACCAATAGCAACTTATCAGACATAGAGCTGAACAGGTGGCATGATGGGATTGGGACTCTTGCATTCTGAAAGGCAGCAGAATTTACACTCACTTAAATGGGACTGCATTCTCTGTCCAAAGTGTCCCTCAACATTCATAGTACCTCTGCCCAGCACCATCATCCAACAGCTTCAAAATGCTTACCAAAATCCATCACGACATCACCCCAAACCAAAAGATCTATTTAGTGGTGAAGTATTTGATCATGGCATCCACTGGTCCTACACATATCACATCACCAGGACACTGACTAAAAGAATGATGGAATGTTATACTAAAAGTTCAGCTAAACAGTCACCTTATTGGTCCCCTAGGATGCAGTATATGCACTGAAACAATGGCTATAGTGTTATATCCCTAATATCTAGAATGCATGAGTCCAGAAACCAAGGCACAGAAGTTGGACTGACTCTTCACCATCAATCCCAGTAACTCACTTGTGGAATTTGGGTTACTCATTCCAATGATTTAAAATCTCTCCTGTATTAGAGGTCCTGAAGGTAATGCTTCCACCAGAAGACACACTGATGGTTCCACTGAGCCTGAAAGGTATGACCACTACTTGGTCACTTTGGGTTCCTCGTGCTGACAGACAAGCAAGCATAAGGGAAATCTAGAATGGGTGGTGAAAGAAGGAAATGATTAATATTTATTCCTGCTTCAATACCAGTTGCAGCACAGGCAGCACTAGTTTGCACCTTAACCCTGTTAAGAGCCTGCAGTGACTCAATGATGGATTAGAATTAATGCAGGGTCCAAGCAGATCTGAGCAGAGCAAGAAGTAGATTTGTGGTAACTTGCTAAATAGCAGTAGGAAGCTAATACAGATAGAATCAAAGAAGAGGCCAACAGCAAGAGGTAGATTCTATCAGAAATCTCTTACATTTCATCTTCATGCTGTCCACCTGTCCTTTGATGCTAGCTGTAACAGTAGTTTCCTACTGCTGGGTAACAAATTGCCACATATTTAATGGTTTAGAACAACACAAATCTGTTACCTTAAAGTTCTAGAGATAAGAATTTCAAAACAGGCTTTACAGAACTAAAATCAAAGCCTGCATTCCTTCAGGAGCTGTAGGGGAAAATCCATTCCTTATCTATTCCAACCTCTAGAGGCTGCCTGTATTCCTTGGCCCCGTGCCACATCATGACTTCTGCTTCCATTATCACAGCTCCTTCTTGGACTGACATTCCTGCCTACCTCTTATTAAAAAAAAGAAGCTCTTTGTGATTACACTGGGCCCACCCAGATAACCCAAGAAAATCTCACTATCTACAAAATCCCTTTTGTGATGCAAGGTAACATATTAACAGGTTTAGAGGATTAGGATCTTTGAGAGACCATTATTCTCACCCCCACACTTGTCATAAGCTAAAGCTATTGCTTCCGGGTAAGTTTTGCCTTATTTCCCAGGCAGAATTCACTGTGATTCATTTGCTTTCTGCCCTGTGCTTTTCTGAGGCCATGAAGTAAGACACCACAGGGAACCAATGCACTTGTCTGGCTCTTATGTGGAGTCTTGAAGTGTTAAAGGGAAGGTGAAAGAATTTACATGCCACTAGGGCAACGTGAACTGATGGAGAACAAAAGCAGACAACAGTTTCTCCTGTCCATACATAAGCAGACAATTGGAGGAGCATCTAGATCCTCAGAAGTTCCCACTAGGATGGAGCCCTAGTTGCCATAGCAGTGAGTAACTCAATAATATATTCTTGTACTGGCTTTTCTTCTTTTCCTGTTTCCCATTTACTCTGGCCCCTTATTCTTGTTCCCTAGGATCACCTGCCAAATAAATTGCCTACACACAACTCCTTGCTTTTAGACTAATTTAGGGTAGATGTTGGGGAGGAGACATAGTTAACACAGATAAAGAGTTTTAGACACATAAACGAGGAACACGATGATTTAATAAAGTGAAAGCTACATTCAGAGTAGGGTATCTAGTGTTGACAATGTCACTCTATAACTGGGTCAAATCTCTTCCTCAAATTTTATTTATCAACTGAAAAATGAATGGCTTAACTTCCATGATTATAGTTCCTTTCATCTCAAATCTCTTATGACACAATGAACAGTATTAAGAATTGGTGCAAGAGGACTGGAGAAAGACAGAGTTGTGAGATTATCACCAAAGAGGCCTGCCAAGGAAATTTTTAAAATAAGTCAGTCAGAAGGTAATGTGGTCTAGATTCAAAAAGCAATAGAGAAACCAGAACCCTCATACATTGTTGGTGGAATGTAAAATGGTAGAGCCACTTTGGAAAACAGTTCAGCAGTTCTTGAAAGGCGAAACATAAGTTACCCTATAGCCCAGGAATTCCACTCCTAGTTATACGACCAAAATAAATGAAAACATATATTCACATAAAAACTTATAAAATGAAGTTGACCCTTACCTTACACTATATCCAAAAATAACTTAAAATGCATCAAAGACCCAAATAAGCTACAATCATAAAACAGAAGAAAACGAGGCAAAAGCATTTTGCCATTGGATTTGGCAATAATTTCTTGGATCCGACTACAAAAGCACAGGCAACAGAAGAAAAAACAGATAAACTGGACATCATCAAAACTAAACTCTTTTGTGCATCAAAAGACACTATCATGGAATGGGAAATAATATTTGCAAGTCATATAACTGATGGGGGACTGATATCCAGAATATATAAAGAACTCTTACAACTCAAAAACAAAAAAACCAAACAATCCAATTAAAAAATAGACAAAGGACCTGAACAGACATTTCTCCAAGGAAGATACACAAATGACCAATAAGCACAAAAAAAGATGTTCAACATCACTAATCATTTAGAAAATGCAAATCAAAACCACAATGAGATAACACCTCACACACAATAGGACAGCTATTATCAACTATTGTCAACTATTACCAAAACACAGAAAATAAGTATTAGAAGACATGGGGAAATTAGAACCCTTGTGTATTGCTGGTAGGAATGTAAAATGGTGCAGCCACTGTGGAAAACAGTTTAGCCTTTCCCCAAAAAATAAAAAGCAGAATTATCATATGATCCAGCCAAAAAAAAAAAAATGAAAGCAGGGTCTTGAATAGGTATTTACACACCCATATTCAGAACACCATTATTCACAATAGCGAAAAAGCAGAAGCAACCAAGCGTCCACCAACAGATGTATGGGTAAATAAAATGTGATATATACGATCAGTGGGATGTTACCAGCCTTTAAAAAGAAGGAAATTTTGACACATTACAACATGTGTATGTCTGTGAAGACATTACATTAAGTTAAATAAGCCAATTAATAAAGGACAAATATTGTATGACTCTATTTATGTAGGGTTCCTAGAGTAGTCAAATACATAGAGACTGAAAACAGAATGGTCGTTGCCAGGGGGACTGGAGGAATGAAATAGGAACTTAGTGTTTAATGGATAGAGTTTCACTGAGGAAGATGAAAAAGTTCTGGAAATATATGGTGGTGATGGTTGCACAACAGTGTGAACGGACTTAAAGCCACAGAACTATACACTTTAAAAAGGTTAAAACGGTTAATTTTATGTTATGTATATTCTACCACAATAATAAAAAAAAACATAAATGTTCATATCAGTATTAGTCTTAATAGTCAAAAGGGAGAACCCAACCCAAATGTTCATCAAATGATGAATGAATAAATAAAATGTGGTATATCCATACAATGGAATATTATTCAGCAATAACAAGGAATGAAGTATTGATGCATGCTTTAACATAGATGAACCTTAAAAACATACGGTAAGGGATAGAAGCCAGTCACAAAGGACCACATATTGTAGGATTCCATTTATGTAAAATGTCCAGAATGAGCAAACCCATAGAGACAGAAAATAGATTAATGGTTGCCTAGGGCTGGGAATAGGAGAGGCTAGAGGGTGATGACTAACAGGAAGGGGATTTCTTTAGGGGGTGATGTAAATGTTCTAAATAGTGATGACGGTTGCAAAACTCTGAAAATACTAAAAGGCACTGAATCATATACTTTAAATGGGTGAATTGTATAGTATGTGAAATGTAACTCAATAGAGCTTTTTTTTTTCCTTTAAGCCAACAAGCCAACAAGTGACTGAATGGAGTTGTAAAATAAAGCAAAGGGATTAATAAAAGGTAACTACGAGAGGATAGAAACAGCAGTTTAAATTCTTGCTCTGAAAAAAATAAATATATAAATTCTTGCTCTGCCATTTATTATCTGTGTGACACTGAGCAAGGTACTTAACCTTTCTGTGCTTTAGTAACACCTACCTACAGGGTGGCTGAGAAAATTAAACAAAATAATACATAAAACACTTCCCACCCTTACCCTCCTACCTAATGCTAAAAATTCCACCACCAGTTGTATGGATATAAATTCAGTGATAATTATATCTGAATTTTACAATCAGGAATTTATGTTTCTCCCAGGTAGCAAATAACCTAAAAGTCACAAATTATATGCTATTGACAAAGCAATTTATTTTAATTTTAATTCCAGTATAGTTAACATACAGTGTAATATTAGTTTCAGGTATACAATATAGTGATTCAACAATTCTATACATCGCCCAGTGCTCATCACTACAAGTGTACTCCTTAATCCCCAACAACTATTTCACCCGTCTCCCCCCCCACCCCCCCTCTGGTAAACATCAATTTGTTCTCAAGAGTGAGGAGTCTATTTCTTGGCTTGTCTGTTTTTTTTTCCCTTGCTGGTTTATTTTGTTTCTTAAATTCCACATGTAAGTGAAATCATATGGTATTTGTCTTTCTCTTTTTTTCACTTAGCATTATACTCTCTAGCTCCATCGATGTTACTACGAATGGCAAGATTTCCCTCTTTTTTATGGCTGGATAATATTCCATTGTGTATATATATATATATATATATATATATATATATATATATACCACATCTTCTTTATCCATTTATCTATCGATGGACATTTGGGTGACAAAGCAATTTTCAACTGTTAATTCACTGCCAGCTGAAACCTGATACAAGGGAAAGATAAACTTAAGTAGCTCTTTTCACCAATTATCTCTCAACTTTTTCTCTCCCCTTGCGTCTTCTTTCCTTACCTACCTGCCTTTTTACCTTATCCTTTATTCCAAAGTTATATTCTTACTTAGACTGCTAATGATCATGAGAAAGGCAGCAATAACTTATTTTTTCCATTATAATAGATGTTTAGAAAAAAAATTATCATACAAGATACGAACCGCTACCAAACTCTACTCAGCTAACCCACCAAAGTTCCGTAAACAAAAAGATGAGCAAACTTTAAAAGATGAGAATAAAAAGGAATGCAACAAGCTCCCACTTTCCCTTGTGTAAATGACTCTCATACTTCTTTACCTGGAGATAGAAGCCTGTGGCAACTGGAATTTCTCCATACTACCCAAAACCAAGTTCCACTACCAAAAAAAAGATTCTTTAAGTTGGTGTTAATGCAATTTGACATATTAAACTATGCTTCCAATTTAAATATATTCTCATTTCATTTCAATGCTAAATAATAATTTAATCATAATTTACTATTAATTATTATTAATATTAATAATAATTTACTATTAATTATTATTAAAATTAATAATTTACTATTTTGAAGGACAATCACTTTCAAAAGGGCACGTGCATTATAAATGCTTCCGGAATAAGATTCAGTAGGATATGGTTAAGAAGCATAAACAGATGAACTGCCATTGTTTTGCTATGATTCTGCATACTTTCAGATCAGAAAATTCCTACTAAAAACACTTCAATAAAAATTCATAAATGTTATCTCTATATAAGCTTTTAGTACAATTCTTACTGTAACATTTAAAAAGAACATACCTCTAAAGAAAGTTGCTACAGAAGCCCAGAAGCCTTTTCTCCAACCACAAACTTAATACCTCCTTAATCCCTAACTGTATTGTCTCATTGCATTTCACTTCAGAAGTGTTTACGGGACACAGTACAATAAGTATGTTAAGTGCTTTTAATATGTTAATAATTCTCATAACAATCTTACGAAGCAGATATTAATATCACCATTTTATAACCTCCATGAAAGGTAACACTTCAGAACCTTCAAATACATATCACAAGGAATAGCCATACTAGAAGCAGCCAAGCTAACCATCCCTCTTTCCTAAAATTCTTTCTGGTTTCCTTAACCTATACTCAACAGGTTCACTTCCTTCTTCTCCACCCACTCCTCCTGGTCTCCATTTGTGGCTCCTCTTTTTTCTCCCCTTAAGTCATCTGTTCTTCTCAATGTATACCCTTTCTCTCAACAGATCATCCATTTTTATGGCTTCATCTTATCACTGTTGGCCGGCTGACTTCCAAATCTATAATTCCAAGTGTGTCCTCTAATTCAAAGTACTATTCCTCAACATTTCTACACTGAATACCACAAATTCAACATGCATCCACCCTAACCAATCATTATCTCCAAAAAGCCAACTCTTCTAACCTCCTTACTAATCCCGGTTAATTACAGACCACTATCATCCCATTCTCCCAGACTCCCTGCTTAAGTCACACAGCAATTTGTGTTGGATTTTCCTTTGAAATGTCCCTCGTTCATTCTTTTCTGTTCCACTGATACTGCATCCACTAAAACCCAAACCCTCAACAATTCATCCAAATTACTGTAAGAGCTCTTGGTTATTATCCACTCCAGTCTCTTTACTTCAGTTTGTGTATAATAGTCTTTCATTCATACAACACATTTACAAAATGACCAGCATATGCTAAAGTACTGACTGGGTGCAGCAGGGATAGAAAAGTGACAAAAAGAGACATCTCCTTCTAGGACACAGCAAAGGCAAACAAAATGTTCAAATAAAAAAATTATATATTGTGATAAACACAGTGCTTTCAAAAAAGAGAATAGGAGGGCTATTTTAGATACTTGAGTTAGAGATGGACTTTAAGCTGACATTTTAAGATGAAAACGAGGCAGTCATGTAAATATTTAGAGTGGTCCAAGCAAAGGAAACCACAAAACACATAGGTTCTAGGAAGGAAAAAGCTTGGCATGTTTTGGGAAATGACCTAGTCTAATGTAGCTTAATAATAATGGAGAAAGTAATACAAGAGAAGGATGAAACAGACACAGGCCAATTTTATTCCATGTATTAAAAAGAAGTTATTAAAGAGTTTTAAGCAGGGGAGTTCTAATCCAGTAAACACTGTGAGAGACTGCTAGTGCTCCTTAAGGTCTCTGTTCTCCTCTCCTTTATTAGCACACGGCTAATATTATTAGCCACCTGTGTAGTTAGGTGGGATCATGTGACTCAGTTCTAATCAATGGAATGTGGGTGAAGGTGATATATGCCACTTCCAGCCTGGGGCTAAAAGCTTCTTCCATAACATCTTCTCTTTTCAAAACAACCCCAAAAGCCATATGGTGATAACAGTGATGACTTAAAAAAGAAAGAGGAGGGGCGCCTGGGTGGCTCAATTGGTTAAGTGTCCAATTCTTGATCTCGGCTCAGGTCTTGATCTCAGGGTTTTAAGTTCAAGCCCCACAATGGCCTCCGCACTCGACATGGAGCCTACTAAAAAAAAAAAGAAAAAGAAAAAAAAAGGATAAAGAGCCTGTGTCCCTGAATGACTGCATGGAACAGAGGTATCCCAACTCCTACTCCATCACACACATACACTGGGCTGTAATGTGAGAAAGTATTATAAACTTCCATTGTGTAAACCACTAAGATTTGTTAATTAGGGCTGTTAGCATACCATCACTAATACAGAAATCTTAATTTCTCTGCCTGCTCTATCAAGGAGTCAAAAGGAAAGAGAAAAACAACAGAAATTTAAAAATCAGTTAAGACTCAACAATCACCCAATGAAAAAACAAAGAACTTAAGTAGACATTTCTCCAAAGATATACAAATGGCCAACATAGTAGAGGATGCTCAACATCACTAATCATTAAAAAAATGCAAATAAAAACCACAATGAGTTAGTGCCCTATATCCATCCATTAGGATGACTACTATCAGAAAGAGAGAGAAAAAAAATAACAAGGGTTGGTAAGGATTTGGAGAAACTGGAATCTTTGTGCACTACTGGTAGGAATGTAATGGTAGAGAGATCATTCCTAGAGACATGAATTTGTGAAGAATCCACCTATCAATACTATTTAAAATCACAGGACTGAATGGGATCACCTATGAGAGAGTACAAGAGAGAAATAATTTCAGGACAAAGTTCTAAAATGCCAATATAAAAAACTAAGCAAATGAAAGATAACACTAATTCAACTCCAATTTTTCTGCCAATTGCCTAAATTAGATATACAGCCACCAGGTATTCTATTGATTTCACTGTCCTAGAACTGGCAACACCTTCTCACCTGCTCAAATCTGGACTCATTGCTCTTTTATCAGATAATCAGCATTTGGGGAGTCCTTTTTACTATGACCTTAGGGATGCCCTTTATCTCTCTAGAATGTGATTTCCGGTTTTCTGTATCTTTCACCTTCTCTTTTATGGAGGTTTTCTCCTTCCTTTTGTGGGTGGAGCAAATCACACAATAGCTTTCTGAAGAAGTAAGGAAGAGAAATTTTTGGAGACCTTGCATGTCTGAAAACGTCTACACTCTAAACTTATGCTTAAAAATTTGGCTGGGGGTGCCTGGGTGGCTCAGTCAGTTAAGCGTCTGCTTTCAGCTCAGGTCATGATCTCGGAGACCTGGGATCAAGCCCCATGTCAGGCTCCCTGCTCAGCAGGGAGTCTGCTTCTCCCTCTCCCTCTGCTCCTTCTCTCTCTCTCAAATAAATCTTAAAAAAATAAAAATTAAAAAATTAAAATTAAAATATTTGGCTAGGAACAGAATTCTAGCTTGGAAATCATTTTACCAGATTTTGAGAGCACTGCTCACTATCTTCTGGCTTGTGAGGCTGCAGCTGAAAATACTCAATCTCTGTATTATGACCCATTTCCCCCACCTCCGGAAGTTTACAGGATCTTCTTTGTCTTATGTATTTCAGACTTTCAGGAGGACATACCTCAGCGTCTATACGTACTAGTTAGTTATTGCCCCTGGCTTCAAACCTACTTCTCTACTCTGCTTTGTAACGCTGAGGGGCTGGAACCCTCTAAATCACATTTCTCCTTTGCTAGCTGACTCCCTATTAGACTTGGAGAATCATGTAAGGGTCACAAGAAAGACATTAGAAGACTAAAGAGGGAACAGGAGAGATACTCCTTCAGTTCAGCATCAACCATCAACAACCTTCACTCTGGCAACAGCGAAGATTCCAGCAGCAGCAGTTGGCCCCAGTTAGCAATTTTTTGCTTTTGTGTTTTTCCTGCCATTCACAGAGCAGCCTCATCAAGGCAGAAGTTGGAGTTTCAGCTCCTTGGGGCCACTCTTCATGTTTCTAAATTAATCTCAGTATCTTTCTTTGCTCTCCTAGCCCTATGGGGCTAGTAATTACTTCCTATAGTTACTATCTCTATGAGACCTGAGTGCTCCCTTATTGCATTTTCAGTTTCCAATTATCCAGTGTATTGGTTTCTGAGGGCTGCTATAACAAAGAAACACAAACTGTGTTGGCTTAGCACAAAAATCCATCTCACAGTTATGGAAGCCAGAAGTCCAAAATCAAAGCACTGGCAATGCCCTCTCTAAGGCACTAGGGAAGGATCTGTTCCAGGCCTCTCTCCTAGCTTCTCATAGCCTCAGGTATTCCTTGGCTTGTAGATGGCCATCTTCTCTCTATACTTGTGTCTAAATTCCTCTACTGTTATTTAAGAATACCAGTCACATTGGATTAGGGCACACTCTACTGAGCTCACTTTAACTTGATTACCTCTGTAACGACTCTATTTCCAAATAAGGTCACATTCTGAGGTGCTGGAGGGCTAGAACTTCAACACATCTTTTTGGGGTAACACAATTCAATCCGTAAGATGGCTAAACAATTCTTTGTATTAAATTCTGTTATAATAGGTTGTGTGATCTCCATTTTCCTGACTAGTCCCAGATTGATAGTATACATTTATTTTCATCCATTTTCCTGAGTACCCAAAGGCCTCTCAATCTGCAAAATGATGTTCTTCAACTCTGAGGATTTTTCTTGTTTCGCTAAATATTTCTTCTCTTTTCTCTGTTCTCACTGGCACTTCTGTTAGGTGAAGCTGACCTCCTGGACTGACCTTTTATCTTTTTATAACCTATTTTCCATATTTTCCTCTACTTCAACTTCCTTTCTTCTACGGAGTGTTTTTTCTTACTATTATGCTCTAATTTTCAAGAATTCTTTTTTATTCTGAAAAAAAAAAATTTTTTTTTTGGTCTCTTATATTAAAAGTTTTCTTCATGAACCCTGATGATCCTTGATTGTCTGCTAATATTTAAAAGTAGGGCCCTAGGGGCAGCCTAGCTGGCTGTTGGTAGAGCATGTGACTTTTGATCTCAGGATGGTGAGTTCAAGCCCCACGTTTGGCATAGAGATTACTTAAAACAAAATAAAAGGTCCTGGGCTAGAATGGCTGCAAGCACAGAAATCATCATTCAGATCATGATCTAAGGCCAAAAATCAAAACAAAACAAACAAACAAAAAAACAAACAAAAACTTGCTTGGATTGAATTACAATTATCAAAAGTAATTATGGAAAATGAACCAGACCACAAAAATGTGGAACAGAGCCTCTGTGCCAAGACTGTTGAAGAAGAGCTAAATAAGTCTTTCAATCTTGAAGTTTTGCTTTCAAAATTCTCTTACATAGATCTAGACAATGAACTGGAGTTCAAAAATGATCTGATTGATGACACGGACTTTGATATTCCTCAAGATGATACTCCTCCAACACTGGAAAGCATACTCAGACTGATGATGAAGAGGAGTCTTTTGTTCTTGAGGATCCTACATTGTTAAACATTGATACTATTGATTCTCACTCCTATGATACTTTGTCTATGGCAACTTCAGATAGTGGAGATAGTACCAACTTAAAAAGGAAGAAAAAATTACCAGATTCTTTCTCATCCCATCAGTCAGTTACGTGACATTCATTTTTGAAGGGAAATTCTGACCAGGTAGTGTCTGCAGCTGACAAAGTGGATGCTGGCTTGCCTACTGAAATTGCAGTGTCCAGTCTGATAGCAGTGGGTACATCTCCTGGACTGGCTTTAATATGTGATCAGAATCAACCTTTGCAACTGTCTGGGTAACACTAGTGTTGGAGGTCAGTATGGACCCATTTCTGCCTTGAGTATCAGCAATGACTACTCAAGACTTCTCTGTGGCTTTGCTAAAGGACATATCATGATGTGGGATTTGGCCAATGGAAAACTTCTTCTAAGATCAATAAGAGATGTTCATCCCCCAGGAACAGCAATATTGCATATTAAGTTTACAGATTATACAACTCTTACAATTTGCAATGACAGCAGAAGCTCTGTTTTTAAATTGACGTTTAAAGACATATTATTATTTGAGAGAGAGAGAGAGAATGAGCAAGTGAGAGAGAGCAGGAGAAGAGGGAGGGGCAGAGGGAGAGGGAGAAGCAGACTCCCCGCTGAGCAGGGAACCCAACTCAGGGCTTGATCCCGAGACTCCGAGATCATGACCTGAGCCAAAGGCAGATGCTTAACAGACTGAGCCACCCAGGCACCCTTTGAATTGACATTTAAGAAAGTGATGGGAGTGAGAACATGTGAATGTAGGATCTGTTCAGTGGTTCCAAGGGTGAAGTTCGCTGTATTGAGCCTCTCCCCTCTAAGCCTAAGTTGAAAGATCATCCCATCACACAGTTTTCCTTGGTCATGGCATTCTTAACAAAGATACTGATCATTGGATTGAAACAATCCTTGAAAGTGTAGGTGACTTTTCCCTATGGACAGATTCTCCATGTTCCACTGCTGGCCTGGCACTTCATGGCAGTGCATAATTACGTGAATCCCATGCTTGACTTTTGCAGAGATGTTATTCATCTGCTACTGGTTAAAAGATGAATCTGGAGCAATATATCTTACTTATAAACAAAAGCATCTTCACCTATACCATGACCTCATCAACTTTACTTGAATAAACTCACGTACAGTTGTGCTCTTGGACAGTGTGAAGAAGTTCCATGTGATTGATCAGCAGACTCAAGAGGAACTGGAAACAGTGGAGATCTCAGAAGTTCAGTTGGTCTATAACAGCAGCCATTTCAAATCACTAGCCACCAGAGGAAATGTTAACTAGGCATTGCCTGTGGTTGGAAAGAAGGCTTATCAATCCACTAGTAGCTATGACTGTCAAATCTTTTCTTTAGGGACAAAATCTGTTTATGTGATGATGCCGAGAAGGTGGAGAGAGTGGATCATCTCCTGAAACAAGATTGTCTTACAGAAGCCCTGGCTCTTGCATAGTCTTTCCATGAAGGAAAAGCAAAAGCAGTAGTGGGATTATCAGGGGATGCCAGTAAGCAAAAGCTGTGGTTACAGATCAGATGGTAGAAATCCTATTCCAGTATGCAGATCAAGCTCTGAAAAAGTGTCCAGACCAGGGAAAAATCTAAGCGATGGAGCAGCATTTTTAGGACAGGGTGCCTGTCATAGTTGATTACTGCCTGCTACTACAGCAAAAGAATCTTTTATTTAGCTAGATGTAAGACAAATTGAGAATTCAGTGTCCAAAGGAGTGTTTCTGGAGTGCCCTGAGCCATGTATTTTAAGTGACAAATTGGTGGGGATGACTCCCCAGGTAACAAAAGACTTGACTGTTAATTTCCAAGATACAAAGTTAATGGAAAATGTGGAAGCCCTCATTGTACATATGGATATCATCAGCCTATTCAGCAAGTGAATTTATAAAAAATTTACTAATATACAGAATATCATTTCTTTATTGATTATACTTACCTCACTTGCCTTCCATCAACCCCAATTATTTACTGAGCACTCTTGGTAAGACATCTCTTAAATCTGTTTTTGTGAATATATTTCTTAGGACTGTTCTTTAATGAATGCTAGATTATGAACTCCTGCAAAACAAGAGTCTTCTATTTCTTTGGTATCCCCCACAGCACTAAGCATAAGGTTTACATTTGGTAGTTGCTCAATAAATGCTTATTGGTTAAAAAAATAAAATAAAGTAGAACAAAAGTAGGGCCCTAAAAGCTGATTGTGAATAACTTACAACTTATCCCCTTGGGCTGGTTAAGAGAAGCATCTTCTAAGTTGTTACTTGATTGCCAGAATCCTGGGAGCAATATAGGAGAAGAGGCCTTGGTAAAAGTCCCAATATTGAGTACATTTACTTAATTCAGATGTTTTCTATAGGACACCTGGTCTTCGATTATGTCTAGTGCCCACCCCTCTCTCAGAAACACTCTGTTTTGTCCTCTCAGAGGATAAATCTTCAGTCTTCTGCTGGGACAATAAAGAAGGCAAGCACTTAGCTATACAAATTGATGAAGAGATCTAGGTTTGAGCGCCTTTTTTGCCTTTTTTTTTTTTTTTGCTTGAGATACAACTCACTATACAACTGACCCATTTAAAGCATACAATTCAATGGTTTTACTATATTCACAGAGTTGTGCCACAATCACAATAGATTTTAGAACATCTTTATTCCACCAAAAAGAAGCCCATACCCTTGAGCAGTCATTTCCCATTTCCTTCTAATCTCCCCTACTCCAATCCCCAGGCAACCATTAATTTACTCTCTGTCTCTATATATTTGCTTTTTCTGGACATTTCATACAAATGGAATCCTAAATCTGTGGTCTTCTGTGATTGGCTTCTTTCACTTCGCATGCCTTCAAGGTTCATTCATGTTAAAATATGTATCAAAACTTCATTCTATTTATTCCAAACAGTATTCCATTATGTGGATTTGCATTTTATTCATACATTTATCAGTTGCTGGACATTTGGTTTCTTTCTACCTTTCGGTTATTATGACTGAGCTGCTACTTAAACAGACTTTCAAGCAATCTTTCTATTTTTAGCAACACTCTCACCCCCTCTTCAACAAAAGTACCTGATGCTGCCAATTCATGAACCTGAGTATTCTTTTCCATTTTTTCTATTTCCAGTTTAGGACTGAACATTTTTAAGCCTACTAGGAAGTTTCTATCAGTCTGTTTGCTTTCCAGCTTCCAAATTTTATTGTTTCTTCCATTCTCTTTACCTGTGTAGTTCAAATCTTTTAAAGTAAACTTTATGGGGTGCCTGGGTGGCTCAGTCATTAAGCATCTGCCTTCGGCTCAGGTCATGGTCCCAGGGTCCTGGGATCAAGCCCCACATCGGGCTCCCTGCTCGGCGGGAAGCCTGCTTCTCCCCCTCCCACTCCCCCTGCTTGTGTTCCTTCTCTCGATGTCTCTCTCTGTCAAATAAATAAATAAAATCTTTAAAAAAAAAAATAACCTTTATTATCACCTTGGTGGGCTTTGGAGGGGAGTAAATGCATCTTTCACTTATCCATCTTTACCCAGAAGTCCTTTCAATTATTTTTATCCTTTATTCTTACACATACATTTTAAGGCTCTGCACTTTGCTTTAACTATGACTTACCTATATATCCCTTAAGTTATATCATATTTTCATCACTCAGTTCAAAACAGTTGCATATTATTTCTTTAATTCCTGGGTTACTTAGAAGTATATTGTTTAGTTTCCAAATAGCTGACAATCTTCTAGTTATTTTTTGTAATTAATTTCTGGCTTAATTCCAACATGTCAGAGCACATACTCTAGAATTAATTATTTCCATGTTTTTTTATGGTCCAGCATATGTCAATTTGGGGAAAATTTCCACAGGCACTGGAAAAAAATCTGTAATCTGCAAGTGCTGGGTGAAATGTTATATGCATATCAGTTAGACTCATTTGTTACTGATGTTGTTCAAATCTGATTTTTTTTTTTTGCCTTAGTGTTCTACTAATTACACAGAAGAGGGTATGCTAAAATATCTCATATGTTGCTTATGGATTTATTGAATTCTTTTAGTTCTGTCAGTTTTTTGCCTACATGGTTGGCAAAAATTAGAATAATAATGCTGTTAAGGAACACTATTTGTCGGGCGCCTGGGTGGCTCAGTTGGTTAAGCGACTGCCTTCGGCTCAGGTCATGATCCTGGAGTCCCGGGATCGAGTCCCACATCAGGCTCCCTGCTCGGCAGGGAGTCTGCTCCTCCCTCTGACCCTCCCCCCTCTCATGCTCTCTCTATCTCATTCTCTCTCTCAAATAAATAAATAAAATAAAATAAAATAAAAAAAAAAAAAGGAACACTATTTGTCGTTAAATGTGTAAATTGATGTTTTTCTGAAGAGCAGTCTGGCAACGGCAACATCAAAAACATATTCTGAAACCAGTTATTTTACCTCTAAAAAATGATTCTAAAGCCCTTAATGTGCACCAAACACTACTTAGCAGCCAAATGGATTTATGAATCTTCATTTAAATCTTATAATAATCCTTTGATTAGGTATCATCCCCATATTACAGAGGAGAAAAATGAGGCTTATAAAGGCCTATGCCCAAAAAATAGTGATGAAGCCTATACTGGAATTTAAGCTGATTCCAGAATCTCTAAAGTAGAAAACAAGATGTAGCATATGATCCTATTTTTTTAAAGTGAGCATGAGTCTGTATATTCCCTGAAAATTCTGAAATACACATATTAAAAAATAAGTGATAAATACCTGTGAAGAGACTGCTCATACAATTAAGACTAAACATAACTGAGTTTTTTGGCAGCCAGAAATTAAGAAGACATTTTATTTTTTTTCCTATAACAATGTAATCCTGTTTCTCCCACTATGACATGTGGCTTACATTAATTCTCCCTCTCATTTCTGACATCAGGTAGAAAAATACAATTTTACATATATCTGCATATATGTATAAAAACACACACTTATACATGTATGTGTATGTGTATTACTGCCTAGAACAGCTTCCTGCCTAGAACCAAAATTATTCTGCCAGTTATGATTTACCAACTACAGTGAGGGCTCATGAAAATGACTCATTTAAAGTATGACTTGAGTCTGCTGTCAATGTAACAACTGCCCCTTTCCCCATTCTTCACAATATACATGCCTAAGTTCTGCACTTACATGACAAGACAAAGAACAATGCATCCATAAATATATATATTCTATGTTCCATGACTCATTTCTTCAACATTTTGCTTATCCTACTCTTTGAGATTTTTTTTTTAAGATTTTATTTATTTGACAGAGAGAGACACAGCGAGGGAACACAAGCAGGGGGAGTGGGAGAGGGAGAAGCAGGCTTCCGGCGTAGCAGGGAGCCCAATGCGGGGCTCGATCCCAGGACCCAGAGATCATGACCTGAGCCAAAGGCAGACGCCCCTCAACTCTTTGAGATTTTACTTTAAAAATCTCCTATCTCTGATAATTGAGTATAACCTACCAATTCTTAGTCATAACTTCCACAATATGCACTAGGCTAAATTAAAACAAAGAGCTTCAGGGGCACCTGGGTGGCTCAGTCAGTTAAGCGTCTGCCTTTGGCTCAGGTCATGATCCTGGAGTCCTGGGATTGAGCCCTGCATCAGGATTCCCACTCAGCAGGGAGTCTGCTTCTCCCTCTGCCCTCACCTTGCTTGTGCTCTCTCTCTCAAATAAATAAATAAAATCTTTAAAAAAACAAACAAACAAAAAACCCAAAGAGCTTCAGGAAGTTCCAAGATTACAAACTGAAGCCTGAGTGGGAGTAAAGTAGTAGTCTAGAAACAGCCTTATTAAAGGAAATCAGAAACTTTGTAACAAGGACAGGGTAAGGCAACTTTTTCTCTAAAGGGCCAGACAGTAAATATTTTAGGCTTTGTGGGCCACACACAGTCTCTGTCACATATTCTTCTTTTCTTACAACCCTTAAAAAATGTAAAATCATTCCTGGCTTTGGGCAGTACAAATAAGGTTTTTGAGAGGTTCCAATTAAAATAGTGGATTTAACAGATAAGTTTTCTTTCTTTTTTTTAAAGGAAATTAACACAGTAGGCAAAATATACAGGAAAGCAAGCAATAGCAACAAATTTTTGTAACCTAAAAAGACAGATGGACAACTAGTTACTACCTCAGTGAATTCCAGAAAGGTGAAGCCTAACCCAGGAGTTGAAAAACCCAACTTACACCCTGGAATCCTCAAGAGTTAGGAATTGGCAGCACCTACTACTGCTTAAACTGAGAAAAGAGGGGTTTAAATAAGGAAGACCGGGTGAAAGCTAAGAAGTGGTTAAATCCTTAGAAGTTTCCTCCCCAAATATACCTAATGGTAGGCTACACAACTCTGAACTGGGATCACCAGATAGAACTAAAAATCTTTGTACCCTACCAAAAGTGGGGAATGAGAAATCCAGTCCCTCACACATATACCTATACACACACACACACACACACACACACACACAAAGGGGGCAGTCAAACCTTCAGCCCTCAAGAAAATTGTTTTCCCTCAAGAGGAAATACCTCCCAGACATCAGGGTTTTCTCAAAAAAAAAAGGCTCACTTGGACCACCATGCAATGACGTTTAAGACCCCATCAATTCAAGCTTTCAATCTCAAGATAACATCCAAGGATTACTGACACCTCAAGCAACATAAAAGTTAGAAACCAATTTAGAAGAGAGTCCCCAAGAAGAAACAAGGGCAAAAAATAAGTCATTTTTATACCCTCGGAAATTAGAGAAGAAAATGTATCCATGAAACTAGCAAAGGATACTCTCTATAAAAAAAGAATTTTTAAAGAATAAAGAGTTCTTGGGAAATCAAAATCTTGCTGGAAAAAATGAAAAATTCAGCAGAAGGCTTAGGAAATAAAGTTAACGAAACCTCTCATATAATATAGAGTAAAAACACTAGGAGATGAAAACTAAAGAAGAAAAACAAATACCAAAGGACTAGTCGGAGATACAAACAGAACTAGCAGAAATAACAAAATTATCAGAGAGAGAAACAAAAGGAAGGAAACTATTATTATAGACTGAATTGTGTCATCTCCCTGCCCCCCCCATTCATGTTGAAGCCTCAACCCCCAAAGGGGAGGAGGAGGAAGAGAGAGGTAACTCCCTATACAGAAAGGCTTTGTAAGGACACAGTGAAAAAGCAGCTGTCTAGAAGCCAGATAGCACCTTGATCTTGGACTTCTTAGCATTCAGAACTGTCAGAAAATAAGTTTCTGTTGTTTAAACCACCCAGTCTGTGTTATTTTGTTATGGCAGCCCTAGGTGACTAATATAATCATCAATGAAATAATTCAAGAAAATTTCCCAGAACTGACTAACATAATTTTGCAGGTTTGAGGGGCACAATGAGTATCCAAGAAAACGCACAAAAACAGATGTACGCCAAGTCACACCATCATGAAATTTCAGAATACAAGAGATACAAAATTCCAAAAAAGCAAAAAAACATTAGGATCAGGAATCAGAATGTTTTCAAAATTCTCAAAAGGATCACAAGCCAGAAAACAATGGAGAGATGCCTTGCGAATTCTGAAAGTAAATTATTTCTGAAAGTAAATTATTTCTAACCCAGAATTCATTACCCAGCAAAATCCCATGGGAAGACCAAAAAAAAGAGGGCATTTTATTAATACAAGATCTCAGTCTTTCACAGGAATCTACTATGGGATATATTCCACCAAAGGAGGGGTCAAACCAAAAAAAGAACTACATGATTCACAGGAAATAAGAGATTTAACACAGAAGAAAGGCAAGGGGAGTCACTAGTCTTATGGTGAAGGGAGAAAGTCCAGAAAACTACTATGGAGACAGAAAGCTGCTCCCAGCAGGTTCAAAAACTGGTAAACAAGAAAAGAGTAACTATACTCATAGGTATACATACACAAAAGAAATGACTGTGTATGTCCAGTGGAAGACTTGTAAGTAAATGTATATATAACAGCTTTATTCACAATAGCTTAAAAACTAGAAACAAACCAAATATCTATTAATGGTGAATTTTTTTTAATTGTATATTTCATCCAGCAGAAAACTACTATCAGTAAAAAAGACCAACTACTGCTATACCCAACATCATAGGTGAATCTCACAAACACAATTATTAAGCAAAAGTAGTCACCCACAAGAGTGTATATTCTATGGTTCCATTAAGTTCAAGAACAGACAAAAATGATACAGGTCAGAACAATGATTAACTTTTGGGGATAGGAAATGGTGAATGAGAGGACACATGAGAGAGCTTTCTGGAGCACTGGAAATGTTCTATACCTTGATCTGGGTGATGGATAGGTGTCTACAAATACAATGAAATTTGTGTACTTTGCTATTTTAAAAAATTTAAATGATACTTTAACAAGTTTTTAAAGAAATCAATGACATTTTCAATTGCATCATCCCACAACAAGAATTAATCAAAGGGAAAAAAAAAATCTAAGGCTTTATATACAAAGATCTTTATTTCAGAATTATTTTTACTAAAGAAAAAAACACCTGGAAATATTATTTAAATAAATGAGTGCAACGCAAACCCTGGGTTTTTCTGGTGTGAGAAATTATCTGGCCTTTATTACCAGCAGCCAAAAGGGAGCCATCTGCCCAGTAGGAAGAGCATGTTCACAGGTTCTAAGGCAAAAAAATCTTGGCTACTGAAGGGAAAAGGGGGGGAAAGGGAGAATGGCAAGAGTTGCAGCTAGAAGCAGCCAAATCATGGAAGGTCTTATAGGCCTTTTTAAGAATACGGAGGGGTGGGGCGCCTGGGTGGCTCAGTCGGTTAAGCGTCTGCCTTCGGCTCAGGTCATGATCCCAGGGTCCTGGGATCGAGTCCCGCATCGGGCTCCCTGCTCCGCGGGGAGCCTGCTTCTCCCTCTGCCTCTGCTTCTAGGGGAAGGGGCTGTACACAAAGTATTCTAAATGTTTCTAAAAATAAAAAATGTTATCATGCAAGAACATTTAGTACCTGGAAGCGATCAAGAATTTCTAAGGAAAATTTTCCAAAGTTTCATTTAATTAATAGAATGTTTTTGTGGTAAATATAAATTTTTGTTTTGCTGGAATGCTCAAAAAATACAGGGCATATTAAATTCTTTGTTATATCAATTATTTGAGTTTATCTAAATACAACATGATTTGGAAATACGTACTGAAATTTTTGGAAGGCTGATTGTTAAAAAGCAACAAAAAAAGCTCTTTAGATGCAACCGTTTTTTAAAAGCCATAATCTCACTGCTTTATTCGATTGGTCTGTTTCAAGAAAAGCAGAATTATCCATACCATACTTACGTCCAATTCAGCAATCCTTAAATACAATTTCAGGAATAAAGAATGAGAGAATCAGTGTTTCAACAGTTTATTTTAGCAGATTATTTATTTAAACAAAAAACAAGCCATTATAAACAACCAAAAAATAGAAAAACAGCTTCTAACCTGTTTAAAACCCAAAGGGTAAAACATTCCTTCCAGAAATATTTCACCTGATAGTTTTCTGTGCTATCTTACACTACTCAACTCTTGCTACATAAGTGTAAAAAAACAACAACAAAAACCAAGGCAACCCTATGCTGCCACTATAACAGAAACTTCCGAGTTAAGAGGAAAAAAAGGTCAAGAGCAAATATATAAAAGCTCTCTGACTTCCCAAAAGAACAAATGTTTTCAGAATATTTTGCTCAATAAACAGATTGCTCAATAATCAGGTTTCTGACAGATGAACAAGAGGACAAAGTAGCAAAATGTAAAAGTGTTGCTGTTCTAAGAATCTAAAAGAGAAAAAGAACATTTGGCTGGATCATTAAATTTAGTTATGTGATAAACCCTGCAGGTTTCCTCCAAACCACTGCAATGTTCACATCTACTTTGAAAGTACCCAAATATCCAGTCTCTTTGAACTAAGAGATTCAAACAAACTAAACTCCAGGAGTAAAAATTCTAAGAGATCCATTCACTTTTTAATGAATCACGGACTCAACTATAGAGATGAGAATATTATTTTTGTTAATGCTGTTAATACATCTAACAAGCAAAGAAAAAGACTTTAAATCAGTTTTAATTATTTAAACAATCCAAGTTATGAAGATCCCACTGCCCTCACATACAAGTTTTGAATCTATGGAAGGTGTAAAGATACAGAATGTAAAATAATGTGAAGCAAACAATAAAAAAACTGCATTGCAAGAGATGAAAAATAGTATAGGGGCGCCTGGGTGGCTCAGTGGGTTAAGCGTCTGCCTTCGGCTCAGGTCATGATCCCAGGGTCCTGGGATCGAGCCCCGCATTGGGCTCCCTCCTCAGCGGAAAGCCTATTTCTCCCTCTCCCACTCCCCCTGCTTGTCTTCCCTCTCTCGCTGTGTCTCTCTCTGCCAAATAAATAAATAAAATCTTAAAAAAAAAAAAAAGAAAAATAGTATAGCTTCTTTGGAAATACATAGAAAAAAAAAGTTTTTTAAAGAATACACAGACCAAGGGGCACCTGGGTGTTTCAGTCAGTTAAGCGTCTGCCTTCAGCTCAGGTCATGATCCTGGAGTCCCAGGATGGAGCCCGTATTCGGCTCCCTGCTCAGCAGGGAGTGTGCTTCTCCCTCTGCCCCTCACCCTGCTTGTGCGCTCACTCTCTCTCGAATAAATAAAATCTTAAAAAAAAAAAAAAGAATACACAGACCTTGAGTTAGGAAATCAAGCTTTGAGTTTCAGCTCTGCCACCATCATTAGATGTGTGAATTTTTGTGTAGTTATTCTGTATGGCTTTCATTTTCCTTACCTATAAAACGAAAGGTTGTAATTCCAATGTTCCCACAGTATTGTTCCATGATATTATGACACAAGTCCACATAAGCTTAAAAAAAAAAACCAACGGAATGATAAAACAGTAAGGGCAACAGGTTCAAAGGAAAGTAACAATACAGAGAACAGAAAGATCTGGAAGGCTGCACTGAATTCAGGACCAAAAATGAAACTTCAACAAAATATGACTTCATTTGCTACTTTGGAAACTTGGTGGGGGGGGGGGAAGGGATTTCTTTTAAAGAATAGGCAGGCTATGCATAGGCAATCAAATTCTCAACAGACAAAGGTAGAAAAACACAAACTCTAAATGAGAATGATAGAGTGGTTTAGGATGGTCAGCTCTCATAGAGAAACAGTGCTGTCATAAGAAAAAAATAGGTATTGAGCAGACTTTTAGAAGACTAGGAATTCTGAGGTATACTCTATAAATAACAGGGAGTTATCGCTGGTTTCACAGTGAGGGACATGGGGAAACATAATTTTAAGATTAAGGTGGAAGGCAGGACATAATGAGTAGAGAGAAAAGGTAGGCAGAAAACCTGATTACAAGCTAGTGGAAAGGAATATATCTCAAAGAAATTTCCAAAAAATGGCTGACAAAAATTAGCCAATGCTATGTGGATAGAGGATGTCAAAGACAAAACCAAGGTTTGTGTCTGGGTAGCTGCAAGTGTAATGTTACCAAAACAAAGTCAGCCTATGGAATCAGTAAAATGAGGATCATCCAGATAGAATTACTGCCTTAATTAAATAATCTTTAAATATCAGTTGTCTTCCTGAGGCGCCTGGGTGGCTCAGTCAGTTGAGTGACCAACTCTTGGTTTTGGCTCAGGTCAAGATCTCAGGGTCATGAGACCCAGCCCTAATGCCCAAATCACACACTGTACTCAGCAGGGAGTCTGCTTGAGATTCTCTCCCTTTCACTCTCCCTCTGCCACTCCCTCCCCCTCACCCAAGTGAGCAGGCCAGCACTCTCTAAATAAATAAATTTTTAAAATAAGTATCAGTTGTCTTCCTAAAACAGCACACCCAAGTATTTATGAAGAATTTCTTAAATGCTTAGTGATTTCACGAGTTTCCTCCAATTTTACTTATTGACTAAATAACAAATCATTCAGTTTTCTGACGTAGGTAGAGAATATTTGGTATTTTTCCATATTATAAAGGTAAGTAAACTGTAAAAGTTATTAAAGTATGATACTATGATAAAAAATGGACGCATTCTGTATTTATTAAATGAAGTCCTCCTGACAAGTGATTTATAACAATAATCACATTAAATCTACCTTGAGCTTTGGCAAGGAAGTCCTCAACGGTCCAAAAGAAAAATAAACCCAGAAGCATAAAGTACCATTCAGTATCTAACAAAACATTCTGTGTATGCTTCAAATTTTATTTATATGGACCTGAAAACACTGGTAAAATCTGCACTAAAAGATAATGCACAGAAAAATAAAGTGAACAATTTAAAATTTAATATGTGAACAAGCACAGCTGAGTCTCCAGCACTCTGCGAATAGGGTTTAACTGATATTATAGCTAATTCCTCCAAATCACAATTTTCCCAAAAAAGAAAATTCCACAGTCCATGATCAAGATGGAATGAAAACTACTATTAATCAACCAATGCATATTCCTTGTAACTATCAAACTGTGAATGGTATTCCTTGTTACTATCAAACTGTGAATGGGAGCCTACTTAAGAACTAAATATAACTGACAATTATCAAACAAACAAAACCTTCTTGGATTATTTCCCCATTCCACCTCGCTGAAGATTAAGATTTTAGGAACAGTGCTTCCAGATGCTTAGTAAATTATATAGTTCGTTTTTCATCCATCTACCAAAGTAAGACTTTTAAAAATGAATACCTCTTGCAACATTTACCCGTTTTGACCAGACACTGAGCTTCTTTGCTCACCACCCAAGATGGGATTCGAAATTCTCAACTTTTCTTTCCTAACTCCTATGTTTTCTTACCAAATCTAACGGGTGAAATTATTTTTAGGTGACCAGCTCATCCGTTCGACAATAACTAAGCGCCTATAATGTTACAGTTCTCAGCCCTAAAAAAATCCAGCTTCCCGAGCTTCTAACGGCAAATTTAACTTTTATGAAAACACCACAGAACGTCACAAAACCAATTACTTAGTTTTTTTTTTTTTTTTTTTTTACCGGATATATTACACTTAAGTCAAAAGCTCACAGCCGAAGCAACAAGCAAGCGTACGAAACTACAGCAGGTCCATATGATTAAAATAACCTCGATTTCCCGAGAACGGGGGAAACTGCTGGGGCTGGGGGGAGGGGCACAGGGCGCATCCCAAGGATGTCCACCCTCAGCACAGGTTACGGCCCCCTCCCCTCCTGTAGGGCTGGAGGTGAGTGCGCCCGTCCCCTCCTCTACCACGTCCCTACCTTCCCCCGCCTCGGATTACGCCACAACAGACAACAGGACTTTTTAGGGAGAGAAAGAAAGAGGGGAGCGCGAGCGCCGCACACTCGACCTCCCAGCCTCGCAGGAGCGGCCGGCCGGAGCGAGGCCTGGGGCTGCGCGGTCCCGGGCACTGGCCAGAGGATCGCGCGGAGCCGCGATGCAAACGCCCAGGCCCGGCCAAGCGGCCTCCCCGCCCCCTCCGGCTCAGCTCAGGGCCGGCAGACGGCGCCCGGGGGGCTAACTTCGCCGGAGAAGAGGAAGCAACGCAGCGAGTAACAGGCTGTGTGGACGCACGGGGAAAGGAAAGGCTGTCTGTGCGTCTGCCTACCGGCAGGACCGTCTCACCTTCCCTCTGCCGGGTCCGTGCGGCCCCAGCTCACCTGAGGAGGGCACCGGGAGACCGCCGCGGCCGCCGCGATGGCCGTTACGGCACGAGGCCTCCGCTCAGCCGCCGCGTAGCTCTCGGGAGAGGGGCGGGACGCGCGCGGCGGGCGGGCGGGGCTCCGGCGCCGACTGGCCGGGAGGCCGTGGGCGGATCCGCGCGGGCAGGAAACCCCCTCCCGGCACAATCCGATAGGTTCAGTCGCTCCTTTCTCTCCTATCCCTGAAGCGAGAGCTGTCTGCGCCGCGCTCGGATTGGGCCGGCCCGCCTGTCAATCAAGTGCTGTGCTGGGCGTGGATCAAACTGAGGCTGTCCAGCAGAGAGTGAGCGAGAGGGTGAAAAGTGCCTGGCCTGACCTGGCTCTTGTCGTTTTTGCCTCTCCGGTTGCTGTAGCCGATTACTTTGGGCCTTCCTCCTCAGCGCCACATTAGAGACTCCGCAGCAGAAATTACTGCTTCCCAAGTTCAGCCCCAGCTGTTCTGGGAGTTTCTTCCTGGTTTCTGCATTAAAGAGGGTCTTGCCCAACAGAAGGTTTTTAGGGGCAGGGAGAGAAAATGAAAAACAAACCAAAAGGCCTGGAAATGGGAACCTGAGAGAAAAATGTAAGATGTACGGTTAATTTGAGCCACAAACCGAAATAAGATGAGTCTAAGGGCCTTCCAGGTGCCCTGGTGCGTGGATAGCTTCCAGTCTCAGCTGTGGTAGCCATGCTGTGAGGAGGACAATGACCTTCAGTGCCAAGGGTGCCCATTCTTAGCGGCCCAGTCCCAGCCACCTGCCCGGTGATCAGTAAGTTGGTTCTCCCCACTCCAGTACTGCAGCCCCCCACCTCAACCTGCCTCATGCCTTCTGAACCATCTTTGTGGCTCGGCTCCGCTTAGGCGTCGCCTCCTCAGGGAAACCTGCTGGGTTAGATACTTTTCATGGAGCACAGGTATTTTCCCCAAACAAACTGTTGAGTTTGTCCGTATCCCCACGTAGATGGTAAACTCATTAAGTCAGGAACCATGTCAGTATTTTTCCCTCCTGCCAACTACATAGATGGTAAGTAAATATTGTTTAAGGCGTTAATACAGCTTCCTTTCCCTTCTTTAATCCTGGCCTAACTGTAAGTCCCAAGGGTTCACATTCTTCTGCATTTAACTTCGAAATTATTCATTTGAGTTCTGATGTATGTGGTTTGGTTGCCATTATTTAGGACCACAAGGTCAAGCACAATCACCTTCCACCCCTTCCTGGCTTCAAGTTGGCTCTGGCAAGTAAACCATGAAACTCTGGGCAACAGCTACTGTATGTCTATATCCCATTATTAGCATCCAAAGTGAATAATGTAAGTGAACTTCAAATTTATTCTAATGGTCTAAATTCCGTTGCATATTTATAATGGCTACTATGGACTGAGTTTGTCCCCTCACAAAATTCATATGTTGAAGCCCTAACCCCTAATGTGACTGTATTTGAAGACAGGGCCTTTAGGAGGTACTTAAGATTGACTGATATAAGAGTGGGGCCCTACAACTATAGGATTAGTGTTCCTGTAAAAAGAGACAGCAGAGAGCTTGCTCTCTATCTCCACCATGAGAGGAGTGAGAAAGGGCCATGTGCAAGCCTGGAAGAGAGCTCTCACCTGTAATTGACCATGATGGCACACTGATGTGGGACTTCAGCTTCTAGAACCAGGAGAAATTAAATTTCTGTTGCTGGTATTTTGTTATTGGCAGCTCAAGCTAATACAATAGTTTTATTTGTTGACACATCTTATAAAGTTTATGGATTGAGATGCTATTATATTCATTTTTTAAGCTGGAGAAATGATTGTCCAGAGGTGAAAACTGTTTCTGCAAAATCATACAACAAACTGTTAGCAAAACCTGGCTCAGTTCAATTCTACTTACATAATTAACATGTGATGGGTTGGGGGTGTTTATACAAATACAACAGGTAAAGTGGTTCCTGCCATCAGGTAGCTTATACCACTGCCATAAGTGGGGAAAATAAACCCAGAAAAATATGCTGAAGTTGTAAGTTTAGATTTTATTTTGTAAGGGAATACGTATTTTGAATGAACCAGTGGTCTGAACAGAACCTTCACAAGATTTTGATCTAGATCTCTTGACTACTGTGTGCCACCTATTTAAGCAATAGAAGAAATAAGGGAAAGAGCTTTCTTTTAAAAGGGTTTTTAGTTCCCTGTAAACATGTTTTTTCCTTTTAGTTTTCCTTCTCTAAGTTTCCTCATCACCCATTCTTACCAGGAAATTAAAAAAAAAAAGAAAGAAAAGAAAGGGGTGCCTGGGTGGCTCAGTCTTTAAGCATCTACCTTCGGCTCAGGTCATGATCCCAGGGTCCTGGGATCGAGCCCTGTGTCAGGTTCCCTGCTCAGTGGGGAGCCTGCGTCTCCCTCTCCCACTCCCACTGTTTGTGTTCCCTCTCTCGCTGTGTCTCTCTCTGTCAAATAAATAAATAAAATCTTTTAGAAAGAAAGAAAGAGAGAAAGAAAAGAAAAGCTCAAAAAACATATGAAGAGGAGAAGGAATTGAAGGAAAAAAAGAAATAGCGATGAAACAAGAAAGCATTGGGTAGAAAGTAGATAGGCAAAAGCCACATATGAAATTGCAGTATGGTAACTTAGAAGGAATGGAGTTACATGTTCTTATGGGGTGGAAGTTGTCCCAGAGACTTCCTTCCATACACCCTGTCTCCCCAACTTCCAAATATGAACATTCACATGGCTTCTTCTTCCTCTCTTTTAGCAGAACTCAAACCAAAAATGGGAATCACCCCTGCTAATTAGTGCTGAGTGGACCAGGGACTAGCCAGAATCATGTGACGATAACATTTAGACCAAAACTTATGACCTATGGACTGGAAACAGGGCTTTGGATAGGGATAGCTAATCTGTCTAGGATAAAAACATGTAGGCAGCTCACTTTATTAATCCTGAAGGAAAGGATTTGGGAAGACAGGAAGGGGAAAATGAGCCTCCATGTCTCAAGATCTTTCCCAGGAAACTTGATAGCTTATAGTTAGAAATGATTAGAGGATGATCTGGTTTAGCATCACTGCCAGGTAGGACTGTTTAGGGCAACAACAACAAAAAAGCCCTACTTACTAATCAACAAGAAGTAACTAATCACAAGCTTGACTGTGAAGTATAGAAATTAGTGGACCCTGGTAACTAAATTTAATTTCTGGACTGAGTATTGTTATGCTTTTATGGGAATTAATTCAACAAAAATTTATTGAGTCCACTCTGTGGTAGGCACTATAATAGGTGCTGGAAATCTAAAGATCAGTCTTAACTGAAAGGAGTTCAATCCAGTGTCAGAGAATGAGATTTAAATATATTTATTATTAATATAGTTAATACAGCTATAGAAATGTATAGGGGGACATTAAACCACAGGGGGAGTTGTATGGTCAGGCTAGTCAGGCAAATAAGTAGGCAAAGAAGAGATGGGTTTTCCACATAGAGGGGCCTGCATTTAAAAAGGTATTACACAATTGAAAAGGTATTACACAATATTGCTGGAGCAGAAGATGACTAGAAAAGTAAGCAATAGCAGGTTATAGGAGTTAAGGACCTTAGCCTTTATCCTATAGGGGATAAGAAGCCATCAGAGTGGTATTCTTCACCACTTTAAAATGTCATTCTATTCTTTTCTGGCTTCCAGTCTTTCTTCTTTTTTTTTTTTAATTTTATTTTATTATGTTATGTTAGTTGCCATACAATACATCATTAGTTTTTGATGTGGTGATCCACGATTCATTGTTTGCGTATAACACCCAGTGCTCCATGCAGTACGTGCCCTTCTTAATACCCATCACCAGGCTAACATCCCCCCCACCCCCCTCCCCTCTAAAACCCTCAGTTTGTTTCTCAGAGTCCATAGTCTCTCATGGTTCATCTCTCCCTCTGATTTCCCCCTTTCATTTTTCCCTTCCTTCTCCTAATGTCCTCCATGCTATTCCTTATGTTCCACAAATAAGTGAAACCATATGATAATTGACTTTCTCTGCTTGACTTATTTCACCTAGCATAATCTCCTCCAGTCCCGTCCATATTGATGTACAAGTTGGGTATTCATCTTTTCTGATGGCTGAGTAATATTCCATTGTATATACGGACCACATCTTCTTTATCCATTCATCTGTTGAAGGGCATCTCAGCTCTTTCCACAGTTTGGCTATTGCGGACATTGCTGCTATGAACATTGGGGTGCATATGGCCCTTCTTTTCACTACATGTCTTTGGGGTAAAGACAAAGACACTACGTGTCTTTGGGGTAAATACCCAGTAGTGCAATTGCTGGGTCATAGGGTAGCTCTATTTTTAATTTTCTGAGGCACCTCCACACTGTTTTCCAAAGTGGCTGTACCAACTTGCATTCCCATCAAGAGTGTAAGAGGGTTCCCCTTTTTCCACAATTTCTCCAACATTTGTTGTTTCTTGCCTTGTCCATTTTTGCCATTCTAACTGGTGTAAGGTGGTATCTCAGTGTGGTTTTGATTTGAATTTCCCTGATGGCTAATGATGATGACCATTTTTTCATGTGTCTGTTAGCCATTCGTATGTCTTCTTTGGACAAGTGTCCGTTCATGTCTTCTGCCCATTTTTTGACTTGATTATTTGTTTTTTGGGTGTTGAGTTTGAGAAGTTCTTTATAGATCATGGATACCAGCCCTTTATCTGTAGTGTCATTTGCAAATATCTTCTCCCATTCTGTGGGTTGCCTCTTTGTTTTGTTGACTGTTTCCTTTGCTGTGCAGAAGCTTTTTATCTTGATGAAGTCCCAAAAGTTCATTTTTGCTTTTGTTTCACTAGCCTTTGGAGATGTATCTTGAAAGAAGTTGCTGTGGCCGATGTTGAAGAGGTTACTGCCTATGTTCTCCTCTAGGATTTTGATGGATTCCTGTCTCACATTGAGGTCTTTCATCCATTTTGAGTTTATCTTTGTGTATGGTCTTAGAGAATGGTCAAGTTTCATTCTTCTGCATGTAGCTGTCCAATTTTCCCAGCACCATTTATTGAAGAGACTGTCCTTTTTTCCTTTGCATATTTTTTCCTGCTTTGTCGAAGATTATTTGACCATAGAGTTAAGGGCCCATATCTGGGCTCTCTATTCTGTTCCATTGGTCTATATGTCTGTTTTTGTGCGAGTACCATGCTGTCTTGTGATCACTGCTGTGTAATATAGCTTGAAATCGGGCAACATGATGCCCCCAGCTTTGTTTTTCTTTTTTCAACATTTCCTTGGCAATTCAGGGTCTTTTCTGATTCCATACAAATTTTAGGATTGTTTGTTCCAGCACTTTGAAAAATGTCTTTGGAATTTTGATCGGGACGGCATTGAAGGTATAGATTGCTCTGGGTAGCATAGACATTTTAACAATGTTTATTCTTCCAATCCATGAGCATGGAATGTTTTTCCATTTTTTTGTGTCTTCTTCAATTTCTTTCATGAGTGTTCTGTAGTTCCTAGAGTATAGACCCTTAACCTCTTTGGTTAGGTTTATTCTGAGGGTCTTATGGGTTTTGGTGCTATTGTAAATGGAATCGTTTCTCTAATTTCTCTTTCTACAGTTGCATTGTTAGTGTATAAGAAAGCAACTGATTTCTGTGCATTGATTTTGTATCCTGCCACATTACTGAATTGCTGTATGAGTTCTAGTTAATTTGGGGGTGGAGTCTTTTGGGTTTTCCACATAAAGTATCATGTCATCTGCGAAAGGAGAGAGTTTGACTTCTTCTTTACCAATTTGAATACCTTTTATTTCTTTTTGTTGTCTGATTGCTGTTGCTAGGACTTCTAGTACTATGTTGAACAATAGTGGCGAGAGTGAGGCCTCCAGTGTTTCTGATGAGAAGCTGTCTTACTGTTTTCCTGTATGTCATATGTCTTTTTTTCTTCTGCTTTTAAAGTTTTGTTTCTTTATCTTTGTTTATCAGCAGTTGCACTATGTTTCTAGGTGTGGTTTTCTTTGTATTTATGCTGCTTGGGGTTCACTTATTTCCCTGGATCTGTGGATTACTGGCTCATATTGTTGTTTCCTTTTATCAAATTTAGAAATCTTTTGGCCAGTATTTCTCCAAATATTTTTTTCTGCCCCTTTCCCTCTCTGTCCTTTTCTGAGACTACATTTACACTTATGCTAGACTTCTTAATCCTTAGTACAGGTCATTCCAGGCTCTGTTCATTTTTTTTCAAAACTTTTTCTTTCTATGCTTCAATTTGGATAATTTCTTCAGTTTGGATAGTTGAGAGCCAGTGTCTGGTAATTCCTGGAAAATCTGAACATTAACATCTTCCCAAAAGCACAGATACCCTACTAATGATTGTGGGCTATTTGGGGAAAGGTTTAGAGACATATTAGTCAAGAAGACAGAAATCACAAGATATTATAACAGAAAGAATCTAGTATTGGGTATTGATGGACTGAAAAAGCAAAAAGGGAGCACTGCAGTAGCCCAGAGGTGATAACTGTACAGAGCAGCTACCACCCTTAGGGCAAGTGAAAAAGAGGGGTCAAGGTTGGACTATAAGCTGTCCGAAGCTCAGAGGAATGACCCAGCTGAGCTATAGCTCAGATCCCAGAAAGGATGCTGTTTATCTGGTCCTCCTCCTACTAAGAGGGATATGATGAGGCTGCTGGGGGATGGAGAAGCTCAAGGCTGAGATCAGTTGCTGCTGCTGGAGCAAAGGGATATTGCTTATTGCTGGGGTAACAATGACAGAAACTGCAAACAAATGGAAAGGAGGAAATCCTTTCTCCCCTTCTCCTGTCTTCTAGTCTCCCTCTAATGCCCTTTATTGATGGAACCTAGTGAGACACCAGCCAGTGTAGGAAAAATATAATTTGCAAGGTCTGAGCCATAGCATCACAGAGGTTAGCACAGAAGAGTGAATTTGGAGTTAAAATAACTCAATAACAATAACAATAGCTTAATAACCATATCAACACTTGTTGTGCTAAATTAGTAAAATTGCCCAAATTAGACCCAGATTAATGCTACCTTATATGCTTTTACTGACTTTTATGCCCTTTTGAAAAGAATTTCAAGTTACCATGTTGTATCAATTTTCTGCTATACCGTGATTCCTGTTAGTGTCTTTTTTCAGGGGTAAGGATTACCTTTACTGCAGCTCACACATATATTTGCTACAAAATCATAAACAAGGGCAGTTTTGGAAAAGATCTGTAAAACTGAGGGTAAGTAGACCCTGCCCCAACATTAAGTCTCCCACCATCAGGCACAAAATGGCATGGACCGTCTAGAATCCAATCTTCTCCCTACTTCCATTTCCTATGCATTACCTAAGGTAGCCATAGCAAAGGGAAGAGCAATTTCCTGTTTGAAAGTAGGACAACCACTATGGTCATTGAAAAACCAGCTGTTTTCCTTTGTTCCCTTTTTCTTGCCTCAACTCAGGCTCCCTTACCCAACCTAGTCACCTCTAGTTTCTAATGTAAATAGATGACAAATCAGGGCTTGGTATTAAGCATTTCACCCTATTGTGTCCTTTTCACCAATGAAGATTTTTGAATATTGAAAGATTTTTATTAAACATTTGTAGAACATTGTGCATGAACATTTTTTTAAGGCCACAGAAGTTCCATTGGAAAGGGGTCATTTCCTCAAGTATTATGTTTTTTAGTGATGAAAGTTAACATTATCCTACCACAATTACCTTTTGTTAATAACAGTAGAGACACTGGGTTCATGGTGTTTCACATATTTAATATTTGTTTTTTAACATATTAGACTAGAATAAATTTTCTACATCTGCATATATTAATTTTATGTACCACTCTGTCAGTTATACAACACAAGACATTTACAGGTAAACATTAAAATGGCAGTGTACCTATTAATAACTAAATGTTAACAAGATAATAATCAAGTATTCATTTAATGGGAGAGTCTAAAATTTCCTCATAATCCTGCCTTCTTAAATTCCTCCAATAAAGTTTATAACCAGCAAGGACAAAAACACTAATCATAATGATTACCCCTCCAAAAACATCATAGACACTAGGAAATATGTGTAACACTAGAAGCTGCAAGACCATAGCTACTACAATCTCCAGATGTTGTACTGTGCTGACCAAAGCTGGATGGAATTTGTCCAAAGCATAATAAACTCCTAAGAATGCTGCAGTGGAACAGACGCATATGGCAATGAGATAACTCCAGGTTTCTCCATCTAATGGGATGATGGGTTCTTGAAGAACAAACATAGTAGATATTCCCCAGATTGTCCCAGTCCAACCAAAGGTAAACAGTGCAGTCCACATGCTGATCTTCTCCTTAATAGATCTGTATACTATCATGGAAAGAGCAGTGGTCAGTCCAGCCATCACGGTCATAGTGTACCCAAAGGCTTCTTTCCAGGCATTTAACAAAGAATTGTCTTCATCAACAATGTTGGGGATCATGACAAGACAAACACCTAAGATGCTGCAAACAACTGTAGCCATGTCAACATAAGCCATTTTCTCATCTACAAGTAAAAAAGCCAGAATGGCACTGAAGACTGTGGTTGTGGCTCTCCACATAGTGGTCCCATTGCTGGGAGGAACTATTGAAAATGATGTATAAGCACAGGTGATAGAAATGACATTGCATACGCCATAAAAGAAGAGTCGTAATCTGTATCCACTGGGTCCAAAGGGGGCCTCTTGGTAGTAACATACAACTAACACAGATAAGACCTGCAAGACAGAACGGATAAAAATCAGCTCTAGAGACGGAACTTTAGAACGATCAGAAACAAGCCTAGTGATAAGAGCTACACATCCATGAGCCAAAGCAGATCCAAACAGCACTATCCACATTTTTCTGGATTGAAAAATATTTTTTTCTGCAAAGCTCTGGAATTGTCCAAAATCATTGGTCATTGGGTCTTCTGTTGGCGGAGGTCGAGTATCCATGGTTCCAAAGAAAGTTCTTCCTTTTCTTTTCATTTCACTCAGCAGGCCTTTCTTTGGATTTTCTTCCATAAAATTTCCATAGTCTTCATTGATTTCTTCATATCCATCATCCCCAGGCTGGGGATAATGGGAAGTATACTTCACCATCACCGTGTTGGGATGTATTTTCACCCGTTTTTTAACTGGATATTTTTTGGAGGGAGAAGTATCCATTTCTTCAGATAATCAATTCTATTTAAGAAAAAAAGAAGAGATAAATGTACATATTCAGTTGAAATTTAGTTTTGATTTCTATTACAATCATACGCACCAATTTAATCATAGAAAGTAGAGGTTGTAAAAAACCTGCATTTTTCACTCTCATCTGACACCTGCCCCTACTTCTCCTTCTGCTTATTCTTTGTCTCATTCAGCTGTTACTTATCTTTGCACTACAAACAACTGAAATTTTTCATTCATCTTTTCATTCCTACCTGTTTCCCCACTCATCCAGTAAGAAAAACACAGAAAACAACTTATCTAACAACTTAGATAAAACCTTTCCTTTTCATTGTGTTCCTCTATCTATATTATAAATTTTAAACAGGTAAGTCCAAAGTTTTTTGTATAATCACTTCTGTATAATATCACAGTTAGCTTTATAGTACAAATTACAGTCTTTTTAACATTTATTCTGGACTCCTCATACATATTTAGATATACAGATAGATCAAAATAAGAAAATAAGTAAAATGGATTTAGTGACAGTCATGCATTGTTGGTGTGTACTACCTTTCTGATAAGCAATTGGTCAATATATTTTAGGATTTTAACTGAAACTACCCTTTAATTTAGCAATATCACTTCTAAGATTTTATCCTAAAGATATGATCACTTGTGTGTTTTAAAAAAAGGAAAAAATAATATATTTTTATATATGCCTATATAACATAAAGGAATTATGGAAAGATACAAAATAAACTAATAATTGTTAGGGTGGAACAGGGAACAAGAGTGGAAGAAAACATTTATACTATATACATTTTTGTATTTTTATTTTTGAATCACAATATTGTTCAAAAAATGAAATTACAAACTAAAACAAGATGTTCATCTGTTAAGAAAAAGAGCATACAAAAAAGTGTAGAAAAAATGAGTAAGAGGGTTCACTGTAGCTTACCACAATGACCCTTCATACAATGGAATACTATGCTGTACTAATCCATTAAAAATGACGATGCAGATCTTTATTGACACAAATGTCCATGACATTTTGTTAAGTGGGAAAAAAGCTTGTTGTAAGGATTAAATGAGATAATGCATATAAAGAATTTGCCACAGTACTGGCATATCATGAACTCTCAGTAAAAACAAGAATTCAGCTTCCTTTCTTTCACCTTTCACCTTTCTTGAAACACTGGGTATCTTCTACGTTGTTATTCTTTCTCCAAGACTTGTATTTGTTCACTCAGTTCTCTTTCCTGTTTGTTCTTTTTTTCTAAGAACAATTTCTTCTTTGATTCTTCCCCTCCCCTCTGAAAAAAAAATTTAAAAAAGTAAACCTTTTTTTTTTTGTCCTTATGACATACTTCCTGTCCTTGCCAAAAACTCACCAGTTCCAGGATCTTAAACCATGGTCTAGAAATCAAATCCTATTTAGTTCTTTGACACCATCTGGGTAGCCAACTGTTTCATTCCTCTTTACTCTTTTTTCTTCTAAATGACACTATCTTCAGGTGGAAGAAATCATTTTTAAAAAACACCACCTGTGCCTCCAAGTTCTTCATTTTCCTAACCTGGACCTCCCCCTTGCAGTCCTTCCTACATATTACTATCAAGCTAGTCTGATGTTTTTTTATTCCAATTTGTATCAAATTGTGACTTCAGCTTCAATAATCCCAAATTGAATGTCTTGGTCTCCCAAATAGATTTTCCTTCCCTAACTTAAAGTGATTTTCTCCTCAATACCTCACTGAATTTATGTTTGCAATACCACCATTTCTCCAGTTCCCCAAGTTAGAAACCAAGGAATACTCTGAATTATCCTTTCTGCTGTCACACTTCTATTTGGTCATCAATCTTATTGTTCTTGTCTTTGAAATATTTCTCAGATTTTCCTTCTCCAATTCCATTTTACCTTTGTAATTCTGGATCAGGTTATTGTTAATTCCTATTTAGAATATTTCAATAGCATCCTAACTAGCCCCAATCTTTCTCTCTTAAAGTCCATCTATGTTATACCACTATCACTTTAATCTGTCTTTTAAAGATTCAAAACAAAAAACTTCCCTTAAGCTTCCCCATTTATTTTTTTTCTTCCTTGTCTAACATCTGCAGTAGTTCTAATTTTGTAATCTAATCATTTTTTTAATTGTTTAAAGATTTTATTTATCCATTTCACAGAGGGAGAGAGAGAGAGCGCAAGCAGGTGGAGCGGGAGGGAAAGGGAGTAGCAGGCTCCCCGCTGATCAGGGAGCCCAATGCAGGGCTTGATCCCAGGACCCCGGCATCATGACCTGAGCCAAAGGCAGACACTTAACTGAGTGAGCTACCCAGGCGCCTCTAATCATTTTGTTATTTAGGTGTCTCAACTCAGTGCTGAGTTTCGTCTCTAGTCATTGTACCCAAATTTACTATGTTAAATCTCCTTTCCTTGCTAGTCAGAGTCTTGCTGACATCTCTGTTAGAACCTATAACTTCTGATGTGCTATCCATTGTTAAAATTTTGTCTTATATCCATTCAAAGCTTTCCCATTTCCAATTGCAGGCCAGATTTGTAGCTCCAGGGACATGGATAGGGAGAGGATGTGGTCTGCCATTTTACTCCTCTCGTTCCCTCCCTTTGGAGTCTGTGGGAGGGCGATGTAGTCTGCCTCTGGGACACCTCCTCCATCTCTCTATTCTAGGCTCCAGCTCCCCTGGTGTATTGGCACAGGGAAGAAGGAAAAGGAAAGGGATGCATGTTTTATATTTGCTGTTGTTGCGTGATGGCTTTTTGATGTAGAAACTTGGCTGGGCTGAACTACATTCCCCAGTTATTTAATCAAACATTAATATAGGTGTTGCTGTGGAGGCATTTTGCAGATGTGATAAAAGTCCTCAATCAGAGGCATCTGTGTGGCTCAGTTGGTTAAGCCTCCAACTCTTGATTTCAGCTCAAGTCATGATCTCAGGGTCATGAGATTGAGCCAGCGTCCAGCTCTACACTGGGCATGGAGCCTACTTAAGAGTCTCTCTCCTGCTCCCTCTGCCCCACCCCCCAACCCCCACCACTCACACATGCCCTCTCTCTCTCTAAAAAAAAAAAAAAAAAGTCCCTAATCAGTTGGCTTTAGGTTAATCAAAATAAAGTCTATTCTGTATGGGCCTGACCTGATTGGGTAAGCCCTTTGAAAGAGGGCTTAGGCCTGGGGCGCCAGGGTGGCTCAGTCTTTAAACTCAGGTCATGGTCCCAGGTTCCTGGGATAGAGCCCCGCATCGGGCTCCCTGCTCAGCGGGAAGCCTGCTTCTCCCTCTCCCTCTCCCTCTCCCCCTGCTTCTGTTCCCTCTCTTGCTGTGTCTCTCTCTGTCAAATAAATAAATAAAATCTTAAAAAAATAAAAATAAAAGAGGGCTTAGGCCTTTCTTGAGCTTGGAGATTCCAAACAGTTGATGCCCTTGGAGTTCCAGCCTGCTCATGATCTTCTCCTTACCGCTTGTGGGCAAGAAGCTTCAACCTGTGCTTATGGGGTTCCAACATGCTCTTGATCCTCTCTTCCTGGCTGCCTGCCCTAAATACTTCAGACTCTTTTATCTAGCCCCCACAATTATATTAGCCAATTCCTTGTAATAAATCTCTTACTGGTTCTGGACCTCACTCTGATAACATGTTGGAAATCACTCCTTCATTGTTGTCTTTGTTTCTCTGTTAACTCTGATAGATCACTGATACTCTCTAGGTTGTCGGTATCCAAATGCAGGCTATCTTGGGTAAATTTTGTAGGGCCCCCCTAGTGCATAAATCCCTGATGTGAGAGCACCTCCTGCCATAGGGCTTATGGCCCACAGATTTTTGTTGTTCGGTCCTCTTCCTTGTTGGACAGCTCTCTTGGGCAGGCACCAACAGTATCCACTTGGTCCCAGGAAACTCACATATCCTTACCACTCCAGTGAGTGTACGGACCATTTGCCGCTGCCCCCTTCTCTCCAATTTTATTTCTCTTTGTTCAGGCAAGCAAAGGGCAAATTAAAATGTGTGTCTAAACAGACTTCCAAATGGAGAATGAGAAGGCACACTCAATCATTGCACATAATGATCTGGTAATCTTCACAGCTAGAAGGGGGGACTTGCCTCTCCTTTCTCCCATCAGGAAAAAGCGTAACATTTTTCTTAAACCAACGACCCATAACAGATAATATGATTGCTGTAACAGACTGTATTTTCCAAAGAGAACCACAAATCTAGTATCTCCCATACTTCATGTTTGGGATTTTTTTAAATGTGAATTTAACGTTATTAAATAGAGAGGTGGAGTCTATATTCCCTCACATTAAAAGTAGGTAGGCTTTTGTGACGGTTTCAACCAATAGAGTATGACAGAAGTGACATATTGTGACTTCTGAGGCTAGGTCATAAAAAGTGATGTAGCTATGCCTTCCTAGCTGCAATACTTTTGCTTGGAGCTCTGAGCCAACAGATAAGCAGTCTGACTGCTCTGAGGCTACCAAGGTATGAGGAAGCTCAAACTAGCCCATGTAGAGAAACCACATGGTAGTCCTTATGTAGTCCTGAGACTATATAAAGAGAGAAATTCCCGGCCAACCCCCTCCAACTGCTCCAACTGTAGCCACCCAGCTGACTTCAAGTATATAAGAGACCCTGAGTCAGAATCTCCCCGCCAAGTCCTTCCCAAATTCCTGATCTACAGAAACTACGATAGATAATAAAATAATTGTTGTTTTAAGCTACTCAGCTTTAGAATGATTTGTTACCTACAGTAGATAACTAGAATACCCCACTGTGTTTCCCAGTATTTTAAGGAATGGGAAGGAATAGTGATCTCAGTGATAGTTAAAGTGAAAGGCCTCTTATTTCTGGCCCTAATTGATGGGCTTTAGAAAGTGGAACATTTTGGGGCACCAGGGCGGCTCAGTCAGTTCAATGATCTCTACTGGGGTCTCCATCTCAGGGTCATGAGTTCAAGCCCTGTGTTGGGCTCCACACTGGGCGTGGAGCCTACTTAATAAAAAAGAAAGGAAGGAAGGAGGGAAGGGAAGGGAAGAAGGAGGAAGGGGGGGAAGGAAGGAGGGCAGGAAGGAAAGGAAAGGGAAGGGAAAGGAAGGGGAAAGGAGAAAGGAAAGGAAAGGGGTACATTTTGCCCTTCATTTTAGAATCATGGATGCTCATTCCAAAGTAAGAGAAAAGTTTTATTCTACATCCTGTTAGGCATACATTAGTATATTTAATCCTAGTCCAACTGCATACTTTAAACTATTATTTGCACTGTGCAATTTCTGTTCTTTTCTGTCAATGGATTAGTCTATGACAGATATATTCCAGGTATTTCTAAGCACTATTAATATTATATTGTGCCCCACTGATTCAAAAATAATCTTATACTAAAGAGATACATAAAAATCTTCTTCAGTCTCTCTAGTTTTCATTTAATTTCAGGTTTCATGAATACAGTTCTTAAACAGAACCTGAAATCCTAACTAGTTCTTACATTTTTGCACGTGTAAGTCAATGTATGTTCATTTCAATAAATATTAATTGAGGTACCATAAGCCCAGCACCACGCTAGGCTCTATAAATATGAAGATAAAACAGGCATGGTCCCTGCACTCATAGAGCTCACAAACTATGGAAGAGACAAAGTCAAAATTTAATATTTTAATAAGTTTATAATGCAATCTACATGAAATTCAAGGAGTTGCTCGAGCACATACAAAGGGCATCTAACCCAAACATGGGGGAGTCTTAGCAAGTTTCCAGGTGAAAAGGATACCTGAATTAACTGTATGCATATGTAACAATTTATCAAGTATAGAGGAGAAAAAAATTTTTTTCTAGAGATAATAAATTTAAAAGTCAGGAATGTTGGTTTTGAGTTCTGGCTCTGCCACCAACGAGAGTAATAATCATGTCTATTTTAAGAGTTTTAAATGGTAATTATTGGGATCCTTTGATTCAGCTCTCTTCAAAATCAGTTTGTCTTTTTAATGATTTCACACTTTTAGTATTTTGATATATCCCATGCAAGACCACTGTGCAGTTCAGTGATCACAACTTTCTACCCCCTGTTCAGAGTTGTTCTGACCAATGCACCAATTCTACTTCTTCCTCACAGAGACAAAGAGTCTAAACTAATCTCACGGATCCAAGCTCCTCTAACAAAGATTTATGTGAGAAGGTGCCCTCCAAGGCAGAAGTGTACATTTCAGTTGTGTAGAACAACTCAGCTGAGTAGAGGGAATATGAAACAATAGGACCAGAGGACCAGCCTGCCTGGCTACAAATGTACCAACCTGAAATGCTCAACACAAATGGATTAAAAGGACACATAATTTGGTGTCTGCTTGAACAATGGGGACAATTCAGTGTGGCAAGCCTGAAAACAATATTTTTGTCCAAAAGAGGCACTGTTTCCTAAGCTACATTCTACAACACGAAGCCCATGATCAATTCTCTCCTAAGGCTGAGAAACTTAACACTGACTAGCCTACTGTCTTGGTAGGAATCCATGGGACAATCCCCTCATGATACCTAAAGCAAATGCTACTTGATAGTGAGTTTCTTTCTTTAGTTACCAGAATGATCCCTATAGTGGTGAAAAGTCTTAGCTATAGGGGTGACTGGGTGGCTCAGTCAGTTAGGCATCTGACTTCAGCTCAGGTCATGATCTCGGGGTCCTGGAATTGAGCCCTGCATCAGGCTCCCCACTCATTGGGGAGTCTGCTTGTCCCTCTCCTTCTGCCCCTCCCCCTTCCCACTGGTGCTCTCTCTGTCTCTCTTTCTCAAATAAATAAATAAAATCTTTTTTTAAAAAAAGTCTTAGCTATAAATCTGGCTACTACAATTTGATTATAATATAGTGGTTTAAATGTAAGTACTAACGTGATAATTAAAACTTATAAATAAAATTGGCTTTTAAATAAATATAAAGAACTGATAGGTTACTACCTTATACCCGAGCAGTCTAGCCCTAAGATACCTTATTACCCCAATTTGCTTGGACAGTCTTGTCCCTGAGTGAAAATGAAAAGACTTCACCTAATTGATCACCTAAAAGGGAGGACACAACAACCACCTTTCCAGGATATCATGAGACATCAGGACATGCACAGGGTCTGTACTGTTAAATATACCTCCTGAGACCTGCTGAGAGAAGCCATTCTTCCCTCCAAGTTGATGAAAAGGGGCCCACATTCTAACGCTCCAAAGGCTATCAGCATGATTCTACCCACCTTTAGGCTAAGCCCTGGCTGGCATAACCCTCGACACTCCTCTTTGAATAGGGATTCTTCTTTCTTCCCCACTGCAACTCCTAAAGATCAGGAAGGACTAAAGGCAGCATTTAAGTTTGCTTGTACTTTATTAATATTCTTTGAGCCTGTATCTTTGTGTAAAGGTACACTGCTTTAGAGGAAAAAGAACTTGCTTCTAAACTCTCACCTCTCTAACTAGAAAATCACTTCTTAAGTAAACTAATAGAGTTTGAAAGACAGGAATATTGATAATAAGTGAGAAATAACAGAGTAGAAGGTAAAGGACATGTCCTATCTTGTATCAGGCACACTTAGGAAGTGAAGAATTTATCATGAGGAATTAAATGTTTCCCTTTCTTAGAAGGTGTGATAATATTCATGTTGCATCTAAGTGGCAAATAATCAAAATGAACCAAGTATATAATCAAATCATGAAACTGAACAGTTGATGAAGATAATAAAAGAGGGACTACAGGAAAAGCTAATGGCACTTCAATCAAATACTTAGATTATGTATATATAGGAACCCGTCATAGGCAAATTTGACAGAAAAATAAATAATAAAAGAGGAGACATACAGTCTAGTAGTCTCCTACGGTAAGCCAACTGAATATGATATGACCTCTATAAAAATAAAAAATGAAATTTCAGAGCAAATTCTGGACAGAATCATTCTAAGTCAGATGTATTACTTAGGACATATATACCATATGTAATCGCAGAACTTTCAATAAAAATATCACTCATATTGCATCAGATTATTGCTTGACAAAGAACAGTCCATTTACATCTCTCTTAGGAAAAAAATATAAGGCAAATAATCATTTCCCCTTTTGTAACACTTAGATTAAAGCATTCTTGCAATGAGCTATCAGAAAGAGACTAAGGAGACAAAGAAGACCTTGATTTAGCCAGACATCATGACAATATTTTCAGCACTCTAACAGAAACAATCAGAAATAGGATAAAAAGCAAGAATAGGAAATCAAATAGAATAAAGAAAGGCAAAACTAATAGCTCTAAAATCCAGTGAAAACAGAAGGAAAGATGAAGAAAATAGTAGCAATACCATCAATAGCCGGACATATTGATATTTACATTTTACAGATAATGTGCTAAGCACTAAATATGGGCCAACTCAGCTTTGTGAGGAAGTGAAACCTTAGGAGGCTTAGGAGTAGGGGAGCACTAGGGAGGGGTGGAACATTCAAAATTTGGAGAAAGCCAATTGCCTACCTCACTTTAAACTGACAGAACTTAAAAGGAGATAAAAGAAAGTATTCACTTTAGGAAATTAATTTGATAGACATTATTGAACACACTCTATGTGAAGGGCATCAGGTAGGCAATGTGGAGCAGGTCAGTAGGTTCTATTGTTGAAAAGAATTTCTTCCAGGGGTTGTCTAGAACTTTGTAACACAGTACCCTAAATTAATCTCTCCGCCCTACTTTTCTTTCCTTTCCTCTTCCCAATCCCCTCCCTCTTTCCCTACTTTACCTTCTCAACTTTACTCCCATCCCCCACAGGAGCTCTGACATTCTAGCCCAGGAGTAGCTACCACTTACTCATGCAAATGATCACAAAAAATATTTATTTCATTGCCTTAAACGAAGCATTATCACTGTCAGAATCACATTCTGCTTTCAGAATAGCCAAAACTATTTTCATTTTCCTGAAATCATAAGTTCTCTGACAGGTAATAGGGGTGATGATGACAAAATACCTGTATAGGAAGTAGGAGAAAAATCTCAATCACATGACCACTCCTGCCACTGAGAATCTCACCCTAAAACCTGGCTTCCTGCCATCCAAACTAATTGTACACATTTTCACTCCTCTGGGACTTTTCCCTGTGCCACTTGGTACTCAGCCTCTGCCTCCTCTTGTCATTTAATCTCTTTGTGTATGACAGCATTAAGTTTTAGAAAGTAGTGGTTCCTGGGTGCCTGGGTGGCTCAATTGGTTAAGCGTCCAACTCTTGATTTCAGCTCAGGCTCAGGTCATGATCTCAGGGTTGTGAGATGAGCCCTACATCATGCTCCATGCTGGGTATGAAACCTGCTTGGGATTCTCTCTGTCCCTCTCCCTCTCCCCCCTCCTCCTTTCTTTCTCACTCTCTCTACCCCTCTCTAAAGAAAAAGTAGTGGTTCCTCCAGTATGTGTTTGGTGAGCAGGGGTTGGGAGTAGGGGAGGACAACCTATGTGCCTCAACAGATGAATGAATAAAGAAAATGTGGTATATTCATACAATCAAATATTATTCAGCCATAAAAACAAATGAAGTTCCAATATATACTACAACATGGACAAACCTTGAAGGCATTATGCTAATTAAATAAACCAGACACAAAAGGACAGCTGTTGTATAACTCCACTTAAATGAGGTATTTAGAATAGGCAAATTCATAAAAAGAGGAAATAGATTAGAACTTACCAGGTACTGGGAGGAGAGGAGATGGGAAATTATGCTTAATAGTTATAGAGTTTCTGTTTGGGGTAAGGAAAATGGTTTGGAAATAGTAGTAATGGTTGCACAACATTGTGAATGTAATTAATGGCATTGAATTATACACTTAAACAAGGCTAATATGGTAATTTTTGTGTTATGCATATTTTACCACAAGTTTTAAGTTTTAAAAAGGGGTGGGAGGGGCACCTGGGTGGCTCAGTTGGTTAAGCGACTGCCTTCGGCTCAGGTCATGATCCCGGAGTCCCAGGATCGAGTCCCGCATCGGGCTCCCTGCTGTCAGCAGGGAGTCTGCTTCTCCTCTGACCCTCCCCCCTCTCATGCTCTCTCTCTCTATCTCATTCTCTCTCTCAAATAAATAAATAAAATCTTTAAAAAAATAAATAAAAATAAAAAAGGGTGGGGGGCAGAGTTGTGGTTTCTCCTGCGTGGCTTGGGGGAGAGGGGGAGGCAATGCTAGGCACTGGTATTTTTTAAAACCTCCCTAGTAATCCTAATGTATAATTTTCTTGTGTAAGAACCACCTAACAGATTATCTAAGGGCCCTTCCGGCTTTAAGATTTAACAATTCCATGCACTGCTGCATGACTGAAGAAGACAGAGTAGCACAGAGCTGGAAATTTAAAACAAAACAAAACAAAACAAAATGAATACTGAAGCCAGACTGCCTGGATTTGAATCTTAGCTACAGAACTTATTAAATTTGTGTAACTTCTTTGCCTATTTCCTCTTCTATAAAATTGCGATAATGATAATATTACCTCATAGGGTAGAATGAGACTACTAAATCAGTTAAAACAGGGGTGCCTGGGTGGCTCAGTTGGTTGGGTGTCCGACTCTTGGTTTCAGCTCGGGTCGTGATCTCAGGGTTGTGGGATTGAGCCCCACGTCAGGCTCCATGCTCAGTACCGGGTCTGCTTGAGATTCTCTGCCTTTCCCTCTTCATCTGCCCCTCCCCCTGCTGGCTGTCTCTCTCTCTCTGTCTCTCTCTCTCTCTCAAATAAACAAATAAAATCTTTTAAAATAAATAAATAAATAAATAAATAAATCAGTTAATACACACAAAACATTTCGTATCTGGCATCTAGCAAGTGCTCAATATATTTTAGTTTTTCTTTCACATTATTCTATCTGTCTGGAATGACCTGGTCCTCCCCCTTTTTGTCCTTGTCTCTCTGTTGAGCTCACATTTGTGCTTTAGTGGTGTGCTCAAGCATTACTTCCTCCTTTGCACTCTTCCTTGGCCTCTCCCATCTTTGTGCCCCCACTGTCCCTGAATTCATTTGTTTATATCCTGTCTTTCACACCAGATGGCACACTTCTTGATAGGAGACTTTCTCACCATTTTATCCTCAGCCCCTAACACAGTACCTGGAACATACTGGCACTCAATAAATGTTTGTGGACAGAATATTTCAAAACCAAGAGGGAGACATGGAAAAGAATAGGGAATGATGTTAAGACTACTGACATCCCGGGAATGCCTAGGTGGCTCAGTCGGTTAAGCATCTGCCTTCGGCTCAGGTCATGATCCCAGGGCCCTGGGATCGAGTCCCACATTGGGCTCCCTGCTCAGCAGGGAGCCTGCTTCTCCTTCTGCCTGTCGTTCCATCTGTTTGTGCTCTCACTCGCTCTGACAAATTAATTAATTAATTAAAAAAAAAAAAACTACTGATATCTCAAATAGCAAAAGCAAACTTGAGAAAGAAGAACAAAGTTGGGGGTGTCATGCTCCCTTCCAGCTATAAAATAAGTAAGTCATGAGGATGAAGAATACAGCATAGGGAATATAGTCAATAATATTGTAATAACTTTGTATGGTGACAGATGGTAACTAGATGTGAGGATCAATTTGTAATGTTTAAACTATCAAACCACTATGGTGTACACCTGAAACTAATATGATATTGTATGTCAATTATACTTCAATAAAAAAGAAAAAGAAAAAAGAATACTGACATCTCTATAGGATCTTATAGGCCCAGATAGTATCTCTTAGTATCTCTCTTAGTATCTGCTCAGTCATTGGTAGTCTTAGGTAACTGAAAACCTTGTTTCCCTTGATAATTAAAACTACAGAAATGTTCAGAAGAATTTTCCCTATTTTCTGCCTTTATCCTCTGTTTTAGTGAAACTTCTCCAGAGAAACAGAATCAATAGGATATGCATATACAGGCATACCTCAGAGAAATTGCGGGTTCAGTTCCAGACCACCACAATAAAGCAAATACCGCTATAAAGCAAGTCAAATGAATTTTTTGGTTTCCTGGTGCATATAAAAGTTATGTTTACACTGTACTGTAGTCTATTAAGTATGCAATAGTGTTATGTCTTTAAAAATGTACATTCCATTAATTTTAAAATATTTTATTGTCAAGAAATTCTTATCATCATGTGAGCTTTCAGCAAGTCATAATCTTTTTACTGGTGGAGGGTTTTGTCTCGAAGTTGAGGGCTGCTGATAGATCAGATGGTGGTTGTTGAAGTTTGGGTTGGCTGGGGCAATTTCTTAAAATTAGACAATGAAGTTTGCCACATCGGTTGGCTCTTCCTTTCACAAATGATTTCTCTGTAGCATGTGATGCTGTCTGATAAGCATTTTATCCACAGTAGAACTTCTTTCAAAATTGGAGTCAAGGCGCACTGGGTGGCTCAGTCATTTAAGCGTCTGCCTTCGGCTCAGGTAATGATCACAGGGTCCTGGGATCGAGCCCCACATTAGGCTCCCTGCTCAGTGGGGAGCATGCTTCTCTCCCTCCCTCTGCTGCTCCGCCTACTTGTACTCTTTCTGTCAAATAAATAAATAAAATCTTTTAAAAAAAAAACTTGAAACCCCAAAAAACAAAATTGGAGTCAATCCCCTCAAACCCTGCCACTGTTTTATCAGCTAAGTTTATACAATACTCTAAATCCTTTGTCGCCATTTCAACAATCTTCACAACATCTTCATCAGTAGTAGATGCCATTTCAAGAAACCACTACTTTGCTCATCCTTATAAAGCAACTCCTCATCCATTAGTTTTATCATGAGATTGCAGTAATTCCATCACATCTTTAGGCTCCACTTCTAATTCTAGTTCTCTTGCTATTTCTACACATTTGTAGTTAACTTCCTCCACTGAAGTCTTGAACCCCTCAAAGTCATCCATGGGGGTTAGAATCAACTTCTTCCAAACTCCTGTAAATGTTGTTATTTTAACCCTTTCCCATGAATCACAAATGTTCTTAATGGCATCTAAAATGGCAAATCTCAGGGCACCTGGGTGGCTCAGTTGGTTAAGCATCTGTCTTCGGCTCAGGTCATGGTCCCAGGGTCCTGGGATCCAGCCTTGCATTGGGCTCCCTGCTTAGCAGGGAGCCTGCTTCTCCCTCTCCTTCCCACTCGTGCTCTCTCTCGCTATCTCTCTTTCTCAAATAATAAATAAAATCTTTTTAAAAAAATTAATAAATAATAAAATAGCAAATCCTCTGAAGCACTTCAATTTACTTGCCCAGAGAAATCACTATGTATGTCACCTATAGCCCTATGAAATGTATTTCTTTTTTTTTTAAGATTTTTTAAATTTATTTGAGAGAGAGCTCGAGTGGGGGGGGGGGAGCAGAGGGAGAGGGAGAAGCACACTCCCTGCTGAGCAGGGAGCCCAATGCGGGCTCAATCCCACGACCCTGAGATCATGACCTGAGCTGAAGGCAGATGTTTAACTGACTGAACCACCCAGGTGCTCCTTGAAATGTATTTCTTAAATAGTAAGACTTGAAAGTTGAAATTACTCCTTGATCCATGGGCTTCAAAATGGATGTTGTGTTAGCAGGCATGAAAACAACATTAATCTTATACATCTTCATCAGAGCTCTTGGGTGACTAGGTACATTGTCAATGAGCAGTAATATTTTGAAGGGAATCTTTTTTTCTGAGCAGTAGCTCTCAATAGTGGACTTAAAATATTCCATAAACCATGTTGTAAACAGATGTACTGTTGTCCAGGCTTTGCTGTTCCATTTAGAGGACACAGGCAGAATAAATTTAGCATAATTCTTAAGGGCTCTAGGATTTTTGGAGTGGTAAATGAGCATCGGCTTCAACTTAAAGTCACCAGCTGCATTGGCCCCTAACAAGAGGGTCACTCTGTCCTTTGAAGCTCTGAAGCCAGGCATTGACTTCTCCTCTCTAGCTATGAAAGTCCTAGATGGAATCTTCTTCCAATAGAAGGCTGTTTTTATCTACAATGAAAATCTGTTGTTTAGTGCAGCCACCTCATTAAGATCTTCTGGATAATTTGCTGCAGCTTCTATAACAGCACTTGCTGCTTCACCTTGCACTTTTATGTTATGGAGATGGCTTCTTTCCTTAAACCTCATTAACCCACTTCTGCTAGTTTCAAGATTTTCTTTTGAAAGTAGCTTCCTCACCTCTCTCAGCCTTCACAGAATTGAGGAGAGTCAGGGCTTTGCTCTGGATAGGCTTTGGCTTAAGGGAATGTTATGACTGGTTTGGATCTTCTATCAAGACCACTAAAACATTATCCCATATCAGCAATAAGGCTGTCTTGCTTTGTTATCATTTGTGTGTTCCCTGGAATATCTCTTTTAATTTCCTTCAAGAACTTTTCCTCGGCATTCATCATTTGGCTAACTTTTTGGCACAAGGGGCCTAGCTTACAACCTATCTTGGCTTTCAACAGGCCTTCCTCATTAAGCTTAATCACTTATAGCCTTTAATTTAAAGTAAGAGACATGTGACTCTTCCTTTCACATGAACACTTACAGGCCATTGTGGGGTTATTAATTAGCCTAATTTTAATATTGTATCTCAGGGAATAAGGAGGCCTGAGGAGAGAGAGAAAGATGGGGGAACGGCTAGTCAATGGAGCAATCAGAACCCATACAATATTTATTGATTAAGTTTGCCATCTTCTATGGACATGGTTCATGGAACCCCAAAACTGTTACAATAGTAACATCAAAAATCACTGATCACAGATCATCATAACAAATATATCAATAATGAAAAAGTCTGAAATATTGTGAAAATTACCAAAATGTGACACAGACATGAAATGAGCAAATGTTGTGGGAAAAAATGACACCAATAAACACAAGGTTGCCACAAACCCTCAATTAGTAAAAAATGCACTATCTGTGAAGCACACTAAAGCAATGTGCAATAAATGAAGTATGCCTATATACATATTCAGAGATTTATTTTAAGGAATTGATTCATGTGACTGTGGTGCCTGACAAAACCAATATCTTCAGTGTAGGCCAGCAGGCTGGAAGCCTAGGGAAGAGCTGCGGTTCAAACTCAAAACATCTGAATTCCCTTCTTCTCAGCAGATATTAGTCTTTTCTTTTAAGGCCTTCATCTGATTTGTTGAGGCCCACCCACATTATGGAAAGCAATCTGTTTTACTCAATTCCAGGGATTTAAGTGTAAATCTCATCCAAAGACCCCTTCACAGAAACATGTAGAATAGTCTTCAACCAGCCAAGTTGACACATAAAATGAATTATCACAGCCTCATCCTCTTCTTGTCCTCCACATGCACAAAAGTTCTGGCTATTTCAAACTATAGGAAACTCTTCCAAAATGTCATGGTATTGCATGCCTCTGGGTTTTTACATATGCTATTCCTGCTTTATGGAATACTCTTTTCCTGCTTTTTCACCTCGTAAATTCCTGCGCATTCTTCAAGGCTCAGATTAAATATCACCTTCTCTGGAAAATTTCCCTAGGCCTACCTCTTATCTCCATCTAAGTTAGATGCCCACCCTCATTCTTTCATTATACCTTCGATCATAGAATTTATTGCTTTGAACTATAACTGTGTTTTTGTCTTTCTCTCCCTCTAAACCTGTGAGAGTTTTCACCCCACAGGTATTAAAATTAGGTATTATCAATTTTTATATCTTCAGCACCTAGCACAGTGTTTGGCATGAGACAGGTGTTCAGTAAGTGTTTGTTGAATGAATGAATGGACTATTTTTTTAATGAAGCAAATTTTGTTAGGAACAAAATTAAGTAATAATATAAACGAATTTAAATGGCTCAAATAACTCAAGTAAGGAAACTTATCCACTAAAACACTTTAAAGTCCTTAATAATATTTCAATAATAAAACATTATAGTGTGCAGATTGGCTATTAAGAGAATTTGTTTAGAGACGATGGGCTCTGAGAGACTGAGGGTTCTAGAGGGGAGGGGGGTGGGGGGATGGGTTAGCCTGGTGATGGGTGTTAAGGAGGGCACGTTCTGCATGGAGCACTGGGTGTTATGCACGAACAATGAATCATGGAACACTACATCAAAAACTAATGATGTAATGTATGGTGATTAACATAACAATAAAAAATTTTTTAAAAAAGAGAATTTGTTTATTTAGCATCTCTACCTCTGGCTCTATTTCTGCTGATAGATCTCCCATATTTCTTTTAATACTAAATTTCTCAGACTTAACTGGAGGTGTTCCTTAAGTAATGTGTATCTCCTTTTCTTAATTAAACCACTGTCAATCAAAGAGGAAGGGTGCTGGAGATACATATCTCAGCATTTCCAGGCTGAACTTAACTGCTATGTCCCTGCTTCCCAGTGCACGCCTCACAAATTGGCCAAGTCAGGTGAACCCCACCACCACAAAGTCACAGCAGTCCCTTATCAAGTTTCCCTAGGCCTGCTCAGAATAAGCTTCTGACTCAGGAGCTATCTACCACCATCAGATCTCTACATAAAAAATTATTTTTTGTTTATTCCTGGTACAAAAGCAATATATTTTTATTATAGAAAAATTCAGAAATGTGGGAAAGCAAACAAATAAAATAAAAACCATTCATAATTCTACCACCCAGAGATAACTACTGATCCTTCCAAGCCTTTTTCTATTTGTGAATATTTTTTCCAAAAATGGCATCAAACACCATATCCCAGTTTATAACTTCCCCATTCTATTTATCAATACATTGCAAATATTTTTCCATGTCACTAAATATTCTATAACATCATCTTTAATGGCTAGTTAATAAGGGCTTTGAACACAATAGGTCACTCATTAGCTTTCTGAGAGCTAAAACACAAATGGGATGACCAGCTGCCACTGATCCTTTGTGCAGGGATAGATCCATAACCATCATGGGAAAAGCCACATATGTGAAAATGAACAGATAAAAATTTTGAAGTTTTCCCACTGAATATAAATGAAGAAATGGGTTTTGGTGGCCAGGGGAAAATTGTAAAAAAAAAAAAAAAAATAGGAGATAAATCAAGACTATTCATGTTTGTCTCTTTGTTCTCCATTCAGAACATCACTTATGGAGAGAAACTAGCTGAGACTAAAAGTAAAATAAAGTGCGTCTTCATTCATATTTTGTGTGTTTATTTAGGATCGATACACTGTTTGGTTTTGAAAGGATTTTAGGCAACCATCAATTAGAGTTAAAGGAAAAATGAAACCACAGGAAATACCAAGCACAGATGCTTCCATGCACCTGGGACATACTCTTTTGGATTATTTGGCCCTGAATATGGCTCTAGATTCTCTAATTATAATGATAGCTATATTTATTTAGCCCCATCTCTGTGCCAGGCATGACTAAGAACTTTGTTTCCTCATTTAAAGGTAGAAAAGAACTCTGTGCAGTAGGTATTATAATCTCCATTTTACATATGAGGAAATAGGTTCTGAGAGTTTGGGTGACTTGCCAGTTAGTGAGTGACATAACCAGTTGATGGTATGGACAAAATTCAGATCCAGGTCTGCCTTCCCAAGCCCTTTCTTCTATACTACAATGCAAAGTAATCATTCATGGTAGGCAGAATAATGCCTCCCCCATACACCCCCACCAAAATATCCACATCCTAATTCCCAGAAGCGGTCAATACATTACCTTATATGACTAAGGGGAATTAAGGTTGCAAATGGAATTAAGCTTCAAATCAAATGACCTTAAAATAGGGAGACTTTCCTGGATTATCTGATTGGGCCTAATGTAATCACAAGTGATTAAAAGTGGAAGACAGAGACAGAAAAGTCAGAGGAGATGTGACAACAGAAGCAAGGTCAGAGTGATGCAATGTGAGAACTCAACCTGCTGTTGCTAGTATTGAAGACAGAAGGGGATCATAAACCCAGGAAGGTGGACAGCCTCTGAAAGGCAAGGAAATGGATCCTTCCCTAGAGTCTGCAGAAAAGAATACACCCTGCCAACACCATGTGATATCTATACTGGACCTCTGACTTACAGAATTGTAACATAATACTCCTGTTGTTTTAAGCCATCAAGTTTGTGGTAATTTGTTATAGCAGCGAACAGAAAACTCATACGCCATCATTCTGTGAATGTCTAAAGATCAGATTTGTATTCTTAGAAGACCCACATGCTTAGTACAAATATGGACAAAAGAACTGCCTGCATGTAAAACCATGAGTGTTCCTAGAAAATAATTTTTGATCTTCTTAAGGTCTAGAAAAATGTTGGATAAGACTACAAAGTTCAAGTGACATGGACAAGAGTATTTTTGCCTAAGATAGAAACTACTTGCTGGCTTGCCTGCCTCTGAAATACTGTTTGAAATGTCTGCTTTTAAGAACCACATCCTCATGGATCATCTAGAAAAAAAGTGAATTATAAAGCATCTCTTAATGGCTGAGCTAACTGGCCTGGTGGATATAGTTATTAAATATTGAATCAGAACTTTGGTTGGATGCCATCAAATAGGATTTTGGATTAATAACCAATACTGGACAATAAATTTAACCAATTCAGGAGGCAGCAGATCTGAATTTTAATTCTGCCTCCATCATTTTCTACCTGTGCATACATCACTTAGCCTTTCTAAACCTTAGTTTCTCCATCTGCAATATCGGTTGATATTACCAACTTGAAAGGGTTATTAACATGGATTTAATGAAAATACAGATCAAAAGTACATAGCAGGTGCTCAATAAATACTAGCTTGCTTTCTTCCTATTGGTCAAATACTGTGGAGATTTTGACATTAGCATAGAAGAAAGACTTCTTTTCCTCTCTGCTGTGTCTATAGCAAGAAGGTTATTATACACAGTTTATGAATTGCTAGATTAGGAATTTTTTAAAGGATAAAAAATTCATGCATTCAAGGAAGTATGCCTGGAGGCCCAACTTGAAATCTGTTCCTCCAGCTCTTCTTATGATTTTGGAAACTTCTGATTTCTTGTATTATATCTTTCTGATTCAAAGAGGTAGAGTGATTTTTGTTATCTGTAACTAAACCTTGTCTGATACACAGATACATTAGTGTACCATGTAATATTTAAAATTGAATCCCACCAATCAAGGAACCTTTCCTGCCTACTCTGCTTGTCACAATATTATTTTAATACAGATTCTAATAAGGCATTAATATTTTGAAATTTATGGAAAAGTATTCATACAATGCTGGTCTAATGAATCAAAAACTGAAGATAATTCCTTAAGTTGCTCTTAATTCTTTTATTGATGGGATAGGATGGTGTATAACAGTAATTCATAGCAGACAATTTGCCTACATTTTGCTCCTCGTGTAGTTGTTGTTTGGGGAAAATAGCCTACAATTTATCAAGAAAACTAGAGTAGACTTTTGAAAGAATCAACCAGAATTGGTTGGCAGTCTAGGGTAATAATAACATAAGATTTCCTTAAAGATGAGTAGACAGCACTTTGAGCTCATACTGAAGAAATACATGTCAATTGTGGTAAACGAGGACTTAGGGCTGCTAATTAGAATAGAATCTGAATAATTCCTTCAAGCCATTTTCTACTGGGGACCTTTTAAATTTTATGTGATTACTTAGATAGCTCTCTGGAAATGCAATTATCAAGGCAATTTGTTTTCTTATAACTCCCTTGCACACTCTGTCTACTCTCCCAAACACTTCTACTCAAATCTTCATCTAGGCCCAGCTAGCAAATTCCAGGACAAAGGACAAGTATTAAAAATCACTGAGACCTCTAATTTTTAAAGTGCTTTTTCTGAGAAGACTCAGAGCCACGGAGAATTGGGGAGCTGCCACAGTATGACTCCACCTCCTCACACATTCATGCTGGGCAGGACTTGTCAACACATCCCAAGTTTTCTGGTTTGTGCACAGCCTAAGGTGGCTCCTTTAATCTGCGATGTCCACTCCTTCAATAGACTCAGACACCATCTAAAGGGTCACGCCAAAGTCAGAATCTCCCTTGTGGCCTGTGAGTTCCATGAAGACAAGAGAGTTCTCATTCATATTTATGTTCCTGGCACATAAAACACATTTAATAAATGTTGATAGAACAAAACAAAGCTCAGTCCTGAACTGCATTCTACAGCTGCTCCTTGAACTTTTTCCCATCATGCTATCAGTTCTCATAAGTTATGCTGTTCATTCTCCTATTTCTGTTCTGATTTCACCTTTGAGATGGTTCTTAGACCGTTATCTTTGTCACTCAGCTGCAATTTTGACTCTCTGAGCTGGGGACACTGGTTCCAGATCCCTGAGGAACCCATCCTGATGTGGGCTGCCCCTGAAGTCTCTGTTGGCCCCATGCTGGCCCAGAATTGTCAGAATAAACCAGCAAGTATTCACCTGCAACAGGGGTCAGCATCTCTGCAAATTTCTTGGGTTGAGAGAACTTTCATTTGTGTTACATCATCAAAGAATTTTCAATCTAAAAATAGCCCTTGAACCTCATTTTTCATATCTCCTTGTCATTTGAAGCTGATCCTGAACTCTCCAGCAAGAAAGAGATAAGAAAATGGCAATAAAATCAGACTGAATGAATGGAGTGAGGGTATTTACTGAAGGGTGGCATTGAGTATTTGGAATATAAAAGACAAAAAATTATTGGTGTTACCATTTTTTCCATTCTCAAAATGTTTTGGTGGCTAGAATAAGCTATACTTTGAATTCTCTTAAGAGTAATAAATACTGGGCGCCTGGGTGGCTCAGATGGTTAAGCGTCTGCCTTCGGCTCAGGTCATGATCCCAGAGTCCTGGGATCGAGTCCCGCATCGGGCTCCCTGCTCTGCGGGAAGCCTACTTCTCTCTCTGCCTCTCTCTCTCTCTCTCTGTCTCTCATGAATAAATAAAAATAAAGAGTAATAAATATTAATATATTAGACATAGCTTTATGAAATAAGGGTTCTATCTTCATTTATTTCAAAACACTTCAAAGTCATCATCCGAATATTTACCAGAGTATTATGACATTTTATTAAATGGTGTTAAATATGATTGCTTAATTACTTAGTACTTTTCATTTATACTAGCCAAAAGAGATTATCTTCCACAATTTTGATTTTTTGGAGTCAAAGAATACAATTTTATTTTTTATAATGTTTTAAGTTTTTATTTAAAAATAGTTACTTAACATATAGTGTAATATTAGTTTCAGGAGTAGAATTTAGTGATTCATCACTTACATATAACACCCAGTGCCCATCACAATAAGTGCCCTCCTTAATACCCATCACCCATTTAGCCCATCCCCTGCCCACATCCCTTCCAGCAACCCTGTTATAATTTTAGAATGGACTTTAAATTGGCTATAAACTTGAGTTTTACCCCCATGATTTGTAGACATGATTGTAGGTGGAAACTCTTGGGTATTTACCCTGAAAATGTTATTTGGGGGGTTGCTAGGGATGAATTCTGACTTTTATGTTCACATTACTGACCAGTAAGAAACATCTCGGCTCAAAAATTAGTAGGATATGAAGTCTTTCACCCTATTCATAAGCATCTTGTTCTTGAGGGAAAATAATTTACGCCAAGTCTAAAATCTGGTATTGGTGCTCTGACCCTGTTAGTCCAGCCCTGGGATAGGGTTCAATTCTGTATTACTGTAGCAATAGCTAGCTTTCATTTCTATAGCCATTGACTGCACCTCCTGACCCTGCTAACCATCTCACAAATTCATCTTCTTGCTTAGAAAAATCAAGGGAGGAATGTGGAAGAATAAGTCCAAATCCACCATCATCACTGTACTTTGCTGATGACAGGTCAATGAGGTAACATCCTCTGTGAGGGTCATTGCCTGCAGTGCTAATAAATGCACAACAGCACCGGAACTGCACGACAGCTCGCCCATTCCAGGCTAGAAGAGATTTGGGGCACATAGGCTGAATGATAAGCTCCTCAGCATGTTAGCTAACATAAGCTTAAAAGAGGGATACTTAGGTGAGAAAGAATCCTTATTCTGGGCTGAAAAGCAGAAGCTGCCCAAGAGGGTGTGGGTCAGGGCTGCTCTGATAGGGCTGAGCCAGGCTGCAGCCTGCGGCACAGCAGGCTGGGCTGGGGATGAAGGCTGCTTAGTTGATCTAAGAAAGGCAGTGAATATCGGATGCTGAGTAGGCCAGGCTGCGAGGAGCAAGGGAGCTGGGAAGAGTTGAGCTAAGCTGGGATACAAGAGAATAGGAGAGAGACCTGAGGATTTTGCTGGGCTATGCCAGATTGGGTTATAGGAGAGGAGAAAATTGCGGCTAAGAGACGTGGAGATGAGGTGAAGTAAGGAGACAGATTTGATGGGATGGACGTGGGGTGAGGGGAGAGGTAGGAAGGAGAAATGGGCAAGATGCACCAAACAGGAGGCTTAGCCCAAGTGTGAGCTGGAGACTCAGCTGACAGTTCTACAGCGAAAAGTTAGTGAAAGGATAGTCGGCAGTTATCAGCTGTTTTGAGAGCCGCTAGGAATCAACAGCTAGCTGTGGGAGGGACAAAGACTGAAGGAAAAAAAAAAAAAGAACTAAATGAAAGGAAAAAGTGGAAAAGGGAAAGTGGTGGAAAAGGGCAAGTTGGGAAGGGAGTTATCAGTCTGGTTAGAGCTAGGCTGAACATTCTCTCCTGCCATCCCCTTGGGGTCAACTGCGCCTGTTGCTGTGTAGGCAAAATCAAGGTGAGGAGCCTGGCTCCCCTGTACTCAATTGTGGTTGATGACTTTGGTGGACTGTAATGAACCATGCACACCAGGAAAGGAAAAAGTTAACTGAGGTTGAAAGAAAGCCTTATTTGGCCGTTTTCAAACAAGCAGGTTGATTTGGCTTGTGTGAAGGCAATGATGCCTGATTTGGAGCAAAGCAATTTATGTTGTACCGTTTTAAAATCCATTCTGGCACACTGTGATGAATATGTCAGCTGGCAGCTAAGAACTTGCTGGAATGTAAGAGTCTTTCACCATTTATAATAGACATTTCCCTTTCCAGGAAAGAGCTTTTCTAATCTCTGAAGCAGTGGACCTATCAATTTGCATAAACTATGACATTCTCAGTGAACACATATTTATCATCTACCACTTACTTTCCTACTGTCTTTAAAAAAAAAGGCAGAATCAGTCAGCAGTGAATCAGCACCTTTAAAATCAGTTGTGCTGAGTGAATCTGTTAAGAGTGGCTGGGGGCCATTGTTAGAAGGGGGAGGGGCAGGAATAAAATGATCCTTTTCTATTTCCATGATCTTTTTTATATGTACATAAATGGTTAAGCCACCAATTAGGTTAGATGCTAATTAAATGTAATGTAAAACAGATTATAGGGCTGTTCTGATATGCTTGTTAAAGTATGATTGGTTGCTTATTCCTTACCTAATTCTCATGAGAAAGGATCAAACAGCCCAGGTGAGTTCAAAGAAGCCTACCAACCCCCACCCCCAGGACTTGCACCAGTCCCTGAACAAAAAAAGGAACACTGAGGATCAATAGAGTCTACTCTCAAATCCCTGAAACGCTACATGCACCACCTGCTCACATTTACCCTGTTCTTGCTGCTGTTTATCCATGAGAAAGCCAAGCCTGAAATCCCTCTTGAGGCTAAGACTTATGGAAATGCCAAATGAATTAGATCAAAATTTTACAAATTTGGTTTCATTTAATCATAACTGAGTCTTCATACTATAGACATCACTCAGTGAAATTACAACTCAGTCACATATACCATATACTATAATTCATTAAACTCAAATGAGAAAAAACAAGAAATGGACCAAATGTCATCTTGCTTCAAACCAAACCATAAATCATATTTTGAGTAAAACGTGACAACACCTGGTTGGTTAAGGTGCATACCTAGATTTATTAAAATCACTCCCTTAAAATTAGAGAATATACACACATATATATAATGCTACTACAAAGTTGAAAAGAGACTTTGCAAAGTCCCATCATTGGCAGGGACATTGTATATGAAGGACAAGCATTGTATATATAATCCATCTTATTAAGAGTTACTTTTACCAGCAACATGTATCAAAATGTTAAATGTGTGAACTGTTTGACCCAGCAATGCCATTTCCAGGAGGAATATATCCCAAGGAGATCACTAGTAAAGCACATAAAGATAGCATGCAAGGATATTCATCATGGCTTTCTTCACACAATAAAAAAATTGAAAATAGCCTCATTACCCTCTAATAGGGGACTGGTAAAATGAAAACATCAATGCAATATTATGCAGTCATCCAAAAAGATAATATATACGTAGACATGATGACATAAAAAAACTTCATGTCACATTGTTAAGTAAAAAGAAAGGTATAAAAGAGTATTCGTGGTATGATTTTTTAAATATAAAACAATTTATACTGTGGATGGCAGAATTTCCGTTTTTCAGTACTTTCTTCTTAATTACTTTTTGTTTCATTTTCTACCTAAGTATGTGTTTATTTCATATACTGGGGGGTGTGGCGGGGGGAAATCAAGCTATTTTCATCAGAGGGAAAAAAAAAACCACATTACACTGTATTTCAGTCAGACTGGAATAGTCACCCAGGAAGCCAAATATAGCTCTTGTATGTCTGTCTGTACCTTCTGTTGGAAGCAAAACTGTGGATAAACAGTATCATGGAGAGAATTTGGATGGATGATGTCTAGAATGCAAACCAAAACAGAGGTGAAATACTACGTAAACTAAGGAGGATTCCTTTATCACACTTGGTGTTTGAATTAATTCATTGTGCACATGTGTGTTTATTACTATATTTTCATGGCTAACAAAAAAATAATGTCAATTCAAACGGCAGCAAATAATATAACTACGATTGGTTTTTCTTACATAAGTTTACCACTCCATAAATCTTTGTGTTAATGTGGGAAAATGTGACCTGAACAGATGGACCTCATGCTGTTTTCTAAAATACAAACAGATTTCTGATCTTCTGGACCAGGAAATGAAGTCAGCACTAAAACAACAGACAGTATCATCCATCTCCTAGAATTTCAATTTAAGAAGCTGCTAATAAAAGCAGTATTTCCCTCTTTACAAATACAGCACAGTGATAAATTTCTGTCTTAATGGAATGTGTTCTAGACATAGTAACAAAACACAGTGGGATATTAGTGGTGCTGGAGAAGGCAGTTGACTGAACCCTGAACCACACCAATTTCGGAGAATTCCTTCACTGTGGGTCTTGGCAGGTGGCAGCATCTGGTTCCCTCCAACCTTCATTCTCCAAGTTTCTCACAGAAGGGACATCCCTGAGGACTGCTACTCAGCCTGCTTAAATCTTCATCTCATTAGCCCAAGGGCCCCTTTTCCTTGTGCCTCTTCACAGGAGCATTTTCACAAATAGATTCCCTTAGGCTTGAAGACCCAATAAAAGGCTCTCTGTCAAATAACTGGCAGGGTTTTTTTTTTTTTTTTTCCTGCTCTACCACTTTCTAGCTGTGTGACTTAAGGCTGGGAGGAGGCTGATGGGGCCAGCAGGACTGGGTGTGAGGAGGAGTTGGGGCCAAGGAGGTGGCCCATGAGGCCAGGGTATTAGTTATATAAAGGGAGAATGAGCTGATAATTAAATATTGAGGATAATGGGGGGCCAAATTTCTCATCATCAGAAAGGAAATTTCAAATAGAAAAAGAGTGAAGACTAGAAGGAGCCTTGTGGTATTGTAGGGGAAGTGAAGATATTAAACTCATGGGTTTTAATATGAATAGATGACTAGGTATAGAAATAGATATAGATGTATGTGCATATGTGTTTGTGAGTTTCCTGGCTCTGTCTGCTAAAATGGTCTAAAAGCAATGACATCCCATTATTAATAACCACACCTAGCACCCAGATCTTGCATTGTCTACTAAAAGGAACCATGGCTCCCTGGAGAACTGCTTTTGAAATGACTGAAATGGTTGGGTAAGAATAAGAGAAACAAGATAAGCCTGAAACATCTTACACCAGAAAGTACTCCAAGAATAAAATAGAGATGTCAGAAGAACACAAGAACCGGCTTGAATGGGATTTGAACAGCCAAATCTCTGACAATTTTAGCATCAAAATCAATAATGACAGTGGGTTAAAATCCAATGAATAAAACAGAAATCTACAAGTCCATGCTTATGTAAATAAATGAATTAACAAAAAATAAAAAGAGAAAACTCTTCCTTATAATAAAATACCAACTAATAAATGTAAAATAAATGTGGAACTGGAAAAATTGCCATTTGGCAATCATCATAGTAATAATTTTTTCAAGCAAGAATCATAAAATAAGTGACTGAAAGTTTGTTGAAGAACAGGATGTTTACATAACCTCAAAGAATCTTCCCACAAAATGCTTATTAATTACCAAGGGAAAATTAATAACTTTACAGTGAAGAAGTTATCACCTTAACCAGGTCATCAAAATTAACATCAACTGCAAATCTTTATTAATTAGATACACTGAGAACACAAAATCTCTATCATATTCCTGCCAAAATTGCATAACTTGCATCTAATCATGAAGAAACATAGACAAACCTAAAGTGAGGGACATTCTACAAAATGGCCTGAACTTTGTTTTGTTTTGTTTTAAAGATTTTATTTATTTGAGAGAAAGAGCAAGGGAGAGAGAGAGTACACCGAGCACAAGCGGGGGTGGGGGGTGGGGTGGGGGAAGAAGCAATCTGCCCACCGAGCAGGGAGCCCAATGCTGGGCTCTATCCCAGGACCCTGGGATCATGACCTGAGCTGAACAAAATGGCCTGAACTTTAAAAAATGTCAAGATTATTAAAGACAAGGAAGGAATCAGGAACTGTCACAAATTAAAGATTAAAGATACATGACAATTAATGAAACTCATAATCCTGGATTTGATTCTAGACCAGAAATAAAAAATATTTTTCCAAAGAGTAAACTATTGGAGGGGCGCCTGGGTGGCTCAGTCAGTTAAGCGTCAGACTCTTGATTTCGGCTCAGGTCATGATCTCAGTGTCTTGGGATGAAGTCCCGGCAGACTCCACGCTAAGCAGGGAGTCAGCTTGAGACTTCTCTCTTTCCCTCTGCCCTGCTGTTCCTGCCCCCCCCCCCACACCGCAACACACACACTCTCCCCCTCTTCTCTAAAATGAATAAATAAATTAATTAATTAATTAAATCTTTTTAAAAAGGTAAATTATTAGAACAAATGGAAAATTCTCAATAAGGTCTGTGGATTTGATGGTAGAATTTTAACGGTTAAATTCCTCATTTTCGTTATAATACTGTGGTTATACAGAAGAGTGTCTTGTCTTTAGGGAAAATACTTAAGTATTGAGGGTTAATTAGGAATCACATCTGCAACTTTCAGTCAGTTCAGAAAAAAAGAGAAAGAGAATATGAATGAATGAAAAAACAAATGTTGTAAAATACTTACAAGTGGAGAAAATGGGGTGAAGGATATATGGGAGTTATCCTTCACCCAGAAGTTCCTTGGGCTACACGTGCAACTTCCTTATAAGTTTGAAATTATTTCAAAGTAAAATGTAAAAAAATAAATTGGGGATTACAGTATCTATCTCATAGATAAATAGTTGTTGGGAGAAGTACATGAGGTAATACATGTGGTATGCTTAAAACAGCTAGGTACATAGAAAATGCTAAATAAATGTTAGTAATGATGGTGGTGGTGATAGTGGTGATGTAGTCCTGAACTCACAACTCATCTGAATCAGGACAAGTTGACTCTGGGTCACTTACTTCTTTCCTCTTTTTAGATTTAATTTAGAAACTGATATAATATTTATTTGCTTTTGAGATGCTAACAACATTTTTTTTTAAGATTTATTTATTCAGGGTGCCTGGGTGGCTCAGTCGTTAAGCGGCTGCCTTCGGCTCAGGTCATGATCCCAGCGTCCTGGGATCAAGCCCCGCATCGGGCTCCCTGCTCCGCGGGAAGCCTGCTTCTCCCTCTCCCTCTCCCTCTGCTTGTGTTCCTTCTCTCTCTCTGTCTCTCTGTCAAATAAATAAAAATTAAAAAATCTTTTAAAAAAAAAAGATTTATTTATTCATTCGAGAGAGAGAGCGCGCACAAGGGGGAGGAGCAAAGGAAGAGGGAGAGAGAATCTCCAGCAAATTCTGCACTGAGCATCTGCACTGAGCATGGAGCTCCATGCGGGGCTCGATCTCACAACCCTAAGATCATGACCTGAGCTGAAACCAAGAGTAGGATGCTTAACCGATTGCACCATCCTAGTGCCCCGAGATGCTAACAACATTATTAAACTTGTTTATTGCGTTTAAGTACATAGTGTTCATGCAGAATAATATTTTACAAATTGGTGTCCTCAAGCAAAAAACATGTTAGTAATATTTTTTAAGTAATCAAGATCAAGTTTTTGAAAAGTCATTTTCACCCTTCACTAATTTAGGCACTATTGTGATAATGAGAATATATATCTTTATATATCTACATATACAATGTATCCATTAACGTATATATTTAATATAGGGTAACCATATACAATACTATAATAATATACATAGAAGTAAAGACCATGAGACTTGAAAAAGATTTGGGGAGTCATCTACTCCAATTCCTTTGCAGGTACATCTTTCTCCACTTATGACGGTGTTACATCCTGATAAACCCATCATAAGTTGAAAATATTGGAAGGCAAAAATGCACTTAATACACCTAACCTACAGAACATCATAGCTTAGCCTAGCCTACCTTAAATGTCCCTGCATTAGCCTACAGTTGAGCAAAATCATCTAACACAAAATCTATTTTATAATCAAGTATTGAATATCTCATGTAATTTACTGAATACTGTACTGAAAGTGAAAAACAGAATAGTTGTAAGTATCAGTTGTTCACTTTCATGATCATGTGGCTGACTGGGAGCTGTGACTCGCTGCTGCCGCCCAGCATCACCAGAGAGAACCATACTACATATTGCTAGCCCGGGAAAAGATCAAAATTCGAATTGGAAGTATGGTTTCTAATGAATGCATATGGCTTTGCACCATCATACAGTTGAAAAAATAGTAAGTCAAATCTGTATATCCTCTACAGCATCCCCAACAGATAGCACCGAATCTGTGTGAACACCTACAATGGCAGGAAGCTCACTCCCTTTCAAGGCAGCCACCTGAGAGTCATTCTAATTGTTAGAAAATTATTTTTTAACATTGTGTCAGAATCTTTCTCCATATAATTTCCAGAGGTTGTTCCTATGTATTTCCTCTGGGGTCACTAATTAATTCCCTCTTCCACATGACAACATTTCAATATCAGAACTATTTCCTACCTTCTACATTGCAGGTCCCCCATTATAAGTTTTTTTCTTCTCCAAACTGAAAACCTTCTCTTTTTTTCAATTATTCCATGTGTAATCGTGGTTTTCCATCTTTTCACCATCTTAACCACTCTTCTCTGAACATACACCAGGTTTTATAATCTCTCCTATTCTAGAGATTGTTTCTATGGGAGCAGCCTAGATCACAGCATCTATTCTGGAAGCTTCATGCATCCACATTTATTCCTTCATTCAGTCAATATTAACTGAGTGCCCATGATGTGGAAGGGACTATCTAAGACATTATGAGAGATAAGATTAGGAAGACATAAGCTTTCTCCTAAAAAATGTACATGTTCAGTGCACCTGGGTGGCACAGTCGGTTAAGTGTCCGACTCTTGGTTTCGGCTCAGGTCATGATCTCAGGGTTGTGAGATCGAGCCCCGTGTCGGGCTCTGCACTCAGCCCAGAGTCTGCTTAAGACTCTCTCTCTCCCTCCACTCCTCCCCCCACGCATGTACACATGCTCTCTCTCTCAAATAATAAATAAATAAATAAATGTTTTTTTAAAAATAAAAAAATAAATAATGTACATGTTCCTTTGGGAGAAATAATATATGGTTACAAGTGCCACAAAACAGACACAACAAGTTCTATACACATAAGAGGAAGGAAATTATACAATTAAATATGTATTTGCTTTAACATCAGAGTACTAAAGAACAAAGTTACAGTCATGACAATGCCAGACTGGGCCTATTTTGTTTGTGGATAGTATGAGAATTGGTAAAAAACAGAAGGTTGGGATTTAAACTGTATTAAAAGAGAAAATTCCAAATTAGGAGAATTATCATACAGATTCAGAAGACAGAGAGTTTATATAGTCCATTTACCACTGAAAGCTCTGACAATAGAATGAATAATCATTTGTCCAGAGTGATTTACATGCAACTCTAGAAAGGCAAAATAAACAAACTAGACTATTATACACTAGGCTTATACCAAGGACTTTACATGTAATGTTTTACTTAATCCCACAATAACCCTAACAAGGTAGGCACTAATATTATTCACTCTTAAAATAAGAATTCATGAGATGCCTGGGTGGCTCAGTCGGTTAAGCGTCTGCCTTCGGTTTAGGTCATGATCCCCGGGTCCTGGGATCGAGCCCCGCATTGGGCTCTTTGCTCAGTGGGAAGCCTGCTTCTCCCTCTCCCTCTGCCTGCCGCTCCTCCTGCTTGTGCTCGCTCGCTCTCTCTCTCTCTCTCTCTGACAAATAAATAAATAAAATCTTAAAAAAAAATTCAGTGAAACTCAGCCAGGTACAGTGACTTGCCCAAGTTTACAAGGGTGCTAAACATGGCAGCCAGGCTTCAAATCCAAACCCTCAGCTTCCAGCCCAACTTGAGGCCATCAACTACCCCACAAAGAAATCTCTGGCAAATCTCCAAACACATCCTCACAATGTTCCTAGTGACTTATTTGGAGAAGCCTCTCACTGAACAATCTGTTCCTCCTTTGGCTTTAAGAACACTTTCTACAGGATTCTGTTATAGTCCTTGACATATGGTATCACTCTGAGTTGTATACGTAACACTAACCCCTGAAAAAGTGTTACATTCCAAGAACAGAGATATGTCCTTATCTTTTTCTCCGTGTCCCCAGGTCCTAGGGGCAATACCGGACTCAACAAACGCTACAAGTCCTCTGGCATAGCTGGCCTGCTTTGGAGAAAGTCACCCTCTTAACCAGAGACCACTAATTCCGGGTCTAATTAGTTGTGGTGCTGAGCTCTGGTTATCACATTTCTGCAACCTGACTCTCTCTTCTATCTCCTAATCTTAAATTTAAGGGAATCCAAGAAATAATTTGAGTATCTGGCTTTGGTTCACCACTAGCTTCAGAAGCCTTATTCACCATTGGGATTCTCTCCCCTATTTAGAGCAATGGCTCAGCCAGAGTTACAGAGAGACCAGGGCGAAATAAATGGGAAATTACCTAATATTTCTACTTTCCTTCATCAAGTTCTTAAAGTCAAAGTCAGAGTTCAGTAAAGCTGCTGCTATTTTGGGTCTTAAATAAAAGGAAAAAGATACAAACCAAATGATTTTGATACAGTCAGGAAATGATTAAATGAACTTTAGTAAAGATAGGCATGTGAATTGAGTTCCTATATAACTATCAAATAGTGTTAAGTGCACATAAAGTGCTATATATGTCTACTGGTCACATATAATTCTATTACAGCAATGACTATAAGAGAAACAATGAATAAACAATTTAACCTGTGGTAATGTTATATAAGCCAAAATTTTAAAATTACATATGTATATTAAAATTTATAGGGCAAAATAAAGTTTTAGTCCACAGAAGAAAATAAAAAACTCTGTGACCTCAGCTCATCTTTGACATTTCCTACCAAGTAGAAGGCTATTTCCTGTGTCTAGACTAGAAGGCAGATGGATGAAAAGTGAGAAAGGAGAGATACTGGAGTGATTATCATTCTCCTACCCACACCCAAAACAGTGACCAGCAGACACTGACTGTTGGTGTAACACTTTAGTTACTTGGAGAATCATTGCTAAGTGCAGAATGGCAGAAAAAAATATGTGTGGTGATAACAAGGGTACTTTGCCTGATTCTACAATCAAAATTATTCAGGAGGAATATGAAATAAGAAGGAAGATATAGTGGTGGCCCACAACATCCTGGAACTGTGATTTATCAGAGTGTTTAAGAAATATCATCCATAGTGCAGGTGGCCTTAGCAAGGAAAATGAAATAAAACTCTCCTCACCAATGAAATGTTTAAAAGTGCTCAGAAAAAAAAAAGGCCTGGTTAATGCCAACATCTTTTTCCTCACCAAAAAATTCTAATGCCAAACTGGAAAATTATATTTCTACTCAGGTCACCAGGAGGCAAAAACTCTTCAAGCATCTAATAATTGGGGGGGGGGCGGTGAGAGGGGTGTCTAATCCTCATGATAACCACAGACTGTCAGATTGCTAGATAAGTCAAAAACTGCTGAGATCAGCTAGGAAGTCTGAAGCATGGATAGCAACGCTATCCAAGTTAAAAGGTAATTGGGGGATTCAGCTATCCATTTGAATTAAAAATATTGTGAAAATTAACTTTACAAGCTCCAATTAAACTTATATTTAATAACTGGATTATTTACATCTTCACATATTCTTATTAATTTTGTCTTTGAAAAGACTCTAATTTATGTAAAAGTATGAAAAAAAGGTATGATTAATCAGTCAATCTCCCTTCCAATCTCCCAAATACTATTTTCTCTTGTGACTGAATTTACTAACTCCCATTTCTAATAGGTAAAACAAAAATGTTAGACATATTAATTAAATGAAACCAGTGTGATCATTGCCCCTCTTCAGTTCCTTCAGCCCCTCTACTTACAACGACCCACCCCCTGCTGGAGCTGATTGATAGATCTACCAACACAAATAGACAAAACCTATTAGATCCTATTAGAAGCAGAATTGGTGACTATCGAAATACAATATGGTTCTAAGTTCTACTCCTTAGTAAATTTAATTGTGCTCTCTCACTAGAGAATATTTTTATAATCTTGGGATGGGGAACTAGGGTAGTGTTCTAAATGTAATATCAAGGTGAAAAATCACAAAGATGGACAGATTTGTCTCCATGAAAATTTAAATCTTCTGTGCAGAAAAAAGAAACCGTAAAAAAATTTGTGACTAAAAACAACAGCAACAAAGGGTCAACAACTTCCATATAAAAATGGACTCTTAAAAACTCAAAAAAAATTGGGCAAAGGCCATGAATAGGTGATTCACAAAAAAAGAAATATAAATAACCAACAGACATATGGAAAGATGCACAATTTCTATAAAAATCACAGAAACAAGAATTTTAAAAAGAGTGAGATATCTGTTTTGCCCCTTAAGTGAGGAAAATGGAAAAGTTTGATTATCTCTAGCATGAATGAAGAATCATGCGCTATTTTCTGCAGGGAAAATTTTTACAGGAATTTTGGAGAACACACAACATGCACCAAAATGCAAAGTGTGCATTCTCCTTAATCTACCAATTTCGTTTAGGACTTTATTCTAAGGAAATAATACCATTACACAGAGGTATATTAAAAGAATGTTCAATACGGCATTGTTTTTATTATTAAAGAGTTGTAAAGAATCTGTACTTAAGTGGGATGTTGATTAATTCAATACTTCCATGTGTCAGATGGGAAGATAGTTATGTCTTCTGTGGAAAAAATAACAGAAAAATAGATACAATATGATTCTATTTATGATACACCAAATTTAAGATGCACAATTTTTCACATTTCTAAACTTAAAATGTATCTTACAATTGAAAACATCTTACATTCAATGAAATGTGTCTTTATTTATGAATTTAATAATCTGGAAGGTTTTTTTTAAAAGATTGTATTTATTTGAGAGAGAGAGAAAGAGAAAGCGTGTGCATGAGGGGTGAGGGGGCAGAGGAAGAGGGAGAAGCAGACTCCCTGATGAGCAGAAAACCCCAGGCAGGGCTTGATCCCAGAACCTAGAGATCATGACCTGGGCTAAGGGCAGATGCTTAACTAACTGAGCCACCCAGGTGCCCCAATAATCTGAAAGTGTTTATTCCAAACTAATATTCATGGTTACCTGTGGAGAATAGCCTACTAGAGGGTTTTATTTTCTACTCTGGTATTGACCCCATTTTTTTATAATCAGCTATATTTTAGAATTTATTATATAAAAACAATAAAATTATTCCCATTTGGCTGTTCTAAAATGTTTTTAAACCCCAGGAAGAAAATAATATAGGATAGCTCATCAATACCCCAATAATCATTCTTTTATTTTTGTGGAAAAAGTTACTTTGATCCATAACGGATACAAAAAAATAGTATGTGGGTTTTTTTGTTCTCTTTAAGGTATTTGACCAACCTTATGTGTGCACATTCTTATGAACTTCAATGACATGAATTCCTAATTTGGCTAAAAAGTGGACTTTTGTCATATTTTCTCTATACAAAAAAATACTCTACAAAAAGAATAGCTCCTTTTTAAAAAGATTACATACTAACTAGTTTAAAAATGCTACAGACTACACAGCATTTTAAGAAAAAACACATTCATTAAGTATTTAGAAATTAAATATATCATGTTAAAGGGTTCAAACTGAGTAATGTGTTACCTCTCATAGAGGACAAGCCTCTGTAAATCTGAGTTAAAAATAAATAACTACTTCTTACAACACGATCTTCAATGGAATGTTACATCTAGCAATGAATTTACTAAAAAAGGAAGATGGGAGTATAACCTAGAGTTTAAAATATAATCTTTTATAAAACCATAAAATATGGTAGATTATCTTTCAATATAGAGGGGTGAAATACTGAAATAAATGCCAGAAACTAAAGAAAAAAATACATATATATATTTGACTACATAAAAATTGAAATTTTCTATACAGCATAAAATACCATAAAGTTTAAAAATAATAAAATCAAGAAAAAATTGCAACATATGTAACGAAGTCCTTACTATACAAAGAGCTCCTACAAATAAGAAACAATATAAGCACACCAAAAGAAAATAAGGCTGGAAACTCACAAAAGAAGAGATAAGTATGACCAATACATATATGAAAACATGTTCTTTTTTGCCTATCCAATTGGAAAATACTTTTAAAAGACTGATAGAATCTAATAACCTAATTTTGGTGATAGTATAAGGACATTGACATTCTAATTCAGTATTTATAGTGGTATATATTGGTATACATTTTCTGTAGCACAATCTGGAAATAGTGTTCTTCCAATAAATATTTCATTAATACTTATGTTTAAAATGTACCTACCCATTGAACTGACAATTTCAATTCTAGGAATTTGTTCTAAGAATACAATGAAACAAGTGCACAAATGTTTGTTCAAATATGTTATTTGCAGAATTATCTGTAATAGCAAAAAACTGGAAATACATAAATGTTCATTATTATGGTATTGTTTAAATAAATTATGTTCTATCCATGTAGTGCAATATTATGCAACCCTTAATAATGACATTAATGATAAATTATATAATGCAAATGCAAGATCAATCCACTTAAAATGCATGTATGTTCCCCTAAAAGAAAATCTGTTTACAATGGTTTTCTCTGGTTTTATACATTCCTCTATTACCTAAATTTCTTACGATGAGCATACACTTTATGAGAGAAAAGCCATAGATATTAATGTTTTGAAAAATACATATGTAATCTTTAAGGAGTCCACAAACCATATACCACCAGTATATTTGAAACTACCGGCATTATGATATATCTTAGTCATATTTTCTTCAGATTATAACTTGCTATAAGATTGTTATCTACATATTGTTCTCTTTAAATTTTTCATTAATTCTTTCTGTTGAAACTTCCTTTAAGAACATTTTTTCGTATCAATATAAATTTTACCTCTTTCTAAACTATCTTTGTCTGGAATTAAAATATGTATAAACACTTAATTGCTCAGCATAATACCAAACACTTTAATCCACAGGTTCTGTGGCTTTGGAACAGATGATTGTGAAAATGAATGGTTCTGAAGAGTTCAGAAAAACCAGAGGTGTCCCCCCCCCAAAAAAAAGATGAATTACAAAAAAGTTCTGGAAAAAAGTGTAACTTGTAGCACATGATGGTGTTGAAAACGGATGAGTGTATTTACATGTAAATTATATTTGTGTGCATATACACATACATGTATCCTACAGATGTATACGTGAGAGTTCATATTTCTCACCGTGAGTACTTGCATGTAGGTAATCAAACCTGTTATATACATGCTTTATTTGCACCCCCAAGGGGAGCTACATTTTCCTTCACCTTATCTTCAGTAAACTAGCACCTAACCCATCTACAAAGGTTTTCAGTGTCTGGCAGGCTCCATTCTGGCACCTGCTTTGGAGATGGGCCATTTTTGGCAAAGGTTCAGAGTAGAAGGGCAAGGCAGGCCCCAGCCGGGGAAGTGAACCTACGAAGGCGCTTTAGGCACTTAACTTCAGCACCAAGGACACGGGCAACCCCAATCAAAATCATTTCAGGCGGAATTGCCCTCGGAAACTGCCTCTCTCATGCCGCCCCCAGCCCTCTCCACCCAGTGCTATCTCCAGACCCTCAGTCGTTACTCGGACGCAATCTTTCCATCTCGCTCTTCGCCAAGCCCGGCGAAAGAATGGACGGAGATGCAGGGCCCCACTCGCCCCAACACGAGTCTCCTTCCAGCTGGCCCGCGCGACCCTTCCACCCCCTTCCTCCTCCCATAAGAGGCCAAAGGGGAGCACACAATGTAGAAACTCTTCAGCGCCCAGAGACCGGTCAGGGAGAGTTCCTGTTTCCCTCCCCAGGCCTGGGGAAGCTGAGCGGACTTGCCCTGCGCCTCTAGCCAACACACCTGGCAATAACCGGCCCTTCCACCACTACTCCTTGCCCTCGGCTTTCGTCGGGGAAAAATTTCTACAAAGCATTTATTCTCCATGAAAATCTCAACCCATATAGACGGGCGTACAAGAGTCATAGACATAAGAAAGAAAAATACTAACTCTCGGCTGTTTCTAAAACCAGCAATTTTTAAAGTTTGGATTTGAAACCGTTCTCATGACGCTGCAGGGACTCACCCTTGTTTGGGTGGGCTCCTGGGCCAGAGGAAAGCAACAACCCTAGCCTTTATTATGGAGGCTGGGAAAGGCCTATAGGTGCTATGGTGGCAGAAAACGGGGGCGCAGGGGCCGTAGTTGATGCTAACCCTGCTGACCCAGTGTCCCGGTTCTCCAGGAAAGCAGTGCAGGGAACTGCGGGGACCGCGGCCCTTCTGACGTCCAACAGAGCCCCCTACGAAGGTTTGTGAAGGGGGCGGGGTGCTTCGCCCCGGGCCCCACCCAACCCCAAAAGAGGGGCTCTGCCCCTTAGGTGCCACGGCTAAAAGTGGCTATGTGGGGTTCGGGGTCGGCTCTCACTCCTTTCGGGTGGGGCGGCCCGGCAGGCAGCGTCAAGGTGCCAGTCTGCCGCTGCCGCCTGACTCCGGGGCCCTGTTACCTGTGTGTCACGGCAGGAAGGTGCGCGCGGCGCTCCGCGGCAGGGAATGCCCGCTACCGCGCGCCTAGTCCAGCCTCTACGGCGACGGTGGCCGCCGTGCGCTTCGCCAGGAAAAACGCGGCCAGGGCTGCTGAGGCCGCCAGGCGGGGCGTGGAGGGGGCGCAGCGGGTGCGGACACTGCGCCTGCGCTCGCTGTTGCCCGCCCCCCCAGCGTTGCCCCGGCCAGCGTCGAAGACCGCCAGGGACGCCCAGGATTTGTGCCTGAGCTGAGCGACTTCCCCCTACCCGCGCGATGGGAGGGTCTAACGCTCCAGGAAACTGCCTGCCCCAGACCCCTTTAGCCTACGCCCTTGGAGACAGCAGGATTGAGGCAATCGATTGTCAGCCAGGGTGACGTGGTCTTCTGGAAGGGGGCAGGGAGGCAGCTTCAGTCCATTTCAAGCGGTCTGTTTGTGTTTAAAAGTCGCAAGTCGATGCCTCGATATTTTTTTTTAATATTTTTATTTATTTATTTGAGAGAGAGAATGAGAGACAGAGAGCATGAGAGGGGGGAGGGTCAGAGGGAGAAGCAGACTACCTGCCGAGCAGGGAGCCCGATGTGGGACTCGATCCTGGGACTCCGGGATCATGACCTGAGCCGAAGGCAGTTGCTTAACCAACTGAGCCACCCAGGCGTCCCGATGCCTCGATATTTAAAAATATGTCTAGCGTCCGTAAATCGTGGTTGGGGAAGGGCTTTGGGCATCCCCAAGTCCACCTGACATTTTACCGAGGAAGTCTCTGACGGAGGGGTCTTGACATTGCAGAGCTGGTTCCTGGACTCAGGTTTATATACTGCAATCCCCTACTGAATGAATATAGTCTCTTGGAAACAGAACTGGTCATAAAAGCAATGGTCTAGATAGGTCAAGAGGACAGGCAGGGAGGCTGTTACTTCCCTAGGCCAGGTAAGAAAGAGCGAGGCCTGAACCAAGGTGCTAGCTGTGGGAAAAGATAGAATGTGACTGCTGGTTTTTCTTCTGTCTCTCCAGATCCACTCTCCACCTTGCTCTGACTCAGGGCTGACCTTTATGGACTACATCAGTTGTTCTATGACTTTCACTTGGTTTTGGCCAATGGGAGGCATCTGCAGGAGATCGCAAGGCAGGATAGTATTCAGGACCTCCCCCTGTGTCCACCGAGGGCCAGCTCTGTTAGCAGTGGCTATATTCTTTATCTGGAAGCCATTACTCCAATCCTGCGGTCCTCTCCTATAGTTCTCTCTGGTTCTGTACCACTCATACTGCCCTTGCCCCTTCAGGAATGGGGCTGGTAATGGCTCACAGAAGTTTCCTTTAACCCTTCCCACTTCTTTTAAAAAGTACCTTCCTTAAATTCTCCTCAACCACCCCCTGGGTGTACCATGACATCTTTTCCCTACCATCTTTTTCCTACCATTCCAGGACACTGTAATAGATTTTACTTCACTGTGGTTGGGAAAATTCATGAGAAAACAAAACAAAAAATGTAAAAGAAAAATGGGGCTTTTAAAAGGTGAGATGTCTCCCAAAGTCATCTTGACAGTTCCCTGGGCTCTAGGCAGCCAATCATACAAGGTGGTCTCCCCAATGGGTTCCCCAGTGTGAGTGACAGTTTGAATAGACTCAAGAAAGGAATTCAGACCCCCTGTAACCAGTGTGTTCACAAAGGAGCTAGAGATCATCTGAGTGTCCAGCATAATAGAACTTTTGGATGCCTCTTGATGTAAAGAGACAATCTAGATCTTTATGGAGCAAGTGCTGGTGCTTTCCCAACTGCAGCTGGGCTGCTTTTGAATGAGTCAATATTCTTAGGACACTTAAAAGAGCCCTGGGCACAGTGTCTGAAAAATGTGTTTATGAAGGAGTTGCTGAGTGAAGCAGTTGTCGATGAGAGTCTCTGGCTGTTTCTGTAGAAAACCCAAAGAATATTCCCAAAGCGGGCGGGGGGGCGGGGGGGGAGATATAAATGGCAATAGAGTAACATCATTACATCAATAGAGTAACCCTAGCACTCCATATCAGCTTGGACCTGACCGTTTCTCTGGCTTGTAAAAACAATCAGATTGGTTTAACTAGTTTCTTTCCCCACTCCCCTTCAAAAAACAAACAGACAAAGCAAAACAAGGCACTATTGTAGCAAAACTTAACCAAAGGGAACCCTAGGAGTAGCTGTTGGCAAACAGAATTAACATTCAAGCAAACACACTATTTGTACTGAATACAAATGACACCAGAACAGAAAATTTAACGTGTATTTTCAGTCTTTCACCCTTTTGAAGAGAAAGGTTCCTTTGTTGTTCAGAAAACAGCCTTGGCATTAATTGCACTGATCTAGATAAGGAAAAGAGGTACAGAAGCAGAGGAGCCTCAGAAGGCTACAAAACTCAGCCAGATTTTATGTTTCTCTCGGAAGAAGGGGTTGGGGGAAGAGAGCCAGAAAAGTTTTGAGTCTGGAAGTGAGAAAAACAAAGATGTAGAGTGAGCCAAGTTTAGGAGAGAAGGTTTCTGAGAGATTTGAGAGAGTAAGACTAGGGAGTTAGCATAGCTGCCATTCTGAATGACACTGAGAGACACTGAGAAACAGGGGAAAGGATTTTTAGATGTTTTGTTATAGCTAATAAATGGAATTCTTTTGTTCATTGAGGGATTTTTCTTGCAAGTGTCAAAAACTCAAACTCAAACTGACTTAAGAAAAGGAATATTTGGGGCGCCTGGGTGGCTCAGTTGGTTAAGCGACTGCCTTCGGCTCAGGTCATGATCCTGGAGTCCCGGGATCGAGTCCCGCATCGGGCTCCCTGCTCGGCAGGGAGTCTGCTTCTCCCTCTGACCCTCCCTCCTCTCATGTGCTTGCTCTCTCATTCTCTCTCTCTCAAATAAATAAATAAATAAATCTTTAAAAAAAAAAAAAAAAAAAGAAAAGGAATATTTGTAGCTTAATAATTGAAAAATCCAAATCTGGATAGATGCTTCAGGTATGGCTGGATCCAAAGTACAAACAATGTCATCAGGATATGGTCTCTATTCACTTTGACTTCAAAGAGTTTATTCTCATTTAGTGATTTCTGCCCACCTTTCTCCAGTGTTCAATTTATGCCATCCTTATAGCTGACCATTCCAGTAGAAAAAGAGCATTTACTTCCATGTAGTTCCAATAAAATCTTGGGATTATGTCTCATTAGCAAATTCTGGATCATACACCAACCATATGCCTTAGTCTGGGGACAAAGAATGTGGGACAGCTCATTCTCCAAAGGAAAATCAAGGTTCTGTTATCAGAAGAAATCATATAGTGATGAGCAGGTGAAAAAATGACATGTATACTACAGATATCTCTCAAAGAAACTTCAGTTAAGATTCATATTGTTTTTCAATTTTTTTTATATTAGACAAGTGCTTCTTTTGAAAATGACATCATGTTGACAGAGGAAAGCAGCTGAAATGTTCTTTCAACCTAAAAAATAAAGTGTAATGTCTTGCTGTTCCTATAGAAAGAGGTACCAGAAAAGATTTTTTTTTTAAAGATTTTATTTATTTATTTGACAGAGAGAGACACAGCAAGAGAGGGAACACAAGCGGGGGGAGTGGGAGAGGGAGAAGCAGGCTCTCCGCTGAGCAAGGAGCCTGACGCAGGGCTTGATCCCAGGACTGTGGGATCATGACCTGAGCCGAAGGCAGCTGCTTAACCGACTGAGCCACCCAGGCGCCCCAGAAAAGATTTTTTAATGTATTTTGTTCTGAGTTTCCATATACACACAGCTTTTATGTAAGTAAAAAGGCCCATTTTCTAATCCTAGAAAACAATTCAGATCCCTCAAAGCCCAAAGAAGTTACTAGAGTTTCTGATTACCATTGTGGAAATACTTGCTTCTCCCATCAGCACCACTACAACTTAACTCTCGTAATCAGACATAAAGCTCAGTACTTGTAGCACTTTGGCCTAAACAACTAAGATTTAGTTTGTATACCCATACAGGAAGGCACAGAGTAACACCCTATTTTAGGAGCTTCAGACTTTTATCAGCCTCAAGTACCTGGCACATCACCACATATCTTGAAATAAGTGAGGCAACTTGCTATCACAAAGTATAAGCACTTGCCTTGGTCTTCAAATTATGTATAAAATGAAAGGCACCAACCATTAAGCACAGCTATCTGTTTTTCCCCAATCAATTCTTTGTTCTACCATTTACTACTCTAGTACCACATTTGTTCACTTCACCACTTACTAGCTCTGTGTTTTAGATTTTTATCAGGTAAGGGGATAATAATTACTACACAGGGCTATTGTATGGATTAAATTCATTAATACATGCAAAAGGCTTAGGACAGTGTCAGGCACCAATAAGCACTAAATGAATGTTTGCTCTTATGATAACAGAGGTCAAAAAGTAAATCCTTCTAGATATGTAAAATGAGTGGAAAAGTCTAGATGGTGAGTAAGTCTGAAGAACATGCTGTATAGGAGAAGAGTTGCTAATTCAGCTTCAGAGACCATAAGGAAATGTAAATTCAGTGTTAAAAGATTTTAAGATTTTTTAAATGGGGGTAGAAATCTTGATTTTTTTTGTGTTAAAATTTCTGATTATTAAAAATGCAAAATTGTAGGGGCGCCTGGGTGGCTCAGTCATTAAGTGTCTGCCTTCGGCTCAGGTCATGATCCCAGGGTCCTGGGATCAAGCCCCACATTGGGCTCCCTGCTCGGCGGGGAGTCTGCTTCTCCCTCTGCTTCTCCCCCTGCTTGTGTTCCCTCTTTCACTGTCTCTCTCTCTGTCAAATAAATAAATAAAATCTTTTTAAAAAATGCAAAATTACATTCATGATAAAAAAAAAAAAAACACCCAACAAACTAGGAATAGGAGGAAACTATCTCAACATAATAAGGGCCATATATGAAAACCCACAGTTAACATTATACTCAATGGTAAAAGACTGAAAGCTTTCCCTCAGGAATAAGACAAGGATGCCCACTGTCACCACTTCTTTTCAGCATAATACTACAAGTTTTAGCCAGAGCAATTAGGCAAGAAAAAGAAACAGTATCCAAATTGGAAAGGAAGAAGTAAAATGATTTCTGGTCACAGACAACATGAGTTTATATGTATAAAACCTTAAATACTCTACCAAAGAAAACTGTTAGAACTCATAAATGAATCTGGCAAAATTGAAGGATGCAGAACGAATGTTTAAAAATCAGTTCATTTCTATATACTAACAACGAACAATCTAAAAAAGGAAGTTAAGAAAACAACTCTACTTACAATAGCTTCAAAAAGAATAAAATCGTTAAGACTAAACTTAACAACAGTTAAGACAAAAGATTTATACACTAAAAATTATAAAACATTGCTGAAAGAAATTAAAGACGCAAATAAATGGAAAGACATCCCATGTCCGTGGACTATAAGACTTAAATTTACTAAGATGTCAATACAACCCAAAGCGATCTACAAATTCAATGCAATCCCTACCAAAATCTCAATGATGTTTTTGCAGAAATAGAAAAATCCATCCTAAAATTCATATGGAAACTTAAGGAATCCTGAATAACCAAAACAATCTTGAAAATGAAGAACAAAGTTGGAGGTCTCATATATCCTAATTTCAAAACTTACCACAAAGCTACAGTAATCAAAACAGTGTGGTAGTAGCACAAGGAAGGAAATTCTGATCCTTGCTACAACATGGAAGAACCCTAAGGACATTAGGCTAAGTAAAACAAACCAGTCACAAAGGACAAATACAGCATGAATCTACTTACATGAGGTACCTAGGGTAGTCGAATTTATAGAGACTGAAAATAGAGTGGCAGTACCAGGGGCAGGGTAGGTGGGAGAATGGGGACTTAATATTTAAGGGGTACAGAATTTCAGTTGGGGAAGATAAAAAGTTCTGGAAATGGAGTGTTGATGGTTGCACAACAATGTGAGTATACTTAATGCCAAACCAAAAATAAAAAATCACAGGAGGAATCACCAATAGGGAGAGCAAGCAGATGCAACAGGGAAGATTATCTTTGGCCCTACTTGGTTCTCACCGGCACTATGGATCCCCATGATGTCTCACTATGATCCCCAGAGAACACCCAACCAGGTAATTTGCCTGAAGCTTTCGGCTACAAGGTTACTTTGCTGCTACCATGACAACCCTCTAGCCGGACCAACTAGCACCATCAGCTACTTTCTGTATCCCTCACAGTGCTTGCAGGAACCTCTGGATCCCTTCCATACCTTATAGGAGTATCAATAAAGTCACAGTGTCAACTTAGCTCTCTCTCTATCTTGTCTATGTCACACTGTATTTGGATTTCACTCTGTTTTCATCATCCTATGTTGGTGCAGAGCCACCCTGTGAGGCCTTCTGCTCCCACATTTTGAAATAGAGTGTAGAACCCAAGCCCCTCTACTTTCAGCTTTCTCCACAGTCTATTTAATAATAGCCATACTGGAATTTCTGCCAGGAAGGTTAAAGTCACAATACAAGAGTCTGCCTGCTTACTCCCACTCTCTCTCTCTCTTTCTTCTCTTTTGTCCACTCAAGTAGAAAATCGAACTTTGACTCTTTTTTTTTTCTCATTAAATTCCTTTTTTAAGAGTCCTAATCTTCCCCACCCTCATAGTTGGTAGATACCTTTGGCTGACTGGAGAGGTCATAAACATAGAAATGCAAAAAAAAAAAAAAAAAATTAAAAGAGCATTTGGGTATATTCTTTTAAATTAAGTAAAACAGATGATTTGGGCAAAAGGGAATATAATTGCTCATGTAACTGAACAGTCTGGAGTTTCAGGCCAGACTTAATCCAAATGCTGAAATGATGGAGTCAGGTCCCAGTTTCTCACTGTTTCTCAAATCCACTTCTTTATCATTGGCTCTATATTTGACAGGCTTCTCCCCTTGAAGTTTCAAGATGACCAGCAGAGATGCCAGGACCCATATGGTTCCCTGTTCACGTGAAAGGAGGAAGAGCACTTTCCTTGTCCAACTTGCTGAACCAAAGTTCACATCTTAGTCTGATTGCACCTGTGTTTATTACCTTAAGATAAACACCATATCCCATATCTTATATCCCATTCCTAAAGCAGAAAAGCGATGCGTCAAGCTCCCCTGAAGCCTGTGGACCATAGGAATAAACATTAGATTCTATTACCAAGAAAAGGGGGAATGTGTGTTGAGTGGCCAAAGACAGCAATGTCCACTACCACTGATGTCTTCCAGATCTGATTCAACCTGCTGCTCAACAAGTACTTATTGAACAAAATATTTTTTTAAATGCAGAACAGAAATATCTTAATCTTAGCAACTCTTCCTCTCAGTACAGATCATTTCTGACTCCTGATTCTTGTTCTGGGAAATTTCTTTCTAAATAATATCCTAGGGTCTGCACTTCATACACCCAAACCCACCTGTCTCCTGGGAGTCCTGGGCCACTTCTCCCATCAGTTTCTGTTCTTGCCCTAGGCCTTGGTCTGAAACCTGGGTGGTTCCTAATCAGGAGCCAGCACCCAGCACCACCTGTCGTGTGTGCAGGCTGCCAGTCTGTGTGTCCACATCTCTTTAATGATCATTAAAGTGGTTCATAAACCACCTTACAGCCCAAACAGAGGTTACTCTAATTTTTATCACATTGATTATTATTACATATAAAAATATATGTAATATATTATTATAATATATAATATATATTATTTATTTTATATATTAATGTATAATAAACATATATTTATTGATATATGTAACATATTAATAAAAATATATATTGTATGGGTCTGTGCTTAGATTTGACTGTGCAAACCCTCACAAACAAAAGGAGTGGGTCTGCTGGGAGGAGGGAGTCACCAAGGCTAGACCCCATGGAAGTACTGAGGGTATAGGTGGGTCGTCTGGCTTCCCACTGATCGTTATCACATATATTTTAAATACCTGTTGTAAGCAATCACATCTCAAGTTTTAAAATGAAAAATTCTTTGAGGATTAATGAAGAGAGAAAAGAAATATATTTTGCATATATTTCTCACAAGAGAGAAAAGGAAGTGTAGTGGCAGTTTGCTGTTGTTCTTTGTGTTTAGAGAGGGACTAGAGGGGTGAGCTGGCAGAGGGGCAAAAGTAGGAAGCCAGGGTAAGCCACCTCTACCCCTAGTATTTCCACTGGGCCTAGCCTTGGTGACCCTCACCTTCCAGCAGACCCCCCTCCTCCTTTTGTTTGTGAGTGTTTTCACAATCAAATCTAAGCAGAGAGACCCATATATTACATATTATGTGTAGAAATAATCAATGTGATAAAAATTAGAGCAAACTCTGCTTCAGCTGTAAGGTGGTTTATGAACCACTTTAATGATCTTTAAGGAGATGTGGATGCACAGACTGGCCACCTGCCCACACAGCAGGTGGTGCTGGGCAGGACTCCTGACTAGAGGATGGTAGACTTGAATTCTATTGTTAGCTCTGCTCCTCGGCAGCTGTTTGCTTGAACAAATCAATTAACCCCTCTGGACCTACCAGTTCCTCAACTCTAAAATAGCAGGGTTAAACTTGACGTTCTCTAAACTCTTTTCACCTCCAGCATTCTAAAATTTTCTAAGAAATCCATTTTGTTTTTAACAGTTCCTGAATGAGAAGTTATCAGCTCCCGCTTTTCTAGAGCAGGAAAGATCACAAAGAAATACTCATTCAGGCTGAATGGGATTAAGGAAGAGATGTAGTGCAGATAGGGGGCTGCAGAGTGATCAGGATCATGAAGGACAAGTTTCCTATAGTGGGTCCTGACTCTCCTCTAAGGAGTCTCCATGTACAGCCTCAAGAAGCTATGTGGACTGAACTACAAGAATCCCCATGCTCTTTGGCTGAGGAGAGGTTGCATTTTCCAGGTTCATGGGATTCCCTTCTTCCGAAGTTCCTCCAAGGATCTAGGCCTCACTCCCACAACCTCTGTTTTCTGGAGGAGAGCTCTAACTAGGGTGAAGCATCCAAGGTTTTCTCCTATGACATCTAAATTAAGATGACAAATAGAAAGCATGAAGTAACCTCCACTCTCTCTCAAAATCTCATGAAAACAAGTAGGAAGGGATTTTTTAAAAAGGCATAAATCCACAAAGACAAAGAGAAAAGGAGACAAAAACAACTACATTTTGGAAGTTAGAAAACCCTTGAACAAGCCACAACTGGCTTAACAGCCTCTAGTAAAATAAATCCTAAATCAATGATGAAAGATAAGAAGCAGTCTGATTTACACTGTAAAACCCAAGGGGCTCGTGAATTGACAGCTCCAGGTACCTCTGGAAGTGGGGCTGAAGTAAGGAGTTGAGATAAAAGAGATTGACTGAAAGTTCTTTTAAGAAGCTCTTAGCCCTCAGATGCCTTTCCCAATCCACACAGCAGGAAAACTACCTCTCTCCAGCCCTAGTGGGAGGCTGGAGGCCTTTCCTCCAAGAGTGAAGAGGAATGTTCTCTGGAGAAGGAAAATCTAAGGGTCTACACTGGCAGAATCAGGCACAACTGAGGATAGGGTAATCCATATGGAAAACAGGAGGATATGAACATTTACATACTGAATAGTGAAACTACCGGGCCTCTTCTCCCTCTCGGCTCCCAGAATACTGGCAGCCAGGCCTGTACTGTCCAGGAGACTGGAAGATCTTCCTCTGATCATTTTGAAAAGCTCAAGAGAAAGACTTCAAAATTCTGACATAGGGATTTACTAACCAATTGGCCCTGCTAGCCTGTTTAACAGTGAAATCCACCATTGACAAGCCCCAAACCATGTTCTCAGAGGCTCCAGTCAGCTTTTTATGCCCCATCTTAAATATGAGCAGAGGCCAAGGATCACCACACATCTAAAGAAAACCTCAGAGAGACCAAAACAAACAGATAAAGATAACTTTGAAGAAACAGAGCCTATTCAGGGGAGGAAAAAAGTTTTTTGATTATCAAAGTTCTCAGGTGGATATTACATCATTGAAAGAAGAAAAGAATGTATTTATCAAAAGGGATTTAGGGGCACCTGGCTGGCTCAGTTGGTTAAGCGTCTCACTTAGTTTTGGTTTTTTTAAGAATTATTTATTTATATGAGAGAGAAACAGAGAGACAGAGAGAACAGAAGCAGGGTGAGGGCAGAGGGAGAAGCAGACTCCCCACTTAGCCGGGAGCTCAATGCAGGGCTTGATCCCGTGACTCCAGGATCATGACCTGAGCCGAAGCCAGACACTTAACTGACTGAGCCACTCAGGCGCCCCTTAATTTTAGATTTTAATTGATTTCGGCTCAGGTCATGTTCTCAGGGTCCTGGGATTGAGACCCGCGCCCTGCTCCACACTCAGTGGGGAGTCTGCTTGAGGATTCTCTCCCTCTCTCTCCCCTCGCTCACATGTTCTCTTGCTCTCTCTCCCTCTCTCTCTAAATAAATAAATATTTTTAAAAGGGGATTTATCAAAAGGAAAAGGGTGTACTTATACAAAGGGAGCCTTAAAATTTTAAATGTGATAGTAGAAATTTTTTTAAAACTTAATAAAAAGACTGAAAGAGCCAGTCCCCCACGATATGGAAACAAAAGGACAAAAGATGGAATACTGGTAAGAAAAGATAGGAAAATTAGAAGGCAAGACAATCTGAAAAGGTAAGAAAATTAGAAGACCTGCTCAGGAAGTCCAATATCCAAATAAAGAGTCCAGAAAGAGAGAACAGAGAGCACAGAGGGAAGGGAATAATTCTTGAAATAATTCAGGACAATATTCTAGTTTACAGATTTAAAGGGCCTATAGAGTACCCAGCACAGTACTCTAAAATAGGCTCTCATCAAGGGATATCTTAGTGAAAGTTCAAAACCCTGGGAACAAACAGAACATCTTCTAGCTTCTAGAAAGAAATGAATAAAAAAATTTAAATAGGCCATATTAAAAAAATCAGGAATCAGAATTTTTGAGCTTCTTAACAAAGCAGCTCTGATGTGTTCAGAGCTTCCAACCAAATTTTCAATATTCCACTCTTAAATATGAGTTAAAGACAGAAGCCAAAGAAAAATTGTAAATGATGATAGCAGAAGACTGATCCCAATCTAAAAGTCTAAAACTCCCTCCCCTCTCCACCACTCCCTGAGCAGCCACTGGGATCTTAGATGGATCCAGAGCCAAAGACCTGCCTGGGAGCCTTCCCTTTATTCTTCCCTTAGGCTCCATCTCTGCAATAACCACCCTTCTGTATTTGTTGTCCCATTCTCTCTCTCTCTCTCTCTCTCTCTCTCCCCCTCCCCCCCTCCCTCTCTTTCTCTCTCTCTCTCTCCCTCTTTCTTTCTCTCTCTCTCTCTCACTAGCTTGATTTGAGGGGTTCAATCATGCTGCTTTTCTTGATAGCAAACATTATTAATTATGGCTCTATCTAGGAAATGGGCAAAGATCCCAAGAGCTCAGGCTTTGACAGTAGGGAGCTGCACTTCTTTGTGGACAAAGAATCAGACTGGATTTAATGACAAGTTCTAAATTGGTATAAGACTTTCCCATTTCCTTGAAACATAATGCTCCATTGATTGCAAGCTGAGTCATATATTGAGCCTGCTTCTCACAGTCAGCGGCAAGTGTAATTCCTGAATGACTCCCAGAAGACATTTATAGATTTTTCAGTCTGTTGAGTTATAAAAAATACCCAAAGTCTTTTTTTTTGCCTGAAGACCTTTAAATAAATTTTGATCTCAACAGCTAAGTCATTGAACATAATTATATGCAACACACTGGGAGTAATCTGCATAGAAGCAAGAGTTGAGGTAATGAGGTCAGAAGAAATATCAAGTGTGAAAGAAATAAAGAACAGAAGACTGAGGACTAGAGTTTCACCTTCCAGTTTGCTCTTATTTAAGAGACAGAAGAAAGAACCATTCACAGAAAGAGAGAGGGCAAAGATGGGAATAAGAACTTGGTTAGCATACCAGGACAGAAATTAAAGAGATTACATGAAGAAAGGGTGGAGGGCAGAGCAAAATATGGTGAGGAGGCCAAAGAAAAGGGATGTGGCAGACCCAGTCAGTGCTCTATCCAGATAGCCTCAGGTCTTACAGGATAGGATGCCTGACTCCAATTGTCTAAGGGCCTTTGGCTGCCCCAGCAGTGTCTAACCAGAAACACTGGGGAATTGATGCTTCCCTGTCCTCACACCAATGCAGCAACCCCCAACCAATGACTGACTAGAGTTTATGTATAAACACCCCCATCCCACACCCCTTAGGATAACTCTGAGCCCATGCTCTATGCTGAGTCTCAGAGTGCCCAGGCAAGATTAAGTTCTAGTTACAGTGGTAACTGACTTGAGAGGGCACCATTTATTGACTTCCTTCCTTTTTCTTTCTTACTTCCCTACACTCCTACTGGTCCTTCCTGGCATCATCTCCAAAAGACTGGAATGAGAAGAGGCCATTGATAAGATAGCATAAGGGTCCTTGAAAGATCAAGGTCGGTAGAATGGAACAGGCAGAAGTCATACTACTGGATTCTAAGGGGACAGTTGGAAATGAGGAATTGGAGACAGAAATAGAAAATAACTCCTTCCTGAAGTGTAACATTTAGGTGAGGGAAGGAGAAATTATTAATGGGGCAATGGGTTTGGGCCAAAAAAAAAAATTGGCGTTTGCATCTATCTAGGAGAGATCCAATGCATATTTCTTAGACGTTTAACTCTAGGGCCATTTATGTCTTCCTGGAAGCTTCCCTCCCTTTCTAGTTTCACTTTCCACCTCTCTTCTATTTTTATCATCTCTTTGGCTAGCTTCTCTTCTTTGCCCAGACTTAAGTGTTTGTTTTCCTAAGGATTCTGCACTTGGCCCTCTCCTCATCTCTTTCTACACTGTCTCTTTGGTAATCTCACCCTCTACCATGATTTGAATGTCCACCTATACAGTACTGATTTCCTAAATTTGTATCTTTAACCCAGACCCCTTTCCTGGGCTTCAGACCCATGTACTCAACAGCCTACTTTATAATTATTCCTATCTATCCAGCAGGCACATCAGATTAATCATGCAAAAATTGAACTTGCCATCTTCTCAATTTCATTTTTTCTTTGCATTTGATTGGTAGAGGTACTACCATTTATCCAGTTAGGCATATCAATCAAATGCAAAGTGGGACTCATCCTGAACCTGACTCTCTCTCTCTCATCACCTTAATCCAATCAATCATTAAGTTGAATAAGTCCTTTCCTTTTCTTTAACATCTCCCAAGACTACCCATTCCTTCCATCTCCACTGTTCTTGCCTGAGTTCAGGCCATTATCATCTCTTGCATGGACCATAAAGGTCTCCTAAATGGTCTCACTGCTTTTAGTCTTAACTCCTTCAGTACATTCTTCACACTCCTGCCAAATAGATTTCCTGCCACATAAATCATTTCCAGGCCTTCATGTTGTGTGTGCGTGCGTGCGTGTGTGTGTGTGAGAGAGAGAGAGAGCCTCTTCAGAGGGGTGAGAGATGTTCATGGTCAGAGTTAGGGAAAATTGTGCTAAGGACCCAGTCTGAAAAATATCAGACTTCTGGGTCCATTTGCATTTCCCTTGCAGTAAGTTCAAAACAAGAATCTGCCGACTATCACTAAAGATAATGACTCCATTGGAATTTTTCCCTGGGATCAGCCCCTGTGAATCAGGATAGAGATAGGAAAGACATCCCCTGGTATTTTTCATCTATTGGTGATAGCCACCAGCAGAGGGCCCAAGGTTAAGAAGTAGAGCTGAATGAGGGTCATGATATAAACACAGAAAGTTCAAGGTACAAGAGCCCTTCTAAGACAAACATCTTCAAGTTTAAGGCAAAGGCCAACGTGGCAAGCCACAAGAAGGGCATTTCTTTCTCTTAGAAAATTCTTACCTAGAAAGTTTGTTCTGGACTAGGGAGGGAGACATTCTCATCCCAGCTCCCACACAGGTCAGCAATTACATCTCCTAAGACAGTGGTCTTCAACTTGAGGCATGTGCAGCCCTAAAAGCCCATGAAGACTTTACAAGGGGTTCAAAGTCAAGATAATTCTAAGAGAATCAATTTTCAGATCCTCAACTTCTTATTTCTTTTGTTCTAAATGATTGCTGTGGGTTAGTATCTTGCAGGTTCTCTTTTCCTACCTACTGTTTTACAGTTATCCTTCTCCCTCTTTCCAAAAGAAAGGCACATTCCTCACCCATCTTGGATCTCACAGTGGTGCACCAAAAAAGAGTGTGCATGTGTTGTGGAGGATTTGATGTTTTGGTTTTGGAGCTGAGAAAGTGAACCACTGGATAACAAAACTTTCTGTCAGCCAGATGTTTCCTATTCTTCCTTCAACAAAATTCAAGTTATCAGCTGATCATCTCAACAAAGAATAATTTTGTATATTATACTGTTAGTTTTGGGCCTATAACTTAAGAGGGCTTTGAAGCACTGAGTGATATTTGCTTATAACAAATGCCTTCCATTTCCATCATCTTATTTATATAAATAAGATTTCCCAATGCTTACTTATATATAAACAAAGAATATGATTGATGCTGAATGCTGTCTTATTCTAGCAATAAGTAATTTGCAGCCATGCATTTCTGAACCAATTTTTTAAATAGCCCTCCACCTCATTAATAAACTTATTCTGATAAATTTTAATTCTATGTTTAATATTACTTATCAAAGTTTGTGATATATTTTTGTTGTTTTGATCAATTATGTACTTATATTAATTGTAGTGATAACTCAATCCAAAAGAAATGTTTAAATAATTAAAGTCTAATGGTCATAGCAAATGTTTTTAAATTCCACTTCAACTTATATACATGACTTTTGTCACAGGGAAGTATAAAATTGTGATCAATAAAAGCCTTTCAAGAATAAAATATATTAGAATAAAATTCTGTGGAGGAAGTAAAATGGAATATAAGTTAAAGGAGGAGAAAAAGAATGATGTAAAATTTCCTGCTGAAAAAGAGGTGAATCATATATTTTAAGTGGATATTGGTTGAAGGAGGGTATTGCTTTGGTATTTAGATTCCACTGGATTCATTTTTAAAAATTATGTGACAGTTTATTTTAAAATGCCAATATTTACAAAGTACCAGAAAACATATCCTTTGCAATGATTAAACTTACGATAAACATTTTAAAGATCAACTTAAAAATATGCAAGGGGATACACAGTTTTCAAATTCTTTGGGGGAACTTACGAGCAAAATTGTTTGAAGACCACTGAGTTAGGATTCTGCAACTCAAGCCAATTTTGGTCTGTTTTGTCCTAAATTAACCGAGACCACAAAGGCACCACGGTAAAAGGGCTCCTGGTCCTGATAACTGCTCATTAGTCCTGAGGATAAACTTCTTAGCATTGAGCCAGGCTCATAAAGCTCTATCTGCCTATTTCACATGCCATCGGCTTCATATTTGGCCAGCCACCTCTCTTCCCCCTTACTTTTCACTCCGCCTCCTCCGTGAAGTCCAAACCAGAGCTATATACAGGATCCTTGCAATTCCCCAAAACCTCCGTCACATTTTATACCTCAGGGCTTTGCTCAAGCTGCTCCCTCTGCCTGGAATGCCCTTCACCTCTCCCCTCACTTCCTCATCTCCATCCAACAGTAAATTTCTCCCACAAACTGTCATCCATAACTGACCCTTAATTTAGGATGACCTACCATCCAGTTTGCTCAGGACTGAGAGATTTTCTTGGAACGAGGGACTTTCAGTGCTGAAACCAGGAAAGTCCCATCCTGGTTGGCCACTCTACTATTTTATGTGCAAGGGACTCACAGTTGGGGTTGGGCAAAGTGACCCCAACTTTAGGTTGTTAATTTATGTCTTCTCCCTTCTGACCGATTTCTCACCTGGGGAAGACAATCACTCTTCCATATTCCAAGAGCACTTTCTCAGGACAATACAATTCAGATGCTGTAAGCATTTAAGTTACTCGATTCCCAATTACCAACTCACACTTCAAAAAGCAGTTATTTTGCGATCTTAAATTAATTAATTGAACTCTTTAAACTTGCATATTCAATTCCTACCAGTGCATGCCTTAGATCATCACTTCAAAATAATTTATCTACAAAGATTGGGGCTCCTAATCTCCTAAAAATAAGTTCAAGAGAAGCATTGTAAATTTTCTGTGAATATATGAATGTGTGTTTGGGGATGTGGAAGATAGAAGTTTGAGTCTGACCCTCAGGAGAGTTTCCAGAATTCCCCCAGATCAGAATGTGGTCAGGAGAGGAGAAGCCATAGAGACATGTTACCTAACTGAGCCTCAGTATCCAATCTGTACAGTAACCATAATAACACCTATTTCATTGAATTATTGAAAGGATTAAGAGAGGCAGTGTAACAACGTGGTTAGGAGCACAGATTCGGGAGCTAGGCAGCCTGGGTTTGAATTTTGTCTTTATGGCTTACTGGCTGTGTGACCTTGAACAAGTCACTTAACATCTCTGTACCTCAATTTATTTATCTGTAAAATGGGAATAACAATAGAAGCTGCTTCCTAGGCTTGTTATGAGGATTAAATGAATGAATGTGTGTGAAGTGCTTAGAACAGTGCCTGGCACATAGTAAGTGATCCATAAGTGTTTGTCAAATCGGTGCGTGGTAAGTGCCTGGAACATTAATAGGCACCGAGGAAATGGAAGCTATTATTGTATTTATAGGCATTCTTTCCTAGAATAACTGGATTCAACAGAAGTTCAACAGATTACTGAACCGTGAGAATAGATTTTCTAACTCTCCACTGAGAGTCCTTTGTTCAAATTATTTAGGGCTCACTGAGAAAAGACTTTGAGAGGACAGTTGTGTTTTGTTTTCATTTTTGTTTTTTTGCATCAATAAGAAAATCTGACAATTGACAGCAGAATTATTTTAAATAAATTGTTTTATATTTACAAGGCTATTCCTGAAGTTTTCACTGCAAGTGTTTTATTTCCGTCAATGTTCTGCTTGCCCAGGAAGGAAAGCCAGCACAGGCAGCAGGTGCAGGGTCCAGGTCAGCGGCAGTCTTCCCCAGCAGGGCTCCCCTTGGTACACAGGACTGTGAAACCAATTTTGGATTACCATGGCAACTAAGGGAGCGTCTAGAAAATTTTCCAAATGAAACATTCATTCAGGGCATCAACAGGCATGGTCCCGGGGTGGGGAGGGGGAGCGGGGAGGGGTGGGAAGACAAAAATGTAGTGTCCCTGACCCAACCAAGTTCACAAGTCTGTGGGAGAGAAAGAGCGCAAAATAATCATTACCTTGTTTTCCTTGATTTAAAGATGCTTTTCTTCCCCCCTTCACATTTTAAAGCTTCTGAAATTATGTGTTGTTGAATGAGTTCATTTAATGTTATGAGGTCCCCTGACCTAGATATCTATTATTAACTTAATAGAATCAAAGACATCTTACAATCTGTAACTTTTTGGAACTGAAAAAATGTGGTATACTAGTGTGCCATGTGCTATAACTGAAGCTCATACAAAGGACAGAAGGGGCCAAGCAGTCGGGGGGAGGAGGGAAGCTGCCTGAGTGGAGTGGAACTCTCTAGGAAGCTTTTTGCAAGCTTCTCTCTTGGTTCTGAATTATTTGGTTGCAGAAAAAGATACAGGATTCTATCAGCAGGATGCAAATCAAATTGCCTTCTCTTCCTCTCTGTGTCCCCTTCTCTATTAAGTAAACATGGCACACCAGCCTCACCTTATAACACACAGATGACAGAAAGACGGGAGAATCAGGACTTGGTGGTGGCAAGGGAGCACTGCCAACTTTTCAAGAGAAGGCAGAAGTTTGGAGTTCTATGAAGCATCTCTTGATTTGGGGGTGCTGGCATTTAAGTGAAACTTTAAAACCGTTGAGCAGGCCAAACAAAGCTCACTTGTGGGCCAGATTTGGCCCAGCAGCTAACAATTTGCAGCCTCTGCTCAGAAACTTGGGCATTAAGCTCTGAGTTTCAACAAGACCTAGAACAGGAAAAAAGGTGTGGGGCTATTAGGAACCTGAAAATAGGCAAATGGTTCATCAGACTTAGGGGTCATTCATCTTCCTAATTGTACAGATGGGGAAACTGAGTCTTGAGAAGAGAAGTGCCCAAGGGCACACAGTTTCGGGCAACAGGTGGCACTTGCAGCAAGAACAAGGAGACTCTTGAAAAGCAGCACTCACCAGCAGGCCTGCCGGGCACTCACTCCTCTCCCCTAGGTCTCCCTTCTGCTTCTATGTTTCTGTCCTCTAGTTTGCCACTGTGACTGATTGGTATGTCCTCTACTGAACTCTGGATGCTCCCCATTGGATCCCTGGGGACTGTCCTGGGCTTCATCTGGAGTCTCTGCACTGACTTCTTGGCCAGGAGCTGGTGCTATTTCTGAGCCTGCTGGCACTGTCGTCCCAAGGCTTCCCGTTGGGGCTGTCTCAAGCCCCACCTGCGCCGGCTGTGACACGCAGGGAGGAAGGGCCACAAATAGGGCTTGATCTCAATCTGCCTGAGTCCCGTGCTCCATCCACTCAGATACACTACTTCCCAGGATTAGTATTTCCCTGTGGAAAGAAAAGGTGAATTTGAATGTCATTTTGTGTCTGTGAACTATAAAGTGAATTTGCGAGCATTTCGATTTTTGCTCTTTTTTTGCCATCTCATAGTCAGGGCCAATCCTGGCCTTACCATTAGGCCCAGCAGGTAGAGCGCATAGGGTCCATGATACTTTTTAGAGTCCATGAAAGTTTTAATTTTAATTTTCTTTTACACTTGATCTTAGCCAAAAGGCCGAGAAGCGATTTTTTAAAATTTTCTTTTAAAACCAGAATAAAAATAAATATAATAATAATGATTTATACAAACATACATAGTGCCATTGAACTGTATACTTAAAAACAACTAAAATGGTAAATTTCATGTTATGTATATTTTACCACAACAAAAAAAAAAGTGAATCCAGCCTGGATTATATTAACCTTTTCACCAACACAGTTGTTTTTTGAAGTATAGTTGACGCACAATGTTAAGTTTCAGGTATACAACATGGTGATCGGACACCTCTATATGCTGTGCTGCGCTCACAAGTGTAGCCACCATCTGTCACCCCACAAGGCTATTACAATACCATTGACTATAGTCCCTATGCTGTACCTTTCATCCCTGTGGCTTATTAATTCCATGACTGAAAGCCTGCACCTCCCCCTTTCCCCTGGCAACCACCAGTTTGTTCTCTGTATTTATGTGTCTGTTTCTGTAATTTGACAACACAGTCTTAAAATACAATTTTTGATAGTTTTTAAGGGAGGAAGGGGTCCCAAAATTCAGAAGTGCCCAGGGCCCATGACAGTCATAAGTCAATCCTGCTAGTAGTGAGTAGTTGGCTAATTCATATCAATGATAAATTTAGTATTTAAGGACCAAATCATGTGGACTGAACTTTCACTGGCTCATGGTTTCGAGGGCCTAATCACGAAGGTTACACACCATGACCCAGGTTCCCAACATCTGCTCCCTGGTGACAGCTACAGAGCTTGTTCAGGTGAAATGCTGAATACCGTGGCTCTGAGAGCCCGATTCGTTCCAGTCTCCAAAGTATAGTTCTCCCACATCTTAGCACAGCCAAGACAGACAGTTGGAGGCGGTCAGTTTTACTCCAAATGGCATTTTTGACACTTTTTAAAAATTAACAGTCTCTCTCTTGGACCAGCAAAACAGTCTTTGGTGGCTATTCCTGACTTGACTTTGCTCCTATCCAACCCAGTGTGACCTTTGTAAATACGAATCTCCCTGGAATAAGATTATTCAGTGACTCCCAAAATTTTCACTATGTCATAAGGCTTGATGGAAATCCCACTTTTACTCAGGGCAAGTAAAATAAACTAACTAAAACCTGCTTTACTTTGGGCTGGAATTGTACCAACATGCTTAGTACAATTAATATATTTTGAGGAAACAAGTGGGTTTTTCTTCCAGATGCATAGTTTGTGTTGCAGTGAGGTCGTTCACACAGTCCCTTGGGGGAGAAATCATGAATATGCACCTGGAAAGCATGGGTGGGGGGGGGGGGTCCCTGGAAGTGTCTCGGCAGAGTTTGTCTGATCCTTCTGGAAGGGCAATGTCACTCCAGCCCCAGAGAAATTACTGACTGGCTGAGAGCAGGAGAAGGGGTGGGGGACAATGAAGAAACATCACATTAAAATTCAATGCAAAGTGAAAGCTTGTCTTGAGCACGGGTGAATGACTCAGCAAGAAACCTCTTTCCTGGATTTTAGTTACTGCTCTCTGCAATTCCTATATTAAATAAAAAAGCAGATTCTCATTATCCACTTGAAGTAATTCCACCACTCACCAGATGGCAAATAAGCAACAAACACATTTCTTAGAATATTTTTTAAATCCCAAAATGAAAGCACTGCTTAGGATTACAAATACTTGGCAGATTTGGTCATTGAGAGGAAATTGGCCTTTGGCAGAGTGAAAGAGGTTTTGGTTCTGATGTCTAGTTCTACTTGTTTGTTCATCTCTGTAGTGCATAGTTATCATTTCACATTCCTACACTCAATCCCCTTTCCTCTGGTAACAGTTACCAACAACCACCCTCACCCCCAATTTTTCTTGGGAAATAATAAATACACACACAGTCCACTCAATTTATTTATAGGCTGTGCTATTCTGGACATAGGGGTTTACAGCAGTGAACAAATCAAAGTCCTTGATGAAACATCTTCAGGAATTCAGGTTTACGTGGTATAGGTGGGCATGTGGTCTGGATTATCCCTTAGCATAATCTCTCCCCTTAAGCATTCATTCGGTAACTGGTTCAGAAATGTGCATGTGTCTTAGATGGGGTTCCCTAGAAGCAGAACCTGAGGCAAGGATTCAGACATAAGAAAGACAGAGAGTGCTCTCAGGACAAACATGCAGGGGTCTGAGGGAAGCAAGGTAGAGAAGATAAAGGAGCCAGGCAGAGAGCTGATTTCAGGTAAAGCCCATATTTAGCCTGATTTTGTATATGGAAGGGGAAGCTTGCCTCTGGAACACAAATTGTGTTAGAGTTGTTTCTGCCTTGAGGCAAGGGAGCTGCCCCTTTATAACTTGTTATCTGTTAGTAGTTGGTCTAGAGATAGAGGCTGTGTAACCTTCCAGGCATCCCTGGGCTAAGAGGTTCTTATCAGCCTAGGGCAACTCTCATTAAGTCAAGGTCACAGGTTTAAACTGCCGGCCACAGCTTTGAAACAGCTGTAGGTGGTGGGAAGAGGGGTAAGGAAGGGAAGAGGTACACCAGCTGACAGAGTGATCTGGGTGGAGCACCAAAAGCCTCTCCTACTGCATGTGTCCCAACCAGGCTAATCTTAGACAGTGAGAGTCTGTTCTGGAACTTCTGTTGGAACCATTGGGAAAATAATCTCTCCTTTTGCTCGTTGTGAAATCAGTAGGATGCATGCCTGCAGCTGCTTAAGCCCACAAAGAGTCAACTGAGAGGAAACAAGTTTAGAGAAATAGAGACAGGATTCTGATAACATTGTTTGAACCTCACAACCAGCTATACAATCAGGCACACGGCCTTGGCTGCAATGTCCGGTTAGGCAGAGTGTGAAAGGTGATGAGTCCCAGGAGCACAAATATTTGAAGGAAGAGCCAAGACGCTCTTATGGAGGATGCTGAGAGGTCAGAGGAGTAGGAGCCAAATACAAAAAGAGGTTTTGAGCCTGTGTCCGTAAGACTTGCATAAATTCCTTTGCAGGATTAGTTTTGTGAAATAATTCCAGGTGGCACATTCCCCCTTTTTCTAGATCTTTGGGACTGTGAAATGGACACGTGTGTACTTTTGCCTCCATGCTAATACCCCCTACTTGGAGATTCTGATTGTATAGCTCCTGCTCATCCTGTAATCCCACCTCCTCTGGCCACATTTTCTTAGAACCAATGAAAACTAGGGGACGCCTGGGTGGCTCAGTCAGTTAAGCATCTGCCTTCAGCTCAGGTCATGATCTCAGGGTCCTGGGATCGAGCCCTGCTCTGTGGCGTGCCTGCTTCTCCCTCTACCTCTGCCCCCACCCTTCCCACTCGTGATCTGTCTCACACTCTCTATTGCAAATGGATAAATATAATCTTAAAAAGAAAAAAAAGAACCAATGAAAACTAACCTAAAGGCAACCAAATTCTCTGGATAATTTAAGCTGAAAAGCCCAATGATTGTCTCTGATGGACATTTTAACTAAAAAAGCCATAGAGTGTGGGCCTAAATCAGCACAGGGAAAAGGCAGCACCACAGCCAGTAGGAAGGTAAAATAATGGGAGAAGAGGCACCTTGGAAAGACAGAAGAAACGGTCCTCACAGAGAAACAGGTTAATAAAGCAAATACAAAAGAAGCAGAAACCAAGACTCATGCAACTTCATGTGAACTAGAAGGGTAGCTTTGTGTCCTTTCTATTTTCAATCCTGTGTCACCGGCACAGCCTCATTTCCTGCCCCCAGATGCATAAGACATTGTCCACTGGCCTCTTAGAATAATGCATCCTTCTCAGAAAATACCTCAAGTGGCCTTCTGTTCTATTACAAGTCCTGTCTGAAATATGAGACAGAATGCTTATCGCATCTATGTGGCCTGTTAAATGGATGTGTATTACATTTAGACAGTATCATAGATTGATTTATTGGCAACAATTCTTCACCTTCGCCTGCATCCACACCCTTTGACGTGTGACTTTGACGTCCCTCTCATTAGAAGCAGAGTGTATTTCTCCTTACTGTATGACTTGCTTTGATCAAAAAGATATTAGCAGACATTATGCAAGCAGAAGCTTCAAATATGCTTATGCTGTTGGCCTGCCCTCTTATTACCTCCGCCATCACCATGAGAAAAACTGTCCCCCGGTAGCTATTGGTCCATCAGCCTGAGCCCCAGAGTGAGCACATATGCAGCATATCTGAACCTGACTCTCGATGAGCAGCCAAGCACAGGTGAACCCACAGCTTGAAGCAGAGCCAGCCAACTAAATCCAGTCTTGATCAGTCAACTCCGAGACACACAAGCAAGAATAAACGAGTTCGGGATGATTTGCTACACAGAATTACTGTGACTATAGCCCACTGATAGGTACACTGACAATTCCTGGAATATCCCAGCCCAGCACTGCTATTATACCTTTCCTAGACATACTGAAATTTCCGTGGCCTTCCCCCTCAGTTCACTGGGGTACCTGTGTGGTGGGCTCAGGTTTGTGCATCAGGCCTCATAATATCCCAGCTGTCATGAAGCTCTCCTGGACACATGAACGTTGGTTCTCCTCAGGGCTCACTCTAAAAACATCATTCTTGGGGTGCTTGGGTGGCTCAGTTGGTTAAGCGTCCAACTCTTGGTTTCAGCTCCAGTCGTGATCTCAGAGTCATGGGATCGGGCCCCACATCCAGTTCCATACTCAGCGCAGAGTGCTTATCCTTCTCCTTCTGCTCCTCCCCCTACTCTCTCTCTCTCTCTCTCTCTCAAATAAATAAATAAATAAAATCTTTAAAAACAAAACAAACAAAACCCCACATCATTCTTCAAGCTCGCAGCTGAACTCTAACAAGCCCTCATCTATAGCTGGTGCTGAATTTTGGAGCCTAACAGTAAAGCAGTGCCAACTACCTTCTTTCTGCCACAGCCAGGCCAAGAAAGAGTTAAGAAAACCACCAGATACTCATAGGTAATTTACATAAACTATTTCATTTAATCCTCATAGTAAGTCTTAAAATATATATTTAAAAATGTTATATTGTCGGGGTGCCTGGGTGGCTCAGTTGGTTAAGCGACTGCCTTCGGCTAGGTCATGATCCTGCAGTCCCAGGATCGAGTCCCACATCGGGCTCCCCGCTCAGCAGGGAGTCTGCTTCTCCCTCTGACCCTCCCCCTTCTCATGCTCTCTCTCTCTATCTCATTCTCTCTCTCAAATAAATAAATAATCTTTAAAAAAAAATGTTATATTGTCTCCATTTTCCATTAGAGGTTGAGAGAACTTGAGTGGTGTGGCCACGGTCATCCAGCTGGTTAATGGAAGAATGAATCAGGACTCAGTTGGTGTTCTTTCCTCTGTATAGGTCCTAAATCCCAAAGTGTCCAGTGCCCTTCAGGACATATCAACTTAACCTAGCTTAGATTTTCTTACTTCAGAGGAAAGATTAAGTGAGATTAAGGTGGCAGAAGATTGGGGATTAGAATCCAAACTTCATGACTGAAATTGAGGACATGTTCAGGGCACCGGGCTGCCCCAGCTCTTGGAAGGGACTAAAATTCTTTGGCCAAGGAAAGAGTATTTATTTAACAAGGTCAGCCACACTGTAAGAGAAACACAAAACCTGCCTGGTGATTGTCCAGTGCATCCCAGTTTATGGAGCATTTTCACATCTAAGATACTCTTCAAGACTCACACCACCCCTGGAGGCCACCAATTCCTGTGCCCTCTGCCAATTCTCCCTGGACTCTCAGAGTGACTGAGTGTCCATTCAAAACAGAATTGAGACGGGAAGAGGGCCAGTTTCCGGGCTGACCTGTCAGTTTTGCCTCTTGGCTACATGCAAGCCGAGAGAGGCCCTTCTCAGAGGCTGCAGCCGTATTCTGCATGCCGGCTAGGCTGCACTCAGCCTCTGTGGGCTCTGAGTGCCTTGCATTTCAAGGAGCTGCCAGCAGGCTGAGGGCCAGAAGATCCCATTAAGGAATATGAAACATATGCTTCACGGCTTCTTTGTTGCTGTTAAGAAGACTAAAGAATTAACCATAAGTTAGTTTCTAGAAGTGAACAAAGATGGTACCAGAATCAAGAGCGCAAGAGAAAACACCAATTAAAAAAACTTACAAAATCCAAACTTGAAGAGATTGTAAAGTTTCAAGCTGTTGGCCAACTGGCAACCTTACAATGACTTTTCTCTCCCTTCTTCATACTCCAAAGTTTGGAAATGTTATTTTTGAGACATATCTTCCAAGCATTAGCAATATTTTTGCAAGACTAGTTAGTGATGCATGAGAAATTCCAATAGAACTTTAAAAAATTGAAGTTAGGATTCCCCAACTGTATTTTTACTTTACTTTCTTTTTTTTTATTAGTTTCAGAGGTAGAATTTAGCGACAGATCAGTTGCATATAATACCTAGTGCTCATTTAATCAAGTGCCCTCCTCAGTGTCCATCACCCAGTTACCCTAATCCTTCCACCCCTCTCCCCTCCAGCAGCCCTCAGTTTGTTCCTTAGAGTTGAGCATCTCTTATGGTTTGCTCTTCTTAAATACAATGTCAAAGGCTACCTCCTTTCATCTGGACAGCTGGGCCATTCAGCTCTGGTGAGTTTCCCCTTTGTTAACGTCATGGATATGCCATGGTGAGCACTACTCAGATCCCCTTCAATGCAGGGTTGCTGCCCCAACTGCCAGATGTGCTGTTGGTAGACAGTCTTAGACAGTCTTTAGCCATCAATCCCTTCAGGGATGGTCTCATCTGTAGAGATTAGCCTCAACCAGGGTCAGTTTTTTAGGGCTGGCCATACCCAGTGAATAAAGATGCAGAAAATAAAATTCTGGCCCCTTCAACCTAACTTTGGCAAACTTTGAAGGGCCATTCTCACTCTGCAACTGCCTTCGAGGGAGCCAAGGCAACAGTTGGGCTTGCATCACAGGTTGATTTCTCCCTCTGTCAGCTTCCTTCCCTTTCCTTCAGCAGGAACTGATCTCAAGGGCACTTCCTGGTAAACACCCAGCACACTAAACTCCCCCTCAGATCTGCTTCCTAGAAAATATAATTTGAGATAGTAAACTGGTTCCATATTTTTTCAACTTTTAAATAGACAATTTTTTTAGAGCAGGTATAGGTTCACAGCAAAATTGAGCAGGAGGAATAAGGGTTTCCTCTATACTCTCAGCCTACCACACACATTGCCTCTCCCACTATCAAAATCGCACAGAAGCATGGTTCATTTGCTGCAGATGATAAGCCTACACTGACATCATTATCACTCAAAGTCCATAGTTTACATAGGGTTCTATAGGTTTTGACAAATGTTTAATGACAGTATCCACAATTACATTGTCATACAAAACAGTTTTATTGCCTTAAAAATCGTTTGTGCTTGCCTATTCATCCCTCCCTCCATCCTTTATCCCTGGCAACCACTGGTCTTTTACTGCCTCCATAGTTTTGCCTTTTCCATAATGTCATATGGTTGGAATCATGCAGTATATAGCCTTTCAGATTGGCTTCTTTCACTCAGTAATATGCTTTAAGCTTCCTCCATGTCTTTTCATGGCTTGATTGTTCATGGATTTTTTAGTGCTGAGTAATAATCCATTGTCCAAATGTACCACAGTTTATTTATCCATTCATCTACTGAGGGATATCTCGGTTGCTTCCAAGTTTTGGAAATTCTGAATAAAGCTGCTGTCAACATTCCTATGTAGATTTTTTGTGAAGATAGGTTTTCAACTCATTTGGATAAATACCAAGGAGTGTGATTGCTGGATCATATGGTAAGAGTATATTTAGTTTTGTAAGAAACTGCCAAATTGTCTTCCAAAGTGGCTGAACCATTTGCATTCTAACAAGCAATGTACGAGGGTTCCTGTTGCTCCACATCCTTGTCAGCATTTGGTATTGTCAGTGTTCCAGATTTTGGCCATTCTACTAGGTATGTAGTGGTATCTCATTGTTGTTTCAGTTTGAATTTCCCTGGTGACATATGATGTAGAGCATCTTTTCATATGCTTGTTTGCCACTATATATTTTCTTTGGTGAGATATCTGTTAAGGTCTTTGGCCCATTTTTTTATTTGGGTTGTTTGTTTACTTACCTTTGCATTTTAAGAATTCTTTGTATATTTTGGATAATAGTCCTTTATCAGATGTGTCTTTTGCAAGTATTTTCCCCCAGTCTGTGGCTTGTCTTCTAATTCTTTTGACATTGTCTTTTGCAAAGCAGAAGTTTTTAATCTTAATGAAGTCCAACTTATCAATTATTTCTTTCTTGGATTATATCTTTGGTGTTGAATCTAAAAAGACATCGCTATACCCAAGGTCATCTGGGTTTTCTCCTCTGTTAACATCTAGGAGTTCTGTAGTTTTGCATTTCACATTTAGGTCTGTGATCCATGTTGAGTTAATTATTTGTGAAAGATGTAAGATCTATGTCCAGTTGTTCCAGAACCATTTACTGAAAAGACTATATTTTGTTTATTATACCACCTTTGCTTCACGTCAAAGATCATTTGACGATATGAGAGTCTATTTCTGACCTCTCTATTCTGACCTATTTGTCTTTCTTTTGCCAATATCACATTGTCTTGATTACTGTAGCTTTACTCTTAGGTCTTGAGGTTGGGTAATGTCAGTCCTCTTTGTTCTACTCCTTCAATATTATATTGGCTACTCTGGGTTTTTGCCTTTCCACATAAACTTTGTTTATGGTTTTAAATTCTTAATTGTATTTTTTCCACCTTTATTGAGATTTAATTGACATAAAATATTGTTTAAATTTAAGGTGTACTATTTGATGATTTGATATACGTGTATATTGCATATTCTGTGCCACAATAATACACCCTTTGCCTCATATATTTACTGTTTTTGTTGTTGTTTGTTGAAATATAGTTGACACACAATATCACATTAATTTCAAGTGTACAACATAGTGATGTGACAAGTTTATACATTATGCTATGCTCCCAAGTGTAGCTACCATCTGTCACTATACAGTGCTATTACAATATCATTGACTGTATTCTCTATGCTGTATGTTTTATTCCCATGATTTATTCATTCCATAACTGAAAGCCTGTATCTCCCAGTCTCCTTCACCCATTTTGCCCATCCCCAACTCCCTCCCCTCTGGCAACCATTAGTTTGTTCATTTTGTTCTCTGTATTTAAGGGTCTGTTTCTGCTTTTGTTTTGTTTTTTAGATTCACATATAAGTGAAATCATATGGTATTTGTTTTTCTCTGTCTGGCCTATTTTACTTAGCATAATACTGTCTAGATCCATCTATGTTGTCACACATGGCAAGATCTCATCCTTTTTATGGCTGAGTAATATTCCAGTGTGTGTGTGTGTGTGTGTGTGTGTGTGTGTGTATCTTCTTTATCCATTCATCTATCCATGGATGCTTGGGTTCCTTCCATATCTTGGCTCTTGTAAATAATGCTGCAATAAACATACAGGTGCGTATATCTTTTTGAATTAGTGTTTTTGTTTTCTTTGGGTAAATACCCAGTAGCAGAATTACTGGATTATATGGTATTTCTATTTTTAATTTTTTGAGGAATCTTTATAATGTTTTCCACAGTGGCTGTACCAATTTACATTCCCACCAACAGTGCATGAGGGTTCCCTTTTCTCCACATCCTCACCAACACTTGTTATTTCTTGTCTTTTTTATTCTAGCCATTCTGACAGGCATAAGGTGATATTTCATTGCGGTTTTGATTTGCATTTCCCTGATAATTAATGATGTTAAGCATCTTTTCATGTGTCCGTTGGCCATTTGTATGTCCCCTTTGGAAAAATGTCTATTCAGGTCCTCTGCCCATTTTTTAATTGGATTATTTGTTATTTTGGTGATAAGTTGTATAAGTTCTTTACATGTTTTGAATATTAACCCCTTATTGGGTATATCATTTGCAACTATCTTGTCCCATTCAGCAGTTTGCCTTTTCATTTTATCTATGGTTTTGTGTTGTTGTTCTTTTGATGAGAACATTTAAGATTTATTCTCACTGCACCTTTCAAGTATACAATGCAGTATTGTTAACTATGGTCACCAGGTCCCTGGAACTAATTCATCTTACAATTATAAATTTGTACCCTTTGCAGGATGCGTGGGTTGCTCAGTCGGTTAGGCGTCTGCCTTCGGCTTAGGTCATGATCCACAGGTCCTGGGATCAAGTTCCACATCGGGCTCCTTGCTCAGCAGGGAGCCTGCTTCTCCCTCTGCCTCCCATTTTTTAGAGTACCTTTTCATTTTATTGATTGATTCTTTTGCTGTACAAAGCTTTTTCTTTTTTTTTTAAGATTTTATTTTTAAGGAATCTACACCAAACGTGGGGCTCAAACTCACAACCCAGAGATCAAGAGTCACACACTCAACCAACTAAGCCAGCCAGGTGCTCCTGCAGACGTTTTCTCATTTGATATAGTCCCACTTGTTTATTTTTGCTTTTGTTCCTTTTGCTTTTGGTGTCATAGCCAAAAAATTGGTGCCAAGACTGACTCCAAGAAGATTTTCTCTATGTTCTAGGAGTTCTTCTAGGATTTTTATGGTTTCAAGGCTTATGTGTAAATCTTTAATCCATTGTAAAGCAGTTTTTGTGAGTGATGTAAGATAGGGATCCAATTTCATTCTTTTTTTATGTGAATATCCAGTTTTCCTCACATCTTTTATTGAAGAGATTATCCTTTTGCCATTGCATATTCTTGGCTCTCTTGTCAAATAGTAGTTGACAGTATATGTGTGGGTTTATTTCTGGACTTTGAATTCTGTTCCACTGGCTCATGTGTCTGTTTCTATGCCAACCATATTGTTTTGATTACTATAGCTTTGTATTATAGTTTGAAATCAGGAATTGTGATTCCTTAATCACAATTAAAGATTAATTGTGATTCCCAAAGGATTGCCTTCGCTATTATGGAGTCTTTAATGCTTTCAAATTAATTTTATGGTTGTTTTTTTATTTCTGTGAAAATACCATTGGAATTTTGATAGGGATTGCTTTGAATCTATAGATGGCTTTGGATAGTATGGACATCTTAATAACTCTTTCAATCCATGAACATAAGAGATCTTTCCATTTGTTTGTATCTTCTTCAATTTCTCTCATCAATATCTTATAGTTTTTGGTGTACAGAACTCTTACTTCCTTGGCTAAATTTATTCTTAAGTAGTTTATTGTTTTTGATACTATTGTAAATGGGACTGTTTTCTTTATTTCTTTTTCAGATAGTTCATTGTTAGTGTATAGAAATGCAACTGATTTTTTTGTATGTTGACTTTTGAGATTTTAGTGAATTCGTTTATTAGTTCTAACAGGTTTTGGTGAAATCCTTACGGTTTTCTATATATAAGATTATATCATCAGCAAATAATGACAGGTTTAATCCCTCCCTTCCAATCTGGATTCCTATTATTTCTTTTGTTTGCCTGATTGCTCTGGCTAGTACTTCCAGGACAGTGTTGAATAAAAATGGTAAGAGTGGACACCCTTGTCTTGTTCCTGATCTTAGAGGGAAAGCTTCAACCTTTTACCATTGCGTTTGTTGTTAGCTGTGGGTTTGTCATTTACAACTTTTACATTGTTGAGATGTTTCTGCTATACCCAATTTTCTGGGAGTTTTTATCATAAAAAGTATGCTGAATTTTGCCAAGTGCTTTTTCTGCATCTCTTGAGATCATTGTAAAATTATTGTCTTTCATTCTATTAATGTGGAGTATCATATTTTTGACTTGTGTATGTTGAACATTCCTTGCATCTAGGGATAAATCCCCCTTGATCATGATGTATGATCTTTTTAATGTGCTGCTGAATTTAGTTTGCTGGTGTTTTGCTGAGAATTTTTACATCTATATACATCAGGGATATTGACCTGTAGTTTTCTTTTCTTGTAGTGTTTTTATCTGGCTGTGGTATCAGAGTAATGCTGGTCTTGTAAAATGAATTTGAGAGTATTCCTTCCTCTTCAATTTTTTTGGAAGAATTTGAAAAGCATTGATATTAATTCTTCCTTAAATATTTGGTCGTATTCACTCATGAAGCCGTCTGATCCTGGGCTTTTCTTTGTTGGGAGGATTTGATTATGGATTCAATCCCTTTTTAGTCTGCTCAGATTTTCTATTTCTTCATGATTCAATCTTGGTAGGTTAAATGTTTTTAGGAATGTGTCCATTTTTTCTTGGTTGTCCAATTTGTTGATGTAATTTTTCATAGTAGTCTCTTTTGATTCTTTGTATTTCTTTGATATCAGTTTTAATGTCTCCTCTTTCATTTATAATTTTATTTGAGTCCTCTCTTTTTTTCTTGGTAAATCTAGCTAAGGTTTGTCGATTTTGGTTATTTTTTCAAAAACCAACTCTTAGTTTTATTGATCTCTTCTATTATTTTTCTGCTCTCTATTTCATTTGTATCTGTCCTGATCTTTGTTATGTCTTTCATTCTGCTGACTTTGGGCTTAGTTTGTGCTTCTTTTTCTAGTTCCTTTAGATGTAAAATTATGTTGTTTATTGGAGATCTTTCTTTTTTTTTAATGTAAGCATTTATTACTATAAACTTCCTTCTTGTCACAACTTTTGCTATATGCCATAAATTTTGGTATATTGTGTTTCCATTTTCATTTGTCTCAAGGTAACTTTTTACTTCCCTTTTGATTTCATCTTTGACCCATTAGTTGTTCAGGAGTGTGTTGTTTAATTTTCACATATTTGTGAATTTTCCAGTTTTCCTCTTGTTATTGATTTCTAGCTTCATACCATTATGGTCAGAAAAGATATTTGGTATGATTTCAGTCTTTTTAAATTTGGTAAGACTTGTTTTATTTTTATTTTGTATTTTTTTAAGTTTTTTTTTTTTTTTTTAGGATTTTTATTTATTTGAGAGCGAGAGAGAGAGCAGAAGCAGGGGTAGTGGCAGAAACAGGCTCCCCGCTGAGTAGGGAGCCTGACGCAGGGCTCGATCCCAGGACCCTGGGATCTTGACCTGAGCTGAAGGCAGAATTTTAACTGACTGAGCCATCCCAGTGCCCTGCTAAGACATGTTTTATGACCTAACATATGATCTCTCCTGGAGAATGTTCTATGTGCTCTTGAGAAGAATGTGTATTCTACTGCTATTAGGTGGAATGTTTTGTATATGCCTGTTAGATACATTTGGTCTAAATTAGAGTTCAAGTCCAATGTTTCCTTATTATTTTTCTGTTTGGATGATCTTTCTATTGCTGAAAATGGGGTACTGGAGTTTCCTATCACTATTGTATCATTATCTATTTCTCTCTTCATGTCTGTTAGCAATTGCTTAGTATATTTAGGTGCTCCAATATTGGATATAGAGTGAATGAGTGGGAGGGACAGAGGGAGAGAGAGAATCTGAAGCAGGCTCCATGTCCAGCATGGAGTCCTAAGAGGGGCTTGATCTCATGACCTCGATATCATGACCTGAGCCAAAAGCAAGTTGGACAGTTAACCAACTGAGCCGTCCAGGTGCCATTCTTGTTACAGTTTTGGATTTATCAGTACAGCTATCCCTGCTCTCTTTTGGTTTCCATTTGCATGGAACATCTCTTTCCATCCCTTCACTTTGAGCTTACATGTGACCTTGAAGCTGAAGTGAGTCTTTTGTGGGCTGCATATAATTGGTTTTTTAAAATCTATTCAGGGGCACTTGGGTGGCTCAGTCAGTTCAGCGTCCGCCTTCAGCTCAGGTCATGATCCCTGGCTCGAGCCCCACGTCAGGCTCACAGTCTGCTTCACCGTCTCCCTCTGCTCCTCCCTGCCCCACTCGTACCCTCTCTCTCTTTTTCTCAGAAAAATAAATAAAATCTTTAAAAATCTATTCAGCCATTCCATGCCTTTTGATTAGAGAATTTTATTTGTTTCCATTTAAAGTAACTACTGATAGGCAAGGACTAACCATTCCCATCTTATTAGCTGTTTTTTGTAGTTCCTTTGTTCTTTCTTCCCTTTTTGCTGCCTTCTTTTGTGAATTGATGATTTTCCATAGTGGTATACTTTGATTCCCTTGTCTTTATCTCATGTGTATCTGCTATAGGTTTTTGTTTTGTGGTTACTCTGAGGCTTACTTGAAATATCTTATATCTATAATAATCTATTTTAAGTTGGTGACAACTTCAACCATATACAAAATCTCTACCTTTTTACTATCCCCCTCCATTTTATGTTTTTGATGTCACAATTTACATCTTTTTATATTGTGTATCCATTAATAAATTATTGTAGCTATAGCTATTTACAATACTTTTGTTCTCTAGCCTTTATTCTAGACTTAAGTGGTTAACAAACCACCACAGTACAGTATTAAAGTATTCTGAATCTGACTATATACTTACCTACCTCTGCTGGTGTGTTATATATTTTCATGCTAATAATTAGAATCCTTTTGTATCAGTTTCAAGAACTCCTTTAATCACTTCTTGCAGGTCTAGTGGGGATAAACCTTCTCAGTTTTCGTTTTGGGAAAGCCTTTATCTTGTTTTCATTTCTGAAAGACAACTTTGCCAAGTAAAGTATTCTTGGTAGCAAGTTTTTTTTCCCCCCCCCACACTTTGAATATATCATCCTGCTCTCTTGGCCTGCAAGGTTTCTGCTGAGAAATCCATCTATAGCTTTATGGGGTTTCTCTTATATGAGAGAATTATTTTTTTCTTTTGCTGCTTTAAAAATCTTTTCTTTGTCTTTGATTTTAAGCAGTTTTATTATAATGTGTCTTTGAGAAGGTTGTTTTGGATTGAAATTTTGGGATGACCTATTAGCTTCATAAACTTGGATGTCCAAATTTCTCTCTAGGTGTGGGAAGTTCTCAGACATTATTTCTTTGAATAAGCTTTTCACCCCTTTTTCTTTCTCTTCTCCTCCTGGGATTCCACTAATGCATAGATTGTTTATTTTAATGATGTCCCATGGGACCCATAGGCTTTCTATAGTCCCTTTTTTATTGTTGTTTTCTTCTAACAGGATAATTTCAGATGATCTGTCTTTGAGAACACTGATTTTTTTTCTTCTGTTTGGTCCAGTCTTCTGCTGAAGATTTCTATTGAATTTTTCAGTTCAGTCATTGTTTTCTTCAACTCCAAAATTTGTGAGAATTTTTTATGTTTTTTATCTCTTTGTTGAAACTTCTTATTTTGTATTGTTTCCCTGATTTCATTAAATTGTTTACTGTGCTCTCTTGTAGCTCTCTGAGCATCTTTAGAAAATTATTTTGAATTATTCGTCAGGCAATTCATGTATCTCTATTTCTTTGTGGTCAGTTACTAAGAGTTTATTTTATTTATATATTTTTTTATTTTTTTGGATGTAGTGTTCCATTATTCATTGTTTGTGTATAATACCCAGAGTTCCATTCCACATGTGCCCTCTTTAATACCCCAAACCAGGCTAACCCATCCCCCCACCCCCTCCCCTCTAGAACACTCAGTTTGTTTCTCAGAGTCCATAGTCTCTCATGGTTCGTCTCACCCTCTGATTTCCCCCTCTTCATTTTTCCCTTCCTACTATCTTCTTTTTTTTTTTTTTTTAATATATAATGTATTGTTTGTTTCAGAGGTACAGGTCTGTGATTCATCGGTCTTACACAATTCACAGCGCTCACCATAGCACATACCCTCCCCAATGTCTATCACCCAGCCACCCCATCCCTCCCACCCCCCCACCACTCCAGCAACCCTCAGTTTGTTTCCTGAGATTAAGAATTCCTCATATCAGTGAGATCACATGATACATGTTTTTCTCTGATTGACTTACTTTGCTTAGCATAATACCCTCCAGTTCCATCCACATCGGCAAGATTTCATTCCTTTTGATGGCTGCATAATATTCGACTGTGTGTGTGTGTGTGTGTGTGTGCGCGCGCGCACGCGTGTGTGTGTGTGTGTGTGCGTATACCACATCTTCTTTATCCATTCATCTGTCGATGGACATCTTGGCTCTTTCCACAGTTTGGCCATTGTGCACATTGCTGCTATAAACATTGGGGTGCATGTACCCCTTCGGATCACTACATTTGTATCTTTGGGGTAAATACCCAGTAGTGCAATTGCTGGGTCATTGGGTAGCTCTATTTTCAACTTTTTGAGGAACCTCCATACTGTTTTCCAGAGCGGCTGCCCCAGCTTGCATTCCCACCAACAGTGTAGGAGGGTTCCTCTTTCTCCATATCCTTGCCAACATCTGTTGTTTACTGACTTGTTAATTTTAGCCATTCTGATTGGTGTGGGGTGGTATCTCATTGAGGTTTTGATTTGGATTTCCCTGATGCTTAGTGATGTTGAGCACATTTCATGTGTCTGTTGGCCATTTGGATGTCTTCTTTGGAAAAATGTCTGTTCATGTCTTCTGCCCATTTCTTGATTGGATTCTTTGTTCTTTGGGTGTTGAGTTTGATAAGTTCTTATAGATTTTGGCTACTAGCCCTTTATCTGATATGTCATTTGCAAATATCTTCTCCCATTCTTTCGGCTGTCGTTTGGTTTTGTTGACTGTTTCTTTTGCTGTGCAAAAGCTTTTTATCTTGATGAAGTCCCAATAGTTCATTTTTGCCTTTGCTTCCCTTGCCTTTGGCGATGTTTCTAGGAAGAAGTTGCTGCGGCTGAGGTCGAAGAGGTTGCTGCCTGTGTTTTCCTTTATGTGAGATAGGATTTTGATGGACTCCTATCTCACATTTAGGTCTTTCATCCATTTTGAGTCTATTTTTGTGTGTGGTGTAAGGAAATGGTCTAGTTTCATTCTTCTGCATGTGGCTGTCCAATTTTCCCAACACCATTTGTTGAAGAGACTGTCTTTTTTCCATTGGACATTCTTTCCTGCTTTGTCAAAGATTACTTGACCATAGAGTTGAAGGTCCATTTCTGGGCTCTCTATTCTGTTCCATTGATCTATGTGTCTGTTTTTGTGCCAGTACCCTACTGTCGTGATGATTACAGCTTTGTAATAGAGCTTGAAGTCCGGAATTGTGATGCCACCAGCTTTGCTTTTCTTTTTCAACATTCTTCTGGCTATTCGGGGTCTTTTCTGGTTCCATACAAATTTTAGGATTAATTGTTACATTTCTTTGAAAAAAGTTGATGGTATTTTGATAGGGATTTCATTAAATGTGTAGATTGCTCTAGGTAGCATAGACATTTTAACAATATTTGTTCTTCCAATCCATGAGCATGGATCGTTTTTCCATTTCTTTGTGTCTTCCTCAATTTCTTTTGTGAGTATTTTAGTTTTCTGAGTATGGATTCTTTTCCTCTTTGGTTAGATTTATTCCTAGGTATCTTATGGTTTTGGGTGCAATTGTAAATGGGATCAACTCCTTAATTTCTCTTTCTTCTGTCTTGTTGTTGGTGTATAGAAATGCCACTGATTTCTGTGCATTGATTTTATATCCTGCCACTTTACTGAATTCCTGTATGAGTTCTAGCAGTTTTGGGGTGGAGTCTTTTGGGTTTTCCACATAAAGTATCATACCATCTGCAAAGAGTGAGAGTTTGACTTCTTCTTTGCCGATTTGGATGCCTTTTATTTCTTTTTGTTGTCTGATTGCTGTGGCTAGGACGTCTAGTACTATGTTGAATAGCAGTGGTGATAGTGGACATCCCTGCCGTGTTCCTGACCTTAGGGGGAAAGCTCTCAGTTTTTCCCCATTGAGAATGATATTCGCTGTGGGTTTTTCATAGATGGCTTTTATGATATTGAGGTATGTACCCTCTATCCCTACATTCTGAAGAGTTTTGATCAAGAAAGGATGCTGTACTTTGTCAAATGCTTTTTCTGCATCTATTGGGAGGATCATATGGTTCTTGTTCTTTCTTTTATTAATGTATTGTATCACACTGATTGATTTACAGATGCTGAACCAACCTTGCAGCCCAGGAATAAATCCCACTTGGTTGTGGTGAATAATCCTTTTAATGTACTGTTGGATCCTATTGGCTAGTATTTTGGCGAGAATTTTTGCATCCATGTTCATCAGGGATATTGGTCGGTAATTCTCCTTTTTGATGGGGTCTTTGTCTGATTTTGGGATCAAGGTAATGCTGGCCTCATAAAATGAGTTTGGGAGTTTTCCCTCCATTTCTATTTTTTGGAACAGTTTCAGAAGAGCAGGTATTAATTCTTCTTTAAATGTTTGGTAGAATTCCCCTGGGAAGCCATCTGGCCCTGGGCTTTTGTTTGTCGGGAGATTTTTGATGACTGCTTCAATTTCCTTAGTGGTTAAAAGTCTGTTCAGGTTTTCTATTTCTTCCTGGTTCAGTTTTGGTAGTTGATACATCTCTAGGAATGCATCCATTTCTTCCAGATTATCTAATTTGCTGGCATAGAGTTGCTCACAATATGTTCTTATAATTGTTTATATTTCTTTGGTGTTGGTTGTGATCTCTCCTCTTTCATTCATGATTTTGTTGATTTGGGTCATTTCTCTTTTCTTTTTGATAAGTCTGGCCAGGAGTTTATCAATCTTATATATCTTTCAAAGAACCAGCTCCTAGTTTCGTTGATCTGTTCTACTGTTCTTTTGGTTTCTATTTCATTGATTTCTTCTGTGATCTTTATTATTTCTCTTCTGCTGGGTTTAGGCATTATTTGCTGTTCTTTCTCCAGCTCCTTTAGGTGTAGGGTTAGTTTGTGTATTTGAGACATTTCTTGTTTCTTGAGAAAGGCTTGTATTGCTATATACTTTCTGCTTAGGACTGCCTTAGCTGCATCCCAAAGATTTTGAACAGTTGTATTTTCATTTTCATTTGTTTCCATGAATTTTTTTAATTCTTCTTTAATTTCCTGGTTGACCCATTCATTCTTTAGTAGGATGCTCTTTAGCCTCCATGTATTTGAGTTCTTTCTGACTTTTGTCTTGTGATTGAGTTCTAGTTTCAAAGCATTGTGGTCCAAAAATATGCAGGGAATGATCCCAATCTTTTGGTCCCAGTTGAGACCTGATTTGTGACCTAGGATGTGATCTATTCTGGAGAACGTTCCATGGGCACTAGAGAAGAATGTGTATTCTGTTGCCTTGGGGTGGAATGTTCTGAATATATCTGTGAAGTCCATTTGGTCCAGTGTGTCATTTAAAGTCTTTATTTCCTTGATCTTTTGCCTAGATGATCTGTCCATTTCAGTGAGGGGGGTGTTAAAGTCCCCTACTATTACTGTATTGTTGTCGATGTGTTTCTTTGCTTTTGTTATTAATTGGCTTAAATAATTGGCTGCACCCATGTTGGGGGCATAAATATTTACAATTGTTAGATCTTCTTATTGGATAGACCCTTTAAGTAGGATATAGTGTCCTTCCTCATTTCTTATTACAGTCTTTGGTTTAAAATCTAATTTGTCTGATACAAGGATTGCCACCCCAGCTTTCTTTTGATGTTCATAAGCGAGGTTTTTCCACCCCCTCACTTTCAATCTGGAGGTGTCTTTGCGTCTAAAATGGGTCTCTTGCAGACAGCATATTGATGGGTCTTGGTTTTTTATCCAATCTGATACCCTGTGTCTTTTGACTGGGGCATTTAGCCCATTTACATTCAGGGTAACTATTGAAAGATATGAATTTAGTGCCATTGTATTGCCTGTAAGGTGACCGTTACTGTATAATGTCTGTGTTTCTTTCTGGTCTATGTTACTTTTAGGCTCTCTCTTTGCTTAGAGGACCCCTTTCAATATTTCTTGTAGGGCTGGTTTCGTGTTTCCAAATTCTTTTAGTTTTTGTTTGTTCTGGGAGCTTTTTATCTCTCCTTCTATTTTCAATGACAGCCTAGCTGGATATAGTATTCTTGGCTGCATATTCTTCTCATTTAGTGCTCTATTAAATATATCATGCCAGTCCTTTCTGGCCTGCCAGGTCTCTGTGGATAGGTCTGCTACCAATCTAATATTTCTACCATTGTAGGTGACAGAACTCTTGTCCCAAGCCGCTTTCAGGATTTTCTGTTTTTCTCTGAGACTCGTAAGTTTTACTATTTGGTGTCGGGGTGTTGACCTATTTCTATTGATTTTGAGGGGAGTTCTCTGTGTCTCCTGGATTTTGATGCTTGTTTCCTTCCCCAGATTAGGGAAGTTCTCTGCTATAATTTTCTCCAATATACCTTCTGCCCCTCTCTCTCTTTCTTCTTCTTCTGGGATCCCAATTATTCTAATATTGTTTCATCTTATGGTATCACTTATCTCTCAAATTCTGCCCTCATGATACAGTAGTTGTTTATCTCTTTTTCTCAGCTTCTTTATTTTCCATCATTTTGTCTTCTATATCACTAATTCTCTCTTCTGCCTCATTTATCCTAGCAGTTAGAGCCTCCATTTTTTATCGCATCTCATTAGTAGCTTTTTTGATTTTGAATTGGTTAGATTTTATTTCTTTTATTTCTCCAGAAAGGAATTCTCTGGTATCTTCCATGCTTTTTTCAAGCCCAGCTAGTATCTTTATAATCGTCATTCTGAAATCTAGTTCCAACATCTTACTAATGTCCATATTGATTAGGTCCCTGGCAGTTGGTACTGCCCCTTGTTCTTTTTTTTGAGGTGAGTTTTTCCATCTCGTCATTTTGTCCAGAGGAGAATAGATGAATGAGAGAACAAAATGCTAACAGGGTAACAATGACCCCAGAAAAATATACACTAAATAAATCAGAAGAGATCTGAAACCAGGGGGAAAAGAAAGGCAAAGAAAGAAAAAAAAAAGAAGAATATGTTCAAATATGATCAGACTGGTGAATAAATCAGTGCTGCACACTAGATTATGGGTGTATTTTTGTCTGTTAGAAGACACAGCCTCCCAAAATTTTAAAGAAAGAGAAACTTGTATATGTACAAAAATAAGGGTAAATATGATGAAGGGATGGAATATGACTGTAAAGTAGAAAATTATAAAAGATTTTATAAAAGGAATTGATAAGAAGTTGGTTGAAAAAAGAAAGAAGAGAAATTAAAAAAAAAAGGGGGGAGAGAATGTGATCAGGCAGGAGACTAGAACAAAGCCATACACTAGAGATTCAGAGTATATTTTAGCCTGTTACAAAAAACTGTATTCCAAAATTTTAAAGGGATAACAATGTATATATATATATATATATATACACCAAAAATAAGGTTAACTAAAATGAAGGGATAGAATATGACTCTAAAAATGAAAAATAAAAAAGATTTTTAAAAAAGGGATTGATAAGATGTTGGTTGAAAAAGGGAAAAAGAGTAATTAAAAAAAAAAGAAAATTAAAAAATTAACTTTGAAAGACTAAAGAATCATGGGGAAAAAAGCCGTGAATTCTATGTGCTGTATTCCCCTAGTGCTGGAGTTCTGTCATTCTCATTGATTGGTAAACTTGGTCTTGGCTGGCTGTTCTTGCTGGTCTTCTGAGGGATGGGCCTGTTGCCTTGGTTCTCAAATGTCTTTGCTCGAGGTGGAATTGCCTCGCCCTTGCTGGGTCCTGGCTAAGTAATTGGCTTGGGTTTGCTCTCTGGAGCTTTTGTTCCCTGCAAGCTTTCTGTACAACTTTGGAGGATGAGTGTGAAAATGGCGGCCTCCCAATTTCCACCTTGGAGGAGCCGAGAACTTGGGGCCCCACTCCTCAGTGAGCCCCAGAGAAAAGCAGTCAATCACTCGCTTCTCCACGGTCTCCAGCTGCACTCTGTGCTCACCTGGCCTGTGACCGGGTGAGCGTAATAAATGTCTCCATAAGTGTCATTGACAAGATATTTGTAGTCATTGATTGCTTACATTGATTCAGAAAGAAAAATATGCAATTCTGACCCTGATAGCTTGCTATTAAAATTTTATCCCTAGAAATTCCATATTACTCAGATTAAAGAGAACATCCAAAAGCTTCTGGAAATGGGTAACTGTGGCTGCCTCTGGAAAGGAGAAATAAGATGTCAAGGGAAAAGGAAAGGCACATAAGTTTTACTTTTTTAATTGGTTGCATGCCTGTAATATTTCTCTTAAAAAGTTCTTTTTTAGAAATAACTTGGTTATAAAAAACATGCACTGAAAGATTATAGGAAGTGATTTGAATATGTTTTCATTATATATATAATGCCTCCCAGTTACCAGCTGGCAAAAGAAAGAGAATCTCTGTAAAAGAGTAGAAAAGATGAAAAATTTTTATGTGATAAATTAGGTATAATACACAGTGGGGGGGAAAAAGGCATTTTGAAACTCTAGGAAAAACAAAGCCATATAAGTAGTTGATGGCCCAAATATGAAGCATAAATATTTGGGCAATTGATAGTAAGGGAAGAGAATCCATTTGATCTTCATGTTCTGCACATTTTCCTTTGAGTGACTTTCTAGTGGTTCTGACAGAAGTTTGTGGAGAAGAAAGTGTAATCTTGGCACTCTTCTTAGCCTGGAAGTTGGCTGTTAACTTTGCGTTACCTAGAGGACAGAATAGAAAAGACTTATTGACTATGTTTAAGGGAGGTGAGTGGAAGGTGAGAAGGAAGAATGGCAGTAGTAAAATTGGAGAGTTGAAATACTTTCTACCTACGGTTGAAATATTATCTAGAGTTTCACAGTATATTATTAAAAGTTTCAAAGATAACCAACAAAAAAGCTAAAATGAATGTAACTGTTAAACTTTGAAGTGGATGTTAGCATAATCCTTACCTTTTATAGCTAGGAGTCATTAGATATTGTGTAAAGCTGATATGAGCATATTTAGAAATACTTAAGTAATCACAAACAAACAAAAACATGTAAAAGAGGTTGGCCCTGGGGATTGATCCTAGAAGTAGAAAGGGTTATAATATTTGTTGCTTTTCATCATAAATTCTTTTGTGCTAATGTTCTGTTACAATTTAATTTGTTTCCTTTTATTTATTGCCATGTGTGCATTTCTTTGGGAAAAAAATAGATGCTGGTTTTTTCTGTTTATATAGAAACAATATTTTTTTTGTAGCTATCTTATTGAGGATGACTCCCTAAAGTGGGTCAGGCTTCATTTCAGATCTTTTAAAATAAGCAATGATTTGGAAATTCCAAGTACACCAAGAAACTTGGAGTAAGCAATTGGTTGTTCTACTGATATTTTATTCTCTACCTTAAGGATTATATAAGAATCCTTAGCTCCTATCCACATTAGCTTTAGCCCTCTGCTTATGAGATTTCTTTTTTAAGTGTCTGAGTAGTTCTGATCCTCCATTTTGGGGGGATAAGATTTTGCCTGCAACCAGGTTATTGATTCTGAAAGGGGAGGTATTCTGGTCCCTCTTTTTTTTAAATTTTATTTTATTATTTTATTTATTTATTTATTTTAAAGATTTTATTTATTTATTTGTCAGAGAGAAAGACACAGCAAGAGAGGGAACACAAGTAGGGGGAGTGGGAGAGGGAGAAGCAGGCCTCCTGCTGAGCAGGGAGCCCAATGCGGGGCTTGATCCCAGGACACCGGGATCATGACCTGTGCCAAAGGCAGATGCTTAACGACTGAGCCACCCAGGCACCTCTATTCTGGTCCCTCATATTACCAGCCTTGGTAATTGAGTGCTCATGTTTAGAAGGAATTGTGTTTTTAGTATTAAAAAAGGAATGGAAGGGGTGCCTGGGTGGCTCAGTTGGTTTAGTGTCCGACTCCTGATCTCAGCTCAGGTCTTGATCTCAGGGTTGTGAGTTTAAGCCCCGTGTTGGTCTCCATGCTGTGTGTGGAGCCTACTTAAAAAAAAAAAAAAAAAAAAAGGAATGGGAAAACCACAGGTTAATCTGATAGTTAGGCCTTACATATTATTACCACCAGTTGGTAGCACACCTTAATTGCAAGAGTAGGAAAGAAAGGAAAACCATTTCTGATTTTTGCAAAGGTCTAGCAATACAAGTAACAGCAAATGTCCTGTAGCCAAGTGAAAATGTGAAGGAAGAATACTTCATTTTGGGAGAATAAAATGAGGCAGTGATCATGATCCCTAAAATACTATGTTACAAATATTCATGTGGTTTGTAAAAGTAGTGAAAGTGAAGAGTGAGAAAGCATAATCAGGAGACCTCTCTTTGGTCTAAATATCTAATAGCTGCACCTAGAACTCTGTAAAAGGGTTGGAGAAGGGAAGAATCATGAATAAAACGTTACTTTGAAAAGTCTTTCTTATAAGATCTATATGAGGGGGGTGCCTGGGTGGCTCAGTCAGTTAAGCGTCTGCCTTCAGCTTAGGTCATGATCCTGGAGTCCTGGGATCGAGCCCCACATTGGGCTCCCTGATCAGTGGGGAGTCTACTTCTCCCTCTACCCCTCACCCTGCTTGTGTTCTCTCTCTCACTCTCTCTCAAATAAATAAATAAAATCTTAAAAAAAAATCTATATGAGGAAAACTATAAAACTCTGATGAAAGCAATCAGAGAAGAACCACATAAATGGAGAGATAGTCCATGTTCATGGATAGGAAAATACAATATCATCAAGATGTCAGTTCTTCCCAACTCGATCTATAGATTCAATGCAATTCAAAAAAAATCCCAGCAAGTTATTTTATGGATATCAGCAAACTGATTCTAAAGTTTATATGGAGAAAAAAAAGACCCTGAATAGCCCGCACAATATTAAAGGAGAAGAACAAAGTTGGAAGACTGATGCTACCTGACTTCAAGACTTACCATTAAGCTACAGTAATCAAGACAGTATGATATTGGCAAAAGAATAGACAGGTCAATGGAATAGGGAGTCCAGAAATAAACTCCCATAAATATAGTCAACTGGTCTTTGACAAAGGAGCAAAGGTAGTAAAATAGAAGAAAAGATAGTCTTTTCAGTAAATGGTTCTGGAACAACTGGACATCCACAGGCAAAAAAAAAAAAAAAAAAAATCTAGACATAGATCTTACATCTTTCACAAATAATTAACCCAACACACATCACAGCATCACAGACCTAAATGTGAAATGCAAAACTACAGAACTCCTAGATATTAACAGAGGAGAAAACCTAGGTGGCCTTGGGTATAGCGATGTCTTTTTAGATACAACACCAAAGATATAATCCAAGAAAGAAATAATTGATAAGTTGGACTTCATTAAGATTAAAAACTTCTGCTTTGCAAAAGACAACGTCAAAAGAATTAGAAGACAAGCCACAGACTGGGGGAAAATACTTGCAAAAGACACATCTGATAAAGGACTATTATCCAAAATATACAAAGAATTCTTAAAATGCAACAGTAAGTAAACAAACAACCCAAATAAAAAAATGGGCCAAAGACCTTAACAGATATCTCACCAAAGAAAATATATAGTGGCAAACAAGCATATGAAAAGATGCTCTACATCATATGTCACCAGGGAAATTCAAACTGAAACAACAATGAGATACCACTACATACCTAGTAGAATGGCCAAAATCTGGAACACTGACAATACCAAATGCTGACAAGGATGTGGAGCAATAGGAACCCTCGTACATTGCTTGTTAGAATGCAAAATGGTTCAGCCACTTTGAAGACAATTTGGCAGTTTCTTACAAAACTAAATATACTCTTACCATATGATCCAGCAATCACACTCCTTGGTATTTATCCGAGTGAGTTGAAAACTTATGTTCACAAAAAAAACCTACATAGGAATGCTGATAGCAACTTTATGCATAATTTGCAAAACTTGGAAGCAACCAAGATATCTCTCAGTAGTTGAATGGATAAATAAATAGTGATACATCTGGACAATGGATTATTACTCAGCACTAAAAAATCCATGAACAATCAAGCCATGAAAAGACATGGAGGAAGCTTAAAGCATATTATTGAGTGAAAGAAGCCAATCTGAAAGGCTACATACTGCATGATTACAATTACATGACATTCTGGAAAAGACAAAACTATGGAGACAGTAAGATCAGTGGTTGCCAGAGGTCAGGGAGAAGGAAGGATGAATATACAGAGCACAGATTTTTTGGGCAATGAAAATACTAGTATGTTACTATAATGATGGATGTATATCATTACGCATTTGTCCAAACCCACAGAATATACATCACCAAGAGTGAACCCTAAGGTAAACTACATACATTGGGTGATTATGATGTGTCAATATAGGTTCATCTTTGGTAACAAATGTATCATTCTGGTGAGTAATGTTGATAATAGGGAAGGAGGCCATTCGCGTGTGGGCAGGGGGTATAGGGGAAATCTCCATTCTTTCCTCCTTCCATACCTTCCTTTATTGTACCTAAAACTGCTCTAAAACCATAAAGTCATTAAAATAAAAAAAGACTTTCGTGAAAGCAATACCATCATTATCATCATGAAAACAAGTTGGCTGAACATCTTTCACTTTAAGCAGAACTCTAAGGTCAACAGAATAATTTGGAAATCTTCATGCTAAAATTATCCAAAGTGGAAAAAGACAAATTTTAACGTTACTCTGCCATCTAAATAGTCACAAACTAGGGGTGCCTGGCGGGCTGTCAGTAGAGCATGCGACTCTTGAACTTCATCATGAGTTTGAGCCCACATTGGGTGTAGAGATTACTTAAATAAATAAATAAATAAATAAATCTTTTATAAATAAATAAATAGTCACCAACTAGCTCTTTGTATTAAAAGGCAAAGTTCTTCATGGTATTCATTAATAAATGTTAACCATTTATTCTGCGATGCATTTATATTACACTTACAATACATTGATGTGTAATTCTATAAATGCAATTTTTAAATATATAATATTAAGTATCTACTTTTGTACCAGGTTGGCTAAGAATTGAGTTGAAATAAAACTAATGGGTATGTGTCTTCCTTTTTAGACATCTAACCTACCAAGGATGAAACTTCAAAGTGGGCCCGGGCTCATTTCAGATCATTTGAAATGAGCAATGAGGTAGAATTCCAAGGTCACCAAGAAATATGGACTAAGCAAATGGTTGCTCTACCAATACTTTATTCCCAACTCTAAATAATTTTTTAAAAAGTTTTTTTTTTTTTTAAAGTAGGCTCCATGCCCAGTGTGGAGCCAACATGGGGCTTGAATTCACAAGACCTGACATGAGATCAAGAGCCAGAAGCTTAACCGACTGAGCCACCCAGGCACCCCTACCCTAAATAATATTTAAGACTCTTTAGCTACTTTTCACACTAGTTTCAGATATCCCTTTTGATATTTTGTTCATACATATAGCTTGAAGCTGTTCATGAAAATTGTGGTATTTGAAAATCTTTGCCAAGAATTTTGGAATCTTGATTAAGAATTTCACAAAAGCACGGGGCGCCTGGGTGGCTCAGTTGGTTAAGCGACTGCCTTCGGCTCAGGTCATGATCCTGGAGTCCCTGGATCGAGTCCCGCATCGGGCTCCCTGCTCGGCAGGGAGTCTGCTTCTCCCTCTGACCCTCCCCCCTCTCATGTACTCGCTCTCTCATTCTCTCTCTCTCAAATAAAAATAAATAAAATCTTTAAAAAAAAAAAAAAAAAAAAAGAATTTCACAAAAGCAGAGGCTCCTGGGAGATGTGTGATTCCGTAACAAAGTCAACACATTATGATAACCATTACTTTACCAAATAGCTAAACTTTAAATGTACCTATTGTTTGCTTGCATTTATGATTTTTCAGACTAAATCAACTAATATGAAGAATTTGTGAAGAAAGAGACAGAAATTGGAAAAAGATCAAGTCATTTCTTGCATACCATTAAGTATTTCTGATTATATTTTGTAAACCATAGGAATCACAGAAAGCTTTTGTGCATTTTTAAAAGGGTGGTGAATGAAAGACAAAGACTTTTTAGAAGGCTATTTTACTTGTTATGGTATAAGATAATGGGATTTGGTGGTGGTGGGGGGTAGTAACAGCCTTGAATGAGATTAAAGCAGTGGGAGAAAAAGCAAGAAATCTGAATGAGGATATCATGGGAGTTGGGCTATTTTGAAGGAAAAGAATCAAGTCTAGCCCTACAATTTAGAACCTAGGAGACTAGGTAATTATTTATAAACACCAGCTCAACTATTGAGTTAAGTGAGAGGGCAAAATAAAGAAAATTTTAGATTTCTCTAAACTCAGAAAGTTGACTACCCATGCCCTTGGATATTTTTTTAAAAATTGCTAAAAAGTTCTTAGCAAGATAAAAACAACACGACAATAATACCAATGACATTTCTATATAATTCTTAATTTGTTTAGTACTCATAGCAACTCTATGAGATAGGTACTATTGTTTTTTCCAACAACTGAGGAAACTGAGGCACAGAGAGATTTGTCCAAGGTCACACAGCTTTCTAGAGCAGTACAGTTCCAAAGTCCTTGTTCTTAATTATTACACTGAGATTACAATGTTATTAAGAGAAATTAGGAAATTTGAATTTAAAAAAAGCATTATTTTAAATGTTTAAATTTTGAGCTGGAGCTTCCTGGCAAGTAAGCTGAACATGAGGAATCTTAGTTGAGGAAAAATCAGAAACAGTAATTTTGGGAGACTTTTGAAGTGAAAGAATGTAGTAGAGGACAGAGAGTTAGGAGTTGAACCGTGGGATGGAAGAAAGGAGGAGGAGCTAGCAAAGGAATAAGACCAGTAAACCAGGTAGGTTGTAGGTACCAGGAATTGTCTTAAAATAAAGGGAAATAGGATTTTAAGGAGGGGCTAGGGATTGGGTATGTCAAGAAAATGAGGAATGAGAAAATGGTCGGAAACTAGAACTCTGTTGATCTTTTTTTTTTTTAATTTAAAGATTTTATTTATTTATTTGAGAAAGAGCATGAGCCAGAAGAGGGGCAAGCAGATACCCTGCTCAGTGGGGAGCCCAATCCCAGGATCCTGAGATCATGACCTGGGCCTAAGGCACTAAGCCACCCAGGTGCCCCCTAGCCACACTTTACATACTTGGTTGTCAAGGGCCATTTCTATCACTGCAGAAAGTTCTGACAGTGCTATGCATGATCTGACAGGTGGGGGAATTCAGTACTTCACAAATCAGAAACACAACAGCAGTAGAGCCGAAAGATCTCACATTTATTACTGAACCAACCTACTGGTGCAGAGGCATAGTCACAGAGAAGAATCATTTCCATGATAAGACAAGTCTATGGCCTGGTGGGAAGGATGTTCACAGAATGATAGAACACATGATCTTCACACAGCTTAATTAAATATGTGTGCCAATTAAGTGTGTCATCTCATGATGTGTGACGCCTTATAGACCCAGCTTGGTTCTTCTCCAGTGCCTCCTCTTAGAGTTGTACCTGATCTTATTACCAGTTTTCATCCGAATCCACTGGGGAATGGGGCGATTCTGCTTGTTTCTTGGCCTGGAATCTCTTGATTCTGAAAGTCTTGTGAGAAGACATGGCGAGAAGCAGCCAGCCACACACACAGCAGGATGGCGGCGAAAAAGAGAAAAGTAGACCTCTGTTGATCTTAAAATGTAATTTCATTTTGCTGTTATGAAGTCTGATTAATACAAGGTAAGGAATAAAGGGTAAATGAAGGCGGTGACTGCTTTTCAGAAATGTGACTGTGAAAGGAAGGTTGATAATACAGTAACTGGAGAGAATAGTAGCACTGAAATTTTTAAAAAAGACCATGGAAACTGTGTGCTGAAAAGCAGAAAGGAAGAAGCTGGTGGATAAGCACGTTGAAGATACAAGACCTTACAAAGTAGTGGTGTAAGGAAGTGGGAAGGGATAGCATACCTAGTCCAAGAAAGACTGGCTTTGCAAAGGGGAGAACAGGTTGATTTGGTGTGAATTTTTCAGATCATGAACAGAATGTGACTACAGATACTTCAAGATGGAGAGACTATCAAATTGGAGAATTTGTAGTCCCATAGATTTGATCCCTGGAAACTAAATGAAGTTATCTATTAGTATGGATTGCGACCGGCAATAATAACAAGGAAAGCTGGAAATAGTCTTTGCAAACAATATAAAAAAAAACCAACCAGAGATGTGTGTGTGTGTGTGTGTGTGTGTTTAGATGGGTTGCGACTTCCTCCAGTGAAACAGCCACACACTTTGTGACCTTTTGAGAAAGAAAACAGAAACGGGTAATTTACTGGAGATGGGCTGAGGACTGTAAAGGAATCGAGCGATGCAAAGGCAATATTAAAAGAGCTGACTCTAGCAACAGAGAATTTAGTCACAAGTGGAGCTGATGACCTGGGAGATTAAGGATTCACTTTTGTATTGAAAAGTTGTGAGCAGGTGAAAGGTAGGAGCCACAGCCACGGAAAGGCGGGTAGGAAGAGGCGACGTTCAAGGGCATATTTTGGTCACGATCTTACGTTAGTCAATTCTCACGTCCATTTCAGAGCCACTGAAAGTAGTCCTGTGCTGTGGGAAGAGAAATCGCATTCCAAAGCTGAGGCTGTATTTTCCCAGTCTAGCTACATTCCTTTTTCACTAACTAGCCAATGCTGCCGCCTTATGCAAAGCCGGCACTAAGGAGTGAATCTGCTTTACAGAGGCAGGGACGACGCCAATCGGCCTGGGGCAGGCACTGTAGCGTCTAAATCGGCATGGGATGGCCTAAACAGTTCTCGAAACCTTTTCACCCTCACTCGCGAAAACGCCTCGCCAACAGTCAACAATCAGTAGCTAACACAATGCTAAGCTCAGAGACCCTCTTTACAACCAGGAGAGGCGGGAGAAGGGTTCGGCTCCTTTACTCCCTTCCCGTTTCCGCAAAGCGCGTCCCGGACGTGGGGTGGGGACAGCACGAGTCAGGCGGAGCTGCAGGGAAACACCAGTCTCCGGACCTGAGGAGGGGCCTCACTGAAGGGTCGGGGGCGGGTCTCCCTCCCAGGTCTCGGAGAAGCTCCGAAAATGGCGGGCGGCAACTCGGCTAGCCGGGCGCGCAGGCGCCACCGTGGCCGTCCTTCCGCCAGCCTCGGGCGGCCCAAGAACCGTCCACAACGTCCTCACCGAGAGGTATCCGCCGATTGCAATTGGCTGAGCTAGGCTACCGCTCCGTGCGGGGGCGGGGTCTCCACGCAGCGGCCACGTTTCCCGCCCCGCTGGTGCGCGTGCGTGCAATCCCCAGAGGAAAGCGTTTGCGCGCGTCCCCGCCGCGGCCCCCAGCTCGCGACTCAGCTCCCTCCCTTTTCCGGGCAGGCCCGTCCCGTCAGCTAGGCAGTAAGCGTCGCGGCCAGCAGAGGGCGGTCCGGACCCAAGTCTGCAGCGGCGCCATTGGCGTGTGGAAAATGCCACCAGATGGCGGGTTAGGATTGCAGCTCCGTTGAAGGCGCGGCCCCCGCTCCCGAACCCCCGGCGACCACCCCGTAACAACCCCCCCACATCGGGAATAACACACCGGAGACTTTTGGGGGGAAACTAGGTCGACGGCCGGCGGCGCCCGGCTGGGCAGCTGAGGTGAGTGCGGGCGGCGGCGACGGCGGCGGGGGGCGGGAAAGGGGGAATGCGGCGGCAGCGGCGCGGGGGCTGGAAGCGCGGATCCAAGATGGAGGCCGGGCGAGAGCGAGGGAGCGAGGGAGCGAGGGAGCGCGAGCGAGGAGCGGGCGGGCGGGCCGGGCGCGGGCCCCGCGCGGGGGAGGGAGGCCGCGCGGGCCTGTGCGGGGCGCGGCAGTCGCTGGCTGTCCGGGCGCCCGGGGGGGGCGCCTGTGGGCGCGGCGGGCACCCCGGAGCCCTAGTTCCTCCCCACCCCTCCCGCGGGCCCGAAGATTCTGCCCCCGCCCGCTCGGGCACTACAGCGACGGGCGCGGAAGCCTTTGTGGCGCGCTCGGGCCCGCCGCCAAGCCCGCCCTCCGCCCCCCCGCCCGGACTCTCGGGACTCGCCCGCACCCGGCGGGGCCGGGCCGAGGCGGGCTGGTGCGAATGCCGTCCGCCGCCCGCCGCCCTGCGTTTCTGCGGTGTTTTAGCGGCGGCGTCGTCACATGACAACGAGCTCGCCTCAGCGGAGGGGCCTGGGGGTCGCTCGGCGTGGCGGCCGGCCGAGACATCTTCTTGGTGGGGTGGGGCAGGGGGCTGGCGACTGGGGGAGAAGGGGCGTCGAAGCCGGGCTTTCCCGCTATCTGCCCTCCCCGCCCCCGACGGAGGCCTCCCTGTGAAACGTGTTCAGGCCAGAGCACTGCCCCGCTAGTTTGCCAATTCCCCGGGAGAAGAGGCCAATAAAAGTTGTTTTCCCTCCTTTCTCGGGGTGGGGGCGGGGTGAAGAGCTGGGAAACTGGAGTGCCTGGAGTTGGACCTGGGCCTCGATTGGAGGGTCTGAACTGGGTGCTTCTTGTGTGCTTTAAGGACTTAAAAAATTTTTCAGGTCTTAGGATTGTCACGTCACCCTTTCTACCCACATTTGAAATGTTATCGATTCTCTTCACATTGCAGAGAATCGTGCCCGGGGCGTATAAATCATGGGATGGTTTGGAAGCTTATAGACCCAAAACAATGCTGTTTGTGACGATAGCGAATTATTTGCTGTTAAAGTTCTTGTTAAGATGATGAATATAGTTTATTCCTAATCGTGGTCGTGACTAGAAAGGACTATATTTTCCATCTTCTTAGGGAAATATAGTGTTTGTGAAAGTATTTGAATTGGTGTAGAGAAAGTTCTCTGATTTGTGATTTATGTGGAATTTGAATATGACTACCTTTTAGTTTTCCGTGTGTGTTTTTAAGAAAATTGCAAATTTTGATGGTGAACTATACCTAGGGAAGCATACACAACAGTGAAATTAAAAATGTTTATTGTGTGATATATTGTACTGTTTTCATATTTATAGTGATTCAGATTTTAAAAAATTGCAGAAGGGGAAATACTGAAAGATCCGGAAAGGTTGTCTACTTGCTTTTGATATTTGTGAACACTTGTAACACAAATTGCTTGCTTTCTAAATAAAGTTCTGGAAAACCTACAGGTGTTCTAAATTTTTTTCTTTATATTTTTCAAAATTATTTTAAATTTAATTAAGTGGTTTACCAATGGTCATTTTTACAACCAAACTACTTTTGAGTGGAAATTTCTCAGTATCCACTTTAGTTTTGGTGTTCTGACAGAGCTAGGAGATACTGAAATGGATGTGAAATGTGGGAAATTATGTTACTTGGATTCATTCCGTTGAAGACCGTAATATAATTACTGTTGATTTGAATGGCTCTTTTAAAGCCTTAGGGGGGCTGTGGTGTAGGGGAAAGAGCCCTGGACTGAAGTTACTTTAAACATGCCCTAGGTTTGTCATCTTTGGGGTGTCACTCTTTGAGGTTTACTTACCACTAAAATGAGGGTACTAAATTGTAGTTGTTTAACAAGATGTGTATGGAAAGAGCCTTTCTTAATAGTTAAAGCTTGAAACATTTTATGCGGTTTTAGCCTTTTCCAAACCTTGATTCTGGATCAGTGTATCTTCATAATCAATGCTGTGAGGCGATCTAATGCACCCTGAGGAAAAAGGTACATTTCTTTGTAGCCTGGGTGCAGGGGTACAAGAGCACCTGGCTCTAGGGGTCCCAAACAGACTAGGTCCAGCCGCTTGCTGCTGACAAAATCCAAAGGCAGAGAGACGAAAGGTGGTGAAACAAAGTTTATTTCGGTGAGGCCAACACTGGAAGAACTGTCTCTCCCAAATGTTCAAACTTCTAAGTTTATATAAGGCAAATGTGGATCAAAGATGGTTGGGTACATGCAGGTGGGCAGTGAAGGTCAGGTCAGTCATTGTCTTAGGGTCCGTCACATGCGGTCTTGGTGGCTCCGGGCAGTCCTTATTGCTTGTGGGTGTAGTTTTGGTTCTTATCAGGGAATGCTTTGCCAGTAGGGTGTTTTGCCTGAGTTAAGAGATAGCCAGAAAGAGGAGCTTAATTAATAAAGTACAGACTGAGGTCAAAATGGAGGTAGCTAAAGCCCTGTTTCATCTTCCCCTTTTTTTCTTTGCTGCTTAGTCCTGTAGTGAGGGAGTGTATTCCTTTTCTTTTGATGTATAGCAAAGTACAACAAATTTAGTAGCTTAAATAACACCCAGTTATTGTCTCACAGTTTCTGGAGGTGAGAAATCTGGGTACTTTGTAGCAGGACTTTGTACAGCATCTCACCAGATCATCTCATCAAGATGTCAGCTGTGGCTGACAGTTTTTATTTGAGGTTCAGGGTGTTCTTCCAAGCTCAGTACTTGTTGGCACAGTTAATTTCCTGAGGCTATAAGTCCCTCTTCTTAATAGCTTTTGGTTAGGTTACCACTAGTGCACATAAGCAGTATGACTACTGTTGCTTTTATTCAGACAAGCAGGAGCCAGTCTCCTTGACTTCCTCTGTCTGTGACCTCTAGACTCTCCTTTAAGACCCCCTTTTTAAAGCTCATCTGGTTCGGTCAGAACCACCCAGGATAATTTCCTTTTGGGCCACTCGACTGATTAGGGACCTTAAATACATATGCAGAATATATTTGCCATATAACAACCACTGGAGTGATGCTATCCCATTATATTTACAGGCCTCCCCACAGTCAAAGGGAGGGGAATTTATAGGGTGTGGGTCATTGAGGGTTCTTAGAATTTTGTCTGCCATTGGGAAAGAAGTATTTTTACTTTTGCCTTTTTAGAATCTGGAAATACATAGGAGAGAACAGAGGGAGAGCAATAACCCACTTGACAAGTTTACTCATATGTCTTTAAACCTTTTCTTTCCCATATTTCCTGGTATCTCACTTCAAGTGCCTCTTTGAAAACATTTTATTGTATTTAGAGGAAATTAAAAACTAAAATTAAAATAAACTTTAGGTAATAAAAAAGGCAATAGATTATGTAATTATCATTATTTCTTGTATTGTTTTACCCATTTTAGAGATGAGATTGAGTCTTGTAAGAGATTTTAATGCTTAAAATCACACTCCTATTAAGTGACAGGTAGATTCACACTCATTGCACCTTAGTTCACAGTTTGTGAGAAAGAAATTCTTATGAAAAAATTATTTGAAAGGATTAGAGTAGGGATATTATTGGTGAACAAAGAATGTAGCAGAAGTTGGGTCATGGTATGTGGGATGTTTTGAGTCTAAGAAGAAAAATATTTTCAAGAGGAGGCAATTAGTTTTAGTTAAGGATATCAAGCTTTAAAGAATATAACCAAGGAGTTAAAATTGTGAGGGATATACAACTTAATTTCTTTATAGAGAGGGGATATAGTAGGGGCTTGGTAAATCTTTGTTTGTTAGCTGAATAAACATATAAATCTTTAGAATTAAGATGTCTCTAGCTACTGTGACACTCCTTAGGGAAAGGTAGAAAGCAGAGACCTAAAAGAATGCTCTTGCATGAACTCTAGAATGAGATGAATCTTGAGATGGGAATTAGGGTAATGTGTCTAGAGAAGGAGGGGTCAGTTTCCTGTCATTTCAATAGTTAAGAGGATAGGATCCCAGCTTCCTGTCTTAGTGCTGAGAGAAATCTTGTTTTATTGAGAAATGTGATTCTTTTAAAGTGAGCTTTAAGTAGGTCATAAATCAGTTGGTTTTATAGAATCTTTTCTTCATATAATTCACCCCTTATTGCTTCCTTCAGGATTTTTTTCCTTCCCCTCTTCTAATTCTGTTTTTGCCACTTTGTGCTTGAAGGACATCTCAGGTCCTACTTTCATAAAATACATTCCTTTGTGCTATGGGCCTAAATGGTGCCCAAATAAGTTGCCCAAATGTCTCTATAGAGTTTTGCTGTAATGAAACAGCTATAAATATGGCTTTTAACTTGCTAGAAGCTCACAGTTAACAAAAACATTTTATATCGTGACCCAGTACAAACACATACACAGTGGAAATAAAAGTTTAAAGAAATAACATTTAATCTTTATGTAGTGCCCTCTGATATTTTCTGATTTTGTTTTTTAAATTAAGAATGTTGGTTGCAACTCACCTAAGTGATACCATGACTCAAAGTTGGAAAAGCAGTGAATCTTGGTAATCGGAGTAGTACAAAGTAAAACCATAAGAAGAAACCATTTCACTTCTATCAAATTGGCAAACATTAAGCATTCTGATAATATCAAGTGTTGGTGAGATGTGGAGAAATTATACTCCCGTTTTTGGCAGGAGTCTAGACTGACACAATCATTTTGCACAAAAATTTGTTTTATCTAGTAAGTTGAAGATAACGTGAATAAAAATGTTCACAATAACCTTGCTTCCAGTAGCCAAAATTTACTTTTTATTTATTTATTTTTAAACATTTTATTTGTCAGAGAGAGTGCGCACACACACAAGCAGGGGTAGTGGCAGGCAGAGGGAGAAGCAGGCTCCCTGCCGAGCAAGGAGCCCATTGTGGGACTCCATCCCAGGACCCTGGGATCATGACCTGAGCGGAAGGCAGATGCTTAACTGACTGAGCCACCCAGGCATCCCAGTAGCCAAAATTTAGAAACAAAATGTCCCATCAGTGGTAGAATGGATAAATGGTGGTTTTCAAAAGTTAAAATAACCTTGATTCGTAGGTTAATTTCATGTGGTCACAGAGTATTATACTTTTTATATTTAATGTTAGGGATTTGGGGATATTCATGAAGGATATTGCTTTGTAGTTTTCTTTGGTTGTAATGTCTTTGTCAGGTTTCAGTGTAACAATTATGATGGTGTCAGAAAATAGATTGGGAGGTGTTCCTTTATTTACTGAAAGAATTTGTTTAACATTGATATTAATTCTTAATGGAATGTTTACTAGAATTCACCAGTGATACCATCTAGACTTGGAATTTTCTTTGTGGGAAGGTTTTTGGTAATAGTCAAATTCAATTTTGTTAGTAGACCTATGGCTATTCAGATTTTGTTTCATCTTGTCAGTTTTGGTAAGTTATATTTTTAAAGACATTTGTTCATCTCATTTCATTTATTGATATAATTGTTTACATGGTTCCATTGTTATCCTTCTAATGTCTGTAGGATCTGTAGTGATATCTCCTCTTTAATTTCTTGTGTTGTTAGTATGTTCTTTCTTTTTTTCTTGACTGGTATCATTCTTGGTTTACCAATATTATTATCTTTTCAAGTAATAACACTCCTAGTTTTCTGCATTTATTTTCACTATCTCATTTGTTCTTTTCCTTATAATTTTCTGTCTTCCACATGTTTGCTCTTTTTTTCTAGCTTAAAGTGGAATCTTAAGTCATATATTTCAGACATTTCTTGTTTTTTAATTTAAGCATTCAGAACTGTCACTTTTCCTGTAAGCACTGCTGTATTCCACAAATTTGGTATGTTGTATTTTTGTTATTCAGTTTGAAATAATTTCTAGTCTGCTTTGTAATTTCTTCTTTGACATGTGGATTACTTAAAAGTGTGTTTAATTTTCAGGGCGCCTGGGTGGCTCAATTCGTTGAGCAACTGCCTTTTCTGCTCAGGTCATGATCCTGGAGTCCCGGCATCGGGTCACGCGTCAGGCTCCTTGCTCAGCGGGGAGTCTGCTTCTCCCTCTGACCCTCCTCCCTCTTGTGCTGTTTCTCTTTCATTCTCTCTCAAATAAATAAAATCTTTATAAAAAAAGTGTTTATGGGGTGCCTGGGTGGCTCAGTTGTTAAGTGTCTGCCTTCAGCTCAGGTCATGATCCCAGGGTTCTGGGATCGAGCCCCAAAACGGGCTCCCTTCTTGGCAGAGAGCCAGCTTCTCCCTCTCCCACTCCCCCTGCTTGTGTTCCCTCTCTTGCTGTCTCTCTGTCAAATAAAATCTTAAAAAAAAGTGTGTTTAATTTTCAAGTACTTGGGATGATTTTAGATATCTTATTATTGATTTGAACTTAATTTCTTTTTGAGGTCAGAGAATATATTCTGTGTGATTTTAATTCCTTTAAATTTACTGAACCTTGTTTCATGGTCTGTCTTCGTAAATGTACCTTTCACAGTTGAAAATAATGTATCCTGCAGTTGTTGGGTATAGTATTCTGTAAATATCAGTTAGATTAAGGTGTTTTGGTAGCATTTTCAAATCATTTGTGTATTTGCTGGTGTTTTTTGTTTGTTTTGTTTTGTTTTGTTTTGTTTGGAGGGGGATGTAGTTTTATCAGTTGCTGAGAGGTTAGAATATCCAACTATGACCTCAGTCATAGTTGCCTATTTCTTGCAATTGTCTTTTTCTCCTTTAATTCTGTCAATTTTTGTCTCATGTGTTTTGAAGATGTGTTATTAAGCACAAACAATATATAATATGTCTTCCTGATGAATTAATCTTTTTATCATTTGAAATATTTCTTTTTCTCTCTGGTAATACTCTTTTTTTTAGGTCTGTTTTATGTGATGTTAATATAACCACTTCAACTTTCTTGAACTTACTATTCCCATTATGTATCTTTTTTCACTGATTTACTTAAAAACTCATTTTCTTTGTGTTTCACTTGTACCTCTTAAAGGCAGCATATGGTTGTTTTTTTCTTTTTTTTTTAAAAAGATTTTATTTATTTATTAAAGAGAGAGAAAGCACAGGCAGGGGGGACGGTAGGCAGAGGGAGAAGCAGGATCCCCGCTGAGCAAGGAGCCTGATGCAGATGCAGGACTTGATCCCAGGACCCTGGATCGTGACCTGAGCTGAAGGCAGCTGCTTAACCAACTGAGCCACCCAGGCGTCTCATGTTTTGCTTTTTTCTGATAATATGGAAGAATCTCTCATTTATAGTAAGCATTGATTATGTGCTAATGCCTGTCATGAATGGTTAAAGGCCTGCAATTTTATTGTACTTGAAGGCTAACAAGTTAACCTGCCACAGTTTAATGGATGCTGGTGGGAGCCATGAGGCTCCCTGATCAGAGAAGAGAACAGCGCACTACAGCAATAGCGGTAGTGGTAAGTGGTGGTGTTCATACTGTATAGTATCCTGTAGTGTTGTAGACTAATTGTCCCAAGACCATACAGCTAACAGATGACAGAATCAGCATTTGCATCAGATCTCTGAGCCCCAGTTTGCACACACTAGTGTGAAGATACGACATCTGCACATGCAGTAGGTTGGTTACAGGAGAGGAATCTGAGGCTTAGGGAAACTTGAATCCTTATAATGGATAGTAAGCATGCTTCCCCTTTTCTCTGGAGGAGATGCTATGTCTCTTTCCAACACTGTTCATTATGTAGATAATCTTGAAAAGTTTGGGACACAGGCATTCAGTGCCTCTGTTTTCAAGACATGCAGAAAAGTAAAAGACCCATGGAGAATTGCCTCCCAGAACTGCCCAATGAATTTTCTTAGTTTTCCCTATGTTGTTTGTGATTAAGGTTTCCTTGTATTTCTCACATGGCTGCAATGCAGCTTTTCAGCTCTGTATCTGTAGTGTGCTTCTCTTTGAGTTTTATGCTTTCAGCAAATTGGATTACATTCTTGTATCCTAGCCCATCTCCCCATGTCTTTGTTCTGGTGTTATATGTGTATAAGAAAATATTCATTGAGTATTTACTATGTACCAATAAACATTTTACAATAACAAAGCAACAAAACAAACTAATAGGAATAACACATGAAATGCTGTGGAGGGGGTTAGATTCAAGAAACTTTGGAAGCAGAACTTGCAAAATTAAGGGGAGATGGCCTTCTCCCTGTCAGTTCCCCCCCCAGATAATAAATACATTATGTTTTGGAAGTGATAAGAGTCAGAAGAGTTTTTCAGCAGAGTCCCTTTATTTTCTGATCAAAATAACGTTAATAATTACATATTACCTGTACTGTTTTTAGGCTCTTTGGGAAAATTTTTCTTCATAGTTGTTGAATTGTTTCAAAGTCCAGGTAGATGTTTGAGACACCATTGCCTATCTTCTCAATCTTAGGCAGACAAAATATGCTTTATACATAGTCAAGCATAAACATGACCTGGTTGTCTCTCTTGAGGTACTTCATTCCCTCTTTTATTCTAAAGCTTTGTTGACCCTGATTGTATCAGGTTATTATTTTTCCTGTCTCAGTTACAGCACTGAGAGGTAGGTTTCTTCTGTTCTCTAGTAGTGGTAGTATAAAGTAGCGAATGTGCAGAAATTTTTATGACATAACACAGGATATAAAAGCTAAAATTGTCGTAAGTTGTGTTGTACTTTATTGTTCAAGCTTAAATTACATTTTGGGAAGAAAATGCCTTAGCGTGTATCTTGTGTTGCAAAGGATAGTGAAAAAGTTCATATGTTTACACATGAAGGAAGCACTGTCACATGATAAATGGCTAAGAAAGCCATTGTCCAAGAGAGTTCCTGGCACCTGAGTCACACTGCTTGTGTTAAATTCTGATGCAGCCCCTTCCTAGGTATGTAAACGTGGGTGAGTTCTTTAATAACCTCTCTTATCCTCATTGACAGAGGGTACAGAGAGGTACTACAGAGCCTCTCATCTCTGAAGTGGGAATAAAAGCATACTTCTGTCATGGGTTGTTGTAGAAGTTAAAGAGTTAGTTTTTAACTATTAGACTGTATTGCATTGCACATAAATTCTAAGGACATTAATCTTAAATTTAAAAGGTGAATGAAATTATAATATAGATAAATAATGAGGTTACTTTCCAGAAGCAAAGCATTTTAATTAATTGGTTCTTATCAGCACATAGAACTAGCAGTAGATTAGAACTTTATTAATGAGAATGGTCAGAGGATGAGATATTCTGGTTAATTGAGATGAGGGTTATAGCCAGAGTTTTCTGCTTATTGTTAAACATATTTCAAAAGTTGAGCTCTTTTTTTCTTTCTTAAGAAAGTACTACATCCTGGAAAGGTATTATAATGCCTTCTTGGTAATTGAGAAATTTTGATGGCTGTATCAGTATTATTATTTATAAATATTAGTTTTGCATGTATAATTTTGCAAACAGACTAGGAATGAATTTTATCGAGCAGATTATGTTTAAAGTTACTGCTTTGAGTAAGTTGCTAGATAAAATGATAGATGACTGCTTTTTCCTCTCATAAAAGTGAGGTACAGGTACAAAACCCTGGTTAATCTATGTTTTTAAGTTATGGATATTTAGTATTTTATTTGGGGCTTGAACTTATGACCCTGAGATCAAGACCTAAGCTGAGATCAAGAGTCAGTTCCCCCCCCAGATAATAAATACATTATGTTTTGGAAGTGATAAGAGTCAGAAGAGTTTTTCAGCAGAGTCCCTTTATTTTCTGATCAAAATAACATTAATAATTACATATTATCTGTACTGTATAGTTAACTGACTGAGCTACCCAGGTGCCCTGTTTAGTATTTTATTTTATAAATGTAAAAGAAGCATGGTGTAGGGGAGAGAAAGCTAGTGAAGGGCTAGAGACCTGAGTTTTAATTATAGCTCTACCACTTATTGCCACGTGTCTTTGAATCATTACTTCTCTGGACCTCAGTTTCTTCATTGTAAGCTTAGTGTCTTGGACCTAGTTTCCAAAATTCCTGTAAATTTTTTAGTGCCTACGGAAATAATCAGGAAATCAGCTCTGAATCAGATAATGCAGAGGTTTTTTAGAAAGTCTTTAATTTTGAAAAACTCAAGTGCATTTTCAGCAGGCTCCTTTTGCCTTCAGCAGGCTCTTTTTGCCTTTGATTTCCCATTGGTTATTAAAAAAATTTGTGCTTTCTCCTAGCTGATAAGTATATAGACCAAAACGTTAATATTTAGATAGTATTTATAGTTTTCGGTGCCAGCTATGGGTGTGTGTTTACTTCTTTATTTGTTTAGAAAGAGATAGATTAGCAAGTGTTTTCATATTTTATTCATTGTAAGTCATTCATACATTTATTGAAATCTACAGTGAGCCATACACTGTATGTATAAAGACATTGTTGTTCTGTGTACAGAGAAAGCAATTTATGATTCAGAACTTAGGTGATACCTTCTCCAAAAGTCCTTTCCTGATAACCTGATTCCTCCTTCTTTCCTCTCCCTCCTTTCCTGATATCCAGGGTTGGTCTAAGTGCTCTTCATTTGTGTTTTAGTAGTAATGCTGTGCCAGGGCTATCATGACTGTGGAATTGGTGCTCTACATAAAGGTACCTGGCTAAGACGGTGGGTGGTGGCTGAGATCCAGATTTTATTCTGCTTGATAGACTGTCCATTTGCTTTTTTCGCCTTTTTAAATTCACCTGTCCAAAAGAGGCCTTTTTCCCTAATTCTTACAGAGTCTATGTGTGCTACATTAGTGTACCATTAAGAACATTCTATAGTGGTTTTTTTTCTAGCCAAGTTTTATAGTAGGTAATAAGTGCCTCAAGGTGATTTGTTGAAATGAGCAAGTACTTCCTGAAGGTGAATTCTTATATCAGTTTTGAAAGAACAGTGAAAGTTAGCCAGTCAAGAATGGTATGGTGGAGATAGGAATGCCATTTTAGGTGAATATAAAGGGACCAGGTTGTGATCTAGTGTTGACCAGTGGGTTCTCAAAGTGTGGTCCATGCACCAGCAGTGTCACTATTATCTGGGAGCTTGTTAAGGAATGCATGTTCTGGGGCGCCTGGGTGGCTCAGTCGTTAAGCGTCTGCCTTCGGCTCAGGTCATGATGGGATCGAGCCCCACATCGGGCTCCCTGCTTGGCGGGGGGCCTGCTTCTCCCTCTCCCTCTCCCCCTGCCTGTGATCCCTCTCTCGCTGTGTCTGTCAAATGAATAAATAAAATCTTTAAAAAAAAAAAAAGGAATGCATGTTCTTGGACCTCTCCCCAGTTCAATTGAATTAGAAATTTTGCAGAGCCAACAATTTTTAACAGGTCCTTCTGGTGTCTCTCATACAGGCTGAGGTTTGAGAGGCGCTACTATACCCCACTTGTTGATGAAGCATTAGTTCAGTGTGTGTTCAGAGCATTGGTTCACATAGGAGTGATTAAAATACAGAGCTGAAAGTAGTGATGAGAGTTCCTCGTGTGCCAAACTGAAGAGTTTGAACTTTGTCCGTAGGCCAGTGGCTGCACATTAGAATCACCTGGGAGCTTAAAAATATACCAGTGGCTCCGATCTACCCCAGATCAACTGACACCAAATCTCTGAGTTTCTGATGCATAGCAAGGGTTGCGAACTATGCAATTGTCAGATTTGGTTACTGATTATAATAGTATATATTGTTTATTGAGGATGTGTCAAAATACTTAGTAGCATAAAGTAATTAAATAGCACAGCAGTCTTATTTTGGTATTATTCCCATTTCACAGATGAGGTAGAGAGGTTAAGTACCTTTTCCCAGTATTACTTAGCTAGGAAGTGGTGGGTTTGAGTCCAGGGTTTTGTGACTAAAGTCTAATCTCCTAAAACAAATCTTTTTTTATTATTCTATTTTATTTTATTTATTTTTTTAAAGATTTATTTATTTCAGAAAGAGAGAGAGAGAATAAGCAGGAGGGGCAGAGAATCCTAAGAAGACTCTGTGCTAAGTGCGGAGCTGGCTGCGGGGCTTGATCCCATGACTCTGACCCCGAGATCATGATCTGAGCTGAAACCAAGAGTCCGAGGCCCAACCGACTGTGCCATCTTGGTGCCCCCAAAGCAGATCTTTTTTTAAACCAGGCTTCATGCACTTAGATTGGAAAATATCACATCTTTATCTTTACTAACCTGTAAGTGAGATTTGGCATTTTGTTTGATTTTTGTATGTGAGCAGCAAATCACAGTTGTGCTAGCAATACCTGTACTTTTGTTACTAATAGAAATAAGAACTATTGTTATATTAAATTACAGATGTCACAGATGTCCCAAAATACCATTTATCATAATCTGTACTTTAAAATCAGGCTAATTGTTAGATACAACTTTAGATCTTTTATTTACTGTGTTAGAGAAGCTTATATTAGTTTGCCACAAATTTGCTTTTTTAATTTGTTAATAATATTAATAATTCTTTTTCCAAGCATGGTACCATTTGCTGAGAGAGAGTTTAGTGGATAGCTTGATGTGTAGGGTGGACAGGGAACGAAAAAGTCCCATTTGTTTGGTTATCTCTCAGAAAGAGATCCTTAGAGATACTCTCCTCTTCCCCACTCTTCTTTGACTTGTTAAATAGGACTGAACCCCAAGTTCTTCATTACACATCAAAGTTAGTAGATTTAAAAAATGCCTTGGGCCTAGAGAGTGCTTTTTCTAACACTTCTTAAAAAATTAGAGAAGAAAATGATATGCATTATCTCACCAGGCATTTTCTCTTTTTAAAGGTTTTATTTATTTATTTTTGCAAGAGAGAGCGCGCGCATGCACACAAGCACGAGTGGGGGGGGAGGGGCAGAGGGAGAAGCAGACTGCCTGCCGAGCAGGGAGCCTGTTGCGGGGATCCTAGGACCCTGGGATCATGACCTGAGCCAAAGGCAGACGCTTAACCGACTGAGCCACCCAGGCACCTTTACCAGGCATTCTAACTATCCTGTGGTCTGATACAGTGTTGTTCAGTAGAACTTTCTGCAGTGGTGTGTATGTTTTGTATGTGTGCTGTCTGGTATGGTAGTTATTAATGAAAATGATGCAAAGAAGCAAAATAGTATAACAGTAGCTAACAGCAATGTAATATTAAATAATAGCTAATAGGTTTTCTTACATAACAGACACTGTTCTAAGCGTTTTAATATGTTATGTAATTCTTAAGTAACCCTGTGAAGTGGGTACTATTGTTAAGTCTCAGCTTGTAGATGAGGAAACTGAAGCACAGAGAAGTTCAGTGATTTTTCAAAGGTCACATAGCTAGTAATTAGCAGAAAGAGGATTCAGACCTTGGCAGTTTGGCTTCCTTTATGTTCCTTTTGTAATACATTCCTTTATCACTTTCTTCAAATCCACAGATGCAAATACAGAATACTGTCAGAAACAGTATTTTAGAGGGTTGAAGATAAATCATTTTGTTCTAATTATTAACTAAATATTGTGTAATACTTTGTAGTACTTTGCCCTTTGTTATTTGAATCTAATCATGAACTCAATTTACTATTTTATTTCCTGTAAGTGGATTTGTGTTAGATGTAGTAGGTGTTTTTAGTAACCAACACTGATATTATTTAAACAGCAATTTAGATCTCCCCCTGGGTTAATTTAAAGCTAGGTTCAAAAATGAATGTTAATATGGTTATTCTGTTTACTGACACTAATTGCAATGTACTTCTGAGGTCATTTTGTGATGAATTGGTTTTGTTTAATGGATATTGGGCTTTCCCTAATCAATGTATGTGAATAACTTAAGCTATGTTACACCCAGTATGTTATGTCTGTGGAGGTCCAGAAGGGGGAAGGTATCTTTTAGGGACAGAGTTCTATTCTTAACCATATTCAGAGCAAGCTGGTGGTAGAGTGAGATTAAAAGGGGCAAGAGAAGTGGCTTTTTTTGTGGCGCCTGACTGTTCAATCAGTAGAGCATGCAACTCTTGATCTCAGGGTTGTGGGTTCAAGCCCCTCCATTGGGCATGGAGCCTACTTAAAACAACAACAAAATGAAGCGGCATTTTTCGTTTATCTGCTATAGGTATTGTGCTTGGTGCTCTACCTACATAGCCATCATTTATTGAATACAGGCTGTTTATCATGCCTTTCTAGTGCTTTAGGTTTATTACATATGACATTTAATCTCTACATAATCCTTCAGAGAATATAGTGTTGGTAAAGATATTTTACAAATGAGGGCTTTGTTAGGCTCTTCCTTTCCCTTCCATTCTCCTTCCCTCCACTTCAAGGGGAAATGATGGTAAATACAGGTGGGGAATGAGTTGGGGGTGGTGCTGAAATTATCATTGATGCCAACTCACCTGGTACTTAAGGTTCTCCAGTTAGAAGTTTGTTCATATCATTTTGGCTAGATATTAGAAATAAGACAGACAAGGTGTTTGTGCTCATGTGAGATTATTATTAAACATAATAATCATATACTGATTATGCTATGTTGATGCATATACTAATAAATGCTATAAAGGGAATATGTTAGTTACTGTCATGGGTAATAATGGGATACATACATAATACAGTCAGGAAAGGCATTTTCCAGGACATGAAATTTCAGCTGAGACATTCAAGAATGGTCCACGCACAAGGCAGAGCAGAAGCAAAGTCTCTGTAGCAGAAAGGGCTGTGGTATTTTAGGAAGTGAGAGGAGGTCATAGTGACTAGAGGGAGCATAATGCAGGAAGGGTGTTAGTGGCATCACATGAGGCTAGAGAGGTAGACCAGAGTCTGGATTATGTAGGGTGTATTTGGGTTAGTAAGGGCTCTAATGAGTGCAGATTTTATTATAAATAAGGAGAGCAACTATTGGAAAGTTTCAGCAGAGGAACCACTAGAGAACCACTCTAGTTCGGTGGTTCTCAACAGGTATTTTGTTTCCCAGAGGACATTTGGCAATGTCTGCAGACAGTTCTGGTTGTCACAACTGGGGGTGATGGTATATGCTACTGGCCTTAGTGGATAGAGGCCAGGGATGCTGCTAAACATTCTCCAGTGCACAGGATGGCCCCCTACAACAAGGAATTATTACCCCAATATGTTAATATTGCCAAGGTTGAGAAGTTATGCTCCAGCTGCTGTGTGAATATTAGATTGCAGTGGGGGTGGAATGGAGGAGCTAAGTGTTAGGTTGTATTGATGTCCAGGTGACAGGTGATAGTGCCTTGGACTATGGTTATAATAGGGGTAATAATGAGATGTGTTCTGATTCGATATGTGTTGTGGAGGTAGAGTAGGTGATGAGGGAAAGGAATGAGTCAATGATTTCCAAGTTTCTGACTTCAATAATTGAGTGAATGGTGGTGCCATCCTAAGATGCGGAAGACTGGAGGGAAGACCAAGAATGAAGAGTTCTGATTTTTAAAATCTTATTTCACAGAATCTGAGTTACCATTAATAGAAGACACAACACTATTTTACATACAATGAGAAAGAAACATAAGCCATAATGCCTGTACAGCCTGTAATTGGTCACAGCAGCCACTCATTTGTTGAAATTTTTTATCTATTCTCAGAGATTTGACAGGTTCTTTTGCCTTCATTTGCACTGCTTGGCATGTGATAGCTTGTCCTTTTGTGTGTATTTTGGAACAAAATACAATCAGGTACATCTACGTGTGGCTGTTCTCATATCCCATAATTCACTTTATTGTTGCTTTACAAGAAAACATGGAATTGGGATCACTGCTAGCAATAATGAATGTTTGATTTGCTAATCTCTGTTTTTGTACTTTTGTACATATTAACTGTTCATTTCAATGCCAAATTATAGAATATTTTAAAAGACATTTTAAAGGTATTTAAAGTCAACATGCATGAAACTAACAATGCACATAACTCAGATGATGACATGGTGAACATCTATGACAGTTCATGTTTGAACAATGACAGCTCTGTTTAATTACTGTCTGTCTAGCACACTTATAAAATGCCATTGATTGTGAGATGTATTTTTACCTCAAAAATGTTAAAATAAGGGGAAAAATTTACACGTAGAATGGGTGAAATATACAAGATGGTGTGAAACTTCCTATACCACTCTATTTTACATATGATATGGGTAGAAATGGATGAATAGTACCACTGATGGTAGTAGTGTTAATAGTATGAATGGTTTTTATGTTATGAAAACTTACCTTGTAAGGAAATCACTGGGAGGTGAAGATTTGCATTTGCAATGAACTGTTCAGATAGTGTTAGAATTTGTTGAATAGGTAAAGAGGGCAACAAGTAGATAGTTCTTAGGCAATATTGTATGAGCTAAGTGATAAAATTAAAGGAATGAAACTGTGTACATGTGTGTTTTGAGGGGGTATGCCAGTACTAGCAGAACAATTAGTACAGAGTAAAGTTGTAGGTGGCAAATGTATCTTAATTTTGGCCAGAGAACCTAACCTCCATTTTTTCACACTACACAGTAAGTTCTAGTTTAATTTACATAGCTTTGAAAAACCAATTGCTAATAGTTTTGCTGCATTATGTTAAAAGGATGGTAACCATCACCTAAAACAAACATACTGAAATTTTATTAACCAAAGCAAAGTTCCTGTACCTAAAATGGTGCATGCATGCATGTGTGAGTATAATTTCTTTGATGTACAAAACCCAAATCTTTTACCACTGCTACCCTTCAGCAGGAACACAGCTGTGGCACTTTAGTCCAAGCCATAGCCAGACATCACAGAAACATGAGGTACTCCTGTCATGTCTGATAGTATTTTTTTTTTCTAATTAATTTCCTCAAATGGTCGTGGTTTTTTTGTTTGTTTTTTGAGATTACCTGTTCAGAGAAAAATAATTGATTTGTTAAGTTGCATATACCCTACTATGACTTTGTTTTACTTGTTTGGCACTTAATTAGGTACTACTAGTACTGTGATAAATTATGATAATTCAGTAGTGGCTTTCTTTACTATTCCATGTCTTCAGGGAAGGGACATGGCTTTTGTGTGGTCCATAGCAGCAGAGCACAGTGCCGGGCAAAGTAATAGACATTCAATAAATAGTACTTAGGTTCATCCAAATTGAGCAATTTAGAATTCTACCAAAGACTATGCTTGACGACAGATGTTGGCGAGGATGCGGAGAAAGGGGAACCCTCCTACACTGTTGGTGGGAATGCAGGCTGGTTCAGCCACTCTGGAAAACAGTATGGAGGTTCTTCAAAAAGTTGAAAATAGAGCTACCCTATGACCCGGCAGTTGCACTACTGGGTATTTATCCCAAAGATACAAATGTAGTGATCCGAAGGGGCACGTGCACCCCAGTGTTTATAGCAGCAATGTCCACAATAACCAAACTATGGAAAGAGCCTAGATGTCCGTCAACAGATGAATGGATAAAGAAGATGTGGTATATATATACAATGGAATATTATAGAGCCATCAAAAATGAAATCTTGCCATTTGCAATGACATGGATGAAACTAGAGGGTATTATCCTAAGCGAAATAAGTCAATCAGAGAAAGACAGTTATCATATGATCTCACTGATACGTGGCATTTGAGAAAGAAGGCAGAGGATCATAGGGGAAGGGAGGGAAAAATGAAACGACAAAACCAGAAAGGGAGACAAACCATAAGAGACTCTTAATCTCAGGAAACAAACAGGTTTGCTGGAGTGGAGGGGGGTAGGGAGGGATGGGGTGGCTGGGTGATGGACATTGGGGAGGGTATATCCTATGGTGAGTGCTGTGAATTGTGTAAGACTGATGAATCACAGACCTATACCTCTGAAACAAATAATACATTATATGTTAATTAAAAAAAGAAAAGAAAAAAATAAATATTTTTTTAAAGATTTTATTTAAGAGAGAGCTTGTGCATGCATGAGTGGGGGTGGCGCAGAGGGAGAGGGACAAGCAGACCCATGCTGAATGGGGAGCTGCCTGGGGTTGGGGAGAACTCGATCCCAGGACCCTGATATGATGACCTGAGCTGAAGTCAGATGCTTAGCCGTCTGAGACACTCAGGCACCCCTACTCCTTTTAATTAGAGATTATCACATTATAGCTTCAGATAGGCTGATATCTTTCTTTCCTGAGATTCTTTTATTGTGGCTGTTTGTTTCTAAATCTTTTCAGTCACCTTTTCTCAGTCTGCTTCATTCATTCATTCATTTATTATGTGCTGTTACTGACCAGTTTCATTCTAAGTTCAAGCTAGACAGAACTTGGAAATAGGGAATAATTTTGTCATATGACTTCACTTTAAGCAGATACACACACATGCACAAATTCTTATCTATTAAAGGATATTATATTGATGTGCGGGGTGACTGATTTGATTATAGTAAGGTTTTTGGTTAAAGGTTCACTGGTTCACTAAAAAATGTGGAAGCTTTTGGAGCGCCTCGGTGGCTCAGTCGATTAAGCATCTGCCTTTGGCTCAGGTAATGATCTCAGGGTCCTGGGATTGAGCCTGGTGTCAGGCTCCCTGCTCAGTGGGAAACCTGCCTCTCCCTCTGCCCCTCTCCCCTGCTCATGCTCTCGTTGTCTCTCTCAAAATGAATAAATAAATAAATAAAAAATCTTAAAAAAAGTTGGAAGCTTCCTTTGTTGATTCAAAATATCATTGGATTTACTTAGAAATGTTGAGGAACATATAGATTTGCAATTATAATACTTCAAACATTTGAACTTTTTTCCATCTGGAAACCTTTCTAGTTCTCTCAGAAAAGGAAATTTGAATTGTTAGGAGCAATTCATTTTCTAAAATAATAATAAGAAATAGTACTTGGCTGTAAAAGACCTCTTCATGAATTTTTGCATATTTCAAACTTTTTGAAAAATTTTTAAAAACTTATATTTATTTTAGAGTGCGTGTGTGTGAGTGGGGGGTTGGGGGGATGGGCAGAGGGAGAGAATCTCAAGCAGACTCCCTGCTGACCATGGAGCCCAAAGTGGGGGGAGGGGGCTCAGTCTCATGACCCTGAGATCATGAACTGAGCCGAAATCAAGAGTCAGATGCTTAACCAACTGAGCCACCCAGGTGCCCCTTGAAAAAAAAATTTTTTTTTTTAACGTGTACACTGATAGTTTCTTTTCAGTCTCCTGGAGTCTTTTAGTCCTTTGATAGCTTTTGTCCCCCTTCTGCTTTAATTTTCTTATCTAGCCTGGAACCTTACTTAGCTTTTGAAATATGTTGAGCTGCTTTGCACTTTTATCTCTTTACTGCATTTGTCTAATAGCCACAGATCAGTTCATCTTTCTTATTTCTATGTACCTGGTTCTGAGCTACTAAGGACATCTGGAGAAAATTACAATTTTTCAGACTGGAGCCACTAAATATTCATGCTCTCTAATCTTAATTGGACCCTCAGTATTACCCAGTAATCCTTTTTTATTCCTAGTTGTTTCTCATTTCTCATAGCAATTATTAAAAAATTTTTACTATAACAGAGTACTTCATTTCTCTTTCTCAATAGATGACCATATCTATTCATTGAGAAACTTGGATTTTTTTTTTAAGATTTTTTATTTATTAATTTGACAGAGACACAGCGAGTGAGGGAACACAAGCAGTGGGAGAGGGAGAAGCAGGCTTTCCGCGGAGCAGGGAGCCCAATGTGGGGCTCGATCCCAGGACCCTGGGATCATGACCTGAGCTGAAGGTAGACGGTGAACAACTGAGCCACCCACACGCCCCAAGAGAAACTTGGATTTAATTATTATTTTAGTTCTGGAAGATGTTGAGATGATTGAAATGAGGTTAGATAGAGATTACCCTGATGTTTGCTATGCCCATCCTATGGAGACATACAGCAAACCAAGATATAAATTTTAGAACAAAATTTGAAATATGTATTTTTGGGGTAATTTTGGTTGACGCTACTGTGGGCTAATTTTAGTATAAAATCACTTTTTCAATTACAGTTACATTCTCAGAGTAGTTTTGTGTTTGAAATTTAAGATTAAAGGAAGTTCTTTGTTGTGTAAGAGGTTCTAAATATCTTATGCTAACTTTTAAAATTGCAGTACAACGTATTAATACATAAAGTACACTACTTATAAGCTTGGTGACTTTTTACCCATGTAATCTCTTAGATCAACATATAAAACATTTCCAGCACTCCAGGAAGTTTTCTATATCTCTTCTCAGTTATCTCTCCCTCCAACCCCCCCCACCTGTTCCAACTTTTGTAGCCACCAGTTAAGTTTGTACTTTGTCTAGCTTCTTTTGCTTTAACATGTTTTTGTGAGATTCATCCATATCGTGGCGTGTATCAGCAGTTCTTTTTTTATTCCTATGTAGTATTCTGTGTGAATATACCAAAATGAATTAATTTATTCTTTTGTACATGGACATTTGGGCTATTTTCCTTTTTTGGCTATTGTGACAAAGCTTTTGTGAACATTCTTGTTCAGTTTTCTTGGTGAACATAAATCCTCATTTCTTTTGGGTAGTTATACCTAGAATGGAATGTTTGGAAAGTTTGCATATGTTTAGAGAAATATACTTCTCGGGCGCCTGGGTGGCTCAGTTGGTTAAGCAACTGCCTTCGGCTCAGGTCATGATCCTGGAGTCCCGGGATCGAGTCCCACATCGGGCTCCCTGCTCAGCTGGGGGTCTGCTTCTCCCTCTGACCCTCTTCCCTTTCATGCTGTCTCTCATTCTCTCTCTCTCTCAAATAAATAAAAATAAAATCTTTAAAAAAAAAAAAGAGAAATATACTTCTCGATATCACTTTTATAGTGGAACCAAACATTAGCTATCTATTATCACCCTACCTGTCTATAAGCAGTATCATTCCTTTTGGTAAAGAATACAAAAAGAGCATTAAATAGATTTTGTAGCAAGATTCTGAAAGAAGGCACTTCTTGTTTTCATTTACTTACAAAATTAAAATTCTTCATTTGGTTCTAAATTACACTACTTATTTCTGTTAGTACTTCTTTCCTTATTGCTTATAAATCTTCTATTCCTTTATTAAAATTTGAACATTTTTCTCTGTCAGGGTCTATTCTGATCCCTGTAAGATTATCTTTCTTATTTATTAGAGGATTTCTCTGACTGCTCATAAGACTAGAAAATAATCATTGGTTTTCCTGGCAGAAACATAGGCCTTCTTGGTTTTATTGGGTTGGCCTTTTAGAGACTTGCAGTGAATGAAGTAGAAGAACTATTGGATTCAGAGACTAAAGACCTGGATTTTAATCCAGGTCCGTGTTTATTAGCAGCATGTCCTTTTATAAATTACTTTTACCTCACTTCCTCACTTGTATTGGGAATAAACATGTATGTCCTGGTCATTTCAGAGGATATTGGCTAGTAAATGAGCTAATGTAACAGTGCTCTGTAGACTATGAAATATGAATATAAGCAGTTGTCTTTTTGGGGGAACATTTTGTACATTCACGGATTTCTAAGCAGCATTCATTTAGTTTGTAAAACAAAATACAAGTTTCAGAGGCATGGAGCAGGACAGTATAGAGTGTCTCTCGGGAAGGCTTACTGCCCGATGAGTAAGTTCTAAGTGTGGCAGGTACTGATGAACTATGTACCAAATTCTGGTTCTCAGAATTGGTATGCTCAGAAGTTCAATTTATTATTTACATCTAGGAGTGATGTAGGTTTCAAGTGATTTCAAGTCCGAAGAATAAACCAGGGTATCATATTACTGATATGCATTGAGAAATGTAACTTTCCAGGGAAATAGTCCACCTGTGCTCACCTTTCAGTGTCTTCTCTTGTAGGAAGACCTGTATCAAACACAGATTATAATCTGAAGATTGACCAGTAAACCTGGAATGAACCCAAAGCGAGTTGGATCATTTTAGTTGTCAGTGTTATTGAGCTGTGATAGCCTGACAAATCTGTCTGCACTGTAGCAGATCTGGGTCAGTACACTCTATCCAGGGACAGTGTTGGAGACAAACTGCCAAATTTAATTTGTTTGAACACTCCTCACTATTCAGTTAATTCAGTTTCAGCTTTCATATAGTCATGGACAAGATCTGGGTCCTGCTTCCCATGCCACCTTCTTTGGATTTTGTGTATTTACTTTCTTCCTTCTGCAGATGATTTATCTTATGTTTAAGTCTTACTAATTTAATTCTCACTATAACTTTACTTCAGTTTAAAGGAACCTTTTCTGTGTGTCCATATACTGCTTCACTAGTGGATTGAATGTATCCTTGCAAAGTTGAGTAAGATACATGTTGCTTCTAGTGCACCCTTCTGGATGTAGGAAGAATACAGATTTTGTAGTCAAACCTGGATTTCAGTATTGGCTCTGTCATCTATTTAGCTGAGACCTTGGTCAAGTTACTTCTTTAAGATCCATCTATCTATTAATCTATCATCCTAGAGGCATGATAGTCCTCCTCCTCCTCATTGCCTCTTTCCCCTTCTCCATCACAGTGTGTAATTTACATAACATGAAATACTCTCATTTTTAAATACATAATTTAGGGATTATTAGTTAATTTGCAAAACTATGCAGTCATCACCACAGTTGACTTTTACAATATTTCCATCACCCCGAAGAGAAACTGCACCATTTGCAGTCACTTTCTGAACTAAGCTATTTTTTGTATCTATAAATTTGTCTTCTTGGGACATTTCATATAAATGGAATCATACAATATGTTGTCTTGTGTTTGGCTTCTTTCATTTGACAATGTTTTTAAGGATGATCCATGTTATAGCATGTTTCGGGACTTTACATTTTATTGCTGAAGAGTATTCCATTTGTTTATTCACCAACTGACAGACATTTGAGTTTCCACTTTTTGGCTCTCGGAAGTAATGCTGCTATGACCATTTGTATACAAGTCTTGGTGTAGACCTATTTCATTTCTCTTCCCTTGATACCTAGGAGTGGAAGGAATTGCTGGGTCATATAGTAAATTTATGTTTGGCGTTTAAGAAGTTGCCAAACTTTTTAAAATGGTATATATATACTTTCTAAAATGTAAAGTGATAACTTTACATGTCTGCTTACCAATGTATGAGGGTTTTAGCTTTCCTATTCTTTTTATCAGAATATTTAGGATGTTTATTTGACCAGATTTCAGTATCACACATGACAGTAACTGCTGTCAGTGAATAAGAATCATAGCATCACAGGATTTTACTACTCCAGCTAGGGAAAAAAAACCCCCAAATTCCACTTATATCAATATAATGCTGAATATTTTAAAAACCTAGATTTTCTACTAGGTGAATGTGATTACTTGAAAAATTTCAATACAGAAAAAAATTTCAATACAGAAAGAAAAATTTCAATACAGGATAAATTTAACTTTTGTTAAATTTCAGTAAAGGACTCCATAGAACAGTGGTAAAAATTTATCACTTTATTAAAAACAACTTAAAAAAAAAACTTTCAATTATAGAAAACTTAAAACATGCAGATGAAGATAGAAGAGTTTAGTGAATCCTCACATACTCATCATCCAGCTTCAGAATTGTTCTCATGTCCCGTCTTGTTTCATCTATACCCATACAGCAACCCTCTCCCCCGTATTATTTTGAAGCAAATCCTAGACATCTTAAACATTGCCATTGTCATATCTAAAGCTATTAGTAATTCTTTATTAATAAGAATTTATTACTTTTGAAAAGTGAAATGGAGAAAGAAAAATTTAAATATGTCTATTTAAAAATAGAAACACTTAAAAAATAGGTTCCCAATCTCAGGAATTGGAGTGCTTTTATATAAATATATGAGTTTTTTTTTTTTTTAAGAAATCTCGTCTTTTTTTTTTTTTTTTTAAATTATGTTGATGTAGTGTTCCATGATTCATTGTTTGCGTATAACACCCAGTGTTCCATTCAGTAAGGAATCTCTTCCTTTTTAGGGGTTTTTAGGTTGTGTATCTTCCTCTCCTCCTCCAGAGGAAAAAATTACAAAGTTTTGAGTGAGGCTTGGTTATATTATCATTTGGTCCATTTACATGAGAATAAATGTCTTTGGAACATGGGATGAGGTTAGAAGGAGTTTGCCACTATTTGTTGTTTATTATTTAGTAGACTCCACACTGGGCGTGGGGCTTGAACTCACTACGGACCCTGAGGTCAAGAGTCATATGCTCTACTGACTGAGCCAGCCAGGCGCCCTGAAATTTGCCATTTCTTTCTTTTCTTTTCTTTTTTTTTTTAAAAAGATTTTATTTATTTATTTGACAGAGAGAGACACAGCGAGAGAGGGAACACAAGCGGGGGGAGTGGGAGAGGGAGAAGCAGGCTTCCCGCGGAGCAGGGAGCCCAGTGAGAGGCTCGATCTCAGGACCCTGGGATCATGACCTGAGCCGAAGGAAGACACTTAACGACTGAGCCACCCAGGTGCCCCAAATTTGCCATTTCTAATAGGAATTCACTTTATTGCTGCTTTAAGGAAATTATTTTTATTATTTTCATTCAAAATTGAATTGCTTTAAAAATTAATTTTTTTTTAAGATTTTATCTATTTATTTGTCAGTGAGAGAGAGAGAATACAAGCAGGGGGAACGGCAGGCAAAGGGAGAAGCAGGCTCCCTGCTGAGCAATGAGCCTGATGCAGGACTCGATCCCACATGACCTGAGCCAAAGGCAGATACTTAACTGACGGAACCACTGGGGCATCCCTAAAATTTAAATTCTTAAGTGTTACTTTCTATAACATGATTCCTGATTTAGATTATAGATTCGCTGGATAGTCTCAGATCCATGGTCTGTTTTTTTTGTTTGTTTTCTGAAAACGCTACAGTTTTTCTTTCCCTGACACGTAGAATTGATTTCTTATTAGTACTAAAGTGTCTATAACATCAAAGTCAGTGGTACCTATTTGTGGTAAATGTGGGCTTTGATTTTAGTTTCACTACTGACCCAAATGGGCTACTCTGCTTTTTTGAGCCTCAGTTGACTTGTGACATGGAGGTATTATAATATCTGTTCTTTATTCACTCATGATTGTCCAAGGGATAAAATGAAAAGTTAACTAAGTGCATGTAGATTATTTTTTGGGTGTAGGTATTAGGTTAGGGTTAACAATACTGTGTGGCTTTATGCTCCATGCATTTACAAAAAAGCAGAGAGAAATGGAGACAGAGTGCAACTATTTATTAAGTGCCTTGTTATGTACAATTGTGATAAACCATTTAAACAAATTCCCTCTTAATCCGAAAGGACAATGCTGGAAGGGATATATTATCTTCTTTCCAAACCAAGGCTCAGAAATGTGAAATAATTTGCGGAAGGTGTATATTGTTTCTTCACTTTATATATGAGGAAACTAAGGCTTGGAAAAGTGTAATAATTTGGATAAAGTCTTACAACTAGTTAGTGTCAGAATTTGAGCCCACAGCAGCTTTAATTTGAAAGTGTATGCTTCTTTCTACTATGGCCGGTTGTATAGGAGGGAGGGAATGAACAGATGTTTTAACACTCCCCCCCTCCCCCACGTGTTGAAATGTTAAAAGCTGCTTTCGCTAATTACAAGATAGTTTTAATATAGCTATATTTGTGGGTTTGGTCAGTAATTTATTTAGGCTTTACAGAAGAGTAGAACTTGTTTGAGTCATATTTTGTTATCTACATGGCTAAATTGGGTTTGTAGGATAAGCATCACAGAAGCAAATGGTCAAAGTTACGGGTAATAGCATTATTTTCAGAATTTCAGTTATTCAGGTACAGATGTCATCAGTTCTGCAGTATGTATTTACCACTATTGCTGTTACTTACTTAGTGTCTTTTTAAGTTGTAGTTTTCCCCCTGAGTTCATTTCAGAAGGAAACTAGAGTGTGTATTATAGTGAGTGGGAAACTAGTGTCACTTGCCATAAATAGAAAGTAACTCTTTTTTTTTTTTTAATTTTTTTTATTGTTATGTTAATCCCCATACATTACATCATTAGTTTTAGATATAGTGTTCCATGATTCATTGTTTGTGCATAACACCCAGTGCTCCATGCAGAACGTGCCCTCCTCAATACCCATCACCAGGCTAACCCATCCTCCCACCCCCCTCCCCTCTAGAACCCTCAGTTTGTTTTTCAGAGTCCATCGTCGCTCATGGTTCTTCTCCCCCTCCGATTTCCCCCCCTTCATTCTTCCCCTCCTGCTACATTCTTCTTCTTTTTTTCTTTTTTAACATATATTGCATTATTTGTTTCAGAGGTACAGATCTGAGATTCAACAGTCTTGCACAATTCACAGCGCTTACCAGAACACATACCCTCCCCAGTGTCCATCACCCAGTCACCCCATCCCTCCCACCCCCTACCACTCCAGCAACCCTCAGTTTGTTTCCTGAGATTAAGAATTCCTCATATCAGTGAGGTCATATGATACATGTCTTTCTCTGTTTGACTTATTTCGCTCAGCATAATACCCTCCAGTTCCATCCACGTCGTTGCAAATGGCAAGATCTTATTCCTTTTGATGGCTGCATAATATTCCATTGTATATATATACCACATCTTCTTTATCCATTCATCTGTTGATGGACATCTTGGCTCTTTCCACAGTTTGGCTATTGTGGACATTGCTGCTATAAACATCGGGGTGCACGTACCCTTTCGGGTCCCTACTTTTGTATCTTTGGGGTAAATACCCAGGAGTGCAATTGCTGGATCATATGGTAGCTCTATTTTCAACTTTTTGAGGAACCTCCATACTGTTTTCCAGAGTGGCTGCACCAGCTTGCATTCCCACCAACAGTGTAGGAGGGTTCCTCTAGAAAGTAACTCTTAAAATCAATAAACAACTATAACAAAAACTTGGTTAGTGTAGCACCTGTAACTGTTTCACTTAGCCACCAGTGGTTTGCATTATCACTCTTTGGAAAACTCAGATTTGGAAGATTTAACCTTAAGGATTTTATCATTTTCCAAGATAAAACAAACTGATAAAGATTGATCAAAGGAAAGTGCAGGCATTCATAGTGTAGCAGATCTGAGCAATGGTCAAGAAAGAATTCTTGAGACATTGTATGGTGCAACTTAGTAAGTTTATTTAAGTAGCATGGGGAGAGGACCTGTGGGCAGAAAAGGCTGCACTTTTTGCTGTATGAAGCTGGTGGTTATATGCTTATTGCTCAAGGGGGAGGGGATGTGCAGGGAGTATTAAATCATAAATGTTTCTTTGATTTTCTCCTGGTAAAACTACTTTAGCAAGATTTCTCTGGTGCTTATCATTCAGTTTGATATTAACTAGTGGTGAGATAATACAGGAAGTCATGAGATGCCTTAAGGATGTAGCAGCCAGCATGTATTTGATCTTTATTCAAACTTGCGGGTTATAGGTCAGCCTTCCGGGCTAAAGGTGAACATTCTCTACTTCCATGCCTCATCAGTACTAAGCAAGAGGAAGACCAGAGCAGAAACCATTTGTGACTAGACCAAAAGTGACCTCTTTAAGTGATGGGAACCATCATAAGTGGTTCATGTCAACTTATATATACCTTTCATATATTTTTTAGCTATAGTAATTGTCTGAAATGTCTAGTAGACTTTTCACATTTATATGCCTTTTGAGAAGAACTTTGTGAAATAAAGCACATAAAATGCATTAAACATAAATGTACATTTAAATAATTGTAAACACTGAAATTCTGATTGGTCAAGGACAAGAACATTGTCAGCACTGAAGAAACTCCTCCACTGCTTGCCTATTTGCATTAAAGCTCCATCCCTTTCCCCTAAATGAACCATTAGCCTGACTTTTATGGTTATAATTTTCTTGTTTTGAAAAAACATTTCTACCTTCTAAGTCTGTATCTCTAAATACTATATAGTTCGGCTTTGTCTATTTTTGAGTTTCATGTAGACAGAACCACTCTCTATTATTTGTGTATTGTTTCTTTCATTCAGTAGCACATTTGTAAGATTTATCCATGTTTTGTGGATCTGTAGTTCATTTTTATTAGTTTAGTATTAAATTGTGTGATTATACCACAGTTTATCCATTTTACTGTTGATGTTTATTAGATAATTTTCATTTTGGGGCCATTACAAATAATGCTTCTTAAAACACAGCTGTGTATGTTTTTAATGCACATGTGTAGCCATTTCTGTTGGATCTGTGTCTAGGAGTAAAATCTCCTGGTCCTAAGGTATGTCATCAGTAGAAAATGCCAGGTAGTTTTCCAAAGTGGTTTTACCAAACTTTATTTTGTTTTTTTAAAGATTTATAAAATCATTTGAGAGAGAGAGAGTGAGTGAGAGTACAAGCTGGGGGCGGGGGGAGGGTCAGAGAAAGAAGCAGGCTCCCTGCTAAGTAGGGAGCCCAATGTGGGACTCCATCCCAGGACCCTGGGATCATGACCTTAGCCAAAGTCAGATGCTTAACTGATGGAGCCACCCAGGCGTCCTGAAACTGGGATACTTTAATCAGGAGTTCTATAGCAAAATTTTTGTGAGCAAAATTTTTTGTGAACAAAATTTCATTCTAGTTCCAAGTCAAACTGTCCAAGTCGTCTCCAGCATTTATAAAGCCTGAGAGATCCAAGATGCTACACAAAATAATTGTTTTTGGTAGTGTCATCTTCCTTTTGTTTTTAAAGGAAGCTGGACAGTGATTATTGTGTATTGAAATAGAAACGTATTTCACATGGCCATTTCACTTATTTCAACTTGGTTGAGTTGATCATATTTTTCTGTATTTGGCTTTTAGTTGCATTTATGTTTTTAGCTATTATAAAAATAGTTTAAGCTTAAATAATGTGGTTTATTTACTAATTTTTAGTTTTAGATTTATCTTGGCAAACTTTACTTTGCATTAGTTTCTTCTGGTTCATGGGTACAGTGGGGTAAGGGCTATGATCTAAATAAACATTAAAATGAAGTACATTATGTAAATTGGCAGCCTTATTGCAGTGGTTATGAAATATAAAAAGACTTTGACATTCTAGGACTGTGGAAAGGAAACAATACAGTAGAGGCTTAATTTTACATAGTAGTGTGTGTGTGAGAGAGAAAAAAATTAGACATGAACACTGGAATTGGAGCACTAGAATAGGGAGTAGAGAGAAAAGGATCAGAGAATGAAGAGAAAATGAAATATCTTGGAGAAGGGAATGGTAAAAATATTTTAATAGCTTAGTTGTTTTTGGAAAGCCATTATGAATTCATATTTCAATAGTATAAGAAAATTGATTCCTTAGAAGTAAACATTTTTATAAAAACTTACTGGAATTTTGTGTGGGGGAACTTTTATATGCCTTAAAAACAATATTCAGGAAGAAAGGAAAAAACAAAAAAACACATTTCTGTATATATATATATATATATGCCAAAAAATGTCGTGTTATGTTTTATCAATAAATTCTGTGAGACTTATCTGGAGTTCTCAAACCCTTAATTAGGGGAAAGTTTGTTTAAACTGACAGAAATAACCACGTTTTATCTGTGTAAATCATACTGTAATCTGAGTTTCCTAGATCATAAATTCTCCATCAGGTTGGTTATAGAGAAGGTGTAGTAAATTTACACATGATTAAAATAATTGTGACTATTCACCACATATTTCAAAGATGCTGTGACTCTTTACTACACATTTTTTTGGGGATTGTAGGGGTGAATTAACAATAATATAAATACCAATATAGGAAACAGTGAAACTGTTTATTTCATATTAGTGTTTGATAGTTTGTATTGGTTTTCCAGCAATTAAAAAAAATAGAGGTGAAATTCATACAACATACAATTACTTAAAGAATACAATTCTCTGGTATTTAGTCTGGTGGTACTGTTGAAGATCACTATCTTTTTCTAGTTTCAAAATGTTTCCATCATATCAGAAGAATATCCCCATATTCATTAAGAAACCATTCCATGTTCCCCCAACCCCTGTCAAAAATCAGTCCTCTGGCAACCACTTACCTGCTTTCTCAGTGGATTTGCTTATTCATGATACTTTATATAAATTGAATCATTTAATATGTATCTAGCTTCTTTCACTTAGTATAATGTTTTTGAGATTCATCCAAGTTGTAGTTTGTATCAGTATTTATTCCTTTTCCTGGTTGAATGATATTCTGTTATATGTATATACCACAATTTTATTTGTGCATTTGATGTACATTTTGGCTGTCATCAGTAATGCTGTGATAAATACTTGTGTACAAATTTCTGTGAACATATTTTTTCATTTCTCCTGGGTATATACTCAGTAGTGGAACTGCTGGATCATATTATTAATTCTGTGTTTAGGTTTTTGAGGAACTGCCAAACTATTCTAGACAGTGCACCGTTTTACATTTTTGCCAGCAATGTAGGAGTCCTGTTGCTCCACATCATTGCGAACACATGTCATTTTTATTGTTTTGATGAGACCAAAAAAAAAAAAATCACTGTTTAGATTATGTAGTTATATAGTAAGTTTTGAAATTGAGACATATGAGCCCTCCAACTTTTTCTTTTTTAATATTGCTTTGACTATATAGGGCCTTTGCAATTCCATATGAATTTGAGGATTGATTTTTTCCCCCATTTCCTCATCCTAGTGGATGTGACATACTTGTAGTTTTGAATTTTCATAATGACCAATGAAGTTGAGTATTTTGTTATGTGCTTGTTGGCCAATTGTACATTTTTGGGGAAAAAAAAAGTCTTTTCAAGTCCAGTGCTCATTTTTAAAAATTGAATTTTTTGTCTTTTTGTTGTTGAGTTAAAAGAACTCTATCTGGATACTAGACCCTTCCCAGATACATGATTTGCAAATGTTTTCTCCATTTCTGTGAGTTATCTTTTAATCTGCTTTGTAGTTTTCATAGTTTTTAAGTTTCATGAGGTACAGTTAAATCTTTTTTTCTTTAAGTACTTCTGCTTTTGGTGTCATAATCTAAGAAATAATCGCTAACTCCAAGGTCATAGATTGACCCTATATATTCTTCTAAGAGTTTCATAGTTTTAGCCCCCACGTTTAAGTCTTTGAACTATTTTAAGTTTTATATGTGGTGTGAAGTAAGAGTCCCAACTTCATTCTGTCCCATGTGGATATTAAATTATCCCAACATCTTTTGTTGAAGAGACTGCTAGGAAGCTTCCTTCTATTCTTAGGTTTCTGAGTATTGTTTTTAGCATGATAGAGTGTTGAACTTTCCTCAGTGCTTTTTTGGGCAAATGATCATGTGGGTTGTTTTTATTTTGTTTTTTCCTTTTGTTCTGTTAATTTAGTTTATTACATTGGTGATACTGTGTTGAACTATTCTTGCATTCCTGGGATAAGTCTCACTTGGTCATGGTATATAATTCTTTTAATACGCTATTGTATTTGGTTTGCATATAGATGGGTCTTTGTTGAGGGTTTTTGCATGTATATTATACAATATACTTTATACATATATGTTATGTTTTTGCATGTATATTTATAAAGAACATTGGCCTAGTGTGTGTGTGTATGTGTGTGTGTGTGTGTGTGTGTGGTATCTTTGTCTAGCTTTGGTATCAGGGTAGTGTTGCTCTCATAGAATGTGTTAGAAAGTACTTCCTATTGTAATTTATGGAAGAGTTTGAATAGGATTGGTATTAGCTCTTTTTTAATTTTTAAAACATTAATTTTCTATTGAAGTATTATTGACATACATTATATTAGCATCAGGTGTACAAAATGATTAGATATTTGTGTAGATTGTAAAGTAATCACCACAATAAGTCTGGCTACCATCTGTTACCATACAAAGTTAAAAAAATTTTTTTTTCTTATGGGAACTTTTAAGATTCACTTTCTTCGCATCATTTAAATTTGTAGTACAGTATTATTGACTATAGTCATTATGCTATGCATTATATCCCCATGTCTTATTTTATAACTGGAAGTTTGTACCTGTTGATCTCTTATACCCACATTGTTTACCCCCAACATTTCTCGCCTCTGGCATCCACCAGTCTGTTTTCTATATGTATGAATTTTGCTTTGTTTTGTTTTGTTTTTAGATTCCACCTATGAGTGAAATCATATGGTATTTGTTTTTCTCTGTTTGACTTACTTCACTTAGCATAATAACCCATAAGTCCATCCATGTTGTCACAAATTGCAAGATTCCATTCTTTTTGTGGCTGAGTAGTATTCCATTGTGTGTATCCACATTTTATTATTTATTACTTATTTCTTTATTTAATGTTAATCCTGTATTTTTTTATTGTGGGGGGGTTAGGGCCAGAGGGAGAGGGAGAGAGAGAATCTTAAGCAGGTTCCATGCCCAGTGTGGAGCCCGATGCAGGGCTTGATCTCACAATCCTGAGATCATGACCTGAGCCAAAATCAAGAGTTGGATGCTTAACAGCCTGAGCCACCCAGGTATGCCTATACCACATTTTCTTTATCCATTCATCCATTTGTGGACATTAGGTTGCTTCTGTATTTTGGCTATTGTAAATAATGCTGCAGTGAACACAGGGATGCATATATCTTTTCCAATTAGAATTTTCATTATCTTTCGGGTAAATATCTTTATCTTCCACAGAGGTAGAATTACTGGATTGTATGGTCGTTCTATTTTTAACTTTTAAAGGAACCTCTGTACTATTTTCCATAATGACTGTACTGGTTTGCATTTCCTCAACAGTGGACGAGGGTTCCCTTTTCTTCTCACCAACCCTTGTTATTTCTTGTCCTCTTAATAACAGCCATTCTGACAGGTGTAAGATGGTATCTCATTGTAGTATTTTTGTTTTTTGTTTTGTTTTGTTTTACCATCTTAACAGGTCAGTTGTATTAAAACAATATGCACCTTGTAACTGATCTTTAGAACTTTTTTTATCTAACAAAATTAAAACTGTACACATTGAACAACAATGTCCCCTTTTCCTATTCCCAGCCCCTGGTAACAACCAGTGTTCTATTTTCTCTCTCTGATTTTGACAACTCTAGGTACTTATATAGGTATAATCATACAGTGTTTGTCTTTTGTTTTAACTTAGCATAGTATCCTTAAGGTTTATCCAGGTGGTAGCATATAACAGGATTTCCTTCATTTTTAAGAATGGATATCATTCCATTGTGTGTATATACCATATTTTCTTTTTTTTTTTAATTTAATTTTTTTTTTAGTCATCTCTGCACCCAACGTGGAACTCAAACTCATGACCTCAAGCTCAAAAGTCACATACATGCTCTATGGACTGAGCCAGCCAGCCAGCCAGCCAGCCATCCGATACCAGATTTACTTTATTCATTTGTTGTTGGATATTTAGATTGATTTAGATTGATTCCTGCTTTTGGCTCTTGTGAATTGTGTTGCAACATTGGTGTGCAAATATGCTTTGTAGTTTTGATTTGTATTTCCCTAATGATGAGTGATGTCTTGAGCAACTTTTCATGTGCCTTTTAGCCATCTGTATGTCTTCTTGGGAAAAATGTCTTGTCAGCTCCTCTACCCATTTTTATTTTTAAATAAAAATTTTTTTCCATCTTTTTTTTTTTTTTTTTTAAGATTTTGATTTATTTGAGAGAGAGAGAAAGCAAGTGCACGAGCAGGGGGAGGGGCAGAGTGAGAAGCAGGCTCCCCTCTGAGCAGGGAGCCTGATGCAGGGCTCGATCCCAGGACCCCAAGATCATGACCTGAGCTGAAGGCAGCCACTTAACTGACTGAGCCACCCAGGTGACCCCATGTCCATTTTTTAATAGTTGTATGAGTTCTTTAGGATATTAACCCCTTTATCAGATACATGATTTGCAAATATCTTCTCCAGATCAGTAGTTACCCTTTTTATTTTGTTGATGATTTTCTTTGCTGTGCAGATGCCTTTTAGTTTGATATAGTCCCATTTGTTTATTTTTGCTTTTCCTGCCATTGCCTTTGGAGTCAGATCAAAAAAATAGGCAAGATTGATATCAGGGAGCTTAACACCTATCTTTTCTTTTATGGTTTTATGTTTTTTAGTCTTACCTTCTGATCTTTAATCCACGTGAGTTAATTTTTGCTTATAATGTAAGGTAGTAGTCCAGTTGCAGTCTTTTGGCAAGTGGTGTCCAGTTTTTCCAGCTATGTTTATTGAAGAGATTTGTACTTTCTCCAGTGTATATTCTTGTCTACTTTGTCTTGAATTAGCTGAACATGTATGTATGGATTGATTTCTGGGCTCTCTTTTCTGTTCCATTGCTCTTTGTGTCTATTTTTATGTGAAAATTACACTATTTTGATTACTATAGCTTTGTAATATAGTTTGAATTCAGGGAGTGTGATGCCTCCAGCTTTGTTCTTCTTTCTCAAGATTGCTTTGGCTATTTGGGATCTTTGCGGTTCCATACAAATTGTAGGATTTTTTATTCTGTTTCCATGAAAAATGTCATGGGAATTTTGATAAGGATATATTGAATCTGTAGATTGCTTTGGGTAGTGTGGACATTTTAACAGTATTCTTGCAGTCCATGAGCATGGACCATCTTTCCATTTATTTGTGTTTTCTTTAGTTTCTTTCATCAATTTCTTAAGTTTTCAGTGTACATGTTTTTCATCTCTTGGGTTAAATTTATTCCTACCTATTTTATTCTTTTTGATATAATTGTAAATGGGATTTTTTTCTTAATTTCTCTTGCTGGTAGTTTGTTGGTGTATAAAAATGCAACATGTATGTACCCTGCAGTGTTATTGAATTCATTTATTAATTCTAACAGTTTTTTGGTGGAATCTTTAGGGTTTTCTTTCTTTCTTTCTTTCTTTTTTTTTAAGATTTTATTGAGAGGGAGAGAGCACAAGTAGGGGGAGGGGCAGAGGGAGAGAGAGAGAGAGAAGCAGACTCCCCTGTTCAGTGGGGAGCCCGATGCAGGACTCAATCCCAGGATTCTGGGATTATGACCTGAGCCAAAGGTAGCAGTTTAACTGACTAAGCCACCCAGGCACCCCTTTAGGGTTTTCTATATATGAAGTGTCTGCAAATAGTTACAGTTTTACTTCTTCTTTTCCAATTTGTTTGACTGTTTTTTCTTTTCTTTTTTTTTTTTTAAGATTTTATTTATTTGTGAGAGAGAGAAGGAGAGACAGAGAGCATGAGAGGGAGGAGGGTCAGAGGGAGAAGCAGACTCCCTGCTGAGCAGGGAGCCTGATGTGGGACTCGATCCCAGGACTCCAGGATCATGACCTGAGCCGAAGGCAGTCGCTTAACCAACTGAGCCACCCAGGCGCCCGACCTTTATTTCTTTCTCACATGTAGTTGCTCTGGCCAGAACTTCCAGTACTAGTGGTGATTGGGCATCCTTGTGTTCCTCATCTATTTTTTTTTTTTTTTAAGATTTTATTTATTTTTGTTTGAGAGCAAGTGAGAGAGGGAGACAGAGCACAGAGGGAATGGGACAGGGAGAGGGAGAAGCAGACACCCTGCTGAATAGAGAGCCTGATGCGGGGCTCAATCCCAGGACCCGGAGACCATGACCTGAGCTGAAGGCAGACACTTAACTTACTGAGCCACACAGGTGCCCCCCCTTCTTAAAACGATTCGTTTATTTATTTTAGAGAGAGAGAGAGAGAGAGAGAGTGAGAGCATGAGCCCGGGGAGGGGCAGAGGGAAAGGGAGAGAATCTCAAGCAGACTCCCGGCCAAGCACAGAGCCAAACATAGGGATCTATTTCGTGACTCCAAGATCATAACTTGAGCCAAAATCAAGAGTTGAATGCTTAATCGACTGAGCCACCCAGTCACCCTATGTTCCTTATGTTAAAGGAGATATGATGTTAACTACGGGTTTGTCATATATGGCCTTTATCATGTTGAAGTGTGTTCCCTCTGTACACACTTTGTTAAAAATTCTTATTATGAATGGAAGTTGAACTTGTCAAATACTTATCTGCATCTGTTGAGAAGATCATAAGATTTTTATCCTTCATTTTGCTAATATGGTGTCTCTCATTGATTTGGGAATGTTGAACAATCTTTGCATCCCTGGAATAAATCCCACTTGATTATGGTGTATGATTCTTTTACTGTGTTGTTGAATTTGTTTTGCTAATATTTTGTTGGAAGATTTTTACAACTGTGTTCATCAGGGATATTGGCTGAGAATTTTCTTTTTTGTGTGTGTGGTGTTCTTGTCTAGTTTTGGTATTAAGGTATACTGACCTCATAAAATGAGTTCGGAAATGTTCCTTCCTTTTCAATTTTTGGGAAATGTGTGAGAAGGATAGATAGTAAATCTTTGAATGTTTGCTAGAATTCACCAGTGAAGTTGTCTGGCTCTGGACTTTGGTTTGTTAGGAAGTTTTTGATTACTAATTCAATCTCCTTACCCATAATTGGTCCCTTCAGATTTTCTGTTTCTTCATGATTCAGTCTTGGAAGATTGTATGTTTTTAGGAATTCATGCATTTCTTCTAGAATGTCCAGTTTGTTGGTGTGAAATTGTTCCCAGTGGTCTCTAATGATCCTTTTTATATTCTTGGTACCAGTTGTAAGTCCTGTTTAATTTCTGACTTTATTTGAGCCCTCTTTTTTTGTTGGTAAGTCTGGCTAAAGTTTTGTGAATTTTCTTTTTGGAGAATCAGCTCTTAGTTTCATTTATCTTTTTTCTTTTTAGTCTCCATTTCATTTATTTCTGCTCTGATCTTTATTAATTCGTTCTTTCTACTAACATTGGGTGTCACTTGATTTTCTTTTTCTGATTACTTGAAGTGTAAGGTTAGATTGTTTATTTGAGGGTTTCTTGTTTCTTGAGGTAGGCCTGTATTGCTATAAATTTCCCTCTTAGGACTGCATCTGCTGCATTCCATAGATTTTGGTATGTTGTACTTTGGTTTTCATTTGTCTCAAGGTGTTTTTTATTTCTCCCTTGATTTCTTTGTTGACTCTTTGGTTGTACAGTAGCATGTTGTTTAGTCTACACATATTTGTGATTTTTTAGTTTTTTTTCTTGCAGTTGATTTCTAGTTTCATATCGAGATAGGAAAAGATGCTTGATATAATTTCAGTCTTAAATTTATTGACAGTTATTTTGTGGTCTAACATATGATTTATCTTGGAGAATGTTCCATGTGCACTTGAAAAAACTGTATTCTGCTGTTGGATGGAATTTTCTATATATGTTTATTAACAAGTTTTTATGAACTAATGTGTTAAGGCCATTGTTATTGCTTTTTTGACTGGATGATCTATCCATTGATGTAAGTGGGGCATTAAAGTCTCCCACTATTGCGTTGCTATCAATTTTTCCACTTATTTGTTTATTTTAATTTTTATTAAATAGATTTTATTTATTTGAGAGAGAGAGCGCACGAGCGAGACTGGTAGGAGAGCACGAATGGGGTCAGGGAGAGGGGCAGAGAGAGAGGGAGAAGGAGACTCCCTGCTGAGCAGGGAGCCCAATGCTGGACTCTATCCTAGGACCCTGGGATCATGACCTGAGCCAAAGGCAGCCACTTAACCAACTGAGACACCCAGGTGCTCCTCAGTTTTTCCATTTAGATATGTTAATATTTGCTCTCTATATTTAGGTGTTCCTATGTTGTGTTCATGAATATTTGCAAATGCTGTAAATATTTCTTCTTGCTGGATTGACCCCTTTATCATTATATAATGCCTATATTTGTCTTTTATTATTACAGTCTTTGTTTTAAAGTCTGCTTTGTCTGATATAAGTAATAATTATCCCAGCTTTCTTTTGGTTTTCATTTGCATGAAGCATCCTTTTCTATTGTTTTACTTTCAGTTTGTATCCTTTTCCATTTCTTCACTTTCAGTTTGTGTGTGTCCTTACATCTGAAGTGAATCTCAGGTAGGCAGCATATAGATGGGTCTTGTTGTTGTTTTTAAAGATTTATCTATTTATTTTAGAAAGAGCAGGGAGAGGGACAGAGGGAGAGGGAGAGAATCCCTAGCAGATTGCCCCCCTCCCCCAAGGACAGAGCCTGATGCAGGGCTTGATCCCAGGACCCTGAGATACGACCTGAGCTGAAACCAAGAATCAGATGCTTAGCTGACTGAGGACCACCCCCCCGCCCTCCGCCCCCGGTCTTGTTGTTTTAAATCTATTGAGGTACTTTTTGTCTTTTAAAGTATTTAGTTCCTTTACGTTTAAACTAGTTATTAGTAGGTATGTACTTATTGTCATTTTGTTGTTTCTTTGTTTTGTGGTTCCTCTCTATTCCTTCTTGTCTTGTTTTCTTCCCTTTTGGTTTGAGGACTCTCTACTTAAGGGATAGCAAGTTAATTTTCTACTTTCAACCTAATGATAGTTAAGTTTGAATGCATTCTAAAGCTCAGTGTTTTTACTTCTCTTCCCCACATTTTATGTTTTTAATGTAACATGTTACATTTTTTAATTTTGTGTATATCTTAACTATTATAATTATAGTTATTTTTACTACTTCTGCTTTTTAATCTGCATATTAATCTGCATACTAGATTAATAAATGATTAATCCACTACCTTATCTTATATGTACCTTTATCAGTGAGATTTTTGCTGTCATACGTTTTTTTTTAAAGATTTTATTTATTTGATGGGGCGCCTGGGTGGCTCAGTTGTTAAGCGTCTGCCTTCAGCTCAGGTCATGATCCCAGGTCCTGGGATTGAGCCCTGCATTGGGCTCCCTGCTCCGCAGGAAGCCTGCTTCTCCCTCTCATACTCTCCCTGTGTTCCCTCTCTCGCTGTGTCTCTCTCTGTCAGATAAATAAATAAAAGATCTTTAAAAAAATTTATAAAGATTTTATTTATTTGAGAAAGATAGTGCACGAGTGGTGGGGGAGGGGCAGCGGGAGAGGGAGAAGCAGACTCCCTGCTGAGCAGGGAGCCCAGTGGGGAGCTCAATTCCAGGACCCTGAGATCATGACCTGAACCAAAGGCAGACGCTTAACCAACTGAGCCATCCAAGTGCCCCTCATATGTCTTTTTCTTACAATGTTTTTTTCAAGTTGTAGAAATGCGCTTTGAATATATTATGCATCTCCCTTTTGGTATGCAAAGATTCTGCTGAGAAATGTGATAATAGTCTTATGGGGGTTCCCTTGTATATAATAAGTGGTTTTAATGCTTTTAATGCTTTTAATATTCTCTCTATATTTAACTCCGGACATTTTAATTGTAATGTGTTGTGGTGTGGGTCTCTTTGGGTTTATCTTGTTTGGAACTCTGGGCTTCCTGGATCTGGGTATTTGTTTCCTCCTACAGGTTAGGGAAGTTTTCGGCTATTTTTTAAAATAAGTGTTCTGCCCCTTTCTCTCTCTTCTTTCTGGAATCCTTATAATGTGAATGTTATTTTGCCTAATGTTGTCCTATAGGTCCCTTAAGCTAGCTTCAATTTTTAAAATTATTAATTTTTTTTGTTCTCTGTTTTGGTGAGTTCCACTGCCCTGTCTTCCAGATCATGGATTGCTTCTTCTGCTTCATCTAGTCTGCTGTTGAACCTTTCTGCTATAGTTTTCAGTTTGCTTATTGTATTCTTCAGATTTGAGACTTTGGTACTTTCTTATATTTTCTGTTTCTTGCTGAAGTTTTTGCTGTATTCATTGATTCTTCTCCTGAGTTCAGTGAGCATCATTATGAACATTATTTTGGACTCTTAATCAGGTAAATTACTTAATCTCCATTTCACTAATGTTTTTCTCTGGGGTTTTATCTTGTTCTTTTGTTTGGAACATATTCCTCTGTCTCCTCCTGTTGTCTGACTCTCCGTGTTTGTGTCTGGGTATTAAGGAAAACAGCTCTCTCTCCCAGGTAAGGAGTGGCCTTGTGTAGGAGATGAACCTTATCCTTTAAACAAAATTGCCATAGCTCTTGGCTTTCTCTTCAGTCTTTGTAATTGTCTAAGCAGCCTGATTTATTCTTCATAGGTCCAGTTGTTGAGGAAGTGCCAAGATCTGTGAGTATTCCAGAGGGAGGGATCTCATTCTGTCTCTAGTTTCAGGCTATGTAGAAGCTAGACCTGTAGGCAGCAGCTTTTAATTTATCAGAGATATATACAGTTCATTGGGATGGCATTCACAAATCATGCTGGACTCCAGACCAGGCAATCTGGATGTGTCCCCTTGGTGACAGTTGCAAAAATCAGGGCTCCTGGAGAGTATGAGCTCTTGTGGGAGATACCAGCAAGCTGTAGCAAGACCAAGGAAGAACGCAAAGGTGGCATCCACTGGCCTACATTCCCTGAGAGCACATTTGTAGCCTCTTTGTGAGTGGTAATTCTGAGTCATTCTCTTTAGACTGAAGCTTCAGTACAAGTAAATAGACCTCTGCACAGGAAGACTGGAGATATGTTTTGTTCTGCTGTCTCTGCAGTGCCCTGTGGGTGGTAAAGTGCCAAGAACTGTGTCTCTGATTGTTTCAGACCCATCAAGGCCAGAAGCACAATCCTCCCTGGCCATTAAGACAAGGCATTAAAGGGCATATGCTGTGTGGGCTGTGCACAGCTGCTGGCATTGGCAGGGTAGTGAGGGTCGTATGGGAGCAGAGTGCACTTAACAGATGTTAGCAGGTTAGAGGGAGGAGAGTGCAAATACGGCTCCTGCCAGAACTGGTGCTACTAAGGTATGAGGACTGTGCAAAAATGGTGCCTGTCAGTGCTTCTGTCCCTGAAAGGAGTTCTAACAGGCTCCTGCTTCTCTGGCAGGTGCTTTAATATTAGCAAGTGAATCTTCAGTTATGCTCTAGGAGTTTTTCAAACTGCCTCTTTTGTGCTGGCCCCCAGGGCAAGTGAGTCCTTGTGTGAGCCCTTTAATAGTGAAATCTCTGTTCCCTACAGCCCCTGTGGTCCTCTCGGATATACCTCATTGGTTTCAGAGCTTGACATTTTGAGGGCTTATCTCTGGTGAAGGTCTCAAGAGTTGAGGTGCCTGATGTGGATCACAAACCCCTCGTTTCTCAGACAGCAACTCTGTATTTGTGAGAAGATTGTATTTTGTCATGCTCAGGGTGGGATTTTTGAGGAGCCTCTGCCTATCCTTCAGGTCTTGATGTAGCCCTTTTATCCTTTGTTGTGGAGGAGCAGTTCAGCTAGTTTTTGGATCTTTTTTCAGGGGTAATTTTATATGTAGCTGTAGATTTTTTGTGTCTGTGGGAGGAGGTGAGTTCAGATCTTCCCACACTGCCATCTTGAACCACCTCCAATGTTCTTTTTACAATTATTTGGTAGAATTCACCAATGAAGCCATCTAGACCTGAGCTTTTCTTTGTTTGGAAGTTTTTGATTATTGATTTTCCTGTATAGGCATGTTGAGGTTTTTTTCTTCTTGAGGTAGTTTTGGTAATGTCTTGTGTTTTTACACATTTGTCCTTTTTCATTTAGATTAGTTTGTAAGCGTATAATCATTCATAGTGTTCTCTTATAGTCCTTTTATATTCTGTGAGATTAGTAGTACAGTAGTCCTTTGTTCCTTCTTATCCATGGGGATACATTACTAGACCCCCAGTGGCTGCCTGAAGTTACAGATAATTCCCAACTCTACATATAGTATGTTTTTTCTCATACATACACAGCTATGATATTCCTAGTTTATAAATTAGGCACAGTACGAGATTAACAACAATAAATGTAAAATAGGACAATTATAGCAGTTTACTCTAATGAAAGGTATGAGAATGTGGTCTTCCAGAATACATTATTATATTATGCTCATCCTTTTTCTTGTGATGACATGAGATGATAAAATGCCTACATGATGAGATGATAAAATGCGTATGTGATGAGACGGGGTAAGGTGAATGACATTGTTTGTGACGTAGCATTAGGCTACTATTTATCTTCTGATAAGTCAGAAGGAGGATCGCCTGCTTTTGGACCATGGTTGACCACAGGTAATTGAAACAGCAGAAAGCAATAAGGGTGTGGGGGCTAGGGGGCTGTTATAATGTCCTTACTTTCATTTCTGATCTTATTTATTTACATTTTGTCTATTTTTTCCATAGTCTAGTCAAGGATATGTTAATTTAAAAAAAGTAATTTTTAGTTTGTTGATTCTATTTTTCTATTCTCTATTAACCTTTGCTTTAGTTTTTATTATTTCCTTCTTTATGCTGGCTTTGGGCTTAGTTTGCCCTTTTTCTAGTTCCTTAAGGTATAAAGTTAGACTATTGGTTTGAGATAGTTCTTCATTTTTTTTTTTTTTTTAAGATTTGATTTATTTATTTGACAGAGAGAGACACAGCGAGAGGGGGAACACAAGCAAGGGGAGTGGGAGAGGGAGAGGGAGAAGCAGGCTTCCCACTGAGCAGGAATCCTGATGCAGGGCTCGATCCCAGAACCCTGGGATCATGACCTGAGCCGAAGGCAGATACTTAACGACTGAGCCACCCAGGAGCCCCAAGTTCTTCATTTTTAATGTAGGCATTTATAGCTATAAATTATTTTCTAAGTACTGCTTTTGTTGTATCCTAATGTTTTGGTAACGTTTGTATTTTCATTTTCATTAGCCTCAAGTTGCTTTCTAATTTCCTTGTGATTCTTTGAATTATTTCTTACTTAAGAGTGGATTCATGTTGTTAATTTTCCAGTTTTTCTTCTGTTATTTCTAGTTTCATTCCATTGTGGTTGAAGAAAATACCTTGTTAGGTTTCAGTGAATTTAAATTTATTGAGGATTGTTTTGTTGCCTAACGTATAGTCTATCCTCGAGATTGTTCCATGTATACTTGAGAAGAGTGTGTGTTCTGCTCCTGTTGGGTGGGATGTTGTGTACATGTCTGTTATACCTGGTTGATTTATAGTATTGTTCAGGTCTTTGGTTTCCTTATTGATCTTCTATCTAGATGCTCCAGCCATTGCTGAGAGTGGGCCTTTTGAATCTCAAAGTATCAAAATTTACATTATGATTCAACTGTCTGTTTCTCCTTCCAGTTCTCATTGTTTGTATTTGTATTTTGGGGCTTTTTGCTTGCTTATAATTGCCATTTTCTTGTCATATTAATCCTTTTGTCAATATCCAGTGTCTGTCTTTTGTAACACTTTTTGGCTTAAAATGTATTTTGTTTGCTATTAGCATTGATATGCCAGTTCTCTTTTGGTTACTATTTGCATGAGAGATCTTTTTTTCATTTTTATTTTCAAGTTATTTGTGTTTTTGGGTCTATAATAAGTTCCTTATAAGGAGCATATTATGGGATCATATTTTAAAATCAGTTTTGGCAATCTGTGTCTTTTAATTGATGAATTTAAGGCTTTTACATTTACAGTGTTTACTGGTAAGAACTACTTCCACTTTGCTATTTGTATGTGGTCACTGAAGCTTCTGTTTTATTTTCTTTGTGGTCAGGCAGTGACCCAGTAGTTCCTTGAGCGCTTGGATCCAGTAAAGAAAGAAAAAAAAGGGGCGGGGGCACCTGGGTGGCTCAGTTGGTTAAGTGGCTGCCTTCAGCTCAGGTCATGATCTCGGGGTCCTGGGATCGAGCCCCGCATCAGGCTCCCTGCTCGGCAGGAAGCCTGCTTCTCCCTCTGACCCCTCCCCCCGCTTGTGTTCCCTCCCTCGCTGTCTCTCTCTCTGTGTCAATTAAATAAATAAATAAAATCTTTAAAAAAAGAAAAGTCTGGGGCACCTGGGGGCTCAGTCGGTTAAGCGTCTGCCTTCGGCTGAGGTCATGATCTCAGGGTCCTGGGATCGAGTCCCGCATTGGGCTCTCTGCTCTGCGGAGAGCCTGTTTCTCCCTCTCCCCCTGCTCTTCTTTCTCTCTCTCTCTGTCAAATAAATAAATAAAATCTTAAAAAAAAAAAAAAAAAGCTCTAAACTCTTAAAAAAAAAAAGTCTTAAATTTCTTTGACAGATGTTGCCCAGGAAGCCATGTAGCCCAGTAGAATTGAAATAGTGGCTGGCCTCTGTACTAGTCCCACAGTTATCTACCAGGCAGATCAAAACACATAACCCCATTTTTTGGGAGAGATTAGGTCCTTATTGTCCACCCTGGCACTGGTAGGCTTCACCAGGAATGTAAGCTGCCATACCTACAGATTTTTGCCTCCATGCTGGTAGTTGGGGAAATGGTGGCTGCTACACAAAATGCAGAAATTCACCAAAGTTTACCAGCCTCTTTCTTCATTAAGCACTCTTGTGTTATTGCAGTTGTTTGACTAGACTCCAGAGTTCTGAAATAATTGATTCTAATAGTTCTTGCCAGCTCAATATTGTTTCAGTGGGACTGATTCTTAGAGCTTCTTTCTCTGCCATTTTCTGTGACCTTGACCTTTACTTTTATATGTGGTTGACCCTTGAGCAATAGGAGTTTGAACTGTGCAGTCCACTTATATGTGGATTTTTTTGATAAATATGATATAGTACTGTAAATGTATTAACTATGACTTTTTAAATATGATTCTTAATATTTTCTTTTTTTACTTTTATTGTAAGAATACAGTATATAATAATAGAACATACAGAATATTTATTAGTTGACTGTTTATGTATGGTAAGGCTTCTGATCAGTAGTAAGCTGTTAGTAGTAGTAGTTAAGTTTGGAGGAATCAAAGTTATATGTGGCTGCTTGACTGTACAGGTCAGTGCCCCAACCCCCATGTTGTTCAAGGGTCAACTGTATTGACATTTTATCTACACAATTTACTGGCCAAAGTCTGTGAATGAAGCTGAATAATTGAAGTGAATTTTAAGTTTAATTGTAAGTGAACATATAACTGTATTTATAAAGTTATATTTGCTGATTTAATTTAACATTTAACTTAATATTGGCCAATATTGGGTGGAAATAATTTCAACGTATTAGTGATTTTTATTTTAAATAAATGTAAAAGAATAGCCATATTAGGTTTGAATCAACAATTAAAATCTAACTTGTATAGTAAAATTATGAGGGCAAGGAAGTGGTTCTTCATATTTTATGATGTTAATTAATAGACTTCATTTGAAGTTTCAGTGGGTAAAAAGAATGTTTTTGTAAATTGATGACAGCTACTTTTTATTGAGCTACTGCTGTATTCTTAGAACATTAAAAGATGCATTAGGTGGTCTGTTTTTATCCTCATATCATCCCTACAAGGTAGGTATTTAATCTTTCCAGTTGAGAAAGTTGATGCTTAGGGAGGTTAAGTGTATTTATTTGGTGGGGGAGTGGGGCGGGAGCAGCAAAGCAGGTGTTAAGTCATAGAGGTAGGAAACCAGTTCAGGTCTTTCTAGTTTTTTGTACTTTACTGAGCTGCTTTTGATAATGGCATATAATGACTTTTAGGACTTATCAGAAAAGGTTGAATGAGAACTACTTATTGTGGGTAGGACAGTTTTCCTATAATGAGATGTTAGGTACTGATGTTTTCATTGAAGGAGCGATTCTTTTTTGATATATATATATTTTTTACACAGTTGACCTTTGAACAACATAGGTTTGAACTGCATAGGTACACTTATATACTGATTTTTTTCCAGTACAGATACTGGAAAACTTTTTAGAGATTTGGGACAATTTAAAAAAACTTGCTCACAAACCACAAGCCTAGAATTATCGAAAAAGTTAAGAAAAGATATACCTTAAGAAAGGTCTGTATGAATGCATAAAGTATACGTAGATACTCATCTATTTATATCATTTGCTACCATAAAATATGCACAAATCTATTATAAAAAGTTAAAATTTGTCAAAACTTATGTATACAAATACTTATAGACCATACTTGGTGCCATTTGCAGTCAAGAGAAATGTAAATAAACATAAAAATGCAGTATTAAGTCGTAACTGCATAAAATTAACTGCGGTACATAACAGTACTATTGTAGTAATTTCATAATGACCTCATGTTGCTACTGTGGTGAGCTCAAGTGTTGTATCTACTTAGAACACCAGGTGACATTAATCATCTCTGCGTGAGCAGTTCATCTTTCCAGTAAATTGCATATCGCAGTAAAAAGTGATCTCTTGCGGTTCTCATGTGTTTTTCATTGTGTTTAGTGCAGTGCCATAAACTTTGAATAACACCGTGGGACCCATATGAAGTGCCACTAGTGATGTTGGAAGTGCTCCCAAGAAGCAGAAAAGAGTCATTACATTACAAAAAATATTTGAATTGCTTGATATGTACTGTAGATTGAGGTCTGCAGCTGGGTTGCCCACCATTTCAGTATAAATGATTCTAGCATAAGGGCCATTGTTTAAAAAAATGAAAAAAGGAAATTCATGAAGTTGTTGTAGTTAGCCAGCAGGCATAAAAACCTTGCACTTTTTGCAAAATACCTTATTTCGTATTGAAAATGCAGCTTTTATGAGGATGCATGATTGCTGTAAGAATGGTGTACCTATATAGACTCTAATATGACTTGAGAAAAAGTGAAGTCATTACATGACATTCTTAAGCAAAAGGAAGGTAAAGGCTCTGAGGCTGGAGAATTTAATGCCAGCAAAGGATGGTTTGATAATTTTAGAAAGTGGTTTGCCTTAAAAAATGTCAAGAGAATAGGAGAAGCAGCTTCTGTTGACCAAGAGACAGCAGACGAGTTCCCAGATGCATCAAAAAATACTTGAGGAGAAAGGATATCTGCCTGAACAGGTTTTTAATGCAGACAGAAATGCCTTATTTTCGGGGGGGGGGTAGCCACAAAGGACATTTATTAGTAAGGAAAGCAGTGAGCACCAGGAATTAAAGCAGGAAGGGATAGGCTAACTTAACTGATCAGGACTGTCCTTCTCTGTAAAGCCACTAACACCCAAGCCTTGAAGGGAAAAGAGCTACCAGCTGCCAGTCTTGGTTGTACAACAAGAAGGCCTGGCTAGTGAGAATCCTTTTTCTGGATTGGTTTCATCAGTGCTTTGTCCCTGAAGTGAGGAAGTACCTTTGCCGGTAAGGGACTGCTTTTGAAAGTTCTTTTAATATTGGACCTTGCCCGTGGCCACCTAGAATGCCATGATTTGAAAGCCAGTGGCATTGGAGTGATCTGCTTGTCCCCAAACACATCTCTAATTCAACCTCTAGATCAGGGATCATAAGGACCTTTAAAGCTCATTACACACAGCACTTTGTGGAAAGAATCGTCAATACTGTGGAAGAGAACCGTGAAAGAGAGAACATGAAAGTCTAGAAGGATTACGCCATTGAAGATGGATGGCAAGAACTGTGTGAGATGCTTTTGTGTCATTATCATTGCCTAAGGATTCATTGTGTAGAACATTGTGTGCAAGACTTGTATAGAAATGGATAGCCTATCCTTACATAGGTATAGGGTGAGTAATATTTAATAATAATTTAGTAATGTGTTAGTTTTCCCACTGTTTTAAAACTTTGCTTTCGAAGAATTACATTACTGTAAAATAATGCTTCTCTCGTAATTAGAGAAATTGCATGTCAGCCTATCATCACAAGTAAGTGTTTTTTTTTTAAAGTAACAATGTTTCCAGTGCTGTGTTATGAACATGACTAATATTGTATGTTTTAACAGTTTTATAATGATTTTGTTAGTGTATATATGTATATATATTAGTGTATAGTATATTAGTGTATATTTGTTAGTGTATAGGCTAGGCTGCCATGAAGCAATTGCACTGATTATGCTAGGCTTTCATAAAGAAATCATATTGTTGCTTCTTTGTTATCAGTGATGAATTGTTATATCTGTAAATAAATATGAATTTCTTTTTCACATTATCTTTTCATTTTTGATGTCTAGTATTAATATGTAAAACATTTATAGTGTTTTGTATCATATAAGACAATATTGATTTAGGTATTGACAGATGATTCATCTTGTAAAGAGATGACATAAACTTACAGTATCGATTAATACAGCATAGTATTATGAATGTATTTTCTCTTACGATTTTCTTAACATTTTTTTCTTTAGCTTACTTTATTGTAAGACTACAGTATGTAATACATATAATGTACAAAATATGTGTTAATCAGCTCTTTATATTACTGGTAAAGGTTCAGTTCAACAGTTCAGTAGGGTATATATGAATATTTGTACAAGGAGGGTGAAAGGTTTGCTGCCTCTAACTCCTGCATTGTTCAAGGGTCAACTGTATGTATACACACATAGACATTTGAGGATAGAATATTGCTGGTGGTGTGCCAACTAGAGGTTAGGATTTAATCAGGAACCAAAAAGGTAAAGGATAAATATCAGTTTTCACAAAAAGTTTAATATACTTTTTTCCAGACAAATTGAATATTTTATTTTATTATTATTATTATTTTAAAGATTTTATTTATTTATTTGACAGAGAGAGAGAGAGCACAGGTAGGCAGAGTGGCAGGCAGAGGGAGAGGGAGAAGCAGGCTCTCCGCTGAGCAGGGAGTCAGACATGGGGCTCGATCTCAGGACCCCAGGATCATGACCTGAGCCGAAGGCAGCCACTTAACCGACTGAGCCACCCAGGTGCCCCCAAATTGAATATTTTAAAAATAAAATATACTTAAACCTTTTTTGAAGATGTAGTCACTCAAGATAGGGACTGTTATATCTACTTAAAATATTTGAGATAGCACATTTATTTTTTTTTAACTTTTTCTTGAGAGAACTTGTTTCAGTTTCTTGCTTGTAATCCTGTTATAAATAACAGAAACATTGGTTCATATATTCTGTAGCTGGAAGGGACTTTAGAAGTAATTTAGTTCTGTATGCCCATTTTACAGATGAGAAAACTGAATTTGAAACTCAGTTGAAAACTGAATTTATTGAGGTTAGATCACAGATCCTTTTTCTTAAGTCCTCTAAATTGCTCAAGATTAGGAGTGGAGGTTAGCATGCGCACCCAGAAATCATTTTCTATAAATAACAATTCTAGTCAAAGCTTTCTAGACAGAGGAAAAAAACATTTTGGGAAGTATGTCAAAAACAAGGACATTATCATATTATAGGCATGTAGGAGAACATAGTAGCATGTCTGAGAAAGGGAAGAATAAACTGTTCCTTTTTAACAGTGCAATTTTGAATATTCCAAAGTAGATTTATAGGCATTAGCAGGTAAGAGGAAGAATGGAGGAGGATGTAACATGGTAACAAGCCTAGAATTTTGAAGTTGGTCATATGTAGACATGGTGTGGCTGCTTGATAGGGTCCTTATTATTTCTTAGGAGTAATCAGATCTATTTGCTATTAACTTCTTACTGGTTCCTCTGAAAATATTTTTCATTTAGAAAAACCTGAATGTAGAGATTTAAAGATTATGAATCACAAGCTGTAGTTGTTATTTTGTATGTTTTAATTCAGTGGTTGTCAGTCTAGTGATTGGGGTTGTATTACATCAGAAATGTCTAGGGAGGGGCATCTGGGTGGCTCAGTCGTTAAGCGTTTGCTTTTGGCTCAGGTCATGATCCCAGGGTTCTGGGATCGAGCCCCGCATCAGGCTCCCTGCTCCGCGGGAAGCCTGCTTCTCCCTCTCCCACTCCCCCTGCTTGTGTTCCCTCTCTCACTGTGTCTCTCTCTGTCAAATAAATAAAAAAATCTTTAAAAAAAAAATGTCTAGGGAGGTTCTTTTGAGAAGCATATATCCATTTATGTCTCCCTCCGGTAAATCAGAATATGTAAATGTGTATGGTCAGAGTAGAGAGGAAGATACTATTTATGTTTTGGAAAAAAACTACCCAGGGGACTTAACTCTGCATCAGCTCCCTACCTGCTTACCAAAAAAGGGGTTAAAAAAAAAAAAGAAAAAGAAACAAATCAAACTAAAGTCTTCTGTCAAAAAATGAACAAACAAAAAATAGAAACAGACCTATAAATATGGAGAACAAACTGAGAATTGCCAGATGGGAGGGGATTGGAGGGATGGGCAGAATGGGTGAAGGGGAGTGGGAGATACAGGCTTCCAGTTACGGAATGAATAAGTCATGGGAATAAAAGGTACAGCATAAGGAATGTAGTCAGTAGTATTATAATAGTGTTGTATGGTGACAGGTGGTGGCTACACTTGTAGTGAGCATAGCAAAATGTATAGACTTGTCATATCACTCTGAAATTAATGTAACATTGTGTGCCAACTATAATTCAATTAAAAATTAAATTATTCTGTATAATCACTTTACTTATTAAAGTATTTAATATAAAAAATCTTCTATAGAAGAAAGTAATTTGGCTGGAGTCTGAGCAAGAAAGTTTTAAAATAAGGATGAATAAAGATGAAGGATGGGAGCTTTAAGATATGTTTACTTAAAACTGAAATGGATTGTTTTGGAGAGGAGATGTGATGTGGAATGATGTATTGCAGAGAAGGAGTTGTCCAGTTATCTTTAGGAAAAAAAAATAGAAGTGGTCAATGAATCTTATAGGTACACAGAAGTGAAATTTGGGTAGCAAACAAACTACAAAAGATAGAATGAGGGGACTGGCCTTTTTATTTAAAAAATTTTTAATTAAAAAACGGATTCAAATATGTGTTTACCAGGTGACAGGCTCTATTGTAGGTAAATCAGTAAACAAAGAAGGCAAAGATCTCTGTCCTAATGGAAGTTACATTTCAGGTTGGGGAGGAGGGCACAGTATAAACAATAGGTAAGCATAAATAAATTAAATGAGAATTGATGAGTATTCTTGTGAAAGAAAAAAGTAGAGCAAGGTAAAGGGGATGGAGAGTGTTGTTGGGTGGTGGAAGGTTGCAAATTTGATTACAATGGTAACAATAAACCTATTGAGAATGAAAGACCTGAAGGAGTAAATGTCTGAAGTTGATATCTGGTGGTGAGGAAGGAGCTTTGCAGATATCTGGTAGTGATGTCAGTGTAGGAAGTTGAATAATACAAACCAAGAGTTTAGGAAAGATTTCTAGGCTAGAGATATAAAATTGAGGTCATCATTTTAGATGATATTGAAAACTTTAAGACTAGGGGTTATCTGTAGGGACTGAGTGTCCTTAGAGAAGACACAGAGAAGCAGGCCATGTGATGACAATAGACATGGGGAGAAGATGATGTGAAGATGAAAGCAGAGATTAGAATGAAGCAGGCCGCAAGCCAAGGAACACTTGGAGCCAGCAGAAACTGGAAGAGGCAAGGAAGGACTCTCCTCTAGAGCCTTTGGAGGTAGCAGGGCCCTGCCTATATCTTGATTTTGGACTTCCTGCCTCCAGAACTGTGAAAAATAAATTTCTTTTGTTTTAAGCCACCAAATTTGTGATCATTTGTTATGGCAGCCCTAGGGAACAATAAAGGCTCATACTATACATCTTTTTCTGCATCTTTTAACTTTCTATCTTGAGCATCTTTCATGTTACTGTGTATGGATAGATTTTGTTCTTATGTAACAATTGCCTCCTATATCCATAGGATGGATCTATTATGCATGGCATGTCCATGCATTGTGTAGCATGGACATTTAGTTTATTCTAATTTCTAATCCTTGGGCGCCTGGGTGGCTCAGTCGTTAAGCATCTGCCTTCGGCTCAGGTCATGATCCCGGGATCCTGGGATCAAGCCCCACATCGGGCTCCCTGCTTGGCGGGAAGCCTGCTTCTCCCTCTCCCCCGCCCCTGCTTGTGTTCCCTCCCTGGCTGTGTCTCTTTGTCAAATAAATAAATAAAATCTTAAAGATAAATAAAAATATTCTAATTTCTAATCCTTCAATATACAATTTTGGTGTAGATGTGTGTTTTTCAGGTATATTTCTGTCAAAATCCTAGATCTGCCAAATATGCCCTCATAAAAGACTGTTTCAATTTATATTCCCACCTTTAGTTTGAGTGTTGCTAACACTGAATATTATGAATCTTTAATTTATGGATAAAAAATAGTATATTACTATTTTCTTTAGCTTACCTCTAATTACCTCTGATTAATCTAAATTAAATATTTTGTTACGCTTGACCATTTGTAAAGCTTCCTAAAAATGAAGTTCATTGTTTAAAAGAAAATACCAGTTATTTAATAGACTTTAAGTGTATTTTTAAGAGACATGAATAACTTTCTTTTCTTTGCAGTTGGCAGTTATCTTCCTTCATTAGTTTAATCAAATTCAAGGATAAGCCTACTCTAACATAAAATGCTGAAAAAAAAAAAAAGAGGGCTTTGTAACCTAATAAGACAAAAGTAGAACTTGTGAATGTAGTTTGACGTGTTGAACTTAAAATATCAAGTAGTCTTGCAGTGATAAAATTGTTTACCTCACAGAAGACTGGTACCTTGTGACCATTAGAAAACCACTTTTGGCATGAACCGCAGTTCTTACTACTTAAAATTGTGAGTTCTAGATACAACTTTCTCACACCACTCTTCTTTGAACCCTATGCCTAGATTTCTGATTTTCTTTCTCCTCCTCCTCCTCCATCATCTTTTTTTTTTTTTTTGTATTTCAAACTACACTCTTGTATGTGTGTGTAGATTTAATGCATGAAAGATAACCTTTTATCTTTTTCTCACAGTGTTGGGAAATTATCCTATATCTTTTCTTCAGGAAAATTATGGCTTAGTTTATCAGTGAAAGTATGGATGTAAACCATGACAGGGACCTTTCATAATAAAAATCCTGTATCTTGTGAAAGTAAAAGAAATCATCGTAGTGATCTTAATTAAAATATATTCAGGGCATCTTAGATTATTTTAAATGAAGATAACTGAAGAAGAAAAACTTACTGTTCCTATCTATAAGAATTGAGTTAACAGAAAATATGAGTACTGAATGGAATTGCCACTTGATACCCACTTTGAAACTAAGTAATGAGTTACTTAAGAAACTCCTATATAAACTATTTCTTCCAACACTGAGGATTTGATTCATCCCATGGCTTTTCTTTTAATAAGTGTCCTATTGTGCTAGACTGATGTCTTTTGATTCATAGATCTCTGAAAGATGGCCCAGATTTAGGGTGTTCTGTCTAAAACTATTCTGATATATTTATTTAATTTAGAATACTTAGTAAGTTTTGTACAACTTTGTTCAAATTTACAAAAATTTTTATATCCTTATTTCTTTCTACTTTTTCTTAGGTCTGCCAGAGAAAATAGGGTGAAAAATGGCAAATTGTCATAACGTGAGGAAAGGCTAAATAGCATTTTGGAAATGGTACATGATAAGGCAAGTCAACAGTGTTTAGGAATGAATGTGAATGAAAGAGCTTTTAAAGTTCTTGTCTTGTTAGATGTGAACATAGTTATGAAGGACACTTAAAAACATTGAAGGAAGTGAAGAGCATCAGGCCAGTATAGTCAAAGTAAGATGAAAAAATGCAATTGACTAATTCTCTAAAAAGGAGCAATTAGGTTTATTCACTGCAGTAAGACAAATGGTTAGCAAATCTAGAGGCTGTGAAAACTATAAGCACCAATAGCCAAAGTATTTTCTAAAACAGGTAGTTCACTTCTGTTCAGATGTTTATGTGAACAAAATAGGAAACAACTTGATTCTTCAGAAAAGCCCATGTAATTGAATTGTTAAATACAGAAGGTCAGGAATGAAGATTTTTTTGCCTAAGTCTCCATGGGACCAACATCTTTGTCAGCATTTATTATTCTCAAACCTTCTAAAATCCCTCACAGATTTTTACAAAGAGGAACCCCAATTTTACAGGAGACTCTATATTTCCTGAAGCAATGATTTCCATGCTTTATGTAGGTTAAATAAGAGCAAAGTGTGTTCTCCACATACTTATTTACTATTTTATGGTATGAAAAAGTATTCCGAGAAAATTATATCTTCAGGAAGGGATCACCTTAAGAATTACTTTGCAACTATTGTTCCAGGAATAGATCTTAAAGTGGGGGGGGGTCAATCACTGGTCTTTAGGAATTAATGTAATAAAATAGCATTGGAAGGTAGGAGGGTAAAGGCTTAAGTCTTGCCTTTGTTGCTTTTTACTTGATTTTTGAGCAAATCATGTTGCTCCTTTAATTAGTTTCCTGTTCTGTAAATTGATTAGTGATGAGTGTTAATAGGGCTAAGAGAATGTATCTGAAAGTGATTTGTAAACTATCAAGTGATACATATGTAAAGATGCTTTGTTACATATACACATATAGTCTGCTTTTAAAGATTCTAATTGGAAAGCCAGGGGGAAGTAGAAAAAAGGAAAACAAATGTTTAGGGGCACCTGGGTGGCTCATTTGGTTAAGCGTCTTGATTTTGGCTCAAGCCATGGTCTCAGGGTCATGAGATTGAGCCCCAAGTCCAACTCCTGTGCTGCACATGGAGCCTACTTAAGATTCTCTCTCCCTCTCTGCCCCTCCCCCCTCTTAAAAAAAAAGGTTTAAAAGTGGAATCTTATACTAAAATTTCAAATAAAATTTTATCTTAGTTTTTAAGTTTTACAAAGAGTGATGCCAAGATGAGCTGTTTATAGCAAGAGTTGGCATTTGGCTCAATGATCATTTACTTTTCTTCAACAAATGTTTTAAAATCAAAACAAGACCTGTGTTAGTGCTAAATGTCTAATGATTATTTATATAGTTATGTGTATATCATAAAAGAATATATGACTGCAGATACCTGACTTGCACTAAATGTACCTCATGTTTATTTAAACATTTTCTGTGTAGTAATTTCTATAAATATATGCTACAACTCTTCTATTAAACAAGATACACATCCAGGGAATGCAGTCAACCTGAGGAAGTTTTTGTCCCTTCATTTTCTATTCCTCCTTAGTTTCATAATTCCACATTTTGAAATGTCTGGGTTGTGTCTAATTTCAAAGAGTTCATGTAGATGACGTTTTACCACGGTAATAAAAAAGTGCAGTGCATTGTGGTAGCAGGTGGTAGTCAGTATTTGTAATAGAATGCTTATTTTTCAAACCAGAGGTCCTTGGGTTACTGACATTAGAAACAAGTGGAGTGCTTGTTAAAAATCTCTGATGCCTATCTAAGACTTACTGAATCAAAATCAACCTTGGTTCTACATTGGAATTTATGGAGAGTTTTAAAAATACTATGGCTGGGGGCACCTGGGTGGCTCAGTCAAAAAAAAAAAAACAAATACTGATGGCTGAATCCCACCCCAAGAGAATTTGATTTAATTGTCTGGGTTGTGGATAGTGTTTCTTAAACTGTATTAAAATTACCTGGAGAGCTTCTTAAAATGGAGATTGTTGGGCTCCAAACTGAGAGTTTGTGATTCAGTTGGTCAGGGGTGGGGCCTTAGAATTTTGCAATTCTTGTAAGTTGCCAGGTGATGTTGTTACTAATCCTGGGACCACACTTTGAGAACTGTACTCTGAGGATGTAAACCACCTGTTTAATTTGGAGACTATGTAAAATAAAAGGAAGAAACTAGTAAGTCCACAAGGAACATAGGAAATGTAATAGATTTCAAAGTAAAAACTGTTAAGTTTGGTAAACTCTAAATTTTAATTTATAAATCAAGAATATTACTATATTCATTCATAATCTAAAATCTTTAGAGTTCATTTATAATGAAAAATCCTAAATATCATAAATAATAACTTAGCAAAAAGAATATCCTCAGAGATGTTAAAGAAAACAAATGTTATCTCTGTCAGGTTTATTGAGGTAGACATACAGTAAAATTTACTCTTTCATGAGTTTTGACAAATGGATCAATTGTGCAACCATCAACAGAATCAAAATGTAGGAGTTCTAACAATTTTGTCATGTCCCTGTATGGTCAGCTCCTTCTCTAACCTCAGTTCCTGAGAATTCCTCATTTCTTTTCTCACTTTAATAGTTCTGCCTCTTTCAGAATGTCATAAAAATGGAATCATCTAATATATAACCTTTTCATTTAGGCTTCTTTCACTAAACATAATGCATTTGAGATTCATTCATGTTGTTGTGTTTATCAGTCCGTCCCTCCCTCCCTTCCTTCCACAGTTTAGATTCACAGCAAAATTGAGCTGAAAGTGCAGAATTCACATACAGTCCCTACCCTCATACATACACAGCCTTGTCATTAGCAACAGTGGTTCATTGTTTCTAATCAGTGAACCTATGCCGACATGTCATTTTCACCAAAAGTCCATAGTTTACATTAGGATGAATCCTAGTTCATTCTTGCTATTGTACATTCTGTGAGTTTTGACAAAAGTATAATGGTATGAATCCACCATTTATAGTGTCATACACAATAGTTTCACTGCCCTAAAAATCTGTGATTTTCCTATTCATCCCCTTCTACTCCTTTAACCCCTGACAACCACTGATCTTTTTAATGTTCTCCATAGTTTTGCCTTTACCAGAATGCCATACAGTTGGAATCACAGTATGTAGTTGAATTTCAGTTTGGCTTTTTTTTCTCTTAGTAATATGCATTCAAGCTTCCTCCGTATCTTTTCATGACTTGATAACTCATTTCTTTTTATTGTTGAATAATACCTTGGTTTATTCACCTGTTTAAGGACATTTTGGTTACTTATTAAGTTGTAGCAGTTATGAATAAAGCTGCTATAAACATCCATGTGTAGGTTTTTATATGAACATATGTTTTCAGTTCATTTGGATAACTTTCAGTTACTGGATTATATGGTAAGAGTATGTTTAGTTTTGTAAGAAACTGCCAAATTATCTTCCAGGTGGATGTACCATTTTGCATTCCTGCCAGCAGTGTAAGAGAGTTCCTATTGCTCTACATGCTCGTCAGCATTTGATGTTGTCAGTGTTTTAGATTTTGGCTATTTTAATACATGTGTTAGTATCTTGTTTTATGTGATATTCAGTATCTTTTCATATGCTTATATGCCACCTATATATCTTTTATGAGGTGTCTGCTCAGATCTTTTGCACAATTTTTAATTGGATTGTTTATTTTTCTTACTGTTGGGTTTTAGGAATTTTTTGTATATTTTAGATACAGTCCTGTATCAGATATTTGTTTGCAGATATTTTTTATCAGTCTTGGCTTTGCTTATTTTCTTGACACTGTCTTACGCAAAGCAGAAGTTTTAAAATTAACAAAGTCCAACTTATCATTGTTTTTTTTTTTTCCTGAATTGTGCCTTTGGTATTGTATCTAAAATGTCATCTCCAAACCTAATGTCATCTAGATTTTCTCCAGTGTTAACTTCTGAGAGTTTTATACTTAGGTACTTTACATTTAGGCCTGTGATCTATTTTGAGTTAATTTTTGTGAAGGCTGTATGTGTCTAGATTCTGTGTGTGTGTAACTGGGTGTGCACATGTGTGTGTATTAATTTATTCCAGTACTGTTTGTTGAAAAGATTCATGTTTTTTTTTTCCATTGTATCACCTTTACTCCTTTGTTAAAGATTGGTTGATTATATTTGTTGGTCTGTTTCTGGGGCCTCTTTATTGTTTTATTAATCTAGTTGACTGTTCTTTTGCCAATATCATACTGTCTTGATTACTGTAGATATATATTGTTTTAAAGGTGGGTACTGTCATTTTCTTGAGTTTGTTCTTTTTTTAATGTTGTTGGCTATTTAGGATCTTTGGCCTCCCCATTGAAAATTTAGAACCAGTTTGTGGTATACTTGCCAAATTACTTGCTGGGATTTTGGTTGGGGTTGTGTTGAATCTCTAGATTAAATTGGGAAGAGCTGACTGACATTATAACAATATTGAGTTTTCCTGTCCATGAACATGGAATAATTCTTCATTTATTTGGTTCTTGGAGTTCTTTCATCAGAGTTTTATAGTTTTCTTCATACAGTATCTTGCCTGTAGTTTTAAAGATTCATACCTAAGTCTTCCTTTTTTTGGGGGGTGCTAATGTAAAAGGCGAAAGATTATGCGATCTGAAGAGAAACCAGAGTAACTGCTTATAAGTTTAGGGTTTTTTTATTCTTTCAAGTTTTCTACATAGACAGTCATGAAATCTGCAGATAAAGACATTTGTTTTATTTTTCTCATTCTGTATACCTTTAATTTCCTTTTTTTGGTCTTACTGCATTAACCAGGAGTTCTAGTACAGTGTTGAGAAAGAGTGATGAGAAGGGATATCCCTGCCTTGTCCTGATTTTAGCGGGAGAACTTCCGGTTTCTCACCATTAAGTATGAGTTTAGCTGTAGATTTTTTTTTTTTAATTATGTTAAAATACATGTAACAAAAAATTTATCATCTTAAATTTTTAAATGTGAAAATACTAAATACTACTGAAATGTACATTCTTGTACAACCAATCTCAATTCTTTTCATATTGTAAAACTGAAACTATACCTATTAAACGACTCCCTATTTTCCCCTTCCCACAGCCATTGGCAGCCACCATCATTTCTGCCTCTATGAATTTGACTATTCTAGGTACCTTATATGAGTAGAGTCATATAATATTTGTATTTTTGAGATTGGTTTATTTCACCTAGCATAATGTCCTCAAGGTTTGTCCATGTTGTAGCATGTGTAGTTCATTCCTTTTTAAGGGTGAATAGTATTCCACTGAATGTATATACCACGTTGTTATCCATTCATCCACCTATTTGTGTTGCTTCCACATATTGCTATTGTTAATAATGCTGCTCTGAATGTGGGTGTACAATACCTCTTTGTTACCCTGCTTTTAGTTCTTTTGGGTATATACTCAAAAGTGGAATTGCTGGATATTTTATGTCATCTTTAATTTCTTTCAGCAGCATTTTGTAGTTTTTAGTGTACAAGGCTTTTGCCTCCTTTATTACATTTATTCTTAAGTATTTTATTCTTTTTGTTGATATTATAAATGAAATTGTCAGTTTAATTTCAAATTATTCACATTTAGTGTATGGAAACACAACTGATATTTCTGTGCTGATATTGTACTATACAACTTTACTAATTTTTTTATTAGTGCTAAAATTTTTTTTGTGTGGAATCTTTAGGATTTTCTACATATAATATGTCATCTACAAATAGAGACAGTTTTAATTCTTTTCCAATTTGGATGCCGTTTATTTCTTTTTCTTGCCTAATTGCTGTGGCTTCTACTACTTAGGACTTCTAGTACTGTGTTGAATAGAAGTGGTGAAAGTTTAGGCATCCTTAACCCCTTCTAGATTTTAGAAAAAACTTTCAGTCTTTCACTATTGAGTATAATGTTAGCTATGGGTTTTTTTCATATATGGTCTTTTTATGTTAATGTATCTCCTTCTGTTCCTTATTATTGAATGTTTTTAATCATGAAAGGGTGTTGAATTTTTAGAAATTCTTTAACTGCATCAGCTGGTATGGTCATGTAATTTTTTCCTTTCATCCTGTTAGTGTAGGAGGGGCTCATGGCTGACTTAGTACAGTGTGTGACTCTTGATCTCAGGTTGTGAGTTCAGGCCCCATGTTGAGTATAGAGATTGCATTCTCTTAGTGTGGTGCATTACATTGATTTTTGTATGTTGAACCATCTTTGCTTTCTAGGAATAAATCCTATTTCGTTATGGTGTATAGTTCTTTTAATATGCTCTTGAGTTTAATTTGCTAGTGTTTAGTTGAGTCTTGAGACTTTTTTTTTTTTATTAAAAATTTTTTTTTAAAGATTTTATTTATTTGTCAGTGAGGGAGAGCATGTGCACGCATGCAGGCAGGGGGAGTGGCAGGCAAAGGGAGAAGCAGGCTCCCTGCTGAGCAAGGAGTCCGATGTGGGGCTTGATCCCAGGATCCTGGGATCATGGCCTGAGCCAAAGGCAGACGCTTAACCCATTGAGCCACCCAGGCGTCCCAAGTCTTGAAACATTTTAAAAAATAAAGTTACTTTTTTTTTTTTTTTAAAGATTTTATTTATTTATTTCAGACAGAATGAGAGAGAGAGAGAGAGCACATGAGAGGGGGGAGGGTCAGAGGGAGAAGCAGGCTCCCTGCCGAGCAGGGAGCCCGATGCGGGACTCGATCCAGGGACTCCAGGATCATGACCTGAGCCGAAGGCAGTCGCTTAACCAACTGAGCCACCCAGGCGCCCTAAAGTTATTTTTGTTTATATAATCCAGTCTTAGTAAATGCCAGGGGTTATGTTCAGTTTTTAAATGGAGAGTTTGTATTGCATGGTATTTCCTATTTATGACCTCATGCTATATCCTACCTTATTTGGATTACGCCTGAGTTAAGTGAGTTTATTGTTACCCTAAAGCTACAGGCAGGTCCATAATATAACTGAAGGGCTTAATTTCACATTTGAGCAACAGGGATTAATTTCACATATGCTAGTTTAAATCATACAATTAAATATTGGTGAGTTTGATACTGTTTTCAGTTCTAGTATGTAAGATGCGTATTCTGGGGTACCTGGGTGGCTCAGTTGGTTAAGCGTCTGCTTTTGGCTCATGTCATGATCCCAGGGTCCTGGGATCTAGCCCCAGGTTGGGCTCCCTGCTCAGCGGGGAGTCTGCTTCTCCCTCTCCCTCTGCCTGCTGCTCCACCTGCTTGTGCTCCGTCTCTCTCAAATAATCAATCAAACAATCAGTCTTTTAAAAAAAGATGTGTATTCTGCAACTAGGGCATAGGTAAGTTGTCATAACATTCTGAATTATAATTCTTAGATTAATATAATTTTAGTCTAAGAGATATCATAATTTGAAAAGATTTTATTTTCCTCAGTATAATTCAATTGATACTTCATATTCATTTTTCGTATTTGTGTATTAACACTAAATTTTTAGTGTATGTGCTACAACCAATGTTTGTGTTTTTTTTTTAAATTATATGTAAGTATTTCTTTCATCTTTATATTTGGCAAAATTTATATCTTGATGTGTCTGCTTAAGATGGAAAAATACTGGTTTATAATTTTACATAAAGACATAAATGAGAATTTATCCCCTGTGCCATTCTTTTAGGCTTGGTTCTCAACTTTTGCTTCCCACTGCATCAGATCTACCCCCACCTCAAACTAAATCTGGTAAATAGCATAGTATTCTATATTGCTCCGTATATTTATCTTTCTGTTCATATAATTTTTTTTTTTTTTTTTTTTTGGTGCAAAAAGGTTTTATTAAAGCATGGAGACAGGAACCATGGGCAGAAAGAGCTGCTGTCCTCTGTTCATATAATCTTATACAAATAATTGTATTCCCAATCATATATATATAGTCTTGTTGTCATGATGAGTTTAAAAAAATGGAATCATTATACATACTTGTTTGCAACTTTCTGTTTTCATTAATACCTCAGAGAAATCCCCCATCTAAGGTATAATTCTGCTGTCTATCTAATGTGTAACTCTAATTATGTTATTTTTACGACTCTATGATAAATGTTTCGTGGTGTGTTGTGTAAAATTTATTTAAGCATTCCCACATTTATGGGAATATTGTTTCCAGTTCTTTGGTATTTTAAACAAGGATGCATCTTTGAATATGTTCTTACTTCCAGATGCTTATATTTCTGTGGGATAGATTTGCAGTAGTAGAATTGCTGGGTTGAAGGTAGGTGTTGCCAAATAGCTCTCACAAAAATTTTCTAGCAGCAATGTGTGAGAACACTTTTTCCCATGTGTCTCTGCCAGAAATTGGACTGTAGTTTTTAAAACATTTGCCAGTCTAATAGGTGTAATGTTGCACTTTTAATCTGAATTTTCCTGAGTATTAATGATTTTGAACCTCTTTTCTTGTGTTTGTGGACATTTGTGCATACTCTTTTCTGAATCAGTCTTTTCATATCCTTTGCCCAAATCCTTTTTCAAATTGTAGGAGCTCACTGTGTGTTAAAACATTAATACCCTTTACCTGTGTTGCAAATGTTTTTATTTTTCCCCAGATATAAAAACTTTTAATTTATATGAATTCCTTTATACTTTCTAGTTTCGAGTTGTGAATAAGATGTTGCGCCTACTCTTCTCCCACAGATTTTTATTACCTTTTCTTTACAATTCATGTTCATCTTGAGTTTATTTTTGTAAGTCTTACAACATTAGGGCACTCAGGTTTTTTCCTACAAGATTACTAGCCCTCTTGAAAAAATTAAGTAGGTCATTCATTTCCCACTGATTTGAGTGATTGCCCTTACTTTATTCAAAATTTTCATTTTTGTGGTATTCTTTTTCTTAATTGTCTACTGTTTTATTGATAGTATTCTGTTTTTATATTAATACTGTATTGAGTTTTCTTTGATGACCTGTTTTGATACTTGAAGCAGGTTCAACTTACCCTTTTTCATCTTTGGTTGGTCTGCCGTTAGTTCTTAAATATAAATGTGATAATTTCTTCCTTAAAAATATAACAAAACCCTTTGGATTCTAATTTGAATTACATGAAATATACTAATATAGGGGACAACTGACATTTCTACAGTAGTCCTTTCCAAATATATAGTGTTTATGCCTTTTAGAGTGTATAGGGGTACCTGGGTCGTGCAGTTGGTTGAGCATCCGACTCTGGGTTTCAGCTCAGGTCGTGATCTCAGGATCCTTCAACTGAGCCCCTTGTTAGGCTCCACACTCAGCATGGAGTCTGTCTGAGATTCTCTTTTCCTCTCCCTCTCTTATTCATGCGTGTGTGCGCTCTCTCTCTCAAATAAATAAATCCTAAAAAAAAAAAAGTATAGTTTCTATATATTAGTGCCAAATTAATCATTCAGAAAGTATTATATAGGTCTTGTTGTTGTAGTGAGAGCATTTTAATCTCACTTCAATTTCAGTGATTTTTTTCCTTTAATATAGAAGCTGTTGATTTTGTGTGTTGCTCTTTTCTCCAGCCACTCACCTAGTGAATGGATAAACAAAATATGGTATATTCATATGATGAAATATTATTTAGTCATAAAAAGGAATGAATACTGATTGATGCTGTAGCATGGATGAACCTTGAAGGTATTAATGCTAAGTGAAAGAAGCCAAGCCCAGAAGTTCATATAATGTGTAATTCCATTTATATGAAATGTTGAGAGTAGGTAAATCCAAGGAGGCAGAAAGTAAATTAGTGATTGAAAGATTAATAGATTAGTGATTTGGGATGATGAAAATATTCTGGAATTAGACAGTGGTGATGATTCAACCTCGTGAATACACTAAAAACTACTGAATTGTATACTTTAAAAGGATTTTATGGTATGTGAATTATATCTCAATTTTTAGAAAAAAGTAGTGATTGTGTAATTGTATGTTAGCGTTGAATTTGGTGTTAGATAACAGAAAACCAGATGGCACTGGCTTGATAAAATAGGACTTTATTTTTCTTACATAATTGTTATTATTGATTCACTAGTACAGTGATATCAGGACAGATATTTCCATGATTAAATCTTGGCCTCTCTTTCATGTTTGCATATGGCTTTTATGGCTCCAGGGACTGGGTTATAGAGGAAAGGAAGCAACAGTGACTGTACCAGGGACTCCAAAGCAGTCTTCATGCCCCATTGGCTAGACTTTTTAAATGGTCACTTGTGGCTGGAAGTTGGTTGGGGAAAAGATGGTGGAGAGTGAGAATTAGGTCAGAACCTTCCTGAGACAGTGAGCTTTCCTGTCTAGATCCTTATTTTGACTAATGTTATTTATTGTTTCACAGTTGGAAAAGGACATTTGTTGTTGGTTTCTAGTCTCAGTTATATTTAAGTGGTTTTCCCAGCTCACTCAGTTTCTTCTTTTTTAAAGTTCTCTACATTTTCAGGGGTTGTCTGTAGCAATTTATGAAAAAGGGAAGAGGGAACGAATTATTCAAGACTCCATTTTGGCTTTTTTTTTTTTAAAGCTTTATTGAATTAGAATTGACATACCATAAAGTGTACATATTTACAGTGTATAATTTATTAAGTTTTGACATAAGTGTACACCTATAGATCATCAATCACCCCAATCAAGATACTTTTTAAAAAATTAGTGTCCTCTTTTAAATTGAAATATGATTAATATATAACATAATGTTAGTTTCAGGTATATTATGTAATGATTTGGTATTTCTGTATATAGTTTAAAATTGGGAAGGGTGGTCCCTCCTTTTTTTCTTTTTTTCTTTGGCTATTTAGGGTGTTTTGTGGTTCCGTACAAATTTTAGGATTGTTTGTTCTATTTCTGTGAAAAATGCCATTGGAATTTTGATAGGGATTGCATTGAATCTGTAGGTTGATTTGGATAGTATGGACATTTTAATAATATTAATTCAGTACATGAACATGGGATATCTTTGCATTAATTGTGTCTTAAGTATCATTCATCGGTGTCTTGTAGTTTTCAGCGTGCAGGTCTTTCACTTTCTTGGTTAAATTTGTTCCTAGGTATTTTACTTTTTCTAATGTAGTTATGAATGGGATTCTTCTCGATACTTCTTACAGTGAACTTTATTAGAGAAATAGTGTTATACCATGTGTAGATTTTAAGTGTATGTTTTTTTGTTTTTATTTTTGAGTATATTTGACATGCAATGTTAGGTTAGTTTCAGGTGTACATGTATAATTTTAGTTTTGACAAACATATGCATTTTTTATTAAGATTTTATTTATTTGACAGAGAGAGAGACAGCGAGAGCAGAAACATAAGCAAGGGGAGCAGGAGAGGGAGAAGCAGGCTTCCTGCCGAGCTGGGAGCCCAATGTGGGGCTCGATCCCAGGACCCTGGGATCATGACCTGAGCCGAAGGCAGACGCTTAACAACTGAGCCACCCAGGCGCCCCCAAATGTATGCATTTTTATAACCACCACCAGCATGGTCAGATGAAAAACATTTCCAGCACTCCGGAAAGTTTCGTCATGCTCCTTCCCAGTCCTTTACCCCACCATTGCCCTTATCTTAGCTAACCACAGTTCTGTTCTCACTATATTGGATAAAATTTTTAAATAGAATTTCTTTTAGATAGAATCATATTGTGTGTACTGTTTTGGCTTCTTTTGGTGAGACAGTGTCTTTTAAGAGTCATGCATGTTGTTGCATTTATCAGTAGTTCATTCTTTATTGGTGTATAGCATTCCATTGTATGGATATACTCAGTCTGTTTATTCATTCACCTGTTGTTGGACATTTAAGTTGTTATCAATTTAGGGCTATTTTGAATAAATCTCTTCTTGAACACTTGTGTGCAAGTCTTTTTGTGGATTTAAGTTTTTATTTCCACAAATAACATCTGTCTACATTACCTAAAATGGCTCTGTATGACTACATTACCATTATTATATTAGGAAAATCACAGTTATATTTTACTGTAATATTTATTCCGTATTCATATTTACCCAGTTGATTCCAGAAGTCTTTCATCATGCCCCTCCCCACTTGTGTGTGGGGGTAATGGACTACATCAAGGCCCATAGTTGTTATGTCTTTGTTTTCTTTTAATATAGAATAACTCCCTCCCTTTTCCCTCTGTGATACTTTTTAATTTTCTAAAGATGTATTTTATTTATTTTTGAGAGAGAGAGCGAGAGAGTAAGAGCGTGCTCAGGTGGGGGGGGGGCAGAAGGAGAGGGAGAAGGAGAGAAATCTCAAGCAGACTCTCCACTTTGTGTGGAGCCTGTCTTGGGGCTCTATCTCATGACCCTGAGATCATGACCCAAGCCAAAATCAAGAGTCGAATGCTTAACTGACTGAGCCACCTGCTTGCCCCAAGATACTGACTTCTAAAATAGATAAGGCTGCTTATTTTTAAAATGTCCTAACCTGGTTTTTTTTTTTTTTTTTTTTAAGAATAAGGAATTTTTTTTTTTTTTAAGATTTTGTTTATTAGAGAGAGAGCATGAGCTGGGGGGAAGGGCAGAGGGAGAGGGAGAAGCAGGCTCTCCACTGAACAAGGAGCCCAGTGCAGGGCTTGATCCCAGGTTAAGCGGATGCTTAACCGACTGAGCCACCCAGGTGCCCCGTTCCTTTATTTCTGTATTTCTCATGAACTGCAAATTCAGTTTAGGCTAAATCCTTGATTAACTTATGGTCAAACATTTTTCTTTTTGCAGAGATAGTTTATGGATGATGTTGTATACTTTATATTCCATCACTTCAGGGGAACATGAAGTCAGTATTTTCCCACTGTGATAATGAATCTGATCACTTATTAGTAAGATGGTAAGATTTGCCAGATCTTTCCCTTTGAAATTTGTAAAGTGATACTGACGATATCTTTCATGTAATGGTATTAGAAACCATGGGTGATCCTTACCCGAATCAGTTATTTCATTAAGGAATGAAAAATGGTAATTTTCTACTTCTTTTATTTTGTCTACATTTATTAGCAGCCATTTTTCAATTAACAGATTTTTTTTATTAGCAAAGAATTTTTTCTCTACAACCAGGGGTGAATGATAGCTCTGCCTAAACATGCAGGGAAAATGGTTAATTCCTTACCTTTAATTAATAATTTCTTCAGAATAAGTTTTTCTTCTGTACATTCTTATTGTAGCAAATCAGTTTCTCTTTGTCTTTTTTGAGTACCTTTGTGGATTTATTTACATTTTCTATAATCAATTATGGTTATTACTTTTGATGTTAAAATTATTTGAAATTTATGGGGCGTCTGGGTGGCTCAGTTGTTAAGTGTCTGCCTTCGGCTCAGGTCATGATCCCAGGGTCCTGGGATCGAGCCCCGCATTGGGCTCCCTGCTCCGCGGGAAGCCTGCTTCTCCCTCTCCCACTCCCCCTGCTTGTGTTCCCTCTCTTGCTGTGTCTCTCTCTGTCAAATAAATAAAATCTTTAAAAAAAATTATTTGAAATTTAGCCAGTGGGTTTCTTTTATGCCCGGAGACAACAAAATTGGAGACCAAGAAGCAGTGTCATCTAATGGGTAGGCTTTGAACAAACGAAAACTTTTCTCTCTTCCTAGATATCGGTTCTAATAAAAGATGGAAATACTGAGGTAGTGACATTATAGCATATACATACAACATACTATAGGGCTGTTGGGCCCAATTATATTACAGTTTTCTAAACTTTATATCAGGCAGTCATTTCTGATGACCTAAATTCATCTTTGTATAACCTTCAACCTTATTTTAGATCTTATCACTTATGTGTCCTATTTGTATTATAATTAGTACTCCTTTTCCCTCCCCCAATAAAATATAGGATAAGAAAGGAAATATGTAATCATCCTGGGCTCAATACATACTCAACTTTCAGGGTGAAGAGATTTTAAGGTAAAAACTAGGACTAAGAATCTCCAGTAAACACAGTCATTTAGTCTGTTTGAAAGCTAGTATTAGTTTTATTGCAGCTTATCTTTTTGCATTTATTGCAGTTATTTATAATAAATAGATTAAATAAATGCAATGTATTTATTGCAGCTATTACATTTATCTGTTTATTGTCTAACCTTTTGGTACGTTACTAACTCTTGTGATTCCCCCCCCCCCCATTTCTGACAGCCCAACTGTGCAGCTTTAACTGGTCTAAATACAATTTTGCTGTTTCTAGAAGTTTAAGAGTAAACTGGTTCACCCTCTGTCTTTAAGATCACCTGCTATCTTGTTATCTTTCTTATTCCGCTTTCCAATTTGGTAGAAAATAGCTATCTCTTCATTGGGATGTACCATTTATTAGGATAATGCTCAAAGTGTAATGACAGTGGTGAAGCCACTATTAAGAGTAGATAACATTATGTTTTGATTTTGGGAGTCATGTGTTCTTCCATCTTCTTTCTTCTGGGTTGATGAGCTTGGATACTCCATGTTGGTATGCTCTGTGTAGTCTTGTTTTTCTTAGTATCTGAACTACCAGTTTAGGTCAGCTCTTTACTATGACCTTTGTCTGACAATATACTTGTATTTCAAGATCTGAAGTTTACCTGCTATACTAATTCTCTTTGTATCCTGTGACTAACTTGTGGGTGTGTGGGTGTGTGTGTGTGTGTGTGTTGGGGTTGGGATGGAGTGGTTGGTACTTTTTGCTAAATGCTTACCTTGTTCCAAGTTCTCTAGTTTTTTATTTTTACATCATGATGCAATGCTTTGTTAATTTCTGTTTTATTGTAAACTTCCAGTGGATATATGTGGATGTCAAAAATATAAAATAGCAAGATTTTGTTACAGTCTTTTTCTTTCTCTGAATTGCACGTTTTAAAAATGTACATCCAATATATACATATACACCTGTTTAGGCATATAATACATCTGGAAAGATACAGACAAAATTGGTCACAGTGGGTCCACTTGCCTCTGGGGTCAGGGATTGTAAAAGTCTTACTTTTCACTATATATCCTCATATACCTTTTAACCCCCATTCCCCAAATTTAAGATCTTCTGTCATGTCAAAACACACATATCTGTGTGTGCACACACATCCATTTAAAATGCTGTTTCCACCTTAACTAATGCATCATAGGAGCAGTAATTTTTACTTTGTAGGTTTTATTTTTGTGGGATAGTCTAAATTCTCATGACATTTCTGTTATTCTAGTTGGGCACATGTGTGTTGTTTACAATACCAGCTATGGCTCAAGGGAATCCTTGCTTTGGTAAGCAACCACAACAACAAACAGAGAAGTATTTCTGAATATTTATTTGAGTGAAATTATAGAAAAGTGTTTTTTTGGTGAATGGGTTATGTGAGTCAGCTCATGTTTCATCATCTTGTAAGTAAGTCACTCAGGTGAGAACATTAATTTATTCCTTTATTTCTTTGGTTCTGTACTTAAATCAGTGAGTTCATTCCTTCTATTTTTCCAGTCTTTCTCATTTTATCTTTACATTTTTCTTAATGCTATCAAAGGAGTATCTAGAGATATGTTAGGTTCAGACATTAACTTTTAGCCTTTATTTCCTAATTTTCCACAGTTGTGAAGATAGTAGGCTATATTGAGAACCAAATAGAATATGAGATATACTGCCTGTCATAGGTATATAAAGCCTCTGGAAGAGAAAAGATACTAGCTGTCTTTTTTTTTTTTTTTTTTTTTAATTTTTTTTAAAGAGAAAAAAAATCTCATTAAATATTAAGAGTTTTTTGTTTTTGTGTTGTTTCTGGCATAGTCTTTATAGATGTGAAACAAAAACATAAAAAATCCACCAAGAGCTGGAATATACATCCATTATTGAAACCCCTAACTATGGATCAATTAACATGCCAACATGTATTGGGATGTGTGATTTTTCTTGAAAATACAGGTTGATTAAAAAAATTGAGAAATTTTTTTTAGCTCTTCAAAGTGAATGTACTTTTTTTCTGGTAAATTAGGGTCTTAGTAGAATGTGTGAATCTTGCAGTATCATCTAAAAATCACTTAATTATGAATCAGTGTTTTTCCCTGGCTTAGCCACTTATTCTCTTGGTGACCTTGACCTCATACATCAAATTCTGCATTTATGAAATGGTAATACTAGAAGCTTTTTTGGCTACAGGGTTGGGAAAACTAAGAGATAATACGTAATTATGTGCTTTTAACCACAGACGTTGCTGGTAATTTTGAATGATTCTATAAAATTGAAATGATAAGTGAATAACTTGACTAAATTATTGCTGACATTTATATATAGAAATCATTGAAAATTTCCTGAAAATTATGTGATATGTTTTAGTTATTTTTGTGCTAAGTCCCATGATTTCATTAGCCAAATGTAAAGATGTTATAGGGAATAAAGGTATATATTGTGTCTTAACAAAGAGAGTGCTCTTTGAAGTAAATATTACAATTTGTAAATTTTTTTGTTACTAGTTAATAGAAACTAAGTAATTCAGTTTTGAGAAGAATCAGTTTGTCAGTTCAGGGCCTTTTAAAGTTTTTAATTAATATAAGGATTTATTTATTTATTTTATTTTAGAGAGCATGAGTGGAAGGGGCAGAGGAAGAGGGAGAGAGAATGTCAAGCAGACTCCACACTGAGCATGGAGCCCAATGAGGGGCTCGATCTCAGGATACTGAGATCACGATCCCAGCCGAAACCAAGAGTCAGTGGCTTAACCAGCTGTGCAACCCAGGTGCCTCAGGGCCTTTTTTTAAAAAAAATACAAATTTTTAAGAGAGTTTAATTTTCCTACTTACCAGAATCTCATAATGTGAGTTGTAAATAGTAAATACAAGTAAGCAAAAAGAAAAAAAGTTAAGCTCTTACCACCAGTAGGTAGCCATTATTAAAACATTTTGATGTTTATCCTTTTAAACTTCTTGGTGTGTGTTGCAGGCTCAGGCTTATACACAAACACAAAAGTTAATTCTAAACATGTTTGTTACTTTTTTCATTTAAAAGTTACTTCTTGTGGGGCTCCTGGGTGGCTCAGTTGTTAAGTGTCTGCCTTTGGCTCAGGTCATGATCGCCTGGGTCCTGGGATCGAGCCCCACATCAGGCTCCCCACTCAGCGAGGAGCCTGTGTCTCCCTCTCTCTCTGCCTGCTGCTCTCCTTTCTTGTGCTCACTCTCTGTCAAATAAATAAATAAAATCTTTAAAAAGAATAAAAGTTACTTTCTGTGACAGATGATTTTTGGATTCTTTTTAGCATTATGGTCCTCAGTTCAAACAGATCTTAGGGAGAAATGCAGTAAATTAAATAGATAAATTTGGATCTGCTTTGGTTGAAGGCGGCATGGAAATACAAAGCCTAAGTGTTTGGCTTTCTTCACTAGCCCAAAGAGTCTGCCTTGGAGGTGCCTCTTCTGAAGAACTCTGTGCTTCCTATAGGATGCATAGTTGAAAATTTCTGCTAAATATTTTTAATGGCTGCAGAGTATTCCCTTCTGTGGCACCTGTGTTTCTTGAAGGAAACCTGCCTTGAGGAATGTCGTTAGCTGACACACCCCAGCTAGAGTCTTTGGGATTTGGTGCTGCACTGAGCCATGCCACCATTTTCCCTGGGCAGCTCCTTGCCATTTCTTCTGAACTTGGGACTTCTCTGTGGGCAGTCTTTGCACCCAAATTCCTTATTGGGCTGGCAGACAGAGCTGCAGTGATCTGAGGCTTAACACAGTCATCAAACCTGCATTGCAGCCAGACGGCTCTCTCTGCTTATTCAACTTATTCTCTCTAGGCATTTCTCACAAAGAAGTTCTTACACTTCTAACTCCATCTTGGTTCTACTTCCCAGACAACCTGACCTGACACACATCCATGTGTATGTGGTGTTTTTTTAATACATATTTTTAAGATTTATAGATAATAATGTTCATGGTTTTAAAAAAGCAGAGAAAGGCACAGAATGAAAACTGCAGTACCCTCCTTTCTCCCAACCCTCATTTTTATACCTAAGTCATATTCTCACTTATATCATTATTTCCTGATTTATCATTTTCTTACTCTTCTGAAATATAAGGGGATTAGTGTATCTAGCATTTCTTTTATCTTTCCTCCCCCATCTTTTAACTAGTGATGTTATTTTTACCTTGTCAAGGCTTTATTTATATTTAATATCTGTAATTTGGACTTTGACTATAAATTGACTTTAAAAATTGAAGTTCAGCAATAGTATTAGCCATATTATAATTACTTAAATGTAATTTAGTCCCGAACCAAGTGATTTGGTGAAACTTTAAAGGAGGAATATAATTCTATGTATCTTAGCTCTGCCAAGGAAAATTCAAATTTCATTCTAGATGCTCAACTTTTTCTGTTCCTTTTGTTCATGTTGTCTTCTTCAGTGGGTTAAGAACACAAGCCATACTACTTGGGGTTGAATCCCAGCATCAGCAGTTACTGGTAATGTGATCTTGAATAACTTAATTAAGCTCTCTGCATTAAGATTTTTGAATTGCAAAATTGGTGTAACAGTTCTTATTATTAGTTTTCTATTGCCATTGTAACAAATTACTGCAACTTAGCATCTTTCAGTGTTTATATGCCAGAAATTCAGTGCGTTACGCTGAGTCTCTGTAAAGTCTTAGAAGGCCCCAATCTGTTGGTAGGGCTGGTTCCTTTTTGGAAGCTTTAGGAGAGAATCTTTCCTTGATCATTCAGATGGTTGGCAGAATTGATTTATAAGAAGTTGTAGGACTCAGCTCCCATTTCCTTGTTCACTGTTAATGTGGGGAGGGGGGTCATTCGCAGCTTCTAGAGACCAGGGCGAGCGGCAGGCAGGGGAGAAGCAGGATCCCCACTGAGCACGGAGTCCGATGTGGGGCTCAATCCCAGGACCCTGGGATCATGACCTGAGCCAAAGGCAGCAGCTTAACGGACTGAGCCACCCAGGTGTCCCTAATCTCCCTATTTTTAAATTCCCAACTCTTTTGCCGTATAACGAGAGATTGTGGTGGGGCCAACATCTTGCCTACCACAGTCCTCCCTCAGGCCTCTGTGCTCCATATCTAGCTCATAAAAAATACATTCACCTCATCCCATGGTCTGCAAAAGTCTCAACCTATTACAGTATCAATTCAAAGTTTAAAAATTTCATCTAAATCTCATCAGCTCCTAAGTCCCAAGTCTTGTATCTAAGTCAGCTATGGGGGAAACTTTCTATCTGTGGATTTACCTATGAAACTAAAGAAACTATTTCCTCCAAAAATACAATGGTGGGACAACTTTAGGATGACAGTTATAGACAATTTGGTTTAAAAAGGGAGATAATAGAAAAAAGGAGTCACAAGTTTCTAGTAATTTCAAAGACCAGCTAGAAAACACTAGATTTCAAGGCCTGGGAATAATCTTCTATAGTTTGCAGCTTTACCTTCTGGGCTTACCCTCTCTCGTTATTTTTGTAGGTTTTTCATCTTTTGTTTTTCCTCAGATTTGGTAATTCTTGGTTGTCTGTGCATATTCATGAAAGATTAAGTTGGTTAGTTTATGGTAACTGACTGGCCTGAGTTTGTCTGCTGTAGGTTTGTTTCATTCATAGGTCTCTTTCTAGACTGTGGCATGTGGTAGGTTTCTTTATTTACTGTAAGACATGCATTCTCAAAGGGGTAAAAATTGGTTGGGGGGGGTAAATTTTTTTATGGATAAGCCACAGATATACATACAGTATGCAAACAGATACACAGTGTATCTGTGGTACTAAAATTTTATGGAGGTTATGTTTGAGGGGTGAATGTCTAAAAAAACTCCATGGAGGTCAATAATGGAAAGAAAGGTGGGGAAATAGTGCTTGTATGATTGAGGAGGAGGCAGGCTGTTAGGTACCCACAATTGTCAAACTAATCATGGCTTATTTGGGATAATGGGAATGCTTTAATGCCTCAAGTGCTGCTCTGCTTTTCTTTCAGGCCTCAACATCCACCCTAGGCGCCCTCCACTGAATGGCACACTGTATTTAGAGCTTTAGCTTTCTAACTTTAAAAACTGTGATCCATAGGGGCACCTGGGTGGCTCAGTTGGTTAAGTGACTGCCTTCGGCTCAGGTCATGATCCCGGAGTCCCGGGATCAAGTCCCACATCGGGCTCCCTGCTCGGCGGGGAGTCTGCTTCTCCTTCTAACCCTACCCCCTCTTGCGCTCTCTCTCTCACTCTCTCTCTCTCTCAAATAAATAAATAAAATCTTTAAAAAAAAAAACAAAAAACTGTGATCCATAGTATAAAATGTTTTACATTGTTAACTTAGTACACACATATATATGAATTTATAAATACATAACTGAGCAAATTTTCATGAAACAGTATATATTCTCACTTTGTATTTTCTGTTCTATCTGTTCTAGATCCTTAAATTGCTAGTTGTACTCACCAAAATTATTTCAAACCTATAGTTTGAAGAACACTTTAGATTAGTACTTGGGCTTAATCCTGAGGCTGACAGCCATTGCTCTCAGCTCTTTCTCTTTAAGCAGGGAGAGGAGAGGCCTAGTTAAGTCATTTGGAATGTAGTTCTTTAATTACTGATTTACTTAGTTTATATCCTTGATGAAATCCCACCTCCACCTCTTGCTCATTATATTTTAAGCTTAGAGCCTCTCTTTGGCTTTGTTGGGAAGACCCAAACTACTATCTTGATTTCAGTTTCCTTTGTTCACTTTTTTTTAATCTGATCTCATTCATTATATTTTCAAGGTGTTACCCAAAATTTCTGATCTGTTGATAGAATGCTTTTTCTCCCATACATTTATAATTTGATTTATTTTCTTTCTGAGTTTGTTAAAAATAGAACAAAAATAGAATAAACAACTTCCTGTTGTTACTGGAAGACCAGGAGTTGGAGAAAAGACACATTTGTATACTCAGCCTGCTATCTTGAATTGGAAGTCCTATAGTTTATTTAACAGTTCTCAAGTGTTACATTTTGGTGTTTCCCAATTTTTCTAAAAGCTTATTATTAAACTGCATGCATAGCCATGATTATAATATCTTGACTACCTTTGTGACATATATCTAGCTACATGTAAAATCTTTAATTCCCCTTTTCACTGGTACTAATTGATTGGGTCATGGTTAAGTGAGGCTGTTTCTGGTGAAGCTGTCAGAGGTCTTTTGAATTCCAGTTCTGCCACTTATTAGCTCTTTGCCTTTAGGCAAATTATCTCATTTCTCTGTACCTGTTTGCTTATTCTAAAGCAAGGATAACAGTATGGACTTCATAGGGATGTGAGAATTAAATGTTAGGGCATGTGAAAAAAGCTCTTAGGACAGTGCTTATCATGTAATAAGCATTTAATAATTGTTATTTGTCTATATCATCATCATAGCCATACTCATCCACACACATATATATCCTTTTGCTTAAAAAGAAAATCACAGAGTTAGCTAAACTAAGAGAAAGGGTGAGATGTGACTAGAGAAACAGGAGTTTGTTGGGATGAATCGTTGGAGATTACAAACCATATTCACTTACATGTGCTTCATGGATAATAATAGTTAAAGGTAAGGAATATAGAGTCAGAGTGAGTTAGAACATTGATCCTACAACTTACTGGCTATATGACCTTGGGTAAGTTTTCTGTGCCTCAGTTTCACCATCTTTAAAGTGGAGAAAATAAGGGATATTTTGACTGTCCCATGAATTAACACATGCAGATTGCTTAATTGTACTTAAGGGATATTTTGACTATCCCATGAATTAACATGCAGATTGCTTAATAATGTACTTAGCTGTTAGTATTAACATTTTGCGAAGATTTTGAATTCAATGTTTGGTCGTGTTCAGAGTTTGTGTAAGTATTAGGAATGCAGGGTTGAATAAAGGGTGAGATTTTTATATGGAAAAGAGAAATTTACTATGTACTTCCACTGTAGAGATGGACTAGAATTTAGGACAAAGGAATTATCTAGGTTAGAAAATACTTCGTTAATACAATAATACTTCAGTCATTGGGCCTTCTAGGGTTGTTTGGAGGTCTTAGGAGCCACACCTGGTTATTGCGATGGTGACTTGTTGCTAGTTCTCTCACTTAACAGCCTTTCAATCAATTTCTGTCTTTCATCCTTGTTATACCTTATTTTCTGAATTTCTGCTTTAGTTAAGAGTAGTTAGTACTCAGTTTTTTAATCCTTCCTTTGAAGTTGTACAAAATTTAAAGTTAAAATATGTAAGAAACAGTATCTTATGTCATGCAATTTATAGTTTCTTTAAAAAGAAGTTGATTAGTCAAAATATTTTCCTTTCCAGCTTTTGAGTATTACATAGGTTAGTAGCCGTTTCAGTATGTTTTATCCAGTAATCCTATTTGTAGCAATTTTTTCCTAATTACATAACACTTTGAATAATACTTTTTATGCATTGTTTTTTTACATGAGTTAAATGTTTGAGTATAGTTTAAGAAATAGATTTCTTAAGACTGCTCAGTTTTGTTTATTTTTCCCTTTAATTATGGACATTCGTTTAGTATCAATTTTGAGGTTTACAGAGATAAGGTTTTTTTTGAAAGTTTTTTATTGCAGAATTGCACACTGTTCAAATGACTTCACTTGTTAACCATGGCTAACTGTGCCATCTCTTTATGAGAAGGAATTCCCCCAGGATAATCTTGGAAGAAGAGAGATGTCTGTCTATCTCTGATAAATTGCTAAAATAATGATTTTTCTTGAAAACAGTAGATTTTTATGTTTAATATTTGCCTGTACATCTTTTCATTACCTGTGAAGTGTGTGTTTGACACACACACACACATACATACACATGCTATATGTATGTTGAAAACATTTTGGTCTACCATATTTAGGGCCAACTTTTTCATTGGTAAAATTGCATGAAAATTTGGCAGTTTATTACAGCATATGGTCTTTCATTCATTACTCTTGATGGTCCACTGCCGAATGTAGTTCTGATCATTCTTTACTATATCAATTTTGTGTATTACTAAACAATGGTATTCAGTCATTCTGTGTTACTAATTACAGGCTTGATTTTGAAATTTACAACCACAATAGCATTTGGTTCAAGAATATCAAATACCCCTTTTGTTATGAAGTAGTTGCCCTGTTAAGGTAGTTTTTTGTTTCATTTGGGTAATATGCTATGCTGAGCTTTGGTTGTTAATTGATAGATGTGGTATCCTCTCTGTGAGAGCTTTTAAAATGCATAACACGTATTTCGGAAAGCAGCTGTTGCTATGGCAACTCTCGGGTCACTTGCAGCTCAGCTTACATGATTGGCTGTTAATGGAGTCTAATATGCTTGAGAAGAGAATCGAGCAAATGAAAGAGGGTTTTGAAGGAATCCCCTTAAACCTCTTGAAGTTTAACTGAAAAGCACATGAAAATTTAACACTTATATTACTGTTTTATACAATTGTACTGGAAGTAGTTTTATGAATAATGAAGGTGAGACAGGACAAATTTTTGGAAAAAATAATTTTCTAAACCCTTTGAAGAATGTTGGAAGCTTGTGCTGTCACTTTTTTTCATTTTACTATTGTTTAAAGAAATGTTCTCACAGCTATCAGTTACATTTTGTATTCTACCCTCTGTAGCACCTACCTCAGAGGAGTTAATTAGATTGAGGCATGAGAAGGTTGTTCATTGTGCAGGGTCAGAAAGAATGGTAAAACCAGGAATCGTGTAAATTCACTCTGGTTATGTGAGTTAGAGTCTGCTCTGACTTGAATTCTTAAGGTAGTCCCATGAATCTGCCTCTCTTTAGGAGTATGTGAATGGTGTGAAACGGGAGGGTGGTGGTATGTACTTTGGATTTTGAGGCCTATAAAGTAACTAAAATGAAGTCTAATTGAGAACCACCATAGTAAAAATTAATAGAGCCATGCAAAATGACATAGTAATATCTATCTTGTTAAATGATGGCATTTTCATCAGCATCTACCACCTACTTTGTAACTGTGGTACTAGAATGAGGACAGTTTTACTAATTTTGGCAGTTAAATAGTATCAAATGTAATTAAACTATATTATGGAATTTAAAATTTAGATTAAATGCATTAAAATAGTAAATTAACATCATTTTAGAGTGATTTTACTTTGTAAAACCCATGTCAGCTGGCTAGCTCAGCAAGCGTAGGAAATAGGACTATGACATATAGCTTATTTTAAGTATCTGCTGTTTCTACTTTATATTAGGGTTTTAAAATAATTATTGATTATGGTGGTAGTGTTGAAATTGATACACTAAATAAATTATAGCTATTGGTATGTATAGTTCTATTAGATTTTCTGATTTTGTTAGCAAAAATAATTGATAAAAAAAAATCAGCGCGGGGCACCTGGGTGGCTTAGTCGTTAAGCGTCTGCCTTCGGCTCAGGTCATGATCCCAGGGTCCTGGGATCGGGCCCTCATCAGCCTCCCTGCTCTGCAGGAGGCCTGCTTCTGCCTCTCTCGCTCCCCCTGCTTGTGTTCCCTCTCTTACTGTGTCTCTCTCTGTCAAATAAATAAATAAAATCTTAAAAAAAAAAAATTAATCAGCGCTTACTAACACCCTAAATTACCTTTGATTTATTATTTTCTTTATTAAGGAAATACTTTGGAATATTAAAGAAAAATTTTTCATAATAGACTACATGTATAAGTATAGAGTACCCTCAATTCTGTTTTGATAGAACACTTTAGTAGTTCAGGAAACACCTTCTAGACACTAAAATCTGTAAGTTCATCATCATTTTGACCTTTGGAAATATATTTAAATAAAATTTTATTTTTAAATGCTTTGGGCAGTTCTGGTAGTACTGGATTATTCTGTTACCTAATGTAATTATCGATAGTGCTTGCATTTTATATTTAATATCAGGAAATATAAAGAAAAGTAGAGGAAGTTACATATAAATCTGTAATTCATAGTTAGCCACTGTCAACATTATAGTGCATTTCCTTTTCAATCTTTTTTTTTTTTAAGATTTTATTTATTGTGCTCACTTCGGCAGCACATATACTAAAAAAAAGATTTTATTTATTTGACACAGAGAGAGACAGCTAGAGAGGGAACACAAGCAGGGGAAGTGGGAGAGGGAGAAGCAGGAGAGGGAGAAGCAGGCTCCCTGCCGACCAGGGAGCCCCATGTGGGGCTCGATCCCAGGACCCTGAGATCATGACCTGAGCCGAAGGCAGACGCTTAACGACTGAGCCACCCAGGTGCCCCTCCTTTTCAGTCTTTTTGTGCACATGAGCATATATAAAACATATATAGTAGAGGCCATCCTTTACATGTTTTCCTTCTATATCATAAATATTTTATGTTTAATTTTCTACAAATATCGTTTTTAATGATATATAAAAATGTTTCATAAGTAAATGCTCTCCATTTGTAGGGCGTAGTTTCTTTCAAGGTTTTTAAAATTGTTTCTGGGTATTTTTTGCTAGTTCAGGACAGATAAACACCTTTGCTACATGTAAATATGTTTACATTTATTTTTATTTTAGGATAGAATGATAGGATAGGAGTCATTGAATCAAAGATTATAGAATTTTAAGGGTTTCAATATGTATTATTTGTTTTGTAGAACTTTTAATATTTTTGACTTTGAAGTTTTTAAAAATTTACTTGTTGAACTTCAAGTGCAGAGGATTGAATTAATCTTGTCCTCAGCTCATGAAATATGGTAATTCTTGAGTTGTTCAAGGTGTTGCTTTCATTTTTTTACCTGCATTATCCACTCTTTTTTGTCTTCTCCCGTAGGCATTCATTTAATATGTTTGATATATATATACACATTTATTTTTATGCATTCTTATAAAACTTGTGGATTTTTTTCAAGTTCTTGTTCATTGAATCTAGTATCTTCCATAGTGTGCATTAGTATTCCATAGTGTGCATCTGCCATGTTTCACTTTCCATTACCCCAGTGCAGTGATGAACACCGTGATTCCTCCAGCTTCCTATATTACAGACAATTCTGAAAAAGAGCATCCTCATATCATCCGCTTTGGGTATGTATTCTCCAACTGAGTTAGGTATATATATATATATATATACATACACACACACCCCGTTTCACTAAATACTGCCATATTACTCCTCTGAGTAGTTGTACCAGTCTTTACTCCCAGTAGGGGTATATGAGGATTCCTTTATTTCTACTACACATAAATCCCAATACCAGTATGCTGTGTCCTCTCAAAATTAGTAGGAAAGGTAGGCAGAATTTTTTTTCATCTCACTGCTTACCTCCAGGTTCCAGAAGTGTAATTGTTTTCCAGTAACTTCTTTTCAGACTTTACAGGCTTGTATCATTTCAGTGTTTTGTCAAGTAGAATAGTGAAGTGTTGAAGAGCATGTACTCTGGATCCAGTCAGCTTGGAGTTGAATCCTGGCTCTGTTGTTTAGTAATTGTGTGACCCTGGGCCTTGCATTGGGTTGTTTCAGTTTTGTAATTTGTAAAATGAAGTTAAGAGAAGTTTCCTGCCTTTGTAAATATATGTATAATGTTAGAATAGTGGTGGGGCACGCAGTAAATGCCTTATAAGTAGGTTACTGTTACTAAGTTAAAAATCCAGCTGTAATTTAGAATGGAATTGCATTAAAATGATACATTTGAGGGAGAAATTACATCATAAATTGTCCCATCCAACAGCATGGAATAGCTCTCTGTTGATCAAAACTTTCTATGTATTTTAATGAAATTAGATTGTCTTTTGTTTCTTCATGGTAATCATTCTTGATTCCTAGTTCTTAATCACTAGTTCTTAATTTTGTCTTGGGAGGGGGCAAAATTTGATATTGTCTGAAGATATATTCAGAGCTTGGGAGATGCTCTTGCATCTAGTGGGTAGAAACCAGGGATGTTGCTAAACATCCTGTAGTACATAGGCTAGCCCCCAGTTATCCAGCTCAGTGTTAATAATGCTATGGTTAGAAATCCTGTTTAGATACATGGTTTTGTTGCTGTTGTGAATGGTGTTCATTTAATTTTCTAATCGGTTATTGCTATTTGAGGTAAATGTTACGGATTTTTCTGTTACCTTGTGTCTGGCAGTCTAGCTGAACTTTTCTCATTGTCTGTAGATTCTGATAATTTTTCTCTGTAGATGATATGGTGTCTTTCCTTCTAATTTCTCTTTCTTCCTTTCCCTCTTCTCCATCTTTCTTCTCATAGTATTGACAAAGACCTTTGCTGTTAGGTTAAATGGTAGCAGTGAGAGTGGGCATATTTGTATTGTTCCCAACTTTGTGGAATGAGTTTAAAGTTTCTTAACATTCAGTAATACCAGAAATATGAGGGTATCAATCTCATTTTACCTTGCCATTATTATTACCACTTAAGATGTGTTCTTGAGGGAAGAATGCTTAACTTCACTATTGAACAAAGACATGCGGTAAAGCAATAATGAAATGATATTTTGTATTTCACTAGTGATAATCAGGAATTTTTCTACAAGTGCTTTAGTCATTTTTCCTCTGTATCTTTGTCTTTTACCAGTTTTTTTGTTTTGGTGTTTTTATAAGTTATGACTTATTCAAATGTTAACACTTTGGCTTTTTTGGGGGGATAGTTTTAGCTTGCTTATTTGTTTTGACGTGCAGAAATTTAATTTTTAATGAAGTCTAATCTTCTTATCTTAATCCTTGATAAGATCTTTTATTGCTTTTAGGCACAAGAAGATCCTTAATTTCCTGAAACTTTTTTCTGTCTGTGACATTTTCCTGGTTAAACAAGGGTATACTTATCAGTCCTTTTTCCTTTGTTCTAAATTGCTCACTCACCTGACTCCTATTGTTACTTTTTCTCCTGAAATGCTAGATTCCCTTGTTCCATGCCCATTGGTTTACATAGAGCTCGGGATTTTTTGGAGGTACCTCAGGCGCCATTGGAGATATGGCACTACGGTTTCGGCTTGATAAATGGACAGGGCTTCAGACTTCCTACCCAGATTATTTTTGTGTTGGACATTTCTGACTGAATGATCCACTGTTAGAATGATCCAGTTCCTCTTCTAAGACCGAGCCTATTATTGTCACCCTTTCTCCTGCGGGGGTGCTTCCTTCCCCAATTCTTTATTCTGCTTCCTTTTTCCCCCCTTCTTCTATTTCTTCCACCATTCTCTCATGTGTAGAATTTGAAATATATTGCTTTCAATGGCACTTTTTGATCCACCTCATCCAGTTCACTGCTAAGAGTTACCAGTTCGGTCTTTATATTATTTCTTAAACTTACCTCTGTTTGCTTGCTGCTAGCACCACGGTTGAGTTTCTTCACATCTCCTGCCAGTACTATCATAATTGCTTTATAATTGGTTTTCTTATATCTAGGCTTTAATCCCTCTAGTCTTCCCCATACCCTGCCTGAAATTAATATTTATAAAATACAGCTTCATTGGACAAAATAAAGTCTTAAGTTTCCTGAACTGACATTGAAGGCCTTTCACAGTTTGGCTAGGCTGTAGGAGGTGTGTATATGTAGGTATATGTATATGTAACGCCATAGTAATGTATTCCTAACAAGTTATATTCAGGTCTGTATAGATATTCAAAAAATATCTTACATTTCATTCTTATCACATATGTAATATTTATTTACAGTAAGTACAGAGAAGCAAAAGCAAGGAATAAAAGTTGTCTATAATTTTACTATTCAGACATAATCATTAGTCAGGTCTTATTTAAAATAAACTGCAGAAGAGTCGACTTTATTTTCATATTTATCCTATATATGTTTTGTTAAGTTTGTACATAACTTTTAATTTTTGTGTTGTTATTATGAACTCTGGAATCTTTATTTTTTATTGTTTTCTTTGTATAAAAATTTACTCATTTTTCTATATTTTATTGGCTGTCTTACTGAAGTTCTTATTAACTCTAACTGGACTCTTTAAATTTAACATACAAAATGGTGAGTAGAATGTTTCAGGGAGGAAATAGTTTGATCAAAGGCATGAAGGTATGAAACAGAAAGGTGCTTAGGGTGAACTACAGGTAGTTTGGAAGTAAGGCTAGGAAGAGCCAGATTGTTAAGATTTTTGCTTCCTTTGCTTAGGAACTTGTATCCTAGAAGTGATGGGAAGTTATTTGAAATATTTTAAACAGAGGTCTTGTTGATGGAGGATTGAATTGAGGGAAACAAGAAGACTAGGAGACTATGGGATACTGGGAGCCTTTATTAGTGCAGTGTGAGTAGGATTAGAGAGGAAGGGATAGATTTAAGGTGCATTTTATTGGTAAAGTGGGCAAGATTCAAGGGAGTCAAGGCTGATCTCAGGGTTTCTGATTTTCCAGCTTATGTGACAAGGTGGTGAGATGAATAATTTTAAGGAAAAACATAATTTTAAAATTTAATTTTATGAAATTACTGTTTTTTTGAAGGGAGGTGAGGTACTATTCAGAAGAAAAGCTCATTTGATGGCATGTTGTGACAAAAGTCTTAATTTTGCAGCTAAGAAAATGTACATATGAAGCAATAATAAAATCCTATCTGAAAAAAAAGATTTTGCAGTTTAGATACTTTAAAAGTTAGCATTAACAACCTTTTTTTAAAAAAAGTAATCTCTACACCCAATGTGGGGCTTGAACTTTGTAACCCAAGATCAAGAATGGCATGCTCCAACAACTGAGCCAGCCAGGTGCCCCACATTAACAACCTTTTAAACTGCCTGACATACCTAAAGGATTCATCACTTCCACATCCCATTTAATGTTGCCAGGGCAAGTATTGGGGAATGTTTGGGAGGTTGGGAGGGGGGTCTGCTCCCCACTAACCTAGGTGACTTAGTGACTTCAGTGGTGGTTAAAAACTATGGTCTACAAACAAGCAGATTCTTAAATACAGAGAACTGTGGTTGCCAGAAGGGGGGGTAGGTGGGGAAATGGGTGAAATAGGTAAAGGGGATTAAGAGGTACAAAATTCTAGTTATAAAATAAATGAGTTATGGGTCCCTGGGTGCTCAGATGGTTAAGCGTCTGCCTTTGGCTCAGGTCATGATCCTTGGGTCCTGGGATGGAGCCCCATCAGGCTCCATCAGAAGCATCCCTTCAGAAGCAGTGGGGAGTCTGCTTCTCCCTCTCTCTCTGTCAAATAAATAAATAAATCTTTTAAAAAATGAGTTACGGAGATGAGAAGTACAGCATAGGAAATATAGTCTGTAACATTGTAATTACGTTTTATGGTGACTACACTTATCCTGGTGAGCATTGAGGAATGTATAGAATTGATGAGTCAATATGCTATACACTTGAAACTAATATAACATTGTATATCAGTTATAATTTAATAAATGTGTCTTACAATGTAAAAACAAACCATGGTCTAGTTTAAAGGGATCTATGATAAAGGTAGAGATCTGTGTTTTTTATTATTATGTACTTTTTATTAAGGAAAATTTCAAGCATATGCAAAAGTAGATGGAATTGTATAGTGAACCACTGTGTAACTATTACCCAGCTTCAATATTTATAAACTCAGTATTTTTTCGTGTGTACACTTCCAGTTCTTTATTCATTTGAACCAAATCTATGACATCATATCATTTCATCAGTAAATAATTTAGTTGGTATCTATAAAAGATAGTAACTTCAAAAAACATTAAAAGCGTCAGTAATAGTTTTATAATATCATAAAATATTTCCCAGTGATTTTCTTGTAATGGTAGTTTCAGCAGAGACTTAGAGGTAAGATAAGATTTTTTTTTTTAATTTTACAGCTTTTTTTTGTTTCTTTGTTTTTGTTTTTGTTTTTTGAGTGAGAGAGCATGCAAGCTGGGGTCAGGGTTTGGGCAGAGGAAGAAGGAGAGAGAGACTCCTAAGCAGGCTTCGTTCCCAGCACAGAGCCTGATAAGGGGCTCAATCTCACAACCTGAGCTGAAATCAAGAGTCGGACGTTTAACCGACTGAGCCACCCAGGCTCCCCAAGATTTTTTATTTTAAACTAGGGGAGGGACTGAGAAAATTTGTCTCTCTATGAAGGAGAACAGGGAGTGTGGTACCAACAAGGATGGGGGGCTACATTCTTTATGTTTTAAGTGATAGGGGACACTTGAATGGTTTGTAGGCTTGGGGAAAGAGATAGTAGAAAATGAAATACTGACATTGGGGGGGATGGAGCAAGAACAAGAGGAAGGAGATCTTATTTATTGTGATAACATTGAAGGACAAAGAATAAGTGAGGGAAAGGCAAAAAGTTGAGCAGATAGTTCATAACTAATGACCTTATTTATTTATTTATTTTTTTTAAAGATTTTATTTATTTGACAGAGAGATTGACAGCGAGAGAGGGAACACTAGCAGGGGGAGTGGGAGAGGGAGAAGCAGGCTTCCCGCTGAGCGGGGAGCCCAATGCGGGGCTCGATCCCAGGACCCCAGGATCATGACCTGAGCCGAAGGCAGACGCTTAACGACTGAGCCACCCAGGCGCCCCTATTTTTTGTTTTTTTTAAATGAACTTCAGGGAGGGTGGAGGTTGGCCATAGGAAAGGGTCTTAAGATTGGTGGAAATTTATAATAGTTGTTGAAGAGAATGGGAGAGGGAGTCCATCATAGACAAATAAAAAGATTGCTTTAGAAGGATTAAGATTCCACCTGAAATTGGAGATCAAAATTTAGAGTAGTATAAATTTTCATGTCTCTGTGGTCCTTTTTCCAACACCACTCAGTCTCTTGGTTGTTAAGAGAAGATAGTTTGTGGGGCTATTTTAGGCTTAGACTTTTACATGAAAAGCCCTACAGAAGAACCCGGGGGTAAAACATGTTGGTGAGGAAGTGGTTTAGGAGATCATTCATGTATATGCTTACTAAGGAAAGGACATGACAAAGGGATAAGTAGACAGCATAAGGAATGTATGAAATTGAGGTGCAGATACAAGGATTATGTGGGCACAAGAAAGTTGTGAATATTGGAAGATGGGGTCAGATTGGTTAAGTGTTTGGCTGTGAAAGTTTATAGATGAAGTCCAAAGGCTGTGTGAAGTCTTCAGAATTGATAAGGTTCAGGAATCTTGAAACATGGGTTTTAGATAACTGTTTCCCATGGTGGTAGGACATATGGTAGGACGGAAATCTGACCAAGATGCAGACATCTTCAGTGAATGTGAAGAGCAGTGCTAGGTGATCAGGAAGTGAGTAGATGACACTGGTGAGGAAGATTAGAAGGTGGTATACAGATAGAGGGTGGGAGCAATAACGGTTTAGGAAAGATGGTGGGTAACTAAGAGAATTCAGAGTGTGCAATAATATTTGTCCTAGTTTTCAGCTGAGTTCAAAATGGCTAAGATTTTTCTATATGAAGATGTCTGAGACCTTTGCCTTACCATAAAGCTCAAGATAGTCATGGATAAATATAAAACGGGGCAATTTTGTAAATAGGTGCCATGAATGCCAGGTCAGTACAATTCTAGGAAACTTTTGAAGATTTATCACTTCATTCTGTGAATGTAACGTTTGAAATGTTAAAGAGATACAGAAATATGCAAGAAGAGGGAAATGTGGTGATATAGGTGAAACGGGGGTCAGGCGTGGTATGAGCACAGGAAATTGGGGCTGAAGACAACAAAACTTCCCATTTTACCTATAATAGAGCATGTGGGTAGGGGTAGTTGGAGAAGAAAGATAGTAGGTTTTAGCAACAAAAAAGCCTACTACCGTCATATTTTTAGCCTTTTCACTAGATTGTCCTAAGTAACACCTTGCTTTCCCATAAAAGAATATCCCTTATAGCCCTTTTGGGGGTGGGGAGATAACAGCAATGTTCCTCTGAACAGTGAAATCAAGAGAGACTTTAGTATAATTTAGGTTTGCCATTCAGTATGCTTAAGTGTTTTGGAATTTAATGTAAAACATCAATTTTCCTAGACACTTATACATGGAATCATTCATACTCTGCAGATTCTAGTTAGTAGAGGTTTTTCTGTAGTCTCTGGAATGCCTAATGTTTAATAAGAGCATGTGACTGAAATATTTCATGTTTGTAAGAACTGAGACATAAGAAATGAGTCTAGTAAACTGGTAATGAAATATAACAGACTGATTAAACCTGATCATTGTGTTAAACTATATTAAGCTACAATACAACAATGACAATATCCTAGAATTTTGTACTTAGTACAATAGTTTTTGTACCTTCACTAACTCCCTGAATCACTATCATGGATGGTAGTAAGCTTGGCAGTGGGGAATGCTAGAGAAATAAAGAGAAGAAACCTGACCAGAGTCATCCCTGGAGTATATTTAATCAAGATGATTGCCTGGGGCAGCTGGCATGCATGGTGCTTTAGTGAGTAGTGATGAAAGTGTATGGCTATGATTGTTCTGAGACTTTTATACATACACATCACCTAACTTTCTGCTGTACCCTCAATTTTACAGTCAATGGGATTCTGAGAAGCTTTCTATTGGAATGATTCAATCTCCTTGTAAGTTTTTTTTCTCCCTCAGGTTAATTTTCTCCTAATTGTGAGCATAGTATTTACTTCACAGTAAATATACAACTGTGTAATCTATAGTTTCATATCATAACAGTACATTATCTTGACTTAGCTTACAATTATTAAGTTAGTGTTTTTTGTATTTCATGGTTTGTGATCAGCAAACTCTCATGATACGATTATGGGCTATACAAATTTAAATTATCCACAATGAAATAGCATAATATAAACATTAAGTGTCTAACATTTTGATGTCCAAAAACAATTTTTTTTAAAGATTTTACTTATTCATGAGAGACAGAGAGGCAGAGGTGGCAAGAGAAGCAGGCTCATGCAGGACTTGATCCCAGGACCCTGGGATCATGACCTGAGCCGAAGGCAGATGCTTAACCGACTGAGCCACCCAGGTGCCCCAGATGTGCAAAATTTGATAGAAGAATCACGTAATTTCAAAGTTGTTATGTCTAATAAATTGTCAGTTCTCTGTACCATTGCCACGTATGTGGCCATATTACTTAAGTAAACAGATACCTTCATTGTCAAGAATAATCACTACCCCAACCTTCTGCTTTGGCCATTACACTTGTATATCCTTCAAGTCAGTCCAGTATTACCCCCTTAGAGAGTCTGAGACCTCAAGTCCTTTATAACCTCATATCACTTCTTACAATCTGAAATTGTCGTGTTTATCCTTTCATTTATTGTCTGATTCTATGAACTAGAAATACCATCTTCTTAAAGACGGATTTCATCTAATTTATTTACTATTCTGTTCAGCACTTAGGATGTTGCATAGCATATAGGAGTTGCTCAGCAAACATTTTAAAGTGGTTTTGAGTTAAGTAATTTCTGAACAGAACTCTTATGGGGGCGCCTGGGTGGCTCAGATGGTTAAGCATCTGCCTTCGGCTCAGGTCATGATCTCAGGGTCCTGGGATCGAGCCCCACATCAGGCTCCCTGCTTGGCGGGGAGCCTGCTTCTCCCTCTACCTCTGCTGTTCTCCCTGCTTGTGCTCTCTCTCTCTGTCAAATAAATAAATAAAATCTTAAAAAAAAAAAAAAAGAACTCTTATGAAATAGAGGAGTGTTGTGGGCTAATTTGTGCGCCCCAAAAGGTATGTTGAAGTCCTGTGGATGTGCCCATATTTGGAAATAGGGTTTTTACAGATGTAATTAAGTTAACATGAAGTCATACTCAGGGTGGGCCCTAATCCAGTAGACTGGTATCCCTATAAAAAGGGAAAACGGAGACTCAGGGAGGAGAACTATGTGAAGATATAGAAACACACAGACATGAGGGAAGACAGCCATTTAAAGATGGAGGCAGAGATTGGGGTTATGCTTGCAGCAGGCCAAGAAATGCTGGAGGCTATCAGAAGCTGGAAGAGGCAAGGAAGGATTCTCCCCTAGAGGCTTCCAAAGGGAACATGGCCCTGCCAACATCTTGATTTTGGACTTCTAGTCTCCAGAATGTGAAATAATAAATTTCTGTTGTTTAAAACCACCCAGTTTATAGTACTTTGTTGTGGCAGCCCCAAGGAACCAATACAAGGGAAGGGCCTTAGAAATGCAAATGTAAGCATAAAGGATAAAAGAACATGCTCCTATTGTTGAAGCCTCTGGCTTTTAGCATTCTTTGGTTAGTAATATTTTTAATGGCTTTGAACATTTTTGGCATTTTGAGGCATGTAAAAATATTGGATTTATCAGATAGTTTCTTTTTTTCCCTGAAAGGATTTATTGAAATTCCATTTGTTCCACATAACAGTCTCATGGAACTCTATGGGATATGAAAATAGTTTTGTTTAAATATTATAATTTGATTATAATTAGGAAAAATAGTTATCATAATCTCAATCTTCAAGAGATAGAGACCAAATTGAGTAGGGGAGGGGAGGAGTAACCTACATAGCACCAATGCCCAGTTTTTGTTAAGTGAATTAGTAAGCATAAACGCATGTTTTGAACCTGGAGAGAAAGTGGGAAGATCATTTGATAAAATATGTTACCTGGTTTTTCCTTCATGTTCTTGGATGTTTTAATGTGTTTCATTTTAGTATACAGTTTGGCAGTTTGGATTCTTATTCTTCCCTCCAGAAATAATTTTAGTCTTTAAGTTGCAAAAATAATACACAAGTTTCTCCTCTGTACCCTTCACCGGCTTCCCCAAATGCCAGTATCTTTCATAACCACAGCATAATCATCAAAAACAGAGAATTAACCGATACCACACTGTTAACTAATATGCAGGCGTTACTCATATTTTATCAGTTGTCCCATTGATGTCCGTTTTCTGATCCAAGATCCAGGCTGGAATCACAAACTGCATTTAGTTGTCATATCTCTTCTCTAACATAGCACAGTTCCTCAGCATTTCTAAGTCTTTCATGACCTTGACACTTTAGGAGAATACTGGCCCGTAATTTTGTAGCATGCCCCTCAGTTTGGGTTTAAGTGAGTATCCTGTGATTAAATTCAAGTTTTTCTTTTTTTTGGCAAGAATACCAAAGAGCTGAAGTTGTACCCTTGTTTGTTCTTTATATTAGCGGGAGCCCCTGCTGATATATCTCATTATTAGTGGTGTTAACTGTGATCCCTTGGTTAAGGAGGGTTTTGTCAGATTTCTCCACTGTAATATTACTATTCTCTTCTTTGTAATTAATTAGTATCTTGTGGGGAGATACTTTCAGACTGTATAAGTTTTTTACTATACTTTTGCCTATCAGTTTTAGTATCTATTTAATGATTCCTGCCTGAAAAAATTATGTTTATCAAGTGTAAATCTTTAAAATAAATCTTTAAAATAGTACTTGTTGGTGGATTAGTAGATTTGAAGAAAACTTAACACATAGCTCTCCCTGGATTTCAGGTAACAACACAAAATTATATATTTTATTATTCATTAACCAATATTTGTTCAGACTTTCCAATTGTAAATGAACTTTCTAAACCAATCCACAAAGTAATAAACCACTACAATTTCCTATCTTTCATCTGGTTTGGACCTCAGTCCTTAAAGTTCATTTAGTCATAGGGATTAATTAAGAACCCATTTCTTCCTAATCATGGTCCCATAGAATTTGTTTTTACACTGCTTCATCAAACTTAATAGGCATATATTCTTTCTTTAAGGAATTTAGAATCTACCTATTATGGTCTCTGTGTATTTTTTCTGTCTTTCTGAATTTTAAGTTCCTTAAGAGTGGGTACTATAATTTGAACATTTTTGGATACTAACATTGTCTAACACTGACTTACATTTAGTAGATTTTAAGTACCAGGGAGGGTATGGAATGGAGGGCTCCAAAACAAGATGGTGTTGGCTTTTTAAGTTTGTGGGTGTGTTTTCCCCATGAAACTAAGCATATAGAAAACTATTTCAGAATGTCTCCTGAAGACTACAGATTCATCTCTAGCCCAGAAAACAGAAATGTGCATGCTGCAGTGAGAAAGGTTTATTATGTTGTTCTTGTTTCAAAATTAGAATTAGTATTATAGAGCCTGTTTTGCAAATTAATGTTGTACAGTTAATAAAAGATGGAGACAGTGATTATATGGAAAGTGGATTAGATAAGGCATTAAACTTGAGCTATAAATTACGGTTCAGATTTTAATTTTTAACTTTTGTTTATTTAAAGTTTTATTTACTGGATTAATATAGTCACATATTTTGAGGGGAGCTGGAAAAAAAAAAGTTGGCTTTTAGTGATGTTTTCTTCACCAGATTAAAAATAATTACCATTTGTGCTTTTGTTAAATTTTATAATTTTTTCTTAGGACTGTAGTAAGACAATGGTAGTTTCAACAGTTGAAATAATTATTTTAAAGATTTATTTATTTATTTTAGAGAGAGTGCATGTGAGAGCAGGAGCGGAGGGGGAGGGAGAGAACCTCAGGCTGACTCCCCGCTGAGAGCAGAGTCCGACTCAGGGCTTGGTCCCATCCCTGAGATGATGACCTGAGCCTAAATCAAGAGTCAGACACTTAACCGACTGAGCCACCCAGGTGCCCCAACTTGAAATAATTTTTATATGAAAATCATGGGGCTCTACAAGTTAAATATTTTGATAAGTTTTTTTTTAAGAAGTCCTTTTCCTGGAAGTATTTTTGTTTTTGCACTCATTTCTTTAACAGTGGATGTTTATTTGTTTTAGCCAGAGGACATGTTTGGAATATTTTTATTGTTCTCCATCTGGAGTCACTAAACTGGTTATATATACTGTTTTTCATAATGAAGTTGTTAGTTGTCAGACAATTCTTATTTGTATGAGTCAGTATATCCATTAGGAAAATATTTAAATGAATGTAATTTTTAGCTGGGGAGAAGTTAAATGGTGGTGGTTGAATTTTAGAAAAACTTTAAAGGATCACAATGCAGTTTTCATATAAAGCACATGGAAATACAAGTTTCAGTAATTTTGACAAACAGGCTGTCAGTTTTCTATTTGCACGTATTTCTTCTACATGTGGTGCAGTGTGGTTTAGTATGAGGCAACTTTATTTTCTTGGAGTTCCTTTTTACTTGCTGGTTATTTGAAAGGCTGATGGTACTTTTTTTTTTAAAGGTTTTATTTTAATCATCTGGTGCTCATCTCCGTCAGTGCACTCCTTAACCTCCATCACCTGTTTCACCTCTCACCTTGCCTACCTCTCCTCTGATAACCATTAGTTTCTTGTCTGTAGTTAAGAGTCTGTTTCTTGGTTTGTCTCTTTCTTTTTTTTCTTTGTTTCTTAAATTTCGCGTGAATGAAATAATATGGTATTTGTCTTGATCTGACTGACTGACTTCACTTAGCATTATACTCTCCAATTCATCCATGTTGCAGATGGCAAGATTTCATTCTTTTTTATGGCTGTATTAAATTCTGTTGTGTTTATATAACACGTCTTCTTTATCCCCTTATCATGGACATTTGGGCTCCTGGACATTTGGGCTCCTGGACATTTGGGCTCCTTCCTATCTTGGCTGTTGTAAATAATGCTGCTATAAACGCAGAGGTGTGTATATCGCTTTGAATTAGTGTTCTTTGTGTTTTTTCAGTAAATACCCAGTAATGTGATCACTGGATCATAGGGTAGTTCTATTTTTAACTTTTGAGGAACTTCCATACTGTTTTCCATAATGGCTGCACCAGTTTGCATTCCCACCAGCAGTGCATGAGGGTTCTTTCTCCACATTCTTGCCAACACCTCTTGTTCCTTGTTTTTTTTTTTTTTTACTTTAGCCATTCAGACAGGTGTGAGGTGATATCTCTTGTAGTTTTGATTTGCATTTACCTGATGGTGAGTGATGTTGAGCATGTTTTCATATGTCTATTGGCCATCTCTTTGTCTTCTTTGGAGAAATGTCTGTTCATGTTTTCTGACTCCTTTTAATTGGATTATTCATTTTTTGGGTGTCGAGTTTTATAAGTTATTTTATATATTTTAGATAGTAACCCTTTATTAGTTATGTCATTTGTAAATATCTCCTCCCATTTTTTAGGTTGCCTTTTAGTTTTGTTGATTGTTTCTCTTTGGCATGCAGAAGCTTTTTATTTTGATGAAGTCCCAATAGTTTATTTTTGTTTTTGTGTCCCTTGCCTAGGGGACCTATCTAGAAAGAAATTCCTGTGGCCACTGTCAGAAGAATTACTATGTGTGTTTTCTCTTCTAGGAGCTCTATGTTTTCAGATCTCACATTTAAGCCTTTAATCCATTTTGAATTTATTTTTGTGTATGGTGAAGAGACTGTTTTATTTTTCCCCATTGGATATTCATTCTTGCTTTGTTGAAGATTAATTGACCATATAATTGTGGGTTTATCTCTCTGCATTTTCTATTCTGTTCTATTGATCTATGTGTGTGTTTTTGTGCCAGTACCATACTGTTTTGATTACTACAGCTTTGTAATATAACTTGAAGTCCAGAATTGTGAAGCTTCCAGCTTTGCTTTTCTTTTTCAAGATTGCTTTGGCTATTTGGGGTCTTTCATGGTTCCATACGAATTTTAGGACTTTTTTTTTTTTTTTTAGTTCTGTGAAAAGTGCTCTTGGTATTTTGAATAGGGATTGCATTAAATGTGTAGATTGCTTTGTGTAGTATAGACATTTTAACAGTATTTGTTCTTCCAATCCACAAGCATGGAATGTTTTCCCATTTGTTTGTGTGGTCTTTAGTTTCTTTCATTAGTGTTTTATAGTTTTCAGAGTACAGGTCTTTCCTTGGTTAGGTTTATTCCTAGGTATCTTACTATTTGGGGGGCAATTGTAAATGAGATTATTTTCTTAATTTCTCTTTCTGCTGCTTCATTAGTGGTGTATAGAAATGCAACAGATTTCTGTACACTGATTTTGCATCCTGCAACTTTACTGAATTTGTTTATCAGCTCTAGTAGTTTTTTGGTGAAGTCTTTCAGATTTTCTATATATGGTATTGTGTCATTTGCAAATAGTGAAAGTTTTACTTCTTATTGATTTAGATGCCTTTTATTCTTTTTATTTCTTTTGTTGTCTGATTGCTGAGACTAGAACTTTATGTTAAATAAAAGTGGTGATAGTAGACATCTTTGTCTTGTTCCTGACCTTAGGGAAAAGGCTCTCAATTTTTCCCCATTAAGGATAATGTTAGCTGTGGGTTTTTCATATATGGCCTTTATTATGTTGAAGTGTGTTCTTTCTAAACCTACTTTGTTGAGGGTTTTTATTATGAATGGAAGTTGTACTCTGTCAAATGCTTTTTCTGCATCTTGTGAAATGATCATATGGTTCTTACCCTTTCTCTTGTTGACGTAATGTATCATGTTGTTTGATTTGTGAATAATGAACCACCCTTGCAACCTAGGAATAAAACCCACTTGATCATGGTGAATGATTTTTTTAATGTATTGTTGCTTTCAGTTTGCTCATATTTTGTTGGGAAATTTTGCATTTGTGTTCATCAGAGATACTGGCCTGTAGTTCTCTTTTTTTGTGGTGTCTTTATCAGGTTTTGGTATCAGGGTAATGCTGGCCTCATAGAATGAATTTGGAAGTTTTCCTTCCTTGTTTATTTTGTGGAATAGTTTGAGAAGTATGGTTATTAATTCTTCTTTAAATATTTGGTAGACTTCATTTATGAAGCTATCTGGTCCTGGATTTTTGTTTGTTAGGAGTTTTTGATTACTGATTCAATTTCATTGCCGGTAGAGTTGGTCTTTTGAAAATTTCTATTTTCTTCCTGTTTCAGTTTTGGTAGGTTATATGTTTCTAAGAATTTCTCCATTTCTTCTAGGTTGTTTAATTTGTTGTCATATAGTTTTTCATAGTATTCTCTTATAATTGTATTACTGTGGTATTGGTTGTTTTGTCTCCTCTCTTATTTGTGATTTTATTTATTTGGTTCCTTTCTCTTTTTTTCTTGATAAGTCTGGCTAAAAGTTTTCTCGATTTTACTGATTTTTTCCAAAGAACTGGCTTCTTGTTTTATTGGTATGTTCTAATGTGTTTTTAGTTTCTATATCATGTATTTTTGCTCTAATCTTTATTATTTCCCTCTGTTGATTTTAGGTTTTATAATTTTTCTAGCTCCTTTAGGTGTAAGGTTTGGTTGTTTATTTGAAATCTTTCTTGCTCTTTGAGGTAGGCCTGTATTGCTATAAACTGTTTTAGAACTGCTTTTGCTATGTCCAGAAGGTTTGAAACCATTATGTTCATTTTCATTTGTTTCTATGTACTGTTTTATTTCTTCCTTGATTTATTGGTTGACCTATTCATTGTTTAGTAGCATGTTATTTAACCTCCATGTATTTGTGGTCTTTCCACATTTTTTCTTGGGTTGATTTCTAGTTTCATAGCATTGTGGTCAGAAAAGATGCACAATATGACTCTGATCTTTATAATTTATTGAGCCTTATTTTGTGGCCTAATATGTGATCTGTTCTGGAGAATAATCCATGTACACTTGAAAAGAAGGTGTATTCTGCTATTTTTTGGGTTTTTGTTTCTAAAGATTTTATTTATTTGAGATAGCGAGAGAGAGCATGAGTGGAGGGGAGGGCAGAGGGAGAGGGAGAAGCACACTCCCTGCTGAACAGGGAGCCTGATGCGGGTTTGATCCCAGGACCCTGAGATCATGACCTGAGCCAAAGGCAGACGCTTAACCAGCTGAGCCACCCAGGCACCCCTATTCTGCTGTTTTAAGATGGAATGTTCTGAATATATCTGTTAAATCCATCTAGTCCAATGTGTCATTAAAAGCTATTGTTTCCTTGTTGATTTTCTGTTTAGATGATTTGTCCGTTGATGCAAGTGGAGTGAAAAGTCCCCAGCTGTTATTGTATTACTATTGATTAGTTCCTTTATGTTTCTTATTAACTGTTTTATGTATTTGGGTGCTCCCATTTGGGTGCATAAATATATTTACAGTTGTTAACATTCTCTTGTTGGATTGTCCCTTTTATTATTATATAGTGTCTTGTGTCTTTTGTTAACAGTCTTTGTTTTAAAGTCTATTTTGTTTGATAGAAGTATTTCTAGCTTTCTTTTGACATCCATTTACATGATCAGTGTTTCTCCATCCCCTCACTTTCAATCTGCAGGTGTCTTTCAGTCTGAAATGAGTCTCTTGCAGGCAGCATATAGACGTGTCTTTTTTTTTTTTATCCATTCTGTCACACTATGTCTTTTGATTGGAGTGTTTAGTCCATTTACATTCAAAGTAATTATTGATAGATATGTATTTATTGCCATTTTATTGTTTTGTTATTATTTCTTGAGATTTTCTCTGATCCTTTCTTGTCTTTCTCTCATGGTTTGCTGGGGTTTTTTGTGTTTGTGTGGTTTTTTTTTTTAGTGATATATTTGGATTTATTTCTCTTTATTCTTTGCATATTTATTAGTTTTTTTTTATTCCAGTAGGTTTGTATATAACATCTTCTGCATAGAGTAGTCTATATTTATATTAAGTTGATGGTTAAATGCGAAACCCTTCTATATTTTTCTCCTCCCCATGTGCAAGGTATATTGTATCATATTTTATATCCTTTTATTTTTTTGAGTTCCTTGACTGATTTTTTCCACAGAAACATTCATTTTTGTTGCTTTTCTGTTTCCTACCCCTACACTATCATTTTTGGTCTTCCCTTTCTACTGAAAGAGTTCCCTTTAATATTTCTTGCAGGACTTGTTTAATGATCATGAATTCCTTTAGTGTTTGTTTGTCGGGGAAACTCTCTGTCACTTCTATTCTGAATGACAGCATTGCTGGATAGAGTATTCTTTGTTGTTGTTTTTTTCCCTTTCAGCACTTTGAGTATATCATGCTACTCCTTTCTGACTTCGAAAATTTCTGCTGAAAAATCTGCTGGTATCCTTATGGGATTTCCTTTGCATGTAACTGTTTTTTTTTTTTTCTTGCTGCTTTTAATATTTTTTCTTTATCAGTATATTTTCCTTTTTAATTTACAATATGTCTTGGTGTATAGATCTGTTTTTGTTGATTTTGTTGGTGGTTCTCTGTGCCTCCTGGATCTGAATATCTGTTTCTTTCCCCAAATGAGGAAATTTTCAGCTATTATTTTTTCAAATAAATTCCCTGCCCCCATTCCTCTTTCTTCTTCTTCTGGGACTTTTGCAATATGAATATTATTATGTTTGATGAAGTCACTGAGTTTCCTAAGTCTATTCTCATATTGCCTAATTCTTTTTTTTCTTTTTGTTCAGCTTGAGTACTTTCCATTAATCTGTCTTCTAGATTATTTATTCATTCCTCTGCTTCTTCCAGCCTGTTGTTCATTACATCAGGTGTGTTTCTCATTTTGTTTATTGGACCGTTTATCTCTGTGTTATTCCTTATCTTCGTGTTAATGGTCTTACTGATGTTCTCCACTCTGTTCTCAAGTTCAGTGAGTATCCTTATGATTATTGCTTTAAATTCTCCATCAGGCATATTACTTAAATTTGTTTTGCTTAGATATCTGGCTGTGGCCTTGTCCTCTTCTTTCGTTTGGGAGAAATTCCTCTGTCTTTTCGTTTTATCTAAGTCTCTGTGCCTGTTTCTCTGTTAGGAAAGTCAGCTGTGTTTCCTGTTCTTGAGCGTAATGACCTGTAGTGCCCTGCAGTGTAGTGTCCCCTGTTCTCCAGGGCACTCCAGTGTGTCCTGGCCACTTTATCCTTCAGGCCTGTCATCTGCAGAGGTTCTCTCAGCCTGTTGTGGTCAGTGTTTGGTTCCTGGCCTGAAAGTGGCTTGTTTTAACTAACTATCTAACTGATCTTCTTGTTTGAAATGAGACCTGTTGCTGCCAATGGAATGGAGGCTTCACAGAACTCCTAGACTGGGAGATGTGGTGTTGGTAGGGATTTGGGCCAGTCTTCTGGGGGAGTGGGTCCACTGTGCTGGGACAGAGGCAAGTGTGACTGGGAATGGTAGTTCTTCCAGAGTGCTGGGGGGTGGGGCGTGGTGTAAAGATAGGTAGCAAGTGTCCATGCTATGGTGGTTCCCACAGGTGGCTCTGTGTTTTTGCTGCAGGATGGAGGGCAGGAAATGGCACCTGCCAACCCAACCCCCCCCCCCCCCCCAGGGTTCTCCCTGTGAATGCTGCCTCTCTGGGACACACTTGGAGATGAGCAGCGAACCTCCCCACTGTTTCCATGCTGTAAGTCCATGGGCTGTTTATCCCTGCCTTTTCTCCAAGAGCAGCACAATGCCCTTAGAACTTTCTCAGAGCCAAGCTCAGTGACCTTTAAAACTCTAGTCTTTAAGCCCTGCTGGCTATAAGAATTCTTGAAATTTGGGCCCTCTCACTTTCCAAGCCAGTTGTTATGGGAATTCATTTTTTCTATGTGCTCCTCTGTGTGTTAGCTTGTCTCTCTTTCTTCCTGTCCACTGCAGCAGCCACAATCTATTTCTCTCCCAAGCCATGTCTCCACACTTCCCACCTTCTTTGATGTGGCCTCTTCTCTACCTTTTGTTCTGCCCGTTTTCAGATTGATTTCTGGGGTATTTAGGATTATTTGATAGTTATCTAGTTGTATTAGTGGGAGTAGGCAACCTGAGGGCCCTCCTACTCCTCCACAACCATCTTACCCTCTGTTCAAAGAAAAAGTCTGGTGGCATTTTTAATGCTCTTTAAATTTAGAGCATGCTAATCAATGATTCATTTATTTGTGATCAATATTTGTATGCTTTAACATGGTATAAGATAACTTTGGAAGGCTTTATATTTAAATACATTTACTTAAGCTAAACTTTTCTTTTAAAAAATGCTAATGAATATATATTTGTAATGGTTTCTTAAATTTTGACTTAAGAGGTGGATTAATAATAGAGATATGAGTGAATGTTGACTCTGCCACAAATCTGCCCCTGCAGTCTTTGAACTTTCATTCTTTCCAACCTGCTGTGGTGTTTGATACAGTGTTTTATATTTGATTCTTTTCTCTTGCTTCCACTTTGTGTTTATAATTTTACTCCCTTTTTTTTTTTTTAAGATTTTATTTATTTATTTATTTGAGAGAGCGTGAAAGTGAGAGAGCACAAGGAGGGGGAGAAGCAGGCTCCTTGCTGAGCAGGGAACCTGATGCAGGGCTCAGTCCCAGGATCCTGGGATCATGACCTGACCCAAAGGCAGATGCTTAACTGACTGAGCCTCCCAGGTGCCCCAAATTTTATTCCTATTTGTTAGATTCGTTTTTTTTGTATCTCACTTCTAATCCCTCATCAAAGCTCTAGTTTGGATCTATCCAGTTGATGCTCTTAGATTTTTCTGCCTTTTTCACATAGTATACCTGCCCTAGTTGTATTTCTGAAACCCAACTCATTACCTTGGCCAGGATGCAGTATTCCATAGAGAGAAATGAGGTATGGATCTTGCCAGAACCTGACTTCCTTTTGTGGTTCCAGTGTTTTACAGATTTCTGGAAGTCAGACATTTCAGTTAGATTAAAAGGTAAATTATATAATAGCTATGTAACCAGTTAGAAATCATAATGAAAAAAAAATCCCGTGCACAATAGCATTAAGAACAAACTTACTAATGAATTGGTATATCTTTATGTTTCACAGTTTTTAATTATCCAGCCCCTTTTCTGAGTGCCGGGTACTACACAATTCTTTAGGAAAAGAAAGAGAGGATAATTCTTTCTAAAAGATCAGGAATCTCCTGAAGAGCTAGAAATGCCAATGAATCACTGAAAATACGTTGCAAATTGCTGTGAACTTAAAACTAATCTAAATAGTTTATTAATTTAAAAAAAGACTAACAGAGACTGATAAAAGTAGGGAACTGGGCTGGGGGCACCTGGGTGGCTCAGTTGGTTAAGCGGCTGCCTTTGGCTCAGGTCATGATCCCAGGGTCCTGGGAATGAACCCCACAAAGGGCTCCCTGCCCAGTGGGGTGTCTCCTTCTCCCTCTCTCTGCCCCTCCCCCTGCTCCTGTGTACGTGCCTACTCTCTTGCTCTCTGTCTCAAATAAATAAAATCTTTTAAAAAGTAGAGAACTGAATGAAATTTATAACACTCCTAATTACAAAATAACACATGTACACACAAAAAATATGTGGCAAAAAGTACTCTCAGTTTTATGTACAGAGTGGTGTGAAACCTTATGAGACCTAACTCTGCCTAGGTTTCAAGGTTAGAGCTTCCCGGTTTACTTCAGGAAGAGTGGGTTACGTGGCATGAGGTAGTATGTACACATACACAGAAACAGAAGAGAGTGATCTTGTAAGAGAAATAACAAGCACTTTGGAATTAAGACTAGAGCAATGGAGGAGGAGCACTAAAGTTGAGATGTTAGAGTGTTAAGGTTCTTGGTGTAATTTCATGGCATTGGAGTGTAAGAAGATAAAATTAGGGGAATACCTAAAGTAAAGGAAGAATGTGAGTAGATGAGAAGATGTGGAGGCAGCATTTTTGGGAAAGAAGTTGAATATGTTATCATGGAATTAGATTTTCAGAGCTTAATGTGTAAAGCTTTGGGAGTGATTGGTTAATACAGAAAAAATTAAAAACTTGTTATTTTCCTTTAATCCAGAGACATTTCATCTGAGTTGTGGGATCATTTGTAGGGGCTTTTTCAGACCTAACCCTCTTCATTCTGATATACTTTACTCTTTGGTCTCATCCTCTAGCCCCTGCTTGGTCTCCCACTTTCCCACTCTACCAGCTTTAGGTGCTAAATGAGAATTCAACCCTGACCTGTTCTTTTTGGTTTCCTTTTTCTTTTAAAGAAAAAGCTCCTATCTTTGGTTAGTTTGTTAACTTTGGGAGTTCTCCTCATGTCCAGTTTTGCATTCTCTGCGTTTAAAAAATATATATATGTATATGTGTGTGTGTGTATATATACATATGTGTATGCATGCACACTTCTTGTTAATTCAACAAATAATTACTAAGCTTTAGGCATTAAGAATATGGCAGTGAAGGAAGGAAAAGGAAAAAGGAAAAAAAATAGTTGCGCTCACTGACATTCCTTTATATTTTTATTTGCTCCTTTCTCCTGTAGCTAGGAGTTAATATTTATTAAAGAGATGGGCATTCTTGTAATTACTCCTCTCAACAATCATTTGAATTTTTCTTCTTTTATTATTCCTCTTTGAGAAATAGGAATACGGAGGCAAAGTACGTTATAGTTAGAAAGCATATCTGTTAAGAGCCCAAACTCTTAAGCCACTCTGCTATATTCCTTCTGATTTTTAAAGTTAGTATTACTCAGAAATGCTAAGAAGGATAGCTTTTTGTAATACATTATTAGAAGAGAAAGCAGACTAATGAACCAACTTGCTCTTACTGATGAACCTTTTATACTCTGTCCCATTGAGCACATAATTCATTTTTGGTGTAAATTATCCTTCTCTCTCTTTAGTATTTGAAATTTTTTAGATTAGTATTTCCAAAAGTTTACCGCTTCCTCATTTCTTGTGTCTTAATGCTGCCTGTTTCCTATTTGGGCCATCTTGTAGTGTGAATTGATATGTATCTTGGAGGATTAATTCTATTTTGGCATTCTTTTTATTCAATAAAGTAGGTAAAAAATCTTTCTCATTTATAGTTGACCTTTGAACAACATGGGAGTTAGGGGTGCAACTCCTCTCATAGTTGAAAATCTGCATATAACTTTTGACTACCCCAGTACTTAACTACTATTAGCCTACTGCTGACCAGAATCCTTACCAGTAAGATAGTCTAACACAAATTTTGTATATGTTTTCTGTACTGTATTCTTACAGTAAAGTAAGCTAGAGACATAAAGTGTTATTAGGAAAATCATAAGAGAAGATACATTTATAGTACTGTTCTGTATCGAAAAAAATCCATGTGTAAATGGACTTAATGCACTTCATACCTGTGTTGTTCAAGGGTCGATTGTATAGGCTACATTTTACTGGGAAGAGAGATTAGAACTTTGTTTCTTGATTAAATGCTACTTAAATTCTGTATAGTATGAAGTATATATTCATGTGTGTTAATACTGGACAAAATTTTTTCTCTTAATATCTTTAATTTGCAATTATAAGCAAAGGTAACAATCATAATTCTAGTAAAAATAGTAAATGAATATCTTCCTCTATTTTGGTATAGGGTAGTACTTACCGATTGTTGAAAAGCAGTTTTAGAAATAATATAATTGTCATTTTAGTCATTGCTTTGTAAATCGTGTGTGTGTGTGTGTGTATGCCTGCAGATATATATACACACACATTCACTGCTAAGAGATTCTCTCTCTTTTTTTTTTTTTTTTTTTTAAAGATTTTACTTATTTGCACGTGCATGAGAGAGGCAGGGAGAGGGACAAGCAGACTCTGCGCTTAGTGTGGGAACCCAGTGCAGGGCTCGATCCCATGACCCCAAGATCATAACCTGATCCAAAATCAAGAGTCGGCTCCTTAACCGACTGAACCACCCAGGTGCCCCCACTGCTAAGAGATTCTTTAAGACAACTCAGATAAATAATTAGGAATGATAAAAGGGTCTGAATTAGATTGTATTATGTCTTTACAGAATGATTTTTCGGATTAAAATAGGATCTTGTACTATGCAGGTGAAAATGCATGTAATTGGAAAGAAACTACAGATACTTCTCTTTAACCTTTGTTCTTCATTCAGGTAATAAGAATTTATAAAACAGAGTTTTATGCTAGGAAATGAACAGAGTAGCAGTTATATTCTGCATTTTTCTTCCTCTCATCATTTGTGGCAGTGAGTGCAGGACAAACAGATGGAGATACCAAATATTTAAGTAGAAAGGGCATTGTTCCTCTGTATCTGTGAGTACACATGCACTCTTGCATACATGTTCTTAAATCCACATAAAATTATAAGATTGTCCAGAGAAAAAGATATTTCAATATATGGACATAAATTAGCATATGCTGAAAACATTAAACTGCTGATAAGCTATTTAATTTTTTTTTTTTTAAGTACACTTTATTTTTAAGAGCAGTTTTAGGATCACAGCAAAATTGAGCAAAAGACACAGGAACTTCCTAGCCCTTTTGTCCCCACGTACATACAGCCTCCCCAGGATCAGTATCTTGCATCAGAATAGTACATCTGTTCAGTCAGGGTACCTACACTGACACATCATTATCCTCCAAAGTCCATAGTTTACATTAGGGTTCACTCTTGGTGTTGTATATTCCGTGGGTTTTGATAAATGTATAATGACCTGTCCATTTTTATAATATCATATAGAAAACTTTCACTGACCTAAAATTCCTCTGTGCTCTGTCTTTTCATCCCTCCTGCCCCCTAACTTCTGGCAAATACTGATCTTTTTTACTGTTTTCATAGTCCTGCCTTTTTCAGAACACTGTGTAGTTGAAATCATATAATATGTAACAGTTTCAGATTGACTTCTTTCGGTTAGTACCATGTATTTAATATTCGTCCATATCTTTTTCATGGCTTGATAGCTAATTTCTTTTTAGGGCTGAGTAATATTTCATTGTTTGCATATACCACAGTTTGTTTATTCACCTTCTGTAAGACAGTTTGGTTGCTTCCATGTTTTGACAGTTATGAATGAAGCTGCTAAAAATACCTATATGCAGGTTTTTGTACGGAGATGTTTTCATCTCCTTTGGATAAATACCTTAGGAGCATGGACTGCTGGATCATGTTTTAAGAGTATGTTTAGTTTTGTAAGAAACTGCCAAATTGTTTTCCAAAGTTGTTGTATCATTTTACATTCTTGTTGCTTCACATCCTCACCAGCATTTGGTTATGTCAGTGTTCTGGATTTTTGCCATTCTAGTTGGTGTGTAGCAGTATCTCACTGTTTTGTTTTGTTTTAATTTGCAGTTCCCTAGTGACATAAGATGTTTGAGTATTTTTTCGTAAGTTTATTGCCATGTGTGTATCTTCTTCATTGAGGTATTGGTTCAGAAATTATGCCCATATTTTAATAGGTTGTCTTTTCTTATTGTTGGGGTTTAAGAATTCTTTGTATATTTTGAATGACACTTCAGAAGTTAGAAAGACAAAAATATTTTTGCAAATATTATTTCCCAGTTCGTGAGTTGTCTTCTCATTCTCATGATAATGTCTTTTGCAGAGGAGAATTTTAAAATTCTGATGAAGTCCAGCTTGTCAAAAATTTTTTTCATAGCTTTGCCTTTGGTGTTGTATCTAAAAAGTCCTCATCATACCCAAGGTCATCTAGATTTTCTCCTATGTTATTTTCTAAGGGTTTTATACTTTTGAGTTTACATTTAGGTCTTTTATCCATTTTGAGTTAACTTTGTGATGAATATAAGATCTGTGTTTAAGGGTTTTTTTTTGTTTTGTTTTTTGTTTTTTGTTTTTTGCATGTTGATGTCTCGTTCCGTATGTTGAAAAGACTGTCTTTTATCCATAATATTATCTTTGCTCCTTTGTCAAAGGTCGATTGACTGTATTTGTGAGGGTCTATTTCCAGTCTCTCTATTCTGTTCTATTGATCTGTTTTGTTTTTTGGTACAGTCTTGATTACTATAGTTCTATAGTAAGTTGGGTAGTGTCATTCTTCCAACTTTGTTCTTCTCTCTTAACACTGTGTTGATTATTCTGGGTCTTTTTGCTTTCCCTATAAACTTTAACATCAGTTTGTGATATACACAAAATAATTTGCTGGGATTTTGATTGGGATTGTGTTGCATCTGTAGATCAATTTGGGAAGGATTGATGTCTTGACAATATTGAGTCTTCTTATCTGGGAATGTGAAATAGGTATCTGTTTATTTAGTTCTTGGATTTTGTTCATCAGAGTTTTACAATTTTTCTTATATAGGTCTTGTGCATATTTTGTTGGATTTATACCTGTTTTCTCTTTTTTTTTAGTGCCAAGGTAAATGTCATTGTGTTAATTTCAAATTCCAGTGATTCATTGTTTGCTTATATAAAAGGTATTTTATATATTAACCTTATATCCTGCATCCCTACTGTAATTGGTTATTAGTTCCAGGAGGATGGGGTTTTTTTGGGGGGGGGGTGGGGGCCATATTCTTTCAGATTTTCTGCATAGACAGTTGTGTAATCTGTGTACAAGGAAAGCTTGATTTCTTCTTTCCCAGTCTGTATACCTTTTATTTCCTTTTCTTGTCTTAATGCGTTTGCTTGGACTTGAGGATAGTGCTGAAAAGGAATGGTAAGAGGGAGTTGTTCTTGTTTTGTTCCTGTTCTTAGTGGGAAAGTTTCTAGTTTCTCACAGTTATGTAGGTTGTTAGCTGTAGGATTTTTATAGATGTTCTTTATCAAGTTGAAGAAGCTCTCCTCTATTTTACTTGCTGAGAGTTTTTATTAAAATCACAGATGTGTGTTGGATTTTGTGAAAATGCTTTCTTTTCATTTATTGATACCACCATGTGATTTTTCTTCTTTGCCTCTTGATGTGTGATAGGTTACATTGTTTGATTTTCATATGTTAGTAATTGTGCATACCTGGGGTAAATCCTGCTTAGTTGTGGTGTACAATTCTTTTAATACATTTAAAATTCTTGATTGGCTAATATTTTGCTGAGGATTTTTACATCTTTGTGAGAGATACTGCTCTGCAATTTTCTTGTAATGTCTTTGTTTGGTTTTGGTATTAGGATAATGTCCTCATAGAATGAATTAGGAAGTATTTCCTCTACTTACATCTTCTGGTAGATATTGTACAGAATTTGTGTAACTTCTTCCCTAAATGTTTGGTAGAATTCGTTAGTGAACCCATCTGGGTCTGGTGTTTTTTTGTCTTGGAAGGCTATTATTAATTCGGTTTCTTAAATAAAATAGGACTGTTCAGATTTTTTGCAGGTTGTGTCTTTCAGGGAATTCGTCTGTTTCATCTAAGTTAATAAAATTTGTGGGAATAGTTCACAGTATACCTTTTTTTTAATGTCATGGGATTCTGTAATGGTATTTCTTCTTTGATTTCTCATTTTAGTAATTTGTGTCTTGTCTCCTTTTTTTTCTTAATTAGCCTGCCTAGAGTTTATTGATTTTTTTTTTGATCTTTTTGAAAACACTTTTGGTTTCAGTTATTTTCATTGTTGATTTACTGTTTTCAACTTCTTTGATTTCTGCCTTAATTGTTATTTTTCTTCTGCTTGCTTTTGCTCTTTTTCTAGTTTCCTAAGACAAAAGCTTATTCGATGATTGATTTTAGATTTTTTCTTTTCTATTGTATGCATTCAATGCTATAAATTTTTCTCTAAGCACTGCTTTTGCTGCACCTCTAAATTTTATTAAATTGTATTTTAATATTCATTTAGCTCAAAATATTTTAAAATTTCTATTGGAATTTCTTTGACTTGTGTTGTTTGATCTCCAAGTGTTTTGGGATTGTTCAGCTTTCTTTCTGGTGATGATTTCTAATTTCATTGTAGTGTGAAGCATACACTGTATGATTTTTATTCTTTCAAATTTGTTAATGGCTCATAATATGGTCTGTCTGATCAGTGCTCTAAGTGAAGTTGAGAAGAATGTGAATTCTGCTGTTAATAGATGAAGTAGTCTATAGATAGTGTCAATTATACCCAGTTGATTGGTGAAGTTATCGAGTTTACCTATGTCCTTAACTGATCTTCTACCTGATACTTCCTAGTTTTGCCATTTAAAAAAAAAAATCTCTTAGAATTTTTACAAAATGAGGGAAACAACTCTCTTGCACTTTATTTTGAGAGAGAGCACTGATTGGAGAAATGGAAGAAGAAGTAATCAGGTCAGCGTAGAGAACAAAATCCCTCATCATGGGAAATGTATTTGATATTAGAAAAACTTCGAGAGAGGGGGGGGGGGGGGGGAAGGAGGAAGGGATGTTCTTTTATGTAGAGTATCTTCAAAACCAGGCTAACTCTGAAAAAATGGGGAATTTTCATTCTTGAAAATAAAAATTAACACAATGCCTAGCGTGTAGGCAGTATTCAGTAGATACTTATTTAATTAATATTGGCGTTCTGAATATTAAGAAAAAAAGGAAATCTAAGTGGTTACAGAGCAATACCAGTTTAAGGAAGATGACCTATGAAAACAGAATAGATTCATATGTGGCCAAGGAGGATTTATAAAATTGAGAGAACATAGGAATAATGTTAGGATGGCTTCTGAAAAATACTAAGGATAAATAAGGCTTTTAAAGCTATGATTAGAACAAAATAATTAGATTAAGAGTTGGCATAATGTTAAGGGAAAGACTGGAACTCATCATTTATTTATATCTTCTCCACTGAGGGAAATATTTCTAAAACTGTACAGAGTACACAGGCAAAATGTACAGATTTTTAAGACAAAGTTGGATGTGCTCAGTAAAATAAGACACCCAGTGAGAAAAGTGAGTAGAGAATAAGAATGCACCAGATTATTTTTCTTAAGTAAAATATCCATGAATTGAAAATTTCAAAATCTTGCAAATGTCCCCAAATCATCATTAGACATCTTGGTATATGGTCTAAAAGCCTGGTGTGGACTTTCTTTTCAAAGCAAGGTGGTTACAGGCTAGAGCAGAAAGGGTGTACTCATGTGTTCTACCTTTAAAGGTGTATTGGTATAAAGTTAAAACTGTAATACTTTAAATAGTGTAAAGATATAGTGAGTATATTTTTATACTTAACTAATTCAACATATACTGGTAAGAGGAGTGTATATTGGCACGGTATTTTTAGGGAGAAATTTGGCAGTAAAAATTGTATGAATGTTTTATAAATGTTCATCACAAGGAATCTGTCCTACAAATATGTTTGTGTAGTTGAGGAAGGATAGATGAGAGCATTGTATACAGTAGTAAAAAATTAGACATGCTAAATTTTCACTAAAGAATGGTTTAAATACTTTTTTAAAAAATACTTTTAAATGATCACTTTAAAGCATATACGTATTAAGAAACAGTAAATAAAACAAATGAGGTAGAATGTCCACAATGCTTTCCTGAGTGAAAAATACAAGTTGCATGGGAATATGTAAACCATTCCATCTTTGTGTTTCTTATATAAAGTTTTGTAAGCTTGTATGTTTATAAGAATTAGGTAATATGAATCTTCTGACTTTGTTTTTTTCCAGATTGTTTTGATTCTTATAGTTCATTTTTCTTTTCCTATTTATTTGAGAATTATTTCAGTAATTTCTACAAAAAAATTCTGGTTGGATTTCAAAGAAAAGTGTTAATTTGCATGCAACATTTACCCCCAGTTTTTACTATGCTGTCTCTTTTTAGTCAGTCCTCTTCTCCCCCCAACCTCTAACAACCACTGATCTGTTCTTTGTCTTTGTACTTTTCCATAATATCTCATAAATGGAATTATATAGTATGTATATAGTCTATGCACTTGAGATTCATCAATATTGTGGCATGTATCAATCAGTAGCAGCCTTCCTTTTAATTGTTTGAAAGTATTTCATTGTGTGGATGTACCAGTCATTTGCTTTAGGCCATTTTGGGGGATGTTTCCCGTTTTTGGGAATTATGAATAAAGCTGCTTATAAACATTTGAATATATGTTTTTGTATGAATGTAAGCTTTCTTTTCACTTGGACAAATACCTAGGAGAGACATTGCTCAGTCATGGTTAATGTATATATAACTTTTTAAGGAACTGCCAACCTTTTTTCGGAAGTATATGCTATTTTTCATTCCCTTTAGCCATATGTGAAATTTCCTGTTGTTCTGTGTCCTCACCAACACTTGAAATGGTCTTTTTAATTTTAGTCATTCTAAACTCACACACAACCCCAAGATCACAACCTGAGCTGAAACGAAGAGTTGGAGACTTTAATCGACTCTGCCACTGAGCGCCCCTCCTTTGCTTTCTTTTTTACTCTCTTGATAGTGTCCTTGGATGCACAGAAGTTTCTGATTTTTTTTTTAACATTTATTTGAGAGAGAGAGCACGAGTGTGCTTGTGAGCGGGGGAGGGGCAGAGAGAGAGGAGAGAGAATCCCAGGTAGACTCCCCACTGAGTGCGGAACCTACTGGGGGCTTGATCCCATGACCCATGAGATCAGGACCTGGACCAAAACCAAGAGCCGGACGCTCAACTGACCGAGCCACCCAGGTGCCCCTACAAGTTTCTGATTTTGATGAAGTCCATCTTATCTATTTTTTCTTTTGCTGCCTATGCTTTTGGTGTCATATGTAAGAAATTAATGCCTTGTAGAGTGTCATGAAGCTTTTGCTCTATATTTTCTGGAAAAGAGTTTAATAGTTTTAGCTCTTACATTTAGGTGTTTGATCTGTTTTGAGTTAATTTTTATATATGGTGTATGGTCATGGTACAGCTCCATTATTTTGTGTGTGAATGTCTACTCTTCCTAGTGTCATTTGTTGAAAAGACTGTCCTTTCCATGTTGCATGGTCTTGGCATCCTTGTGAAGATTCATTTGACAGTATATGTGAGGGTTTATTTCTGGGATCTTTTCCATTGTTCTTTGTTTGACTTAATGCCAGAAACATAGTCTTGATTATTGTCACTTTGTGGTAAGTTTTGAAATCAGGAAGTATGAGACCTCCAACTTTGGTCTTCTTTTTCAATATTGTTTTGGCTTTTAAGAGTCTCTTTCTTGAGATTCCAAACAAATTTTGGATGGAATTTTCTATTTCTGCAGAAATGTAATTGGGATATTGATAGCAATTGCATTGAATCTGTACATTGTTTTGGATAGTGTTGACCTCTTAACAATAAGTTTTCCTATTCATGAACAGTGGATGTCTTTCCATTTATTGGTGTCTTCTTTCATTTCTTTCAGCAGTGTTTTGTAGTTTTCAGCGTACAGGTCTTTCACCCTGGTTGTTTATTTTTTACTACTATGTTTTTAAACTTTTTTTTTTTTTTAAGATTATTTATTTAGTTGAGAGAGAATGAGAGACAGAGCAGGGGAAGGGATGGAAGGAGGGGGAAAAGCAGACTCCTCGCTGAGCAGGGAGCCCGATGTGGGACTTGATCCCGGGACCCTGAGATCATGACCTGAGCTCAAGGCAGACGCTTAACCGACTGAACCACCCAGGTGCCCTGGTTGTTTATTTTTAATTATTTTATTCTTTCTGATAGTATTATAAGTGGAAAATTTCCCTTTATTTCCTTCTTGATTTGTTCATTTATAGTGTACAAAAACACAACCAAACTTTTTGTATTACTTTTTGTATGCTGCACCACTGATACATTTATTAGTTCTAATAAACACAATTGATTTTTGTATGTTATTTGCACCCTGCAACTTTTCTTTACTAGTATTTTGTTGCTGTTGATTCTCTGAGATTTTCTGTATATAAACTATTATGCCATCTCTGAATGGAGATAACTTAATTCTTTTCTGTTTGGGTGTAATTCGTAACTCTTTCTTGCCTAATTGTCTCTTGTCTCTTGCTAGAACATACAGTGGTCATTTTCAAGGTGTGGTGAAAATGGACTTTATTGTTTTCTTCCTGATTTTGGGGGGGGAAAGCTTTTATTTTAGTCTTTCACCATTGATGAAGCTACCTATGTATTCTTCATAAGGGCCCTTTATCATATTAAGAAAGTTCCCTTTTTAGTTTTTAAAATGTTTTTATTATGAAAGAGTATTTGGCTTTTTGGTTTCCCTTGAGATTTTGCCAGATGCTTTCTGTCGTAAATTGAGATGGTCATGTAGTTCATTTTCCTTTCTTTCTATTAATGTATTAAATTGACCAATGTTTTTAAGTTGAACCACTCTTGCATTCCAGGAATAATTTCAGCTTGCCCATGGCATATATTACATTCAGTATGTAGTTGGATTCTGTTTGCTAGGTTTTTGTTTTTGTTTTTAGGATTTTTACATCAGTATCATCTGTTCAGATTTTCTATTTTTCTTGAGCCAGTTTTGGCAATTTGTGTGTTTCTAGGAATTTGTTCATTTAACAATGGGTTATGTAATTTATTGGTATACAGCTGTCCATTCTAATAATCGTTTAATTTCTGTAAGGTGGATAGCAATATTCCCACCTTCATTTGTGAGGTGATGGATATGTTAATTAATTTGATGGGGAGAAGTCCTTCACAATGTATATACATGTATCAAATCATCACATACGCTTTAAATATTGCACAACTTTGTCAATTATACCTCAGTAAAGCTGGAAATAAAATAATTGTCTTTTTTTTTTTAATTAACAGGATTGACTTTGAGGTTATTTAAAAGGTTTTGAGTTGTACAGCACTTGATTCTTTTGCTGCATTGTGGAAAGACCTCTTCAGCAATGATTACTTCAGAGCTACCAGTGTTACAGTAAGTATTAACAGTTTTCTTATTTTTTTTTTAAATGACATTTTTGTATATGAAATGCATAGGTTTTCTGATAGTTGAGCAGAATGTCTGAAATCAAACAACTGTTAGATTGTATAATTACTATATCTGTGCATGGCCCTTGCTATCATAATATCAATATTTTTGTGGTATTGAGTGAAGATGTTACTCTCCTTATCAGGGGTCAGCACGCTGTGACCCATAGACCAAATCTGGCATGCTGCTTGTTTTTTATAAATAAAGTGTTATTGGTACAGAGCCATTTTTATTCTTTTACAAATTGTTTGACTGCTCTTGTGCTACAAGTTGTTATAGAGAATGAATTGCCTGCAAAGTGTAAATATTTTGTTGGGCCATTTACAGAAGTTTATAAACTCCTATCCTATATCGTACTGTTTCTCCAACACATACCCTCCCACTTCCCCCACCTTATTTTCCTGAGATTGTGATTGTTGGACCATTCTGGTTGCATTAGCATTTCTGGTAGCATCTCATTAGATTTGTTGGAGTTGTAGGACAGATCTAGAATTGGGTCTTACTTTGTATTCTTTGGGAAATACAATCAGTGTAGTAGCAGATACTTTCCCTTTTGTAGGTTTCATCAAGATGCAAATTAGGAATCTGCATACTGTGATCCTGTATGAGAACAGTGGTTTAGATATAATGAAAGTGATCAACAGTTTATGGAATTATTTATATTTTTATTGCCCCAGTTCATTTATATACCTCTTTCCCAAGAGATTGCAGGCACCTTTTAATTAGTTTCCTGGCCTTGTGTTTTTCCTTCTGTCTGAATTTCTTGACCTGCTTGAAAAACTATCAATACCTATCCTCCTTTCCCCCCCCAAATATAGAAGATAAAATGTAAACCCTTTCTAATTAATTAACTCATGTATCTTAATACTTCTTAACTTAAAGAATTTTGGAGGTCTTCGCATATTTTCTTTCTTTCTTTCTTTTAATCTTTGTCCTGCCAGCAGTCCTGCTCTTACCTGGCAAGCTCAGTAATCCTATAGGTCTTAGCTGATGTGTCATGCCGCCAGCACAACTTTTCTTTTCCCTTAAAGTTGGGGTAGGTTTCCTCCTGTGGTCCTGTAATGTTCTTTGCTTTTCTTCTAGCACCATACTTAACATAATGTTTTATAACCCTTGTTTCTGCCTAAACTGCATTTTTTATCTTATACTATTAGGTATTAGATTAGGCCCATTAGAAATATCTTTGATTAAATACGGAACAGAGGTTGTATTTAAATACATGTTGTATTTAAAGAGAAGTTGTATTGACACAATAGTATTTAACATCATTTTTTGGTAACTGAATTTTTTTCATTAAAATGTAAACCTGTATTATGATTATGGGTAGTAGATAGTGGTGATCTGGTAGGTGGGTAAATGAACTTTGCTTTCCTTCTGTCAGTGGGAGATTTTACTCTCGGTCATTTGAGATCTAAGGAACATTTATTGGGGGCATACAGTTCTCTGAGGATTTTGACATATATTTTAGCAGCATATGTTACCTTCTTTAATCCAGCCAGCCAGCAATACCATGTCTGCATTGTAATGAAAGGAAATACATTTCTCAGTATTTGTAAACTTCAGGTTCCGTCATTTGTAAAGTGAAGACAGTATATGAGAAATTGATCTCAGTGCACCTGGGTGGCTCAGGCGGTTGAGTGTCTGACTCTTGATCTCAGTTCTTGATCTCAGGGTTGTGAGTCCGAGCCCTGTGTTGGGCTCCATGCTGGGCGTGGAGCCTACTTCAAAAAAAGAGGGAGAAAAGAAATTGATTCTCTACAGTCTCCTCAAAAACAAAAATATTTTGACCCATCAGTTCTTAATGTTTAATTCAGTAATAATTATTATAAGTAGACACAAGAAAGGTAATTCCAGTGAGTGACCTTGTTTTTTTTAAAATTTTTTTGTGACCTTGTTATTTCTTTTTTTTTTTTTAAAGATTTTTATTTATTTATTGAGAGAGAGAGAATGATAGAGAGAGAGCATGAGAGGGAGGAGGGTCAGAGGGAGAAGCAGACTCCCTGCTGAGCAGGGAGCCCGATGCGGGACTCGATCCCGGGACTCCAGGATCATGACCTGAGCCGAAGGCAGTCGCTTAACCAACTGAGCCACCCAGGCACTCGACCTTGTTATTTCTTAGCTTACTTAGATATTATTATCACTGATGAATTTGTCACCTTAGTGATGTTTACTGTTAGGCACTGTAAAATATTATCAGTTACCACATATTTTTATATTCTGCTACATAATACAGTATCTGAAGGTATGTTAGGTTCTGGGGCGAAAGAGCATGTAGTAGAGATTCAGTCCGTGTTGTCATGAAGCTTATATAAATAGGTATTAATGAAATAATCACAAATATATAGATCTGCCATTATGGGTGCTAGGAAGGTACATTAGAGAATTTTGTGAGAATTTTACCACATGCCTTGATTTAGTCTACTTTTCTATGGAAAAGACAATTGAGCTTAACTCTGAAGCAGAGGAAAGGTTTGGAAAGAAGAAGAGATAGGGTATTAATTTCAGGTTGAAGGAATGGCATGTACAGAGACCCTGAGTTAAGAGGAATCATGGTATGTTTGAGAGACTGAAATAAAGCTGTTCTTCCTCTTTTTTCTTTTTTCAGGGTTGGGGATGGAGAGTGACATGAGATTAAGGCTTGTGAGCTTGTGAGTAGAGTGGGGCTATATCATACAGGGACCTGCTTGAATGATATTAGGAATTTTGAGTTTTTCTTTGTAAGGACAGGAAGAAGTCACTTTAGGATTTTAAGAATGGAAGAGATGCATGGGAGAGATTTAGAAAATCACTCTCAGAGTAGTATAGTGATTATTTGGGAGAGGCACCAGTAGAAGCAAGGAGACCTATTAGGAGGAGGATATTGCAGTATGCAAGCCAGTTATGTTGACAACTTGAACTGGAGTGATTACAGTGCAAATGGAGAGAGAGAGACAGAATTTAGAGAGTTTTAGGGAATAAAAATTCATTCTTATAAGATTTGATCTGGTTCTTCCACTTTCTTAACTTCTGTCTAGTAGTATTATAAATGTGAACATTAGCCATTGGTAGGGTTTTTGTAGTTTTTTTGCAGCAGTTGGTCAAAGTTTGAATTTTTGATCAAGCATTCTGTGTCTGTTCTAGAGAGAAATTTGTTACTATGTAATAAGAGTTATTGTATAAGGACAATTGTTTTAGCTCTTTAATAGTTTAAAGCTAGAGATAATCTAAGTGCTCACTGATAGGGAAGTAATTAAATAAATTTCATATGTATGATGAAGAGTACTATTCCAGACTTCTTTGTACTTGTATGGAAGATTCCTATTAATTAAAAATTTTAAAACTGAAATATAGTTAGAAGAAGAAAGTAAAACAAGCAAATAAATCATATTTTGTTATATATTTTTATGTGTAAAAATATAAATAATTATGGCAGGGTAGTGGTCAAACTGTTATTCTTCAGATTGGGATTCAGAGTTAGGGAGGGTGTGATAATATGAAACTCTTCCTTGTATTCTTATATCCTCTCTATTGCTTGAAGTAAAAAAGATTATATATGTATTGTTGTATATTGTAATAAACACACATACACACATGTACTAATTGTAATGTATTAGTAATTTGTTGGTAATAGCCATCACCTTTTAAACTGGCTGCAGTTGGCAGAATTAGAAAATAAATTGTATCTTTCTCTTTTATCAGTAAAGTGTAGTGCTCAAGGATAAATTATTTTCATGAATGGGTTACATATTATATGCTAAAACAAACGTGTTCCTATAGTTGCTTTCTGATTTAAAGCATCAAAAGCACTAGTAGATTCTGTCCACACAAGAGAAAAAGAAAACATAATATTTGCAGTCTAGTATCCTGACATGGAGATAGAGAATTCAGGTTTACCTTGAAATCTAAGTGGACTGTGCCACTTACTAGGTATGTGACTATGGACAAGATTATCATATTTTCAGATCTTTCATTTGTTTGTATTGATATAATATGTTTTCTTATGAGGTTTTTGTGCATGTTTATTGTAGATAATGTATATAAATAGCACACAGTATATGTAAACATAATCTGGTCTAAATTGAGGAAAAATGCAGTATGATTTATTATTCTTTAGTGGAGATGAATAAGATGAACTAGATCAGGAATTGACTACTACTAGTGGCTCAGATTCCTGCTTTTCTGAATATTATTGGACTACAGACATGTCCATTCACTTACATATTATATATGGCTGCATTCAGGCTATGATGGTAGAGTTGAATAGACTTGAAGACCCCCAAGCCTAATATATTTACTGTGTAGCCCTGGACTAGATCAATATTATTTATAATTTTAATTTTATTTTTTAAAAAGTTTTATAAAAACTTTCATTCCAGTATAATGAATATATATTGTTATAGTAGTTTCAGGGTAAAATACAGTGATTCAATGCTTTGTGAATCCCTTGACTGATTTTTATAGACATACTTATTTTTACTGCTTCCTACTTTTATTACTCTTGCTTTATGGTATTTCCTTTCCATTCAGAAAGTCCCCTTTAACATTTCTTGTAAGGCTGGTGTAGTCGTCATGAACTACTTTAACTTTTGTGTGTCTAGGAAACTATTTCTCCTTGTATTCTGAATGATAGCCTTGCTGGATCGAGTATTCTTGATTACAAGTCTTTTCCCTTCAGCACTTCCTTTCAGTGGCACAGTATATTGTGCCACTCTCTTTTGGTCTGCAAAGTTTCTGCTGAAAAATCAGCCGATTGCCTGATGGGGTTTTCCTTGTATGTAATTGTTTCCTTTTCTCTTGCTGCTTTTAAAATGCTCTCTTTATCACTACTTTTTACCATTTTAATTACAGTGTGTTTTGGTGGGCACCTCCTTGGGTTGATTTTTTGGGGGGGCCCTCTCTACCTCCTGGATGTGGATTTTTGTTTCCTTCCCCAGGTTCAGGAAGCTTTCGCTATTACTTTTTCAGATAAATTTTATTCCCCCTTTTCTCTCCTTTCTTTTTCTGGGATCCCTATAATGCAAATGTTATGCTTATTGGTATCACTGAGTTCCTTATGTCTTTTTTTTTTTTTTAAAGATGTTATTTATTTATTTGTCAGAGAGAGAGTGAGAGTGCACAAGCAGGGGGAGTGGCAGGCAGAGGGAGAAGCAGGCTCCCTGCTGAGCAAGGAGCCTGATGCTGGACTCTATCCCAGGACCTCAGGATCATGACCTGAGCCGAAGGCAGATCCTTAACCAACTGAGCCATCCAGGCATCCTGCTTGAGTCTGTTTCCATTTATTATTATCATTATTTCCTCTCTCCTGTTCAGCTTCATTGCTTTTCATTAGTCTGTCCTCCAGTTTGCTGATACATTTGCTTCCTCTAGTCTACTGTTTATTCCCTCTAGTGTATTTTTAATTTCAATTATTGAGTTCTTCATCTCTGATTGGTTCTTTTTTATATTTTCTCTCTCTTTGTTAAGGCTCTCTTTGAGGTCCTCTACTCCTTTTTCAAATCCAGTGAGTATCTTTATGACTGTTACTTTAAATCTTCTCTCAGGCATATTACCTCCATTTCATTTTAGGTCTCTAGCTGTGATTTTGTCCTGTTCTTTTATTTGGGACATATTCCTCTGTCTCCTCATTTTTTTCTAACTCTCTGTGTCTTATGTTTTGTCTCTGTGTTTTAGGAAAGTCAGCTACATCTCCTCCTATTGAGTTCCCTACAGTGCAGTGTCCCCTGTTCACCCAAACCTTTGGTTTCAGGGGTGTCTCCTGTGAGTGTTTTATGCAGCTTGCTTTTGTGGCTGAGCTGCATTTGCCTTCAGTCTGGTCCTCTGTGATGGCTCTTTCTGCCTGTTGTGGGCAGGGTTTGGTTCTTTGTTATTAGTGTGCCTGTCTGGGTGGTCTTGGGATTTAGTTAGGTCAGGACAGGCATTTGCCAGAGCTGCAGTAGCACCAGACTGCAGGGTACTCTCCCTGTGTTGACCCATGAGAAACTTTCATTGGTGGGGAGTGCCTGCGTCAGACCAGCTGTCTGCCTCCAGCCCATTGCCTGGACTGCAGTCAAACTGGTATGTTGGTTTTCTTCCCCTTTACCCAGGGCAGGAGTCATGTTAGTCCCTGCTGGGACTGCTTGCACATTTCCCTGCCTGTGGCACAGCTTTGGATAGACTCCTGTAGAGGCAGGGCTGGAGGGGGTGGGTCCACAGGAAAGCATGAGAGTGAGAGAGCTGTTTTAGCAAGCTAGATGGAGAGTGTGTTTGTACTGGGTCTGTATGTGTCCATGTATCTAGGCTGAGTGATGGGGAGGGAAATGGCACCTGCCAGCTCTTTTGTTCTTGGAGAAGTCTCCCAAAGATCCCTGCCCCTCCAGCATATGTTCTGAGGTTAGTAAACAAATCTCCCTTCCGTAACCCAAGTCGTTTTTCACACTGCTGCTTCTGTTCTGTATCTCCTTGGGGCTGTTTGTTATGCTATTTCATGCCTTTTTTTTTTTTTTTTAAAGGACAGGGACTGTTTTGTATTGCCCTCTAGCTCTCCCAGAGGCAGCCTGCTGATTTTTTTTAAAGTTCCTGGTGTTAAGCCCCAGTGATTGTAAGAACTTGCAAAGTTAAGCCCCTCTGGTTTTTAAAGCCAAATGTTATGGTGATTAGTCTTCCTAGTGGGGGTCCTACATGCATGGGGTGCCTGGTGTGCCTGGTGTGGTGTCTTTTCTACTCTCCTGTCTGTGCCTTTGGCTTTTCCTGCCCTCTCAAGGACAGTCTTGTGGGTCTGTTTGGCTCCCAACAAGTCTTTGTCCTTCCTCCCCTCTTTGATGTGGCCTCTTCTCTACATTTACCTGTGGGGAGTCTGTTGGTGACAGTCTTTTGGTTGTTTTCCGGGTTATATAATCTTGATGTTGGTGTTATCTAGTGTATCTGTGGGTTGATGTGAGCCTAGGATCCTCCTACTGTGCCATCTTCCTCGGAAATCTGTCTTTTTTCTGTTTACGGTTTTAAATACCAGATCACCTTTGAAGATTTGCAAGTAAGGAAATAATTGTGATGTTAAGAATGTTACTGGCAATATGTCATATAGAATGCCTTGCATGAGGGAAATAGAAACAGATAAGTTGAGATTAATTCAGGGAGTGGTGATTATGGTACTCATCATGGAAAGAATTGGAGAATTATTATATGGAGGATAACTTGGGAGCACTTGTTAGCTAATGGCACAAGAGGAAGATTGATATGATTCTAGGAATATGAGTAAGACAGGATAACGGTGACCATAATAAATTTGCATAACAACTTAAAGTACACTCATGCATTAACTAAATAAATCAGTTAATTATATTGCCATGAGCAGAGAGCTAGAAATAAGTCAGTGTTGGACTTAATTTTTATATGTGGTATTTGGTGAATTTGATGTGGCATTCAAAGAAGCATGTTACATGTGACTTAAAAATCTCGAATTATAGATGATCCAGGTCTATTTTTAAAATTTTTTAAAATTTAAATTCAATTTAATTAACATAGTGTATTATTAGTTTCAGGGGTAGAGTTTGTGATTCATCACTTGCATATAATACCCAGTGCTCATTACATCATGCACCCTCCTTAATGCCCATCACCCACTTACCCCATCCCACCACCCACCTCCCCTCCAGGAACCCCAGTTTGTTTCCTGGAGTTAAGAGTCTCTTATGGTTTGCCTTCCTCTCTGTTTTTATCTTATTTTTCCTTCCCTTCTCCTATGATCCTCTGTTTTGTTTCTTAAATTTCACATATGAGTGAAATCATATAGTATTTGTCTTTCCCTCACTGACTAATTATTTCGCTTAGCATAATACCCTCTAGTTCCATCCATGTCGTTGCAAATGGCAAGATTTCATTGTATATATATATGTACCATATCTTTATCCATTCATCTGTCGGTGGACATCGGGGCTCTTTCCAAACTTTGGCTATTGTGGACATTGCTGCTGTAAACATTGGGGTGCGTGTGCCCCTTCAAATCACTAGTTTTTTATCCTTCTGGTAAATACTTAGTAGCGCAATTGCTGGGTCATAGGGTAGTTCTATTTTTAACTCTTTTGAGGAACCTCCATACTGTTTTCCAGAGTGGCTGTACCAGTTTGCATTCACATCAACAGTGTAAGAGGGTTCCCATTTCTCCGCATCCTCTCCAACATCTGTTATTTCCTAAGTTGTTAATTTTAGCCATTCTGATTGGTGTGGGGTGGTATCTCAATGTGGTTTTGATTTGAATTTTCCTGATGGCTAATGATGACGAACATATTTTCATGTGTCTGTTAGCCATTTGTATGTCTTCTTTGGAGAAATGGGTGATCAGGTCTGTTGATAATGTATTGAAGTGAAAGAAGTTATACATCAACTGGATGAGATCTCCCGGAGACTGTGGTAAAAAGGGAACAGTAGCTGACACTAAAGAATTGAGCTTTATGCAATTGACACAAAGAGGAAATGATAGTGAGAGCATTCATTGAAGCAGATGGAGAAATAATAGATTGTGTGTTGGACTCCCCTTTGCTGTATTCCCTTTGTTGTATTTGCAGTTTTATGCATATCCTTTATACTGTTAGTAACATAAAATTTAGTGAAGAAGTTGTTGTTCGTACTATCTGTATCTTTTCAGTGGTGTGCTAGAGCCAGCCTGTACTGTCCTGGAGAGCTGAATATTAAATTTACAGGAATTTTGTGACCCAGTTAAATTAACATTGTCATTATAAAAATACAATAAAATATATTAATTTTATGTACTTAAAATTAAATCATATTAAAAATAAAAGTAACAAATCCTCAAAACTCACCACTTTCTAATTATTTTACGTGTTATTGTTTTCTACATTTTTGAATTTTTTATTTACACCTATTCTATTTATATGGTAGAAATACTTTTTAGTGGTGCACTACTACTGTTCATTACTTCTCAAGTCTGTTGATATCACTTTGGCAGTTTGAAATTGTGGTAGGAATATTTACATTATGAAAAGCAGTAAACACTACAGATCAGGGCTCAATTTATTGTTTTGTCATTTGTCTCTAGACCTAAAGTGATGAAGTTATTGTTAATAATGCAGATTAAATTTAAAGGTATATCAGGTTTATAGCTATTATAATATAATATATAATATAATATACTTCCTCTGATAGTGAGGAAGTGTCCTTCTAGTATTTGAGAACTGTTACTGATTCAGTAAGAAGTTGCCCACACCACTGACCAATGAGTGAAGTTCTAACAAATGTCTTTGTCATTTCACTTGTATCCTATTCATTAAGTGAACAAAATTATCAGTGATCTTTCATTTCAAAACTGTGTTTGTTCATCACTTGCAACCAAAGGTTAGGTAGGGACACAAGAATGGCAAAATTATCATTTTATGTGAATTGATTAGTTGTATGGAATTTACAATAAGAATATTGTGTATTTTTTTATTGTCAGTAAATTGTTATATATCTGTTATAACATTTTTAATCATATTTTTTTGAAGAGCCAGTTGTTAAACTTTTACTAGCACACTGTTGACTTTCATGATTTTTAAAAAATGAATAAAATTCCTAAGACTTAAATTTTTGTATTGATGAATTCATCTTTTACAACTGAATTTTCATTTATATTTTGTATAGCAGCTGCCATTTCCACAATCATTTCCTTCTCTTTGTTTATCTATCATTTGGGGATTCATGTCACTTAATGTTATGTGATACAGGCAGGAAGGATAACTCAGTTTCCTAAAGATTTTTTCTGGAAGTGGAAGAAAAAACACTTCTTATCAGCCATATTCCAGGAGGTAAGGAAAGTAGTGGAACAGAACTGCATTGTATATATGAATTAATTTGTTCGCTAAAATAATATATCACATTTTCTAGGGACTCAACTAATGAAACTACTGCCCATTCTGATGCTGGCAGCGAACTTGAAGAGACAGAGATCAAAGGAAAAAGAAAAAGGGGTCGTCCTGGTCGGCCTCCAGTATGTATTATACTTGTCTTTGTTCTTGTAATGGTTACTGAGTAAAGGGGCTTGATATAAGCTGTTTGTTAATTCTAGTTCTGTTAATACTTTTTAAAAATTTTGGTGGCATATTAGAGATTCTTGGAAACTTCGCTTCATGAATTGGATTGACAGTGATCAGAAAAGGAATTTGATTTTAGTATCTTTTCTGCTCTCCATGCTTCACTTGTAAATAAATTATGATCCATATAAAGACATGGAGAAGATGATTAATATGAAATCAGATGTAGTTAGTTATGACTTCCCTGCGTTTTAGATGCAACTCTGATTTCTTGTGAGCTCTTAAGTGTGCATTTTGGTAGTATTTAGTTTGGGATTTTGGCCCAGTGTCAATATATTCTCATTGATACATGACTGAGAAGTTTAGAAGAACTCTGGATATCCATACTTTGAGAGGATATCTTTATATATTTTTGAGTACACCAGTCATCATTCAGTTTAAGGTAGCATAAGCTCTCAGAGACAGTATCACTCACCATGTCAAGGGGTAAGGTTTGTACTATTCTGCACTCATTTTTATGATATGATTTGGTATTAGCAATTTTTTTTCTATTTTATGAAAGTTCTTATTATGGAAAATTTCAGTCTCCTTTTGTGAGAAGCATAATACTATAATGAACTCTCCATATAACCATTACCCAGCTACAGCAGCTATCAAGTTATGGCTAATCTTTCATTTCTCCACCCCGTATTTCCTTCCCATTTTATTTTCAAGTTATGTAGACATCATTCCATCTGTAAATATTTCAGAATGCATTTCTAAAAGATACGGGCTTGCTTTTTCTTCTTAAAATTTTTATCATTGAAGTATAGTTGACATATAATGTTTTATTAGTTCCAGGTGTACAACATAGTGATTTGACCATTCTATGTATGATGCAGTGGTCACCATGATAAGTGTAATTACTACCTGTCACCGTACAGTGTTAATACAGTATTATTGACTATATTCCCTAAGCTGTATTTTTTATCCTTGTGACTAATTTAGTTTGTAACTGGAAGTTTGTACCCCTTAATCCCCTTTACTTATTTTGCTCACCCACCCCCTCAACCCCTCCCTCTGCCCCTTTGGCAACCACCACTTTGTTCCCTGTCTTTATGAATCGCTTTCTGTCTTCTTTGTTTTGTTTTTTAGGTTTCACATATAAATGAAATCATATGGTATTTGTCTTTCTCCATCTAACTTATTTTACTTAGCATAATACACTGTAAATCAATCCATGTTGTATGGATGTCCATCCATTTGCTATACAGATAGAAAGATTTCAGTTTTCTTTATGGCTGAATAATATTCCAATATATGTGTGTGTGTGTGTGTGTATGTATCTCCTTTATCCATTTATCTATCAATGGACAATTTAGGTTTTTTCTGTATCTTAGCTATTTTAAATAATGCTGCAATGAACATAGGGCTGCATAGATCTTTTTGAATTAGTCTTTTCATTTGCTTTGGGTAAATACCCAGTAGTGGAATTACTAGGTCATATGGCATTTCTATTTTTAATTTTTTGAGGAACCTCCATACTGGTTTTCATAGTAGCTGTACCAGTTACATTCCCACTAACAGTAAATGAAAGTTCCCTTCCTGCACATCCTTGCTAGCACTTGTTATTTGTTTTTTTTGTTTTTTTTTTTTGTTTTTTTTTTTGATACTAGACATTCTAACTGGTGTGATGTGATACCTTATTGTGGTTTTGATTTGCATTTCTTTGATGATTATTAATGTTCAACATCTTTTCATGTGTCTGTTGGTCATCTGTATGTCTTCTTAGGAAAAATGTCTATTTAGGTCCTCTGCCCAGGACTTGATTTATCTTTATTTTACAATAAATATCATTATCATACTCAAGATAAAAATATTGTATAAATATCACCAAATAACAACTTTAAAGTTTATAATCATTTCCTAAATATTATCATTTTTAAGGTATAGTTTGTTGGTTTGAATCATGATGCAAATAAAATCCACTGGTTGCAATTGATGGTAATGTTAATGGTAATATTAACCAGTTATTATAAATATGTCCTTGCAACTTTTTTTTATGTTATTGCTATTCTATCCATGTTTCTTTGCCTCAGTTTTTAGTTAGCCTCAGTGAATCTTCATAACCTTTAATTTTCTAGCACAATCTTAAATTTAAAAAAAGGTTAGAGGGATGACTTCTACCATTTTCTCTACACTCATATATTCCACCTTTATTTAAAAGGAAAAAATTGTGGAGGAAAAACATACATTAAAATCACTCTTTATAATACTTCTCAATTTTGTTAGAATATTTGGTGGTAGAATATTCCTTATGAAAGCATTTTTGGAAAAGTGAAAGAGTTTTACACTTGGATGCTGGAGACTATTCTCCTTACTATCACTGTATGATTTTTCTGAGGCTATAGGCAAGTTACATTGTTTTCACTAGGATTCAGGAGTTATACGTGCAAATTGGAAATAAGACTAAACTTGCTTGAAGGTAGGAGAATGAACTGCCTGTATGATTACTTATTTAAATTTGTTTTCCTCCAACTGAAATTCTTAACTTCATAAGATTCAGATTAAGTGCTTCCTTCTTCAAGAACGCCTTTTTTTTTCCTAAAGAGAATTTATCACCTCTTCAACAAGCTATTATGTTATTCTTTAGAACGTGTCTAATTTTGATGTGTCTATAGCTGCATTCCTATAATATTTTTGCTTTTCTTGTTGAAAAGGAGTATGCATATCCAAATTTAGCTCCTCTGTGGTTAGAAATACTTAATTTTTACTAAAATTGCTACTCCATAATCTAATAGGTAAATAGTGCATTTCCATCCCATGTTTATAGAATTGAAGAAGAGTTTGCCAGGATAGGATAGTGCATTCTAGAGACTTGTGTTAGACTTTAGTCCATATTTTCATATGTATCTACCCAGTTCATGGGTATCTATACTTCCTTCCACCTGACTCAAGCCCATTTCTTGATCTTGAAAACAACACAACTTCCTGAATTTCTACCCTGGCTTTGCACTAAGCTGATGCTATTTATGTCATTTAATTGTAACGTCAGTACTATGAAATAGTCTTATATGTAGTTTACAAAGTAGAAAACAAAAGTATGAAGTGGTAATTTGACTACGGTCACACACAGCATATAAGTGGCCTAGCTAGGGTTTCAACTCGTATCTTAAACTCCCGAAGTCTTTCTATCAAGAATTCCAAAATGCCAAGCTATTAATTTATATTGAGAGGTATAGTTGTCAGAATGATCAGATTTGCATGTTCTCCAGTATCTGTTCTGAAGATTGCTTAGACAGTTTTAGTCAGCTGGCTCCATTTTGGACAATTCTAAGTTTTGATTAATATGTGCTTTGTTTAGCTGTTTTAATACTGTTTATATTTTTTAAGAAGACTTCATGATCTCTGATTTTATTTGTTTACTGAGCCATATGAAAATAAATAGTATAAGGACTTTCTGTTATGGGTAGTATTCTTCTCATTTTTAAATTCTTATGGGGCATCTCATTATTGGTATTTCTTTTTGGTATACTATTATTTCAGAGACTTTTGTTTGTTATTAAACCACTCTTATTTTATAGTTTCCTAATTCACATTCGTAATTGTAGCTTTCAAATGATTAACGATCTCTAAGCATACACACTTTCATGTTTATACTAACCCTGTGATTATATTAACAAATAATAGACATCATTTCCTTTGTCAACACACACTACTCCCTTGGTGATCACATCCAATCTCATGACTTTAAATACCATGTATAAGTTTATGTCTCCCAGATTTATGTCTCCTGGCTGGACTTTACCCTGGACTCCAGAGTCATTCAAATGTCTGTTTAGTTTCTTCCTTTAGATATTTAATGGGGCCACAATGTTTAAAAAACCAAACTCCCAAGCTGCCTATCCGCTGCCCACCTCTTTTCAATAATGGTGGCTTCCACCCTTTAGTTGCTCAGGCTTTAAACCTGTAGTCATCTCTGACATTTTCTTTCTCACCGGTATTCAGTATATCAGCAAATCTGTCCAGTTGATTTTCAAATTGAGCCAGTAATTTTTTCCTACAAAACTGGTTTAAGCCACTATCATATACTTTTGCTCAACTCTGTCAGGCTTGCTCCTTGTATTAGGGCCCTGTCTCATCTTATTGTCACCTTCCCTGAAGGTGATATTTTAAATTGCAAATCCTCACTCCTACCCAAGGAGACTTACACACACATGATTGTGTGTGTGTGTGTGTGTGTGTTCCCCTCTCTCCACAACACTTGATTTCTAACATAGTAAACATTTTACTTAGGTATTTATTGTCTATCTCCACCTACTAGACAATAAGCTGCATGAAGGTAGGGATTTTTATCTGGTTTGTTTATTGCTGTGTAGTAGTGTCAGACTTTCAGTAAGTATTCTTTGAATATATGAATGGTGTTTAATTTTGTTAAATTGTCACTCTTTTTCCCCTGGTGTTTAAAATTCTTTTATTTTGAAATAATTTCAGATAGAGAAAATTTGCAAGAATTCTACAAAAAATTTCTATGCACATTCTTCCTACAGATTGTCCACATATTAGCGTTTTGCTATGATTGTTTTATCATATTTTCTCCTCTATATATACACACATTAGATGTAAATATATATTTTTATATGTAAACCTGTACAGTATCCTTCCCCCTTATCTACAGGGGACCCCCGGTGGATGCCTGAAATTGCTGATGGGAACAAACTGTATATATACTATTGTATATACATACCTATGATAAAGTTTAATTTTATTAGTTATTGAGAGAGAGCACGTGTGCACGCAAGTGGGGGTGAGGAGCAGAGGGAGAGGGAGAGAGAATCTTAAGCAGGCTCCACACTCAATGCAGAGCCCTACATGGTGCTCAGTCTCATGACCCTGAGATCATGACCTGAGCTGAAATCACGAGGTGGATGCTTAACTGACTGAGCCACCCAGGCACCCCAGTAAGTTTAATTTATAAGTTAGGCATGTTAAGAGATTAACAACAACAACTAAAAACAATTAAAATAATATACTGTAATAAAAGTTATTTGAATGTTGTGTCTCTCTCAAAATGTCACCCTTCTTGTGATGATGTGAGATGAGAAAATACCTACATTATGAGATGAAGTAAGGTGAATGATGTCATTGTGTCATAGTGTTAGCCTACTATTGATCTTCTGATAAGTCAGAAGGAGGATCATCTGCTTCTGGACTGTGGTTGACTGCAAGTAACTTGAACCGAGGAACGTGAAACTATGGATAAGGGGGTCTGTTATATTTATCTATTATTACTTTTGAAGTGTTTGAGAGGAACAGACATGGTGCCACTTTACTCCCAGTGCTTTGGTATGAATTTCCTTAAAATCAAAGACATTCTCCTACACAGGCAGAGAACAATTATGAAAATGAGGAAAATAATATTGATATAACACTATTATCTGTACATTTCATTCAGTTTTTACTGGTTGTCCTAGTAATGCCCTAAGGACAGAAAAAAAAATTGTTTCTCCCTGGGTTAGAATTCAGTCCAGGTTTTCATTTTGCTATTAGTTGTCATGTAAATCAGCACATCTGTAACCTAACCTAACTTTAGTCTCTGGTTTAATGTTTTATTAAGGATTTTGTTTTCTTTGTTCTATTTAAATGACAACCTGGACTTGTATTCTCAGAATTATTTAACTTTTACATTTGCCTTGGCTGAAAAGGAAAGGTAAATAAAAAGAGATACAATTTTTACTTTAATTTCTATATATTCATACACATAGATGGAGAATATACAAAAAAAATATAAGCATCGGAAGAATAGGGTAACAGGTAAATTTGTAAGAGTTGGATCTCCTAAATTACTTGGTACTTTTATGTAGAATATTATGAATTTCATGACATTTAAATATTTTACATAATTTTTAATGGCTTTATGGTGTTTTGTACCAAATTAATTAATCCCCCATCATCGAACATTTATGTTAAAAATTCTTCATTAATCTAACCCATACTGACATAAACTATCTCACAAATACATTTTCCGTGAGGATATAAACTTTCCCAAATAAATTTTTCTAGATCCTTTGATCTTTTTTTAAATCCTAAATTTTTAAAATTGGAGTTGGTCAGTCAAAAAAGTATGCCATGTTTTGAAAGCTTTGGACGTGTATTATTCGTTGGCCTTTCACACAGCAAAATACACAGCATTACCCATCTTACTGTTGATTATATGGATTATTAAGAATTTGCTTGTTTCTAAGTGGTGTAAAATTTTAACAATATGGGGGCACCTGGGTGGCTCAGTCGTTAAGCATCTGCCTTCAGCTCAGGTCATGATCCCAGGGTCCTGGGATTGAACCCTGCATCGGGCTCCCTGCTCAGCGGGAAGCCTGCTTCTTCCTCTCCCACTCCCCCTGCTTGAGTTCCCTCTCTTGCTGTGTCTGTCTCTCTCAAATAAATAAATCTTAAAAAAAAAAAATTTTTTTTAACAATATGTTTTGAAATATTGATCATTTGTGTTTCTTTTCTGAATTGCCTATCTGTCATTTTCTATAGCACTTTTTATGTTTCTAAGAAACAGTAATCTCTTTATAAAATGATTTTTGTAGCTTAAGCCTACACACTTTTATGATCACTTTTTGAAATGTATTCATCATTTGGACTTGTATCTCCTTTCTCAAACCAGCTTTGTTGCCTGTTACTAATTTTTCATTTGATATTTCTCCTATTGACTAGTTTTTAGTTCGGACTTCCTTAAGTTTGTTAAAACATAGCACAGTTCTCCCAGGAATTCACAATTAAAACGTGAATCACCATTGAGTTTCCTCATCCCCCCTTCCTTTCCTTTTCTCCTATATCTAATTAGATTCCAATCTGATAAATTTTTATTTCCCAGTGTCTTCTACATCTGTCTCTTCTTTTCCTTTTCCCAATTTCCTTTTTTTAGGTTTCACTTTATAGGGAGTTTGAACTGTTACCTTCCTGCCTTTAGTAGGAAGTCTTTTCCCTTTTCAGTTCCATTTTAAAAAATATTGTCAAGTTGACCTTTTTTTAACTTGGTGAGATAACAAGAAGTGCCTTTTTGTTGTGAGTTACGTTCTTCTAACTTACAACCTAATATTTTATTGTGTTTCCTTATTCTTAACCTTTTGTTCAGTCAGATACATTTCTTTGTTCTTCTCTGTGTAGGTGTCTTGTGCTTTCCCACTTCTGTACATGGTGTTTTTTCTTTCTGGAATCCTTGCTTCCTAAATTCTGTTTATGCTAATCGTACCAATTTTACTAATCCATTAAGTCCCAACTGGCAGCTCATCTCTTCTGTGAAACTTTCTCTGGTTACCTGTTACTGGAAATTATCTGTCCTTTCATAAGACCCTTCCAGCACTTGCCTTAAACCAAATTTCCATGAAATATTTTTTAAATTTATTCATTTTTTAAAAAGATTTTATTTATATGAGAGAGAGAGAATGAGAGAGAAAGAGAGCATGAGAGGGGGGAGGGTCAGAGGGAGCCCGATGTGGGACTCAGATCTCTGGACTCCAGGATCATGACCTGAGCCGAAGGCAGTCGCTTAACCAACTGAGCCACCCAGGTGCCCTGAAACATTTTTTATATACTGTAGTTTACTATATTATATTACAGTTATTTGTGTTTCTGGTTTTCTTTTAATTATTTGTATGTAATGATTTTGTTGTTATTCCAAGTATGTTTATATACACTATTGTGAAAGGGTAGGTGTTATTGCACATTTAGAGCTTATGAACAAATTCAGGTAAGGCACAAAGCTAAAAAGCAATGTTGGTATATCTGTGTCTCTTAAGTTTCTAGGAAAGTCATTGCACATTCAGACTGCAATTCATTTTATATAGAGCATGGGGATAGACTAGTTTAGGATGGTTAATTTTCCTACACAGCAGTGCTAACTTAAAACAGTTTACCAAAGGGCGCCTGGGTGGCTCAGTTGGTTAAGCGACTGCCTTCGGCTCAGGTCATGATCCTGGAGTCCCGGGATTGAGTCCCACATAGGGCTCCCTGCTCAGCGGGGAGTCTGCTTCTCCCTCTGACCCTCCTTCCTCTCATGCTGTCTCTCATTCTCTCTCTCTCAAATAAATAAAATCTTAAAAAAAAAAAACAAAACCGGTTTACCAGAAGTGTAGGTACACATTTAAGTAATAGATACTTTCATAAAGCATTTGTTCTAGACTCTGACATTTGATTACATCATTTTCACAAAGATGCAGTGAATTGTGTAAGACTGTTGAATCATAGACCTGTACCTCTGAAACAAATAATACAGTATATGTTTTAAAAAAAAAAAAAAGATAGTAGGAATGGGAAAATGAAGGGGGGGGGATTCGGAGGGGGAGACGAACCATGAGAGACTATGGACTCTGAGAAACAAACTGAGGGTTCTAGAGGGGAGGGGGGTGGAGGGATGGGTTAGCCCGGTGATGGGTATTAAAGAGGGCATGTGTTGAATGGAGCACTGGGTGTTACATGCAAACAATGAATCATGGAACACTACATCAAAAACTAATGATGTAATGTATGGTGATTAACATAACATAATAAAATAAAACTTAAAAAAAAAATTTAAACTACAAAAAAAAAGATGCGGTGAAGGGTGTGTAGATTTATTAATTCATGAGCATGTTTTCTGTAAAAGTCATTACTTAATAATTTTAGTCAGGCTTTGTTTTGGGTAGTTTTGTTTTCCTACATGTGATCATTAGCATCTTTTCCCCCCACTCTGTCCCTGGAATGTCTAGCAGTGAACACATGACTCTAGTTTTCTTTTTCTTTTTTTAATTTTTTTATTGTTATGTTAATCCCCATACATTACATCATTAGTTTTAGATATAGTGTTCCATGATTCATTGTTTGTGCATAACACCCAGTGCTCCATGCAGAACGTGCCCTCCTCAATACCCATCACCAGGCTAACCCATTCCCCCAACCCCCTCCCCTCTAGAACCCTCAGTTTGTTTTTCAGAGTCCATCGTCTCTCATGGTTCTTCTCCCCCTCCGATTTCCCCCCCTTCATTCTTCCCCTCCTGCTACATTCTTCTTCTTCTTTTTTTCTTTCTTAACATATATTGCATTATTTGTTTCAGAGGTACAGATCTTAGTTTTCTTTATTAGTAACCCTGTGGACCATGGACATCTCACTTACACTATTTTTAATGGGATTTGAAGCATGAGTCTTCCTCCACCACCAATTAACGACATTGTATTGGGACGTTGGAAAATATATCTTAAATACTGTAAGTTCTTTGAAAACCATGTGTGGTAGTGTATGGAAGGATCAACTTTTTTATGTATCTGGTACATAGTAACTGCATGATGAATAAAGAAATAAGTTGTGTTGAATTGTGGAAAAAAATCTCTTTTTTCATACCTTGTGTTCTGTAGATTGAATCAGTTTGAGTTTGTCTTTGCTAATGGTTAGATTCAGGTTCTGCATATTTGGCAATAATACCACATAAATCTCACTTAAGCTCTTAAGCAGGAATTCTGGAAGGTAGACCAGGTGAGGTGAGACTCCATAAGATGACATAGAAACTAGACATGCCCACTACATTGAAGCAGGTATTTGGGAAGAGATCCACTTGATATTAATAGAAGAAAGATTTCCTATCGAAGAAGTAGTTGGGGTAGATGGAGTAAGTGGATCATGTTCCATCAGGGAGACTGTGTGTGACCTGGATCAGTAAGCATTTAGAGATGTCTTCTGAACTAGATCTGTGCCATATATGTGGTCTGGTAGCCTCTTGTGGGAGACCCACCTAATGGCCTGGAATTCAAGGATAGGACTTCAGTCCCTGGGATAGACTGATAATGGTAGGACAGGTCTATAGCTCTAGAGGCGCTGGTTTATTGGCTAGGTTACTAAGGTATTAGTAATGGTCTCTGAATTAAGGCAAGGACTCAGTTCTTAAGATGGCACAATGTCAGAACTGAAACAGCTAAGCAAGTTTGATGTGGAACATCATCCATTTCTTTCATTTGAGAGCACCTTGGATCCTTGTTTAGGAAAGGAAATACACCTACAGGTGGCCTCACCTATGTGGCAGAAATGTGTAGGGAAGGGAGCCTGTCAAGTCATAAGTAATTAAAGGTTTATATATATATTATTACCCTTTAAAATAACTGTCAGAATTCTTAATTTTTAAATTCCCCCTACACCTTTGCCCCCCTTGCCAAACTCCAAACAAACATATGATTTGAGTGGGGTAAGTGTAGTTATATGTCTGAGACGGGGATTATTCTCAGGACTGCAAAATTGTATCCTTTGTGTATAACCTAAAGATCATATGTATCCTGTTGCATTATTATAGTCTCTCTTCTTACTCTTTTTATTAGGGTCAGTCTTTCTGAACATCTTTACTCTTTATTACTGTCTAGATTTGGGACGTGGAAAATCACTCTTGGGATAATAGGGATAAAATAGATAGACCTTAGATAAGATCAAATGGATTTTTATGTTTTTACCTTTTCCCCCCTTTATGACCCATGCTAAAGGTTCCCAGGTGTGAGATTTCTGGTTTATTTCCCCTTTATTCGTGGAGTTTAGTTCATACTATCTATATGCTATGTATGTATAATAATGTATGTGTGTGTGACACACACAAACTTTTCTACGCATATGCAGGCTTACTTGTCATAGTGTTATTTGTAATTGTAAAAGATCCAGAATAAAATAAATGTCAATCAGCGGGTTAATGTCTAAAAAAAATTAATGTACATCTGTGCAATGCAACACTGCAGCTTTCAGAAAAGAATGAAGGTATTCTCTAGGACATACTATAGATTGTCTAAAATATGTGAAAATAGAATGGTGCAGAATTGTGCATAAGTAACATAAAATATAATAGATATGTGGAAATACACATATGCATTTAGGTTTTTTCCAATTTTTTTTTATTCTGGTGAAATACACCTAAGATTTGCCAACTTAACCATTTTTTATGTGTATAGTTCAGTTGTATTAAATACATTCATCATAATATTGTGCAGTCATCACCACCATCTCCCGAACTTTATTCATCTTTTAAAAGTGTAATTCTAATAAAATAAATAAGACATGGGTATGCAATGTTGGGCATAGAAAATATAGTTAGTAATACTGTAAGAACTTTGTACAGTGACAGATGATAGCTGGATTTATTGTGGTAATCACTTTGTAAAATATATAAATATTGACTTATGTTGTACACCTGAAACTATTATAAATTGCTGTACTTCAGTAAAAACAAAAACTCCCTATTTCTGTTTTCCCTAGCCTCTGGCAACCACTTTCTGTCTCTGATTTTGACTATGTACCTTACTTAAGTGGAGTCATATAGTATTTATCTTTTGTGACTGGCTTCTTTCACTTACATAATGTCTTCACGGTTCATCCATATTGTAAATTATGTCAGAATTTCCTTCCTTTTTAAGGCTCAGTGATATTCCATTGTGTGTATATACCACATTTGCTTATCCATTCATTCATCAATGGATACTTGGGTTGCTTCCAAGTTTGAGCTATTACGAATAATGTTGGTGTTTTGATGGGTGTACAAATAACTTTTTGAGACCCTGCTTTCAGTTCTTTTGGGTATATATGTATGTATAATTGGTTGATCATATGGTAATTCTTTTTTTAATTTTTTGAGGAACTGACATACTGTTTCCCATAAGGCCTATACCATTTTACATTCCCATCAACAGTGCATAAGAGTTCTAATTTCTCTACATCCTCTCCAAGAATTGTTTTCTCTTTTTAGATAGTAGCCATCTTAATAGGTATGGGGTTCCATCTCATTGTAGTTTTGATGTGCATTTCCCTAATGATTAGTAACATTGAGCATCTCTTCTTGTGCTTAATGGCCATTTGCATATCTTCTTTGGAGAAATGTGTATTCAAATTATTTGCCAATTTTCAAATCAGGTTCTTTGTTTTGTTGAGTTTTAGTAGTTCTTTATATATTTTGGATATTAATCCCTTATCAGATATATGATTTGTAAATATTTTCTCCCATTCTTCCAACTTTTGCTCTTTACCCATTGAGTGGTTTGGGCACCCTTGCCAAAATCATTAAACCATATATGTGAGGGTTTGTTTCTGGGCTCTTTATTATATTCCACTGGTCTGTATATTTGCTTTCATGCCAGCACCATGCTGTTTTCATAGTGTAGCTTTGTAATAAGTTTTGAAGTCAAGAAGTGTGAGTCTTCCAGTGTTGTTTTTTTTTTTTTTTCAAGATTGTTCTGGTCATTTGAGATGCTTTTGAGATTCCCTATGAATTATAGGATGGGTTTTTCTATTTCTGCAAAACAGGTCATTGGGATTTTGATAGAGATTGCTTTTTTTTTTTTTAATAAAATCTTTTTATTTATTTATTTGACAGAGAGAGAGAGAGAGCACAAGTAGGCAGAGAGGCAGGCAGAGGGAGAGGGAGAAGCAGACTCTCCACCAAGCAGGGAGCCCGACGCGGGGCTCGATCCCAGGACCCCGGGATCGTGACCCGAGCCGAAGGCAGCCGCTTAACCGACTGAGCCACCCAGAGATTGCATTTAATCTGTAGGTTGCTTTGGGGAGTATTGACATCTTAACAGTATTAACTCTTCCAATCCATGAACATAGAATGGGTTTCCATTTATTTATTTATTCTTAAATTTCATACACATTTCTTTGTTTATATGACATATAAGGAATGAGTAATAGTGTTTGTCTCTTAGGAAAGTAGATTGTGGATTGAGGGCAGGGGTGTGCAAGTTTTCATTGTATAACTTTAATCACCTTTTGAATTTTAGGCCATGTGAGTATGTATTACTTATTTAATAAAGAAAAATAACATTTTGGCAGCTTTCTTCAGATACACACATATGCATGCATACACACACATGCACACTTGTGTGCACGCACAATACCTAGAAAATACCTGTTCCTCCAAAGAGTGAGCACAGAAACAAGACTTTTTATTCTGGTGAAATACACCTAAGATTTGCCAACTAGGAGGAGCCAAAATCAAGAGTCCAGCTGTAAAGAGGACTAGGAGGAGCCAAAATCAAGAGTCCAGCTGTAAAGAATGAATGCATGAAATGATGATGTTTTTAAGCGACTTTAAATTTATCAGTCTGGGGGCGCCTGGGTGGCTCAGTTGGTTAAGCGACTGCCTTCGGCTCAGGTCATGATCCTGGAGTCCCTGGATCGAGTCCGCATCAGGCTCCCTGCTCGGCGGGAAGCCTGCTTCTCCCTCTCCCACTCCCCGTTTGTGTTCCCTCTCTCGCTGTGTCTTTCTCTGTCAAATAAATAAATAAAATCTTTAAAAAAAAAAAAAAAAAAATTTATCAGTCTGTAAAGAGAGATCTGGTGTGGTAGATGAACTGAACAGGTAGTAAATGATAGCCTTACTTTCCATGCTTAGGAATTTGGACTTTAAATTGATGGTTAATGAGGGTCACTAAAGATCAGAGATTAAACAAGGAAGTAATGGAATTATGTTTATATTATAAGAATTACTGTGGTTATAGTATTGGAATAGTGTGGGATCGTTTAGTAGAAATAGGATGTGAGCCACATCTGCAGCGTAATATTTTCTACTAAGTTACAAAAAATGGGTAATGAAATTAATTTTTATATATCTAATGTTATTTCATCATGTAATCACTATAGCATTATAAGTGAGATATTTAATGTGCTATTTTTCATTGTAAATCTTCACATCTTCACAATCTTGTGGATATTTTATGCTTACTGAACATTTCGTGTTTGACTAGCCATATTTTATATGCTCAGTTAGCTACATGAGAGTACTGCTGCCATGTTAGATAGTGCAAGTATAGAGAATCAGTCAGTGTATAGTCAGGAGACAATATGTATTCTAGTAATTGGAACAGAAAAATTTAATGTGAAGAATTATTAATTATTTAAAAGTCCTTAATCATTTGTCATTCAGGAATCACAAATTAAGACAACAATAAGATAACAACTGTATACCTATTAGAATGGCTGAAATCCAAAAACCTGAGAAGGTTACAAAGCTGTCAAGCTTACAAAGCATCAGGACTCTTATTCATCACTGGTGGGAATGTAAAATGTTATATCTACTTTGGAAGACAGTTCGGCAGTTTTTTTTTACAAAGCTAAACATAGTTTTATCATATGATTCAATAATCATCCTCCTAGATGTTTACATAACTCATTTGGAAATTATGTCTACACAAAATGCTGCATGTGAATGTGTATAGCAGCTTTATTCCTAACTGCCAAGAAATGGTGACCAAGATGTCCATCATTAGGTTAGTGGATGACAAAATGTGATACATTCATACAATGGAATATTATTTAGAAATAAAAAGAAATTAGCTATTCAGCCACTAAAAGACATGGATGAATCTTAAATGTATGTTGTTAAGGTGAAAGATACAGTCTGAAGAGGCTGCATACTGTGTGATTTAATTGTATGACTCTTTGTAAAAGCCAAAACTATAGTTATGATGAAAGAATTCATTGTTTGCCAAAGAGAAGTGGGAGGGTTGAATGGGAGAAGCACAGGGATTTTTTAAGGTGGTGAAAACTCTTCTACGAGATAACATATTTACATACATGACACTGTGCATTTTTTTTTTTTTTTTTTTAAGATTTTATTTATTTATTTGACAGAGAGAGAGATAGCGAGAGCAGGAACACAAGCAGGGGGAGTGGGAGAGGGAGAAGCAGACTTCCTGCTGAGCAGGGAGCCCGATGCGGGGCTCGATCCCAGGACCCTGGGATCATGACCTGAGCCGAAGGCAGCCGCTTAATGACTGAGCCACCCAGGCGCCCCGACACTGTGCATTTGTTAAAACCCATTGAACTTTATGGAAAAAGTGAATTTTATAAGTATAGATTTTATAAAGTCATTTAGGAGGTTAGGTGGATACCAGGATGGAATGTAGAATTTAACAAAGCAGTCTACCTCTGAACTGTTTGAAACAATGTCACTGAAGGGAATTGGGCAGGAAGTTGCTGACTTAAGTAACTTTGGAAATGAATCTGTAAGACTAAAATCAAAGAAACTACATTGTATATGTAAGCATTGTAATCTAGTTAATAAAATTGTTTCTGCTGGGGTATGATTGAACAGTTCTAATATTGCTATACTTGTATACTAGTGGGTGCCAGGTTTGTCATTGTTGGGTGGGACCATATTGATTAGTAAGGGGAAGATGCATTCATATGGTAATGGATTAAAGTTGGAGATACTAGTATGAATTTATATTTATCTTAATACAGATAATAGATTGTTACAGACAGCAGTATTTATAGTTATTTATATGTATATGGGACATGTATTTCTTTGTCTGCTTAAGAGTCTAGAAGCAAGGACACTCCATATCAAGGAGCAAAACCTAGTGCCCAGATCTTCATCTCTAATATCATTCTCCAATAAAAGGAACCAGAGCTCCTTGGAGTATTGGATGGTTCCAAAAATTGAGGAAGGGAATATACAAGATGAGCCTGCAGAATATTGTGCTGCCAGAAGGTAACCAGTAAGACATACACATACACATACACACACACACACACACACACACACACACACACACACACACACACAGATGGGTATATGTGAAATGGATGCAGGAGCCAACTAAAAGATCTCCCAATGGCCAGAGTTGAAACAGGTTGAACAACAGAACTGTGTTGAATTATAACTCAGGGTATAAAAGAAATTTTGATGAGTCCACATTTGTTTAAATGATTGAATGAATGAGAACAGACATATCTCCCTTACGAAAAAGTTCTAAATCTGTGTAAATACTCCCCTGTGAAAGAGGTGGAGAATAACTCCCCACCCCTTAAATGTGGGATATATGTAGTGTCTTTCTTCCAAAGGTACAGTATGGAAAGGGGTGGAAAAGTAACTTTACAGTGGAGAAACCTGACAAACACCATCTCAGTCAACTGATTAAGGTCAACATTCACAGTGATAAATCATGTTGATAGTATATACCTTTGATATGAGGTGAAAAAAAAATAACACTTTATCTCTTACATCTTCTTCTCCAAACCCTAAATTCTGGTGTAGTGATAAGAAAATCCCATCAGACAGAACCCAGTTGAGGAACATTCTATAAGGCCAGAAATCCTCACAACTGTCAAAGTCACCCTAAAACCAGGGAAAGCCTGTCAAAGCCAAGAGGAGCTTAGAGAGACATGACATAAATGTAATATGGTATCCTGGTTGGGGTCCTGGAACAGAAAAAGGCCATTAGGCAAAACTAAGAAAATCTGAATAAAGTAGGGACTTTTCGTTAATCTCTCATTATTGGTTCACTAACTGTAACAAATGTACCATACAAATGGTAAGGAGTTAATAATAGGGTAAGTGGATGTGATGTATGTGGGAATTTTCTGTACTGTCTTTACAGTTTTTTGGTAAATCTAAAACTTTTCTAAAAATAATTTGCTTAAATAGTAAATTTATTACATATTAATCCACACACAGAAATGATTATAAGATTGTTAACCAAGAGGAGTTGAAAGGGTACTATGAAGAACACAAGAATAGAAAGTGAACAGGTATAATAAGTAGGGAGGGAAGACCCTACATACCATACTTTGTAGTATTCCTTCGGTGCCCTCTAGTTACAAAGCTGAACACTGCAGCAGAAAACAAAAATGTTTACAGATCCAGCTCCAGGATCACAATGTGGGACAAACAAGGGTAGATGTGGAGATGAGGAATAAATTGATTAAGTTGATAACTGAAACAGGCTATTTTGAGATTAAATTAAATCCCTCAAAAGAGAGTATAAAGATTGAGAAGAAAAGATGTTGAGCAGAGACTGAAGGTAACCCTAACTGGTAAGAAATATAGGGAGGGGAAAAGATATCTGAAAGGAAAGGATTTCATCCTGTGGCCTATTGATAGAGTTTCAAGACATGTCTATTACATTTAGCAACACTGTTTCATTGGTAAATTTAGTAAAGCAGCAACTGTGATGAGTTTATATATGAATGAAATTTATGGGAATAATAGTAGTGACTGCAAGCGATTCTATCAAATTACCCTTGGCTGAAAGGTTAGACATAGATAAGGTGGTAGCTAGTGTTGACTTTTTTAAAAAAAAATTGAGGGCATGGGATGGGATGTTAATTGAAGAGTGTAAATTCCATCAAAGGCAGGAATGTTTGTTCAGTTTGTTATATTTCTAGTACCTAGAACAGTTTTACATATGTTCAACCTATTTTTGTTGCATGACTGGATAAAAAAATATTTGAGGACTTCTATAGAGAGAGAGGTTGAATATGCAACATTTCCAAGTAATGTTTTATTGAATAAGGTTTCTGAGGGAATAGTATTGAAGAAGGTATAAAGAAGATGTCAAAGAGGACATGGTTAATATCTTCAGCATTGGCATTATTGTTGTGCAAAACACTAACTTTTTTTAAAATTTTCATGCCTTATATATAAATTACACTTTGCTGTTTGCAGTTTGTTTTTAATTACTGAAAACAAACTGTAAAGCTTCCTTTGGTCAGGAATTACATCTCTTAACCTGTAGTAGTGCTAAGTACTTTTCACAGGATGAAACATAATTGAGGTATTCTGCATAAAGCAAAGTGTACCTGTATTTAATTTAATTTTTTTCCTCATCTTTTTATTCAGTCTACAAATAAGAAACCTCGAAAATCTCCAGGAGAGAAGAGTAGAATTGAAGCTACTGTTAGAGGAACAGGCCGTGGAAGAGCTAATGGGCACCCTCAACAGAATGGTGAAGGGGAGCCTGTCACACTATTTGAAGTGGTGAAATTGGGGAAAAGTGCAATGCAGGTAAATTTTAAGTGTTTTTGTTTTGTTCTGTTTACAAAGCAGTACTGTCAGTAATCTATGTGGAACCTGTTAAGTGACATTTATATATTCTTGCTGATTGTGTAATCAAGAAGTTTATCTTTAAAATTTTTCTTTGTTTTACTTATTTACAGTATCAGGAAAGGAATTTTGTTTAATGGTAAAATGCACTTTACAGTGTACTGAGTAAAATGACTTGTGTATAATAGCTGCCTGAGAGAATTTTTATTGCCTTAATATATTTTTTAGAATCTGACTTAATGTAAGTAACATATGTGTACTGAAGAATATTTCAAAGAAAGGGTATAAAAAAAGGATCCTTAAGTAATGAACTAGGAATAACCACAGTTAATACTCCACGATTATTTTCTGTGTGTATGTGATCTTTTATAACCTTGTTATTCTCTCTCCTCTCTCCTCATTCATTTAACAGATATTATTAAATATTCTGCAAGAGCACATAATTATTGGCTTCTTACTAATTCATTATAAGGATAAACCACCATTATTTTACTATTCTTTTAGTGTATCTTTTCATTTTTTTACTGTTACAGAATTTATTCATTATTTGTGTTTACTTCTCTACCTCTTTTTTTCATTTTAAAACACTAGACGTAGGGGCGCCTGGTGGCTCAGTTGGTAAGTGTCTGCCTTTGGCTCTGGTCATGATCCCAGTGTCCTGGGATTGAGTCCCGCATTGGGCTTCCCTGCTCAGTGGGGAGCCTGCTTCTCCCTCACCAGCTCCCCCTGCTTGTGTTTCCTCTCTTGCTGTCTCTTTCTGTCAAATAAATACAATAAAATCTTTAAAAAAAAAAAACCAAAACACTAGAGGTAAAATTATTTGGTGAAAGTGTATTTCTTATGAGTGTGATACATAAATATATTACTCTCCAAAAAATTTTACTAGTATATCTTTCACCAGAAGTGTGCCTAGCAACTGGATACTTTATATTTAGGAATTAATTGGTAACATAGGTGAAAAATTGGAATTATTTATTTATTTATTTATTTATTTATTTGGTGGGGGACGGGCAAAGGGAGAGTGAGAGAGAAATCCAAGCAGACTCCACACTGATCATGTAGCCCGACTTGGGCACTTGATCTCACAGCTCTGAGCACCACCCGAGCTAAAACCAAGAGCTGGAGACTCAAGGGACTGCACCACCCAGGCGCCCCTGTAATTTATTATTTTAATCTGCATTTCTTTGATCACCAGTGATTGATAAAAGTTAAATGTTTGTATTCTCTATTTGCTCATTTTTGATAGTTCATTTTCAGTTTCTTTAAAATTTAGGTAATTTATGAAACAGGTTTACTTTTAGAAATTTTCATTAGTATACTTTTTATTTTTAACCTTTATTTCCTTTTGCATTCCTTAAGGGAGTTCAGTGTTTACTGCTTTTTGTGTATGTTACCAGATTGATACGTTCAGGGGTCTTAGAATTCGTGTGGGAAGGGAGGGAGGTGGGGCAGTATGATGATGCTAATGGTAAAATAAATAACGAAATTTCCAGTTATTTGAAGCAATGGACAGACTGTAAGTTACATAAGTATAATTTTAAAGTAATGACCCTTAGCCACAAAGCTTGACAGGTTCTTTATTTTACTTTAGTAGAAAAATTGTTACCAAGCTATAGGTATCTTATTTTTGAGGTTTACTTTATGGCTTTCCACCTTTAAGTGGATACACAAACAGAAAAATAAAGGAAGTTTATTTTTTATTTTTATTTTATTTTATTTTTAAGATTTATTTATTTATTTTAGAGAGAGAGCATGCATACTAGCGTTAGCAGGGAGAGGGGCAGAGGGAGAGAATCCTCAGACAGACTTCTGCTGAGCGCAGAGCCAGACAAGGGTCTTGATCCCAGGACCCTGAGATCATGACATGGGCCGAAACCAAGACTCAGATGCTTAACCGACTGAGCCACTCAGGCACCCCAAGGAAGTTTATTTTTATGTATAAATTTAAACATTGCATTTCAGTACTTTGCTTTCATTTTTTCATGTAAAATTTTATTTTGTAATGTATTTATATAAAAATAATTTTAATGTATACTGTATTAAAGCTCAATACCAGCTTTTTAAAAATATGAAAAATACCTTTAATATTTAATGTGAACAAAATCTGGTCTAGTATTTGAAACAAAGCAATTACTAATACAAGTTTTTTTTTTTTCGTCCACTGTATTCTCTATTCTTCATTCAGATTAGTCTTCCCTAATGCTATTTCATACTATCACTCATTGCTTAAATTCTTTTGAATCCACATTTTGTGAAAGGTAAAGATAAGTAGTTCAGACCCTCGTGCTTTCCATTATTTGGTTTTAACCCACCTTTTCAGCTTTTACTCTCTATTCTGTGGAACTGTGCCCAAACATTTTCTACTTTGCTATAATTTTTTATTATTCATACTATATTTTTGTTTCCTAGCTATATTCAAATGTATAAACTTCTATATATATATTTTTTTCATTCAGCATTCTATTATGGGCATTTTCCCTGTGACTTTAAAAAGTTTTTAATGTTTTTATAGTGTTTCCTAACATGGCTGGGCCATAACTTATTTAAACAGTTTTTATTTGGGCTGCTTTATTCTTAAAAGAAGTAAGATGTAAAGTAAACTACTAAAACTAGTTTACTATTCATATAAACTAGAATAGTTTTATTCTATTAAAAATAATACTTCTTTGAATACTCAGATATCCATCTAAAATGTATATATGGGAGTGTTTTTGTAACATAAATTCCTGAAAGTAGTCGCTGAGTAAAGGGGAATGCATGTATAAAAAATTGATGTTTCTCCTACTGAATTAGCACACTAATCTCACTGTTTATTACCTCCTCATTTCAAACGTAAAGTAATGATAGATAAAATAATAAAAAGAGAATACAGACAGTGTGTTTAGAAACTAAATCTTTCTGTGCTTAAAGTCTAAGATAATCTACAGTGATGAAGAGGATTGGGTTTAGCATAGAGAAGCAGGTACTTGTAGCCAAGAATTTGGTTCTTGTATGTTAAAAGGACTAAAACTGCTTCATGAAACATAGAGGATTAGAGTCAGGCTTATTACTACATGAAGCCAGGGCCTAACATTAGTCTCCATACTTGTAAAGGAGACTGAAGAAAGACACTGAAAACTGCTGCATAGGCTGAAGCTTATGTTTAGGGTGATCATATAGCTCAGGTTACCTTTGAGACTCCCAGTTTATGCTTATTATTTATGTAGTTATTAGTAGAGGCTCTGTAATACTCAAGAGGGTCCTCATTTGGATAATAACTTAATCTAAAACCTCATTTATGGGAAATCAAGGAAAAGGAGGGATAGGTGGAAAGGGAGGAAAGGGAGAAGACAGACATAGTTCTTAAAACCAGGACCCGAATTGAAATGTCTGCTTAACTAAGTTGGTGACTGGGTTTATAAAAATCCACAATATTATCTTAGAGCAGGAAGTTCTAAACCCTCATTATATGATCTAGTTCTGCAGTGGAGTGACCAGGATGAGCAGAGATAATCACAAAACTTTAGATGGAGAGGGATGAATAATAAAAGAAATAAATAGCATATTTAAGGTGCTGGAGAGATGAAAGAAGAAATTGTATCTGGCACAAAAAAAGGGGATAAATTTAATAAATTAGTTTTACTGAGGGAAAGAAACTCTAGTAGATGCCATCAAAGGGAGAATTTAAGAATTGACATTCATTAGGCATTCATTTAGAATGTAGTCCAGAAAAAAGTAAGTATGAAAAAGCAGTTGCATGACTTTGGCATGGATTGAAGGGTTCCAAAATATGCCAGAGGAAGAAATCAAAGGGACTAGAAGAGACAATTTTTGAAGAGATAATTTTGGAAAAATTTCTCAGTCATATTTCCTCAGATCCAGAGTTTGTTCTCAGGAGTGAGCAGGTGAGTAAAAATAATTACCTAGGTTTGTTTTGTTTTGTTTTAAGATTTTATTTATTTGACAGAGAGACACAGCGAGAGAGGGAACACAAGCAGGGGGAGTGGGAGAGGGAGGAGCAGGCCTCCCACCGAGCAGGGAGCCTGATACGGGGCTCAATCCCAGGACCCTGGGATCATGACCTGAGCTGAAGGCAGACACTTAACGACTGAGCCAACCAGGCACCCCTATTACCTAGTTTTTAATAGTAGAGTATAACTGCAGAACATGGAGGATTAAAAGAAAATCTTAAAATATTTCATCAAGGAATACTTGATTCTATTGTCTGACTACAGTGCTAATGATGTTGAAATACACAGAATAAATTCCCCTTCTGAATTATACTTAAAAATGTCAAAAGGTCCTTTTAAAATGTAATAAAAAGGAAATATACAGAGTTGGTATGTGAATGTTAGTGAAAGTACTGTTAGTAAAAATACTGGGGCTAGCTAAAGCACTACTTGCATAAATAATACAGTCTTAAATGTATTAATATCAGCAAAAGCAGTAGAAACTAGAAAAACAGCACCTAAAGTAATTAGGAAGAAAGAGCTAAAGTAGAAATGGAAATTACATAGAGAAAGAAATTATAGAAAAGGTCAACTAAATAAAAATATTAGCAATTGGAAGTCAATACATTTTAAGACCTAGAGGTTTTATTTGGATAGATAAAGAGGTTTACTATCCAAGGATAGTTTACTACTAGGAAATATTGTACTATAATATACCAGATAGTCATGTTATGGTAGGGGGAACCTATCCTTATCTGAAATGTGAAATATTTAGAAAAATCATTTGATAAAGTTTAGGTGATATTTGTGATGAACAATACTCTTGGTGAATTAGGAACAAGAGGGAAGTTTCTTAGCTTGGTAAGGAATATATAAAATTATCCATATTTACAGAATATATAATTGTCTTTATAAAATTTTCAGGATAAACTATTAAAAATAATGAAAGTGTTCTGCAGAATTCCTAGAGAGAAAATTGACATTAAAAAAATAATCAGCCTTAAAAAAAAAATCAGCCTTCTTTATAGCAGTAATACTCTATTAGAGCATGTACTAGGAGACGACCCATTCAAATAAAGTGCTAAAGATGAAATAACAAAATTTTGGCTGTAACACTATAAAATACTGTGTCTCACTCATCAGAGTGAATAACATTAAAATGGCAGAAGATCAAAGAGTAAGTAAGACTGTAGAGTGCCAACTGTTGGGAGTATAAGTCTGTCTAACCCCTTTGGAAAAAAAATCTGACAGTATCAAGAAAAGTTGAATGACCTGTCCAATTTTCATTCATTTGGTAAATATTTAATGAGTGCCTACACTGTGAAAGTGACCTTTTTCTTCTTTGTTTCTTTTTTCTTTCTTTCTTTTTTTTTTACTGAGAATACTCTGAAGAAAAGCAATTCCATTCCTAGATGTAACCTCTAGAGAAATTTTTGTGTATATAAAGAGGCAAATACAAGAATTTTTATTGCTGTTTTGGTTATAATAGCAACAAAATAAAGAAGAACCTGAATGTATATGAATAGGATAATTGATAAATGTGGTATATTGAAACACTAAAATTTTCTATAGTGATTGAATTTGAGTGAACTAGAACTCTAGGTAATGTTATGAGTATATTTCAGAAATGCATTTTAAAGGACAAAGCAAGCTACAGAATGATACATAATACATTGTACCACTTACATGAAGTATAAACATACATAAGATAACTTAAAATCAAGTTTATGATATTGTTTACTTCCCTATCAGAATTGTAAAGAATCAATTTCACTAGCTAAAATAGGTACTTATGCACCTCCTATAATCAGAGGCTGTATATTCAGAACTAAAACCACAGTTCTATCCTCACGGTATATAGTTTCATGGGAAACAGATGTTATAGAATACTTTAGTAAGAAGATATACAGGGTGGGTTGAAAACATGAAAAATTCACTTAGGCCTGTCTCGAGAACAGGGTCATGGAAGGCTTGCCTAAATAGATAAAAGTTGAACTGAGACTTGAAAGATGAGTGGGAATTAGCTAGGTAGTGGCAAAGTATTTCTTACTGTAGAAACAAGACATGTAAAGATGAGATCTATACCTCTAACTGTAGAGGACATACGATGCTGTAGTAAAAATAGAGCTAAAAGAAAGGTTAAATTTTGAACATTGAGTGTTCTGATAGGGAAAAAAGACAAGAAGACAGAAAAGCCATAAGTAGTTTTAGAAATCAAGGGTTTGTGGGATGCTGAATAAACAAAAGAAATCAGGTTCTTTAATACAAATCTTATCAAAGGCTTCACATTTTGTACCTCTCCATAGAGGAAGGGATGTAGTAATTTTACAAATATGTTGAATACAGAAGACCTTCTTGTGAAATTGATGGCATTTTAGAAAGAAAAGGACTTCATCGATGAAAATTTATTAGCATTTTTAGAAATACTTTTCTGGATGCAGTTTAGATAATGATTTGGAGATTGTAGGGCTGGAATCAGACTTATTTTACTGATTCAGTTTTTTACTGATCCAATTAGGAAGAAACACATGTTTAAATTTATAGTGTCAGTGAGGATGAAGAGGAAGTGACAGAGTCTACAAATATTAAGGCTATGGAGTGATTCTGAAAGATGAGAAAGAGGAAGGAATCTAAGGTGATTTCTAATTTCACTTGGCGGTGTTCACCAAAAGAAAATTTGCATGAACATAGGTGTTGGAGGATGGATATGGGAATAATTTGGTGTGGACATTTTGACTTTTAGATACGTGACACTGAATACATGTTGAATTTTGGAACATTCATGTTATTTACTTAATCTAATTGGTATTTGTTGTTGTAGTTATGACTTAGTAAGCATTTAAATGAACTATAATCCATTGGCATTTGAATTTTGTACCCTCAGATATCAACTAAAAAAGTTGGATTATAGGGCGCCTGGGTAGCTCAGTTGGTTAAGCGTCTACCTTCAGCTCAGGTCATGATCCCAGGGTCCTGGGATCGAGTCCCATGTCGGGCTCCTTGCAAGGAGTAAGCTTCTCCCTCTGCCGCTCCCCCTACTCATTCTCTCACTCGCTCTCAAATAAATAAATAAAATCTTAAAAAAAGAAAAGAAATCCTTAAAAAAAAAAAAAAGCTGGATTATAGTTTATTCATTCAAAATCCATTAAAAGCCTGTTGTTTCAGGCATTGAGTTAGGTGCAAGAGATATAGATGAACTAAATTTGCCTGATCCCTTGCATTCATAGACTTTCTAATCATGGGATGGAAGGGAAAGCCTCCTACTAATCAAATGATCTGTTAATATGCCATCACAAACCATTGATTAATACTAATTGTTTTAGTGTACTACTACTACTACTAACTTCTGTGAATAGGAATTGGAGTTAGACTATAAATGAGATATACCTAATGACACAATTTAGTCTTCTGTTTGATTTTGATAGGTGACTCTGAAGGGAAAACTGGTTTTGTCCTTTTCAATATGATTGGAAAAAGATATAGGTATCTTAGAGGATAGTTTGTGATGAGTCATTCTCTCTCCCTTAGAGAGAAAGCTTTGTTCAGATGTAAAGGAAACTTGAACTTTTATTATTTATTTATTTATTTATTTTTTAAAGATTTTATTTATTTGACAGAGAGAGACACAGTGACAGAGGGAACACAAGCAGGGGGAGTGGGAGAGGGAGAAGCAGACTTCCTGCTGAGCAGGGAGCCTGATGCGGGGCTCGATCCCAGGACCCTGGGATCACGACCCAGGCTGAAGGCAGACGCCTAACGACTGAGCCACCCAGGCGCCCCAAACTTGAACTTTCAAAGGACATTGATTTCTTCTAGTCCCCATCTTACAAATGGGGATGTTGCCAAATCTCAACATATAAAATACAGAGGAATTCTTTCTCAAGATTTAGCTGGGTGCGTTTTACTCTATGACTACACCAAAGAAAGTGAAAAAGCACCTGTGAGTTTATTTAAATCTTACCTGTTAACTTGTGTTTGAACTAGTTATATAATGACATCACAGAAATTGCATACATTACTGAGTCATTAATAAAATGGGTAAAAGTGTTTCATAATATTTGAATTTCTAAATGTTCATTGCAAAGCTTAAAAGGTTTAATAAGTATTAAAATGGCTGAAGAATGTCTAAGAAGTATGAGTAATTGTAAAAGAAATTCTAATGAGATATTAGGGGAGAGAACAAGTATATCATTGAAATGAATAAGACAAAGATGGCCAGAAAAGAAGGAAGGAAATACTACAATGAAGATGAGGAGTTAAACCTTACAGAATTAAGCAGATATAAATACTTGAATAGAATTAACATAGGAGTGTAATACAAGAAATATGTGTTTATAAAGCTGCAACCACTACAGTGTGAGATATTGGGTATGGGATTTAAAATCATATAATAAAATACTAAAACACTTATTCTGATTTTTAACATCATGATGAAAAATTTAAAGTTAACAGACATCTAGATTAAGTTTAGCTGAAGTAGAAAACTGTAAATAGTAGGTGTTTAAACAAGATAGAAGTTTATTTCTCTCTTATATAAAATAGCATAGATATGTGATCTTTTCCATGGCTGCAGGCAGTTGTCAAATAATTGAAATTGTTAATTTTTTAACAGTCAAAATATACATACTCACAACTTCAGCTATATATTTCCACGTCACTCAGAAATGAATTTTGTACATGAAAAGGAAGAGTCTGCAGGCAACACAGTTGTACATACTAACCCATGCAGCAGACGTTGGGTCCTGTTCCAAAGCCCTATGAGTATCTTTCTATCCTGTCCAGTTCTCATTCCTCTGTCTTGACCCTGGTGGGGAGTCTGGACTAATGGTGGCAGTCAGCCACATCACATTTCACATGTCCCATGAATGAGCTGATCATTTAGGGGTGGTGTAAGGGGAGGAGTGCTACCGGTGCCAGGCACTGGGCTCTTGAGGTGAACTCTCCATTCTAGACCTCCTAGTTCCTACAGATAAAGGCATGCATACAGTGGCCACAAGAATGGCTAGAGCCTGCTAATGCCTAGCCAAGTGTACCTTTGTGGACATTGATTGCCTGTACAACCCCAGATGTGACAGAAATGATGTTTGAAGGCCCACTACTACAACCAGATGTTATCATGCTGGTGGATGAACCTGGTGGGCATCCATGATTTGGAAAAGGAAGACCTGATCCTACAACACAACACCCTTGTTGCAAAAGCATCACTGCCAAAATGCCTTTGCCTTTTAAACTCAGACTGGGAAGCTGAGCTGCAGTGGCTCTTTTGTGACTGTTACTTGATATATTTCACGGACATGCTGGTGGTACGCTACAGGCAGCTTGCTCTATATTAAGCAGCAGTAGAACACCTCTTGGAAGATCCTTGATGAGATGGACATTGCTAGCTCTGACTATTTTGAGAGGAGGGTTAGGGGTGAATTACTCTCCCAGGATGATAGCCTTCCCAAAATGCACTTCTGTGGAGGTCATCCCCTGCTGGTAATTTTTACATGGATAAGAAATCCACTCCCACCCACCATGGACTTTTGACAACTAGCCCCAGTATTGTCATTGTGGTGTCCTAGTGGTCATTGTTGGTAACATTGAAATCCTGGTGATCACGATCAGTAGGAAGAAGGGGAAGGTAGGAATCAAGGGCTGGGGGAGTTAAATATATAGTCCAGCATAGGTTTCCTGTGGGGTGGGTAAGAGGATAGGATTCAGGAGCACTTTAGGGTAAAACTTGATCCTTGGCCCAAGGCAGGTACTTCCTCTATCACCATTCTTCCTTCTCTCCCCACCCCCTCCATCTGAACAGTTGTGGTCCCAGGGCCATCTCTCTTTCTGGTTTATGTCCCAACCTCTTTTGAAGAATTATTCTAATATTCCTCTTTCCTCTTGGTCCAGAGAAAAGTAATCTGACGGTAAAGTAAAGGCAGACACAAGAGGTTTTCATTGAATGGTATCTTTGATTATGTGTAAAATAAGATGACATCCAGTATCATTTAAAAGTGGTAGAATACCTTTTGAAGGCTTAAATGAAATTAGATGAGGAACAGTGCTTTTCTTTTTTGAGTTTAAGTTACTTTTATTGGCTATATCTCATTACAGAGGAAAGATTAGCAACTTAATCCTGAATTATTGTGGTCTTCTTGATGAGCAGAAAATTTGGCTTTATTTGGACTTGCATAATAGCCATATTACTCTCTGTTATACCACCACCAAATCTGCTTCTCACTTAAAGGGGATCTTATTTTAGTGGCCTAAACACATTTTTTTTTTTTTTTTTGGAGAGCAGACTATCCAGAAACTGTTAGTGTTTATTCTTTAGCTCACCCTTACTACAGCTGATATTAGTACTGTCTTATTATGTTTGTACAAATGATCTTTGGTAATTTGGGGAATTTAATATAACAGATTTAATGGAATTTAATAAAGTATGAAGAAGACATAAGGCAAAAAAAAGTTGAATTTGTGTCAGACTATGCCTCTCCCCGCCCCCCCACCCCCCCAACTCAAACAGCTTGTTTTTTGATCCTGGAGGAGGATGTACATAAGAGGCAAATAAAATAAATAGAACTTTACAAATATTAATTGGATGAATGAAATAGTTAAATGGGGTATTATCAGACCAAGGCACATACCTTAGAATCACATCTTAATTTGATCTTTAGAAATGTTCAGATTTTATAGCCCATGATTTTCGGTAGAAATGATTATATTTTTATACAGTAATCATTATTGATCCCTTTTAGTGATTTAGCTGAATTACCTTTAAACTCCTTTAAACTCCTTCATTGTTTAAGTACCATGGTCATGTCTCATCATGTGCATATTTTAAACTGAGATTTGGAACTGGTCCAGGATATTTCAGTCAGCTTAGTGCCTTAAAACTCTTTGATTATTTGAGAAGAGTAAGGAAGTTCTGAACATAAACTTTATCTCTCCCAGTTTTTTTGTGTTTGATATATAGTATTTGAATTATTAAGTTGTTTTTTTTAAGCACTTTAGTCCTGATTTCTTCCACTTTCTTAGAATGAAAAGTAATATACAGAATATACAGAATGTTTTAGGACAGAAGATATAAACTGCTTATTTCATTTCAAAGTTATTTGAAAATCTTCAAATGATAGGTTAATATTTACTTAAAAGTGGGTTTTGGGTTTTGTTTGAGGTTTTTACATAATTAGTGTCTCTCTGAAATTAACTTTGTGGATGTTTTAAACTGTTCTCAAAAATTCTAGCAGCTACATAGAGTAGCTATGAAAATTAAATTTCAAATACTGGTGGCTTATCATGATAGACATTAATTTCTCATTCTCTAACCATTCTATACCAGAATTAGTGGTACTCATCTTCCCTTCATATGATTCAGGGATCATGCTCCTTCCATTTTCTGGTCCTTTTTTCCTCAAGAGCCTCAGTGTTGTTTGCATTCAGCGGGTGGAAGGGGAGCGAGAATGGAGCAGTACCTACTTCTTAGAAGCTTTTGGCCCCTTTGTTTACATTCCATTGATGGGAATTCACTGCATACGAAGATGATCTGGGTAATGTAGTCCATGGCTGGGTACTTGCTTTCCCATTTTAGTACACACTGTGGAAAGGAGAACACAAATTTACATGCCACAGTTACTTTTAGATGATTAGAGCAAAGATGCAGTACATGTTTTAATTTTTTCAGAAGACACTACATTATAAAAGCTGCTGCTAAATGCTAGGATAAGAGCATTAACTGCCTATAAAGTATTTAGAACTAAAGTCCAAAGGAAGCTAAGAACTCTAATTAGGAATTTTCACAGCGTCTGTTCAGTTACATCCAAAGGTAACTACTATTTTTCACATGTTTAGCTTTAGGAAAAATACATTGCTGTATTGTTCCAGTACTTGTTGATGTCAAGCTGTGGCTTTAACTTGGGTGTTTCAGATATTATTTTCTTCATGATATCCCCTAATCTTCCAAAGGCATCATCCATGTTACATCATCTTTTATACAGATGTTCAAGGGCTGATCAACTAAGTAAAGATAATGACTGCTACTATCTGTATGTATATATTTGATTATATATATCAATATAATAGTTTTATGAAGTCATTTTTAGGAAAAATGGCCTTTATGTACATACTTGTATGTATTTGTGTTACTGTTTATAATTGTTTAAATACATGAAATACGGTGTTTTCTACTAGTTTTATTATCAGAGGGGACCTAACTTATTTTAATGCTTCTGGCTAAAATACCTTACTTATACTTTCAGCAATAACTGAAATAGAGAAAACATACTTGAATAAAGGTATTGAGGTATCAATGAGATTTCTTCCTTTATTTACTGTATTAAATTTGGATTGAGTGTGCTTGTACAGTTTCTTCCTCTGTATCCTAACTTTAATCATATGTAGAGCAGAATCCTCCCCCACCACCCCCCAAAAATTTTAAAATTTCTTTTCAAACTGCTGAAGAAAATTATATACATGTTGACATAATTCCTTATTATTTGATAGGCTTTGGTCCTAAGCCTTTGAGATAGGAAGACAGAGGAGATTTGTTTCCTTCTGGTGAGGACCTTTGATCTAGTACAGGATTTCTTAACCTGGAGTCAGTGCTAGAATTTTTGGCGGGCATGAACATAAATGAGAATGGTAAAAGATTTGGAATTGATTTTAAAGAAATACGAGGAAGACAATCTAAGATATTTAAAAGGATTGTTAATGACATTGAAGACTAAATTTGTAGCAGTATCACTTCATGTAACTGTTGATTTTCCTCCTGGAGCTCTGTAACCAAATATTAGAAATACAAATTTACTGTTCAGTAAAAAGAACAAAAACATAAGTTGTGATTGGTGCAAGGAACTCCTTTTCAGTAGTTATAGTCCTTTGAGGGTTCTGAGTTAGTTCAAACAAGACAAAGACTGATCTGGCATAGATAATCTTAGAAAATATATGTAGATGTTGTGCTGTTTTCAGCATAATTAGGGTAGGATATGAATGTCTGTTAACTGGCTGCAGAAAGGACTCAGCTGAACATACTTTAAGAAAGATAAAAACCCCATATCCCCCTTAGAACTCCAACCTTTACCCATCACTCAAAGATACTTACCTTGTTATATTCTTTGCTAGCTTCTCCTTATAAACTCCTATCATCTCGTGACATTAAACTTGATTGTGCTTAGGTCTTTTCTTTCCATCCATTTTAAATAGATCTGACAATATTTTTTAAAGAGTTTTTAAAAAATTTTTATTTGCCACAGAGAGAGAGAGAGAGTGCGCACAAACGGGGGACGTCAGGCAGAGGGAGAAGTAGGCTCCCCATTGAACAAGGAGCCTGATGCCGGACTTGATCTCAGGATGCTGGGATCATGACTTGAGCCAAAGGCAGATGCATAACTGACTGATCCACCCAGGTGTCCCAGATCTGACAAATATTAACCTATATTTTCACTAAGAAAGAAATATACAGATAAAGATTGATTTTATTTATTTATTTACTTATTTAGAGAAAGAGAGCACAAGCAGGAGGAGGGGCAGAGGGAGAGGGAGAGAGAGAATCCCAAGCAGACCTTGCGCCGAGCGCAGAGCCTGACTTGGGGCTTGATCCCACGACCCTGAGATCACAACCTGAGCCAGAACCAAGAGTTAGAAGCTTAACTGACTGAGCCACCCAGCTGCCCCTATTTTATTCCACATTTCAACAAGGAAGAGTATAGTTAACAGGACTTGAACGGGTTATTGTGTGTGATATGATAGGAACTCATTTACCTACTATACTCATAGCCTAATTTTGTTTTTCAAGAGTATACCAGTATTTTGTAATATAGGTATCTTGATCTTAGACAACAATATACTAAGGAGAAATATTCAATGCTTTGAAACAGGTTTGCCAACTTTATGACAACAGCTCATGTACTAACAGCAAGATAAGCACATTTACACTACAATTGTCATAATAGTCCATGCCATCATATCCACCCCTCTTTCCTTTAAAAAAATTTTTTTTATTTAAATTTAATTTACTTTACATACTGTATTATTAGTTCCAGAGGTAGTATTCAGTGATTCATCAGTTGTATACAACGGCCAGTGGTCATTACTTCATGCATCCTCCTTAGCTCATCACCCACTTATCCCATCCCCCTACCCAGCTGCCCTCCAGCAACTCTGTTTGTTCCCTATAGTTAAGAATCTCTAATGGTTTACCTCCCTCTCTGTTTTCCTCTTATTTTATTTTTCCTACCCTTCCCCTATGTTCATCTGTTTTGTTTCTTAATTCCACATATGAATGCAGTCATATGGTATTTATCTTTCTCTGACTAACTTATTTCACTTAGCATAATACTCTCTAGTTCCATCCACCTTGTTGGAAATGGCAAGATTTCATTCTTTTTGATGGCTGAGGAATACTCCATTGTATATATATACCACATCTTCTTTATCCATTCATCTGTCAGTGGACATCTGGGCTCTTTGCATATTTTGGCTATTGCTGCTATAAACCCTGGGGTGAATGTGCCCCTTCGAATCATTATGTTTGTATCCTTTGGATAAATACTTAGTAGTGCAATTGCTGGGATGTCGAGTGGCTCTATTTTTAACTTTTTGAGGAACCTCCCTACTGTTTTCCAGAGTGGCTGGAGCAGCTTGCATTCCCACCAACGGTGTAAGAGGTTTTCCCTTTCTCCACATTCTCACCATTATCTGTTGTTTCCTGAGTTGTTAATTTTAGCCCTTCTGACCGGTGTGAGGTGGTTATCTCATTGTGCTTTTGATTTGTATTTCTCTGATGCCAAGTGATGTTGGGCATTTTTTCATGTGTCTGTTGGCCATTTGGATGTCTTCTCTGGAGAAATGTCCATGTCTTCTGCCCATTTCTTGACCGGGTTTTTTTATTTTTTTGGTGTTGAGTTTGATAAGTTCTTTATAGATTTTAGATACTAGACCTTTATCTGATAAGACATTTGCAGATATCTTCTCCCATTCTGTCAGTTGTCTTTTGGTTTTGTGGACTGTTTTTTATCTTGGTGAAGTCCCAATAGTTCATTTTTGCTTTTGTTTCCCTTGCCTTTGACGACTTGTTTAGTGGGAAAATGCTTTGGTGAAGGTCCAACAGGTTGCTGCCTTTGTTCTCCTCTAGGATTTGTATGGATTCGTTTCACATTTAGGTCTTTCATCCATTTGAGTTTATTTTTGTGTATGGTGTAAGAAAATGGTCCAGTTTCATTCTTCTGCATGTGGCTATCCCAATTTTCCTAACACCATTTGTTGAAGAGACTGTCTTTTTTCCGTTGGATATTCTTTCTGCTTTGTGGAAGAGTAGTTGACCATAGAGTTGAGGGTCCATTTCTGGGTTCTCTATTCTGTTCCATTGATCTGTGTGTCCTTTTTTGTCCCAATACCATATTGTCTTGATGATTACAGCTTTCAGTATAGCTTGAAGTCCAGAATTGTGGTGCCACCAGCTTTGGTTTTCTTTTTCAACATTCCTTTGGCTGTTCGGGGTCTTTTCTGGTTCCATATGAATTTTAGGATTATTTGTTCCAGCTTTGTGGAAAACGTTGATGGTATTTTGATAGGGATTGCATTGAATGGTAGATTGATTTGGATAGCATAGACATTTTAACTATATTTAAACTTCCAACCCATGAGTATGGAATGTTTTTCCATTTCTTTGTGTCTTCCTCAATTTCCTTCGTAAGTTTTCTCTAGTTTTCAGAGTACAGATCCTTTATGTCTTTAGTTAGGTTTATTCCTCTGTATCTTACGGTTTTTGGTGCAATTGTAAATGGGATTGATTCCTTAATTTCTCTTTCTTCTGCCTCATTGTTTTTTATTTTTTCTTTTTAAGATTTTATTTTTTTTGACAGAGAGAGAGACAGTGAGAGAGGGAGCACAAGCAGGGGGACTGGGAGAGGGAGAAGCAGGTTTTCCATGGAGCAGGGAGCCCAGTGCGGGGCTCAGTCCCAGGACCCTGGGATCATGACCTGAGCCGAAGGCAGACGCTTAACAACTGAGCCACCCAGGCACCCCTGCCTCATTGTTAATGTATAGAAATGCAGCTGACTTCTGTGCATTAATTTTTACATCCTGTGACTTTGCTGAATTCCTGTATGAGTTCTAGCAATTTTTGGGTGGAGTCTTTTGGGTTTTCCACATAGAGTATCTATCATCTGCGAAGAGTGAAAGTTTGACTTCTTCTTTGCCAATTCGGATGCCTTTTATTTCTTTTTGTTGTGTGATTGCTGAGTGTAGGACTTCCAGTACTATGTCGAACAAAAGTGCTGAGGATGGACATCCCTGTTGTGTTCCTGACTTCAGGTGATAAGCTTATCAATTTTTTCCTGTTGAGGACGATATTCACTGTGGGTTTTTCGCATGTGGCTTTTATGATATTGAGGTATATTCCTTTTATCCCTACGCTGCGGAATTTTAATCAAGAAAGGATGCTATATTTTGTCAAATTTTTTTTCTATATCTATTGAAAGGATCATATGGTTCTTGTTCATTATTTTGTTAATATGGTGTATCAAATTGATCGATTTGCAAATGTTGAACCACCCTTGCAGCCCAGGAATAAATCCAACTTGGTCGTGGTGAATAATCCTTTTAATGTACTGTTGGATCCTGTTAGCTAGTATGTTTGTGAGAATTTTGGCATCCATGTTCATCAGGGACATTGGTCTGTAATTCTCCTTTTTTATGGGGTCTTTGATTTTGGGATCAAGGTAATGCTGGCCTCATAGAAAGAGATTGGAAGTTTTTCTTCCATTTCTATTTCTTGAAACATCTTCAGAAGAATTGGTATTAATTCTTCTTTAAATGTTTGGTAGGGGAACGCCTAGGTGGCCCAGTTGGTTTAAGTTTCTGCCCTCGGCTCAGGTCATGATCCCAGTATCCTGGGATTGAGTCCCACGTCTGGCTCCTTGCTCAGCGGGGAGCCTGCTTCTCCCTCTGTCTGGCACTCCCCCCCTGCTTGTGCTCTCTCTCTGACAAATAAATAAATAAAATCTTTTAAAAAAATAAATGTTTGGTAGAATTTGGTGGGAGGTCATCTGGTCCTGGACTCTTGTTTGTTGGGAGATTTTTATTTCTGGTTCAATTTCTTTGCTGGTTATGGCTCTGTTCTGGTTTCCTATTTCTTCCTGTTTCAATTTGGTAGTTTATACGTTTCTAGGAATGCATCCATTTCTTCTAGATTGCCTAATTTGTTGGCATATCGTTGCTCATAATATGCTCTTATAATTGTTTGTATTTCTTCGGTGTTGGTTGTGATCTCACCTCTTTCATTCATGATTTTATTTATTTTGGTCCTTTCTCTTTTCTTTTTGGTAAGTCTGGCTTGAGGTTTATCGATCTTGTTAATTCTTACAAAGATCCAGCTCTTAGTTTCTTTGATCTCTTCTATTGTTCTTTTGATTTCCTTTTCATTGATTTCTGCTCTGACCTTTGTTAGTTCTCTTTTTGCTGGATTTAGGCTTTATTTGCTGTTCTTTCTCCAGCTCCTTTCCATGTAAGTTTAGGTTGTGTATTTGAAGCTTTTCTTGTTTCTTGAGAAAGGCCTGTATTGCTATATACTTCCCTCTTAGGACTGACTTTGCTGCCTCCCAAAGGTTCTGAACAGTTGTATTTTTATTTTGTTTCCATGAATTTCTTAAAGTCTTCTTTAATTTTCTGGTTGATTCATTCATTCTTTAGTAGGATGCTCTTTAACTTCCATGTTACTTGTGTTCCTTCCAAATTTTCTCTTGTGATTGAGTTGAAGTTTTAAAATTGTGGTCTGAAAATATGTAGGGAATAATCTCAGTCTTTTGGTACTGGTTGAGACCCTGTGTATGATGTATTCTGGAGGATATTCCATATGCACTCAAGAAAAATGTGTATTCTGTAGTTTTAGGATGAAATGTTTTGATATATCTGTGAAGTCCATCTGGTACAGTGTGTCAAAGTCCTTGTTCCCTTGTTGATCTTCTGCTTAGTTGACCTGCCCATTGTTGTGAATGGAGTGTTAAACTCCCCTACTGTTACTGTATTATTATCAGTGTGTTTCTTTAATTTTGTTATTAATTGGTTTATATAATTTGCTGCTCCCACATTACAAGCATAGAAACATTCGCAATTGTTAGATCTTCTTGTTGGATAGATCCTTTTATTATGATATAGTGTTTTTTGTATCTTATTACAGTCTTTGATTTAAAATCTAGTTTGTCTGATATAAGGATTGCTACCCCAGCTTTCTTTTGATATCCATGAGCACGTTAAATGGTTCTCCACCCCTTCACGTTCAATCTGGAGGTGTGTTTGGGTCTAAAATGTGTCTCTTGTAGACAGCATATTGACAGGTCTTATTTTTTTAATCCAGTCTGATACCCTGTGTCTTTTGATTGGAGCATTTAGTCCATTTACATTCAGAGTTATTATTGAAAGGGAATTTAATGTCATTTTATTTACCTATAAAGTCACTGTTTCTGTAGATTGTCTCTATTCCTTTTCTGGTCTTTGTTACTTTTGGGCTCTCTTTGCTCAAAGGATCCCCTTTAATATTTCTTGCAAGGGTGGTTTAGTGATCATAAATTCTTTTAATTTCTGTTTGTCCTGGAATCTCTTTATCTCTCCTTCAATTCTTAACAACAGCCTTGCTGGATAAAGTATTTTTGGCTGCATCTTTTTCTCACTTAATATATTGAATATATCATGCCAGTCCTTTCTGGCCTGCCAGGTCTCTGTAGACAGGTCTGCTGCCAGCCTTATGTTTCTCCCCTTATAGGTTAAGGACCTCTTGTCTCGAGCTGCTTTCAGGATTTTCTCTTTATCTATGAAATTTGCAAACTTCACTATCATATGTCAAGTTGTTGACCTATTTTTATTGATTTTTGAGGCATTTTCTCTTTGCCTCCTGGATTTGCATGCCTGTTTTCTTCCCCAGATGAGGGAAGTTTGGGAAGTTTCAGGTATAATTTGTTCAAATAAACCTTCTGCCCCTCTTTTCTCTTTCCTCTTCCTCTTGGATGCAATTATTCTAATAACTGCTTTGCTTTATTGTATCGCTTATCTCTTAAATCCTCCCTTTGTGATCCAGTCGTTGTTTATCTCTTTTTCTCAGCTTCCTTCTTCTCCATCATTTTGTCTTCTGTATCACTGTCTTTTACCTCATTTATCCTAGCATTAGGGCCTCCAATTTTTATTGCATTCCAGTAATAGCCTTTTTTATTTCAGTCTTATTAGATTTTAGTTATTTTATTTCTCCAATAAGTGATTCTCTAGTGTCTTCTGTGCTTTTTTTCAAGCCTGGCTACTATCTTTATGGTTGTTGTTTTGAATTCTGTTCTGACATCTTACTTATATCCATATTGATTAAATCCCTTGCAGTGAGTACTGCCTCCTGTTCTTTCTTTTGGGGTGAGTTTTTCTGTGTTGTCATTATGTGCAAAAAATAATAGATGAAAGAGAGCGAAAATACAAAAATAGAACAACACCAGAGAAACACACAGTAAACAAATTGGATAACAGAAACCAAAAAAAAAAGAGAGAGAAAATCAAACCATAAGTAGAACAGAACACAGCTCTAAACTAGATCCTGGGTGTATCTTTGTCCATTTGTTAGAAGAAACTAGATCCCAAAATAGGAAAGAAAGAAACTTCTGTTTATACAAAAAATAAAATTTAATACAATGAAAGGAAACCAAAAATGAAAAAAATATATGTAATGTAAATGTAAAAATAAAAATTAAAAAAGGAATTGATAAAATAAGAAAATAGCTGAAAAGTAAAAAAAATAAATAAATTGGAAAGACTAAAATATTATAAGAAAAAACCACAAATGCTATGTCCTGTTTTCCTTGATCGGTAAACTTCGTATTAGCTGGATGTTCCTGCTGGCCTTCTGGTGGAGGCGCCTGTTGTGCTGATTCTCCTCATGTCTTTTCCTGGGAGGCATTGCATCCCCCTTATCAGGGGGCTGGGCTCAGTGTTAAGTGGCTCTGGATCTCATTATGTGGCCCTTTTTTGCTCCCTGAGGGCTTTCAGCGCTTATGGGGGGCAGGGGATGAAAATGGCAGTGCCCACTATCTCTAGTCCGGGATCTGAAATTTCACACTCCCCCTCTCTTAAGTGAGCCCTCAGAGAAAAGTAGTACATCACTCTTGTCTCCCTGGTATCCCTCTGAACTGTGTGTTCACCCAGCCTGTTACCCAGCGTTTTTATCTTAGGCATGCCACCTGTTTTTGAATATCCAAACGTTATGCACTCCTGCAAAGTGGACCCGTGCTGTTCCTTTCTGGGGTTGCAAGGGGGTCTTGTAGCACTTCTGTCTTTTGCTCAGCCCCTTTTGGGAGAAGTCGCCCGACATATAGTGGTTTGTGGTTTATGGCAGCATCAAGCAGAAAGCTGGTGCTTAGACTCGGTATTTGCAGGCAGCTTCCCTCTTTTGATGTTTGGGAACTTTCCCATACTTGGACACCCCTGTTTGTGACCCCAGGAATCCTGAGCCCATGCAGTCCCATCTGGGATTCCGCTCCACTTGCCCCCTGAGCACTTTTGAGGCCAACTTCTAAATGTTTTGATTTTGTGCTTCGCTGCTTATAACACTTTCCAGGAGTCTGCTTATGAAGGCTCCCTTCCTCCATAGTTTATCTTCTATAATATGGCTTCAGATTCACATCTCTCTACCTCATACCTTGCAAAATGTCGTTGCTTTTCTGTTTGTAGAACTGCAGCAATTCATTGTTTTCTCAGATCTCTGGTTAACTTTGGAGGTGTTCAGAATGATTTGATAACTATTTAGCTGAATTCTAGGGACCAGATGAAATTAGGGTCGCCTATTCCTCCACCATCTGAACTCTTCCTCTGGAAATATCTATTTTGCAGTGCCAAAAAATTGGACAACCTAGAAGAAATGGATGAATTCCTAGAAACATAAAACCTTGAAACTGAATCTGGAAGAAATAAGAAAATGTGAACAGACTGATTGCTAGCGATAAAATTGAGTCAGTAGGGGGGGAAAAAAACCCAAAAACTCCCACCACCACCAAGTCCAGGACCAGATGGTTTCTCAGGCAAAATCTACTAAACATTTAAAGAAGAGTTAATAACTGTACTTCTCAAACTATTCCAAAAAATTGATGAGGAAGAAAAGCTTCCAAATTCATTCTATGAGGCTAGCATTACTCTGATTCTACTACCAAAAAAAAAGGAGAGCGGGAACACTACATCTCAATATCTCTGATGGACATAGATGCAAAAATCCTCAACAAAATATTAACAAGCCAAATCTGATAATACATTAAAAAACTCATTCACCATGATCAAGTGGGATTTATTCCCGTGATGCAGAGTGGCTCAGTATTCACAAAGCAATGAATGTGATACATTACATTAATAACAAAAAAGATAAAAACCGTATCATCTCCACAAACGCAGAAAAAGCATTTGACAAAGTACAACATCCAGTCATGATAAAAACCCTAAGAAAAGTAGGTTTAGAGGGAACATATTTCAACAAAAAAAACCCCATATATGAATAACCCACAGCTAACATCATACTCAGTGGTGAAAACTGAGGCCCTTGCCTTTAAGATAAACAGGACAAGAATGTCCACTCAACCACTTTCATTGTACTGGAAGTCCTAGCCAGAGCAATCAGTAAAGAAAAAGAAATAAAAGACATCCATATTGGTAAAGAAGCAAAGCTTTCAGTATCTGCAGAGGACAAGATTCTATATATAGAAAACCCTAAAGACCACCCAAAACCACCGGAACTGATAAGTGAACTCAATATAAGTCCTAAAATAAAAAATTAGTATACAGAAACCTATTGCATATCTTTACACTAGTAATGAAGTAGCAGAAATTAAGAAAACAGTCCCATTTACAGTTGAACCACAAAGAATGAAATATTACAGAATAAACTTAACCAGGAGGTGAGAGACCTATACTCAGAAAAGTATTTAATATTGATGAAATAAATTGAAGGTAACAAACACGTGGAAAGATCGTGGATTGGAGGAACTAATATTGTTAAAATGCCTGTACTACCCAAAGCAATTTGCAGATTTAATGCAGTTCCTATCAAAATACCAGCAACATTTTTCACAGAACTGGAACAAATATTCCTGAAATTTGTATGGAACTATAGAAGACCCAACATAGCCAAAGTAATCTTGAAAAGGAAGAACAAAGCCAGAAGTAATCAGAATCCCAGATTTCAAGGTATTTTATAAAGCTGTAGTAATTGAAACAGTATGGTACTGGCACAAAAATAGATATATAGATCAGTGGAACAAAAGAGTCTAGAAATAAACCCATGCTTATATGGTCAGTTAATCTATGACAAAGGAGGAAAGAATGTACAATGGGGCAAAAAATTCTTTTTAACAGATGGTGTTGGGAAAAGTGGACAGCTACATGCAAAAGAATGAAACTGGGCCACTTTCTTACACCATACACATAAATAAACTCAAAATGGATTAAAGACCTAAATGTGAGACCTGGAGCTATAGAATTCCTAGAAGAAAAAATAGGCAGTAAATTCTTTGACCTTGGCTATAGAAACACTTATTAGATATGTCTCCTCTGGCAAGGGAAACAAAAGCAAAACGAAACTGTTGGCACTACACTGAAATAACAAGTGCTTGCACAGCAAAGGAAACCATCAACAGAATAAAAAGAATAAAAAGAGAACCTACTGAATGGGAGATGCAAATGATATGTCTTAACTAGCGGTCAATATCCAAAATATATAAAAAATTTATACACTGTACTCCAAAAGAACAAATAATCCAATTAAAAATGAGCAGAGGACCTGAATAGACATTTTTCTAAAAAAGACATACACAGAGAGGCAAAAGACACATGAAAAGATGTTCAACATCACTAATTATCAGGGCACTGCAAATAAAAACCACAATGAGATATTATTTTATACCTGTCAAAATGGCTAAAACAGAAAAGTACAAGAAATAACAAGTGTTGGCAAGAATGTGGAGAAAAAGGAACCCCATGAACTATTGGTGGGAATACAATTGGTGTAGCCGCAATGGAAAACATTATGGAGTTTCCTCAAAAAATTAAAAATAGAACTACCATATGATCCAGTAATTCCACTTCTGTGTATTTGCCCAAAGAAAATGAAAACATTAATTTGAAAAGATATGCACATCTCTATGTTTATTGCAGCATCATTTACAACAGCCAAGATATGGAAGTATTCTTAGTGTCCATTGATAGATGAATGGATGAAGATGTGGTACACACACACAGACACGCACACAGACAATATTTCCCAGCCATAAAGAAGAGTGAGATCTTGCCATTTGCAACAACATGGATGGACCTAGGGTGTAATGCTATGTGAAATACAGAGAAAAACAAATACTGTGTGATTTACTCAGGTAGTAGTTATTAAACAAAACAAGTGAACAAAGAATGGTAAAGAAATACAATAAAAAAAGACTCAAAAACAGAGAACAAACTGGTGGTTGCCAGAGGGCAGTTGGGTTGCATCAGGGGTGTGAAATAGATATAGGGGAGTAAGTCTACACTTACCTTGATGAGCACTGAGAAATGTGTAAAATTTTGAATCATTATATTTTATACCTGAAACTAATATAACACTCAATGTTAATTTTACTTGAATTAAAAAATAGGGGCGCCTGGGTGGCTCAATCATGCCTTCGGCTCAGATCATGATCCCAGGGTCCTGGGATCGAGCCCCGCATTGGGCTCCCTGCTCCGCGGGAAGCCTGCTTCTCCCTTTCCCACTCCCCCTGCTTGTGTTCCCTCTCTCGCTGTGTCTCTCTGTCAAATAAATAAATAAAATCTTTAAAAAAAGAAAAAAATATATATTTTCCAAAGCCCTGGTAACACTAAGACTTATCATTTTATAATAGTATTTATCATTTTGAAAGACAAAAGTGGTGGCATTTTGAATTCTCAGGAATTTTTTTTCTTTGAGTAGAAGTAACTCAGGTTACATTTTTCTGAAATATTTATTGTCCATTTACATTTCCTTTAAACGTCTTTTAAAATTCATTTATGTATATAAGGCAGAAACAATAAAAATTTAAGGATTGTTTTTGGTATTGCTGAAGTGATTGAAAAGTACAAATTAATTAGCTAAGAAAATTCTGAAAATGAGTAATGAGAGGCTCACTCTACTAATTGGTAGACTGTATCATAAAGCTACAGAAAATATTAACGTATGTCATTGGTTCAGCAACTGGCAGATGGATCAGTTGAACAAAAGCAGACCTAAATATATGTAATAATTAATGTTAAAAATGATGTTCTGCCTTTTCCTTTCTCCATAATTGACCACTGATTAACAACTTGAAAAAAACATATCTGTTACATCATACCATCCCCCAAAATCTAGATGTAATAAACAATAATATAATAAAACAATTAGAAAAAATGTAGATGAAATACTGTTGGATTTCAGAATTCTAAAAGTATAAAAGCAAACAAAGTAAATATTTTACTTGTTTAAATCCCATGAATACTTAGCCTTTTACCATTATGTATTTATTTCCTGTTTAGTGCTTCTTATCTTTAATGTCAATTTGATGTTAATATTGCCACTTCAGTATTTCTATTTTTGTTTATCTTTTGTTCTACATCTTTATTTTCTTCTTTTTATAAACCACATTTTATTTTTATCTAAACAATACATGCACATGATAATAAAATGATACAGTGACCAAAATAGCAGCCCCCTCCCTTTTCCTGCCCACCCCCAGTCCTGCTTCTTAAATTTTTCATTTCTTTTCATTTTTTTCTTATGGTATTTACATGATTTTATTTATTTATTTATTTTTTAAAGATTTTATTTTATTTATTTGAGAGAGAGAGAATGAGAGAGAGCATGAGAGGGAGGAGGGTCAGAGGGAGAAGCAGACTCCCTGCCGAGCAGGGAGCCCGATGCGGGACTTGATCCCGGGACACCAGGATCATGACCTGAGCCGAAGGCAGTCGCTTAACCAACTGAGCCACCCAGGCGCCCTACATGATTTTATTTTTGACAGCACTGTGCTAATTGAATAGGATGATCAGGAAGTAGCAGACACATTTAAAGCCTTACTAAGATATATACGAAATAGAGGTTGGAAGATAACCCCCTAAAAGTCTGGGGGCCAGTGGCTATCTCACTAAAATATCTGGCCATTCAGTGGTCCTGGGCATGTCATCAAAATAGTGGAGGAGGATGATGTTTTCTGGAATGTAAAGATGATGGAGGTGTCTGTGGATTGTTGTGGTGGACAGACTCAAATGTGGCCCTTAATGACTGCCACTTCCTGGTATTCATGCTCTTGACCCCTTCCTTCGAGTGACACTTGTGGCTGGCTTCTAATCATCAGTTACAGCCACGATGATATAGGGCAATTCTGTGATTACAGTACATTACATATGATGCTGTCTTGCTAGCACACTTGCTCTAGGTTTTTTTCTTGTTGGTTTGACAAAATAAGTGATGTTGGGGAAGCCTATATGGCAAGGAACTGTTCATATCTTCTTGGACTGGAGAGTTGTCTCCAACCACTTGCTAGCAGGAGGTCAGGGACCTGTTCTACAACCAGTCACAAGGAAATAAATTCTTCCAACAATGTAAGTGAGCTTGGAAGTGGATTCTTTTCCATTTGAGCCTGCAAATAAGAATATAGAGCAGTAAACACCTTGATTGGAGTCAAGTGAGACCCTAAGCAGATTTAGGTGAGCTGTGTTTAGACTCCTGACTCACAGAAATTGTGAGATAATAGATGGCCAAGACAACTACATTGTGGCAGAGAGCAGGCACGTTAACATAGTGCAGAAGCAACAGTGGGAAAGTATCCTTATTTGCAATCCTTATACTTTATGCACAATAACGACTTACTTTGAGAGGTCCTTTTTATTTGGAGAAAAAGACATTAGCTTGGTCAGTAGCTGCATATCAGGAGCTAGGAATTGCAATTAAAGTGAAAGTCACCACCTGATTAAGTTTATGATAATCCATAGTTCTCTAGGATCTGTCTTTTATGTAGGCTGAACTGGTGAGTTTAATGGGGATGTAATAGTTTTCATCACTCTGTTTTTTGAAGTCTGATTAAACTCTGCACCTACTCCAGGGATATAACATTGCTTCTAGTTTATTGTTTTGATAAGGAGAGGAAATTCCATGAACTTTAGACATTCCTACGATTATGCCCCTTACGTCATGGGTCAGGAAGGCCAAATGGGGTTCTTCCAGTTGCCAAATGTGTCTTTTCCAAGTGTATATTTAGGAACCAAGGAGATAACCACAGAGTGGGTCCCTGAACTATTTATGTTCACTATCAGTTAGACTTGATTTACAACCCTATGTATCACCTGACCACCATAAGTCCCTAATTTAACTGGTGGACCACAGCAGCATTTTGGATCCCCAGAAATTAAGGTCAGTTCAGAGACAGTGTTTATTTATACACAAAATGTCTAGATAATTCATTTTCATAGTGCATTGTACCTCTAATTAATAGCTGCAAATCTCTGAGGAAGGATTAGAGGATGTATGATGTGTGCTTGTAATAGTTATGCAAGGTTTTTCTTCAAGGAACCTACCCGGTCTTCATGTCTTTTAATGTTCTCTGGGTCTGTGAACTAACTCAGGATTGTCAACTAGTGAAGGCTGTAACTTTTCCACCATGTTGGTTGATATAAGTTAAACTTTTGGCTACCAGATCTAGAATTTTTTCTTTTGCATAAATCAAACAGTATTATGGTAGGCTTCGACCTTTTTTGTTCCCAGGGGTACTCTAATCATTATCTATTGCCAAAGATCTCTGTAGGGCAAGACATTCTGATTACCAGTACATCCCTGCTGCCCTTAACAAATAATGTTCCCATCTTATCTTTCATGATTAGATGTGGCTACTTGGGCTGTGTTACCTTGGATGCCATCATCTGCCTTGAAACCTGGAAGGTTTTCTTAATGGCCACATACCCTATACTCACACCTGACTTACATAAGAGACTAGTCAGAGACCTTTATAAGGATGTAGATCCTCCCTTTACCAGTGTGGTTCTCATTGCTTTCTGGGCCCTCTTGTAGAACATAGTTGAGGAGGAGTAGGGGTATGAAATTCTTACAAGATAAATCCAGTCCCATATTCCTAAATCATTAGATTCTTTACTCCCTCCATATGCCAAGGAAGCTTGGTCATCTCACCCTTCAAAGGCAACTTTTATCTCACTAACCAGGTAAGGTATTACAGTCATTTCTAGCTACATGAACTAACACGTTAAATCTGGAGTCTCCAGTAAGTGCACTCCTATCCATTAGTTTGGCCTGATGTAGCATTATATTTCATCCCCCTTGGTCAGTTGCTTTTAGAATCCACTATCACATGTAGCTCTTGAGTTTCTGTTGGGTATTTAAGCTCTTTCCTGCTGGGTCATTGTGTGTACTTGTCTTTCTGGAGCATATTGAGATTTGACCCTAGTTATGGATCTAGAGGTAATAGAGATGGTTGTGGGTCTTAATGAACATTCCCCTTCAAGATTATCTGCCCACGTGAGATTATCAGAGATTTTTCAAGCCAGAGAAGGCTAGTGTTCTCAGACACTGGAAAGCAAGCTACTTTCACTGGTATTGGAGGCTCCCAATTATGAGTAGGGTTTGGGGAGGGAGGAATGGGGACAGGTTCAAAATTGTTAAGTTTCATGTAGGACAAACCAGATATCTCTCTTCCCAGTTTCAGGATTCTATTCTTTTCCTGATCCAGGTCCTAATTTTCAAATGAGAAACTTGATGAGACCGAATTCAACTGTTGTTGTAATTCAGCAACCTACACAATTCAATTTTTGCCTTGTTTGGGGCGCCTGGGTGGGTCAGTCGGTTGGGCGTCTGCCTTCGGCTCAGGTCATGATCTTAGGGTCCTGGGATCGAGCCCCACATCGGGCTCTCTGCTCAGCAGGGAGCCTGCTTCTCTCTCTCCCTCTGCTGCTCCCCCTGCTTATATTCCCTCTCTTTCTCTCTGTGTCAAATAAATAAATAATAAATTTTTGCCTTGATTTTCAGCAGTATCAGCCCCACACCTATAAGAAAGAAGGTAATTCTTCTAGGGTAATCCTGGAAGCTCTCTGGTTCTCTCATTGTGACTGAGAGTTAATGGACTGAGCTTGACATTTTCTAAGTGCTCAAGTATACACAAAAGGATCTGTCTTATACTACTGTCCTTATAGTTATCATTACTGCCATAATGGCAAATACAGCAGCCACTTAAGCTTTCAGAGATATGCTTGAGTTGATGCTTCATCACAATGTACCACAGGTGATACCTTGATTGGTTTTCTGAAACTACTGCATGTCATAGATTACTAGTATCCCTTTTCCTTGGCGAGGAGCTCAGCCCTGTGCTTAATCCCAAGAGCATGACCAAACCAATCCCCAAATCTAATCTTTACTTGTTTATCTTTTGGAACCACTCCTGGGACCAGTTCTGAACCAATCTGGATTTAACCCAGAGTCAGAAACCACACAGTTATTTGAATTGGTAAAATTATATGTAATTAATAAATTATGATAAAGGAATAACTATAAAGATGTAAAGATAACACTAAATGAGACTCTAGGGTTCAAAGACATTTCTCAAGGGAAGAAAGACTTGGATGTGCCGGTCCTCTTCCTCATACTTGGGTTTGGACCTTGTTGGAGAAGATGGGTTTGCAGCCTTTTGAATGACAGAGGGGTTCACTGGATTGCCTTAGCCAGAGCTGGTTCACATTTGCTAGGCAGCAGGAAGCAACATTCTGAGATACAGTCATGTTGACTATGGTAGACAGTATTACGTGGAAGATGAGGCACTGCTGCCAGATGAGACTTGGAGCATGCCAGTGTCTGTGTTGGGAGGGCTGCATCAAGAGGGTAATCACCAATCCCAGGCTGGGGCACAAGAATACTGAAGAACTGCACCTCTTAGCATGAGGTTGAGATAGACCACCACTGATGGATTATGCAGCAAGAGTAAAAAACACAAAACTCTTAACATAGCAAAACCAGGAAGAGAAGTCCCCCTTCTTCCTTGAGTGTCCTTTCAAAGCCCTGTGCTAATAAAGCTTAACATAGTATTTACTTTGAAGGAGAAGTGCTTGTAAAGTCTAGTCCATTATTACAGAGCAGATACTGGTGGGGTAACTTTGGTGCTGAGGCACAATAAATTGGTAATTGTTGCGCAGAGGTTTTCCTCAGATGTTTGGTGTTTGCAGCTATTTGCTTATCTTAAGAGAGAGGCATTGAATGCAGATGGATGCTTTGTGGGAGTAGAGTTTGTATATGTTGTGTTTAATTATTGGTCCTGGTATTTATAAGATTTTCTCTTTTTCTTTGGAATTCATGAATTTTACCTGGCTATGCTTATATGTGTCATTTTCCCATTCTGTCAGAACTAGATAAGCCATGTTTTTGTTCAGATTTAAATCTTTTATTGATCAGGTAGATTTTCCTCTTAAAATGATCAGCTTAATTGTGTTTCTTTTCATTCCTTGTTAAACACCTGTATATTTTATATCTCCTGTATACATCTGCCAAGTATTTTACCCCTTTCCTTATGAATTCCATTTGTATATTTTTCTTTTATCTTGAGATTCCCTCCCCCCCCCCCACCGAACTTCCAGGACATTAAATTCATTTTCCATAGTGATTATTCTTTCATTGAACCAATGAGTATTTAAATTTGAAAGTTTTTTATTTTTTAAACTTCGAGAATGTCCTTTCCATTCTTTAAATTTTCCATCTGTTTCAAATATACCCATCTTGGCTGATGAGTGAGTCTTATTTTGCTTTGACTTCTTAAGGCTTTTTTCAATTTGGATGGTCAAGTCAAAAATTAGGATCCCTCCTTTGGCACAAATTCATGTATAATAGGTGTTGTCATGGTCTCCATTCCTGTGAGTATCACATAACCAACAGTTCTGCTAGTTGGATAGTACTTTTCCAGCCTTAGGAATAGGAGGCAACTCAACTTACCCTAGTGGTCCCCTGCAGTTCCTCTGAGGCCAAGAATTTATAGCAGGCCTTCCTAGGACCACATACCTCAGGGCTTCTACTATCCTAAAGAAGATTAAGTAATCTCTGAAGCCTCCAGTTTTTGAAGGAAGAAGAAGTAGCAGTCTTTGCAGGCTTTTGTTTTTTGCTTTTTGGTTTCCTTTTGGCTGGTATCTACCCATCTCACACTTAGCTCAGAAAGTACTTAATTTTGTACTCTTTCTTTTATCTAACAACCCCTGCAAGAATCCATAGCCTTGCTTGCATCCTGCAGGCTTTGCTACCTTGCTTGCCCTAGCAGTTGTTTTGTCCTAAATGGAAGTGTGATGACCATTATATCAAGAATTCATATTCAAGTTGTCATCTGCAGAATTTCTCAGACGAGAACTTCTGCAAGATAAATATCACAAATGCAAAGACATGTTATGAACCGGAGAAAAATATTACAAAAGCTTGACATTAAGAGGAATGATACTTAAAGTGTCATTTTAATTTTTCTCTACCATTTTATTTAGACATAATTATTACAGTATTCAGGCTTATATACTTGTTGGTAGTGTCTTTCTGTTTCAGAGCAGATAATACAGAACAAAAGAGAAAACTAAGATTAGTGTCAAGTGAAATTATGAAATATGCTGTGTATGGGACATAGTGTTTATTTGTCTGAAAAATGACATTGAAGTAATATTATAATCTGTGATTCCATTCCTAACTGTGGAATAAAATCTGGCCTGTCATTGAAGGGTCACACCATTTATCTGAGCTTAAAAACAAATTTCTCTGAATGTATGCAATAATATAATTGTGTAAAAGGGCAGTGATGGGATCACATTGGCCAGAAACCGCAGTTAGTTAATACAGTACGAATAGGAGTAGCAGTGAAAGAAATAGCATTACATGTGTAGGATCAGTCTGGTTTTTTCCCTTGAAGTGTTTACTTAAAAAAAAAAAAAAAGTCTTTGGAGAGCTCTGAAAACCCAAGAACATTTTAGCTTATACTTGAGGGTAAAATAACAGTCTAGTCTCATGGTGTAATAAAGAAGTCTCAGTCTACCTGTGTAATATTTACATTTACATTCACAGAAAACATGTATATGATATTGCTAAAAGCTACATGGAAAAAATCATCTAAATATTAATTATTATATAGTCATTCTCACTTTGGAAGAGCGAGGGCCCTTCATTTAAGATTTCTAGTTAGGGTCTTTAGTTTACAATGTAGCGTGTTATCTTTGCCATCTGCTTGTCTTCCTCTGAAGCAAATGAATCTACTCTTAAGCAACACTATAGAATACTAATTCTCTGTGTCCTTGTCTGCTTAACCAAGGTCTTAATCAAATGGCCTGCGGAAAGAAGTATATTTATCTCCTAGAGTTTGAAGAATATGCACTCAGTGTACTGTGTAAAGATCCAGATTGAATTGATTGAGTTTTCTTTTAGTAAGTTTAGCTTATAAAAAGCTTAGAAGATTTAAAGCTCACTTTTAACTACAACATTGACTATTTTGTGCCCCATATTTGTATTTTCTCTTTGAACCTTGACTTTTTTTGTTGTTTTTGCTTTAGTTTTTCTTTCCCAATTTTTAAAATGTTATTTTTCTAAATACCTTGAATTCTTTATTATACACTCCTCTATTATAATATGATAAAATTGTTATAGCAAATGTAATGATTTTTCTCATTTTACCCAAAGTGGTGATGTATAACTACCAAGCCTGAATTATAAAAATCTGCCATGCTTTTCTTTGTTTTCCTCTTTATCAGCTGGATATTGGTTTCTCAGGGTCAACCTTGGAAGCCTCTTATAGGGGATCATAGAGCTTCTGTCAGCTTAGGTCCCAGAATGATTGTGTGACTTTAACTTATAATTCAGATATTCAAAAGCTGTGACCTTCTCTTTGAGAGACTGTAGGTATGTTACCAGAAGTGTTCTTTGTGGGGTGCCTGGCTGCCTCAGTCAGTAGAGTATGTGAATCTTGATCTTGGGGTTGTAAGTTTGAGCCCACGTTGGGTGTAGAGATTACTTAAAAAAAAAAAGGTGTTCTTACTGGTAATCTTGAAATTGTACTGCTTATCTTTCCCTACTCCTTAAATGAGGACAACTTATATTGAAATGTAATAGGAGGGTGCCTGGGTGGCTCAGTCGGTTAAGCGTCTGCCTTCGGCTCAGGTCATGATCCCAGGTCACTGGGATTGAGTCCCACATAGGGCTCCCTGCTCAGCAGGGAGTCTGCTTCTCCCTCTCCCTCTCCTGCTCCTCCTGCTTGTGCTCTCTCTCTCTCTCTCTGTGTCAAATAAATAAATAAAATCTTCAAAAAAAAAAAAAAAGAAACATAATAGGAGTTTCTTAAGGTGGAAGCTTAAATCATTGAATTAGACCTTTTTTTTTGTAAATATTTAAAGCTATATATTTCTCTCTAAACACTGTTTTAGACTAAGTTCTAAAAATCTGCATTCTACAGATTTTGATAATGTATTTTCTTCATAATGTGTTTCTTCATGATAAATTTACCACTTTATTATTATAAAATGCTTTTTAATATTTGTAATACTCCTTGTCTTGATTTCTACTTTTGTATGATAGAAATATAGTCATAATAGCTTTATTATAAAGTTTGCATGATACGTATTTTTTCATTCTTTCAGTACAATCTGTCTGTGCTTCTATATGTAAAGTGTGTCTCTTGTAGATAGTGTGATTGGGTCTTTTTATACAGTGTGGATGGTCTTTGTCTTTCAAGAGGAATGTTTAGTCTATTTGCTTGGTTTTGTTTTAGTTTTCTTAGTCTGAAAAGTTTTTATTTTGCTTTTATTTGAAAGATATTTTTTGCTGGATAAAAAATTCTGCATTTTTTCTTTTTTCCCTCATTTTTATTGAGATACAGTTGACATATAACATTGTGTAAGTTTGAAGTGTGTAACTTTGATTTATTTGTATATTGCAAAATGATTACCACTATAGCATTAGCTAATAACACACCATCCCTTTGTATTATTTCCATTTGTTTTTTGTGGTGATAACATTTAAGATTAAAGAGTACAGTATTATTAGCTGTAATCATCATTCTGTACATTATCCCCAGAACTTGTTAATCTTATAATTGGAAGTTTAAATCCTTTGACTGATTCCTTCCCATTTCCCCTATCTTCCAGTCCCTGGTAACCACCACTCTATGTCTGTTTCTCTGAGTTTGGCTTTTTTTTAGATTCCCTGTATAAGTGAAATCATGCAGTATATTTTTTCTCTGTCTGACTTATTTCACTTAGCATTATGACTTGAAGGTTTATCCAGGTGGTTACAAGTGACAGGATTTCCTTCTTTCTCTTGGCTGAAAAGTATTCCAATGTATATATACTACATTTTCCTTATTCATTCACCCATTGATAGGCACTTAGGTTGTTTCCATATTTTGGCCATTGTGAAAAATGATGCAGTGAACATGAGAGTGCAGCTATCTCTACAAGATCCCCCCACTTTTATGTTTATGTTTTTGATGTCACATTTACATTTTTTATATTGTGTGTTCATTAAAGTGATAGCTATTTTTAATATTTTTGTCCTTTAACTTTTATATTAAAGTAGTTAACACACTACCATATTATAATATTAGGGGTTCTGAATCTGTCCATGTGCTATGTGTGTCATATATTATCATGGTCTTTTTTAAAGATTTTATTTATTTATTTGAGAGAGAGAGAGAGAGAGAGAGAGAAAGAACAAGTGGGGGGGAGGGGGAGAGGGAAAGGCAGACTCCCCCTGAGCAGGGAGCCTGACGGGGGGGCTCAATCCTGGGACTCCAGGATCATGACCTGAGCCGAAGGCAGATGCTTAACCAACTGAGCCACCCAGGAGTTCTGTATTTTGTCATGTTTTCATGTTAATAATAGAGTCCTTTTGTTTCAGCTCAAATCTCTTTTCAGCATTTCTTGTAATGCAGGTTTAGTGGTGATGAGTTCCCTCAACTTTTGTTTAGGGAAGGTCTTTATTTCACTTTCAGTTTTGAAGGACAGCATTACTAGGTAAAGTATTCTTGGTTGATAGTTTCTTTCTTTTAGCACTTTGAATTTATCTTTCCATTTTCTCCTGGCCTGCAAGGTATCTGTATCTTGTTTTGGGATCAGGGTAATGCTTGCCTCTTAAAGTGAATTTGGTAAAGTTTCCTCCTCTTCTATTAGAAAGGATTTGTATTAATTCTAATTTGAATGTTTGGTAGAATTCACCAGAGAAGCTGACTCGTCCTGTACTGTTGTTTGTTAGGAGGCTTTTCATAACTTATTTAGTCTCCTTACTAGTAAGTGCAGGTTTTCTATTAGATAATGGTTCGGTCTTGGGAGTTTTTATTTTCTAAGAATTTATCCATTTTTTCTAAGTTGTCCAATTTCTTAGCATATGATTATTTATAGTAATATCTTAGGATCCTTTCTATTTCAGTGGTATCAGTCATAACATGTCTTAGGTCTGATTTTGAGTCGTCTTTCTTCTAGACGAGTCCAAAGGTTTGTCAGTTTTGTTCATCTTTTCAAAGAAGCAGCTCTTAGTTTCATTGATCTTTTCTATTATCCTTTTAGTTTCTATTTCACTTATTTCTACTCTCATCTTTATTATTTCCTTCTAACTTTGGTCTTTATTTGTTGTTTTTTTTTTTTTTTTCTAGTTCCTTTAGGTATACAGTTAGGTTATATATTTGAGGTTTTTATTGTTTCTTGATATAAGCATTTATCACTGTGAGCTTCCCTCTTAGAACTGCTTTTGCTCCATCCCATAAATTTTGGTATGTTAAATTTACATTTTCCTGTGTTTCAAGGGAAGAAGAAAAGAATAGAGAAGAACTACAAAGATAGCCAGGAAATAAACAAAATGGCATTAAGTACATACTTATCAGTAATTACTTTAAATGTAAATGGACTAAATTTGCAAATCAGAAGACATGGAGCAGCTGAATGGATAACAATAAGAAGATCCATCTACATGGTGAGAGACTCACCTTAGATATAAGGACTCACATGGCCTTAAATCAAAGGGATGGAAAAAGGTATCCCATGCAAATGGAAACTATAAGAAAGCTGGATTAGCTATATTTACACCAGCCAAAATAGATTTTAAAAACAAGGATTGTAATATGAGACAACAAATCCTGTTACATAATGATAAAGGGGTCAATCCTATAAGATGATACAGCATTTGTAAATATTTATGCACCCAACATAGGAGCACCTAAATATGTAAAGAAAATATTAAAGAGACCTAAAGGGAGAAATGTACAGCAATCCAATAATAGTGGGGGACTTTAATACCCCACTTACATCAATTCATAGATGATTTATAAGAGTCAGTAAGGAAACCTTAAATGACAGGTTAGACTAAATAGTCCTAACAGATATTTGCAAGACATTTCATCCAAAAGAACAGAATACACATTCTTCTCAAGTTCACATGGAACAATTTTCCAAGATAGATCATGTGTTAGGCCAGAAAACAAGTCTTTTTTTTCTTTTAAACTTTTTTTTTTTTAAGATTTTATTTATTCATTTGAGACACAGAGATAGAGAGAGAGAGCATGAGCAGGGGGAGAGGCAGAGGGAGAGGGAGAAGCAGGCTCCCCGCTGAGCCAGGAACCCGATGTGGGGCTCGATCCCAGGACCCCAGGATCATGACCTGAGCTGAAGGCAGATAATTAACCATCTGAGCCACCCAGGCGCCCCCTGAAAACAAGTCTTAATGATGATCAAAATCATATCAAGCATATTTATTTTACGTCCACAATAGTATGAAACTAGAAATTAATTACATGAAAAAAACTGGAAAATCCATAAATATGTGGAGATTAAACATGCTGTTGAACAGTGTGTCAAAAGAAATCAAAAGAGAAATAAAATAACTTGATGCATTATTTTTTAAAATAAGCTTTCTGTATTTTCTTCTCATTTCCTTTTGGGACTCCAATGATGTATATGTTATTTCTTTTGTCAGTATGCCATAATTCCCATAAGCTTTCTTCATTCCTTGTCACTCTTCTTTTTGCTGCTATTTTTAGATAATTTCATTTGATCTGTGTTCTAGCTTACTGATTCTCCCTTCAGCTTATTCAAGTTCATTGTTGAAACTCTTACTCAATTCTTCATTATACTCATTGTATTCTTTAGCTCCAGAATTTCTGTTGTGCTTTCTTACATTTTCTTTCTTTGTTAAACTTTTTATTTTGTTATTATATATTTTTTCTGGTATCTTTGTTTATCTGTGTTCTTTTGGACCTCTCTGATTAGGTGTATAATTTTTTTTTTTTAATTTTGGAATGCTTAATGAGTTTGCATGTCATCCTTGCATAGGGGCCATGCTCATCTCTGTATCATTTCAATTTAGTATATGTGCTGCAGAAGCAATCACAAAAAACTATTTTGAATTCTTTGTCCAACAGTTTCTGGATCTGGATTTCTTTGGGCCAGTTACTGGAGGTATACCTCATTCCTTTTGTGGAGACAAAGTTCCTTGATTCTTCATAATCCTGAAGCTGTGCTTTCATGTCTATGCATTAAGAAGCAGTTACCTCTTCCATAAGGGGAGCCTTTTACCTGTGTGTGAGGGCACACTTATTCATGCGGTGACCTTTGGTCTACTGGTATAGGGTAAGCAATGTGGCATGTGGTGGCACTGGGTCCAGGAAGGCGTGATGTCTTTTCAGTTCAGGCCACCATGTTCCACTGCATTGACAACCAGGTGGTTTTTAGTGAGCACTGTGGAAGATCTGTACTGGCTGCAAGGGCTGTTTGGGTCCTAAGCAACACCTCCAGTTTGGTAGCTAGGGACCAAGGCAGACAGTGATCATGGCCAGAGCCAATGGGGTGCACACACTCAGCTGTGGTGGGTAGCTGGAGTTGCCTATGCAGTGGAAGAGACCTGCCTCAGACACAGTTATAGTAATAAGTATCAGTGCAGGTAGCAAGGGCTAGAGCCAAATATGGGCTCACTGGTAGCTGTAGAGGCCCTGGCTGGCAGTGTGCTCTCCTGTGGTTGCATACTCCCTCCAGGCAAGTACCCTCTGGTGGAGGCCATGGGTGGGGCTTGGTGGGTTGCAGTTGTGGGTACACAGCCTAGAGGAGCTAGGTACAGATGGGCAAGGTGGACCCAGACAGTGACAGAAGGCAGGGCCTCCTGATCTGAGCCTACCAGCAGCTGTAGGGTTTCTTGGCTTTTGGTATACTCATCAGTGGCTGCCTATTTCACTAGCCTTGTGCATGCATGCTGCAGTGGGAGGCCAGTGATGAGTGTTAGGTCAGTGGTGCACAGCTAGAGGGGCTACCTCTGAGTGTGGGAACAGTGTTCAGTGATGGGGAAGTGGCACTAGGCTGGTGTCTTATACTCACCTAGCTGTAGAAGCTCAAGTTGGCTGCATATGTGGCTCATTGGCTCCTGTGTGGCTACAGAGGGACTCAGGTGACTGGCGTCTTACACTTCTGCAGCCATAGAGATCCTGCATGGATGTGGGGCAGATCTGGTGGTGGCAGGGAAAGGTTTCAGGGAGAGACTCAGGCAGCTGGTTTCAGCCAACAGAAATACCTGTGGGGAGAAATCTGGCAAGATCTGCAGGAGTCCACAGTGGCTGTGCTAACCTTTGGCTTTGTCAGTGGTAAAATATGCCGAGTTTGTCTGTAGAGTAGGTCTCTGAACCATGATTGCTGCTGGTGCTTGTCTGCTATTAATAGCTTCTGCTTTTATTCCTTGTTCCTAGCTAACTCAGTACATCTATGGGTTGCTGATCTGGGGGTGAAACCAAAGGTGGACTTCTGCACAGTGTCCTGCAAGGCTGGGGAACTGGTTGCTCACCATATTCTTCCTTTCCTAGCAAGAGGAACTCTTTTTAACTGGGAAGTTCCTTCTGAGCACTGTGAACTGGTGTTAGTTTGGGGGATGGGATTATGCATGCAAAATGAAGTTGCCTTCCTTCTCATGTGATGATTCTCACTTTTCTTGTTGTTAAAATGTCCTAAGTGGACTCTAGAGGTCTCCTGGAGTTGTTCGTGGATTGCTGTCCATTTGTGGATCTTTGTGGGATCACAGGGAAGCTGGGTTTTTTCACCAAGTGATGGGCAGTTTTTTCTTTCCGTACTTTAAATACGTTTTTTCATTATCCCTTGGCTTTCATTCTTTTTGATGAGACATGTGCCATATTTCTTATCCTTTGGTCCCCTGTGTGTGTACCGTATGGCTACTTAAAAATATTTTCTCTATGAAGATTCCCCACAATGTGTCTTATGTGGTTTTCTGTTTTATCCTGTCCCCTAGGCTAAGCCAAGGCCTTATATATTATGAAATACTGTATAATTCAGCAACCTATGCCCATACTTGGCAGTGCCTCTAACAACCAGCAATGTCTGCCAATTCAAGAAGGATTTATCTCTCTGGAGTTTAGTTCTTTAGATTCTTTGGCTTTTACCCCCCTCTTTTAAAATGTTTCCTTTCAGAAGAATAACAAATTATACCAGAATCATTTATTAAATTAACCACTCCTTTTCCTCAAAAATTGAAGTATCTCCTTTGTTATAGCTTAAGTTCTGTATATACCTGGATTTATTTCTGTGCTCTATTTTCTTATATTTTCTAGTCCTACATTATATTTGATCTATATTATTTTCAGTACTTTTGTGTTAAATTTTTTTTTTTTTTTTTTTAAGATTTTATTTATTTGCGAGAGAGAGAATGAGAGACAGAGAGCATGAGAGGGAGGAGGGTCAGAGGGAGAAGCAGACTCCCCGCTGAGCAGGGAGCCCGATGCGGGACTCGATCCTGGGACTCCAGGATCATGACCTGAGCTGAAGGCAGTCGCTTAACCAACTGAGCCACCCAGGCGCCCACTTTTTGTGTTAAATTTTAATATTTATAATGCTCAAGTCCCTATTAACTAGTTTTATTCAGAATGTTTTTGGACTCCTCACATACAGCTGGTGGGATTATACATTCGTACTGTCACTTTGGGAATTAAAATTTGTTCACCATCTTCAGAGTGTTTTCACAATTATGGGCCCCATGTAGAAGTGGAGAAATGGCTTCCTCTTTAGCTTTGTGCCATACTTCCTTACCTTGGTCAGAAAGCATTTTTGCTTGAGCTGTGAGTTTTAAAATCACTTGACCTGCTTTATCCATTCCTTGTCCTCACCACCATTCTTAGTCAACATGTCCTTGACACATTATTCAGCAGAACTGAACCTTGAACAGATATCATGGTATTCTTTCTTTTTCTTTTTACCTTCCAACTGTAATATTCTTTCTAAAAATTTTCTGTTTACCTTCAAAGTAAAACCTTCCAGACACTAATGTGATGAGACAGAGAAACAGAGTGTTATATACATTAGCAATTAAAAAAAAGTCCTCTCTTTCACATGGAAGAAGGGAATGTGGTTGCTCTTCAGTGGAAGAGGTCATTAAAGAAGGCATATGCTCAACCAGAATGGTTAAATTAATACTATTGATGATACATAGTATTGGTGAGGATGTGGAACACCCAATCTCATACATTGGTAGATTTCATAAATTGCTGATGGAAGTATAATTTAGTACACTTGTTTTGGAAAATTGTAGGGCATTGTCTACTAACCATCTACACACATATGTTCTATGTGTTAGTAAGTTTGCTACTGGGCATATACACAACAGAAAAAAGTTTATGTCCATCACAATATGTGTACAGTCATGTTTATGGCAATTTTATTCATGATAGCCTTAAAATGGAAACAGTAGTCCTGTCCTTAAATAGTAAAATGGATAATAAATTATGGTATGTTAATACGATCAGATGCTACCCAGCAGTGCAAAAAATTAAAGTACTAATACACATAACAACTGATAAACTTTGATTAAAAGAAGTCAAACATAAAAGATGATACTATTTATATGAATTTCAAAAACATGTCCATTGTTAAGGAATAATAGTTAAACCCTTTGAGCTGGGGATGGTTTTTGACTGGAAGGGAGCATCAGGGAGCCATTTCAGTTTTGGAAGTGTCTTATACTTTCATCTTGGTTAGGATTACACAGGTATATGTATTTGTAAAATTTCATCAAGGTGTAACTTAAGTTTCATACATCTTACTGTATATAATTGTATTTTCATATAAAAGTAAAAATTTATTTTAAAAGTGTTTAAAAATTGTCATACATTTTCTCTGATACCGTACCCCCACCCAAGGAAACTTCGAACTATATTGCCTACAAGTATGCTATATGGAATCACATTAAATCTGCCTAACAGTTTAGAAAGACTTTATTAATAGAGCTTTAAGGCTTTTTTTTTTTTTAAACTCCATATATGAAACTTATTTACATGGTTTTCTATATCCTTTGAGTTTTTATAATTTTCTGCAATAATATTTATACCTTTCTTGAATTTATTCTTAGATAATTGTAGTTGTGAACACGCTGCTTATCCATTTATGTTTCTTATATATTGCCAATATCTAAAAGGTATTTTGTACATTTATCTTTTGTCACCTGTCTTGTCAAATTTTTTCCGTTATGAATCTTTTGAGTCACTTACTTAGTAGAGATTGTTAGGTATTTTTTTCAACTGTTGGAAAGGGAGAATTTTCTTTATTAATATTTTACTCATTTTTGCTTTAACTAAAAACTTAAAACATCCTTGCCTTGTTCCTTTTTGAGTTGAAATGTCTTGAGCATTTCAACAAATATCTTAATCTTTATCTTCACCTTGTTTATATATATTTCATCTAACTAGTTTTTCTAGGAGTTGTTTATTAAGCTTGGCTGCACAATTTTATCAGATACCATTTTGAGATCTAGTAATATGATCATTTAATTTCTCTCCTTTACTTCATAAATTGAATTACTTGATTTCCTAATATTGACTCAGTTTTGCATTCCTGACAAAAATGCATTTGGTTATATATGGTGTGTATTCTTTTTATGCAGTACTAATGGAATAGGTTTTTTTGATATTTAGAAACTTTCTGTGTGTAAGTGTAATTAGCTTAGCTTTTGTGTTATTCTCACAGTGTGGTTTGAATATTGGTATCTATAGTTGCTTAATAATTATTGGACTTGTCAGATTTGTATTGTGGTCTAAACAGATTTTTGAAACCTAGTAACTCATCTTTCAAGTACCTTTGAAAATAAAGGAATCTTTAGTTTTATTTGGCTGCAGAGAAATGATTTCTTTAAGTAGACACACATAGATAAAATCACAAACTTTAAAAAAATTTATTTGCTGTTATATCAGTTATTTTGAAGTTTTCATTTTCATATATTTTTTTTCCTACAGTCCGTGGTGGATGACTGGATTGAATCATATAAACAAGACAGGGACATCGCACTTCTGGATTTAATCAACTTTTTTATCCAGTGTTCAGGATGTCGAGGTACATAATGTTGGGATAAATAATTACATTGAGTCTGTCAGTCCAACAGTGTCAAATTTACTTCACCTTTCTTTAGTTATATATAATCCATCCTAGAACTATGACCTAATCTTTTTCTGATAAGGAAAATTATTGCTATTTAAGTATATTTCATCTTGTTTTTGTTCAGTTTGGCTATGAAATAACAGATTTCTAAAAATTTATGAAATTTAAAGGAAATCGAAAATTCGTTTATGAATTTGTTAGTTGACTTTAGATCATAAGCTTTTATAAGTGATATTTACTGGTATTATTTGTGCCTATGCTCCATATTAGGAATTTTACTAGTTGCTAACATTCATTATTTTGTATCCTTGTCAATGTTTTGGTCCTCATTGTATAGATGAAGTACTTGAAGCTTCAGTAATTTGCTTTAGGTAACATAAGTACCAGAATCAGGTTTCTTAAGGTTATCATTCTTTGGAAGTCTGTAGACAGTATTTTTAAATAAAATACAATTTTATTTTTATCATATTAATAGATAATAGATATTTTTCTTCTCAGGAATAGATAAATCTGAACAGATTATAATGTGTTACATGGGGGAAATCAGTTCGTAAATCAGCATTCTTTGCCTTTCAGCGCAGAAAGTACAGTGATCTTTTATTAAGATCACTAATACAGTTGATTTCTTGAAGGCTTTCTTATTTCTGTTTGTCACTCAAGTATTGACAAAAGTAGTTTATCAAATATTTACAGAACACCTATCTTGTACTAAGCATGTATATTCCTCTTCAGAGTATACACATGTTATCAAGACAATCTCTGCAGTATTAGAGTATTTGTAATTTTCAAAGGAGGCTTAATTACAAGGAGCAGAGAGGGAAGTATACCAATAGTTCAGTAAAGTGCTCACCAGTGCCATCTTAAGAATAACAGCACTGGTTTTAATTTAACGACAATTTAATAAGTGTTATGCTTTGTGTTTTACATGCATTTGCTCATTTAATATATTGGTTACATAGTCAGATCAGGCAGTTCGTGATTTTTATAGATCAGGAAACTGAGAATAAACGGCTGAGGTAAGTTTTTGGACATCATACAGTTAGCTTAAGTGCCAAACTCAAGATTCAAAGCCAGGCTTGTCTCAATCTGGAGTCTGTGTCCCTAAGGACAAGATACTATGGTAATAGCAAAGAGGGGCTTCTGATTCAGCCCAGGCTTTGTATCTCTATGTATGTGTAAATGTCGGAGTATTTGTAAGAAAGTGCATCTCAGAGGAAGAAAGTCTGTGGTGAGACTGAGGCTGAGGAAGAGAAAGTTAAAGGGGACGAGAAAGGCCAAAGTTAACAGATCATGTATAAATGCTTCAAGACAAGAAAGCAGGGTACTCTTGGACATAAATAGAGGTTAAACATGAATCTGAGAGCATTGAGATTGGTGGAGAGTGGCAGGAGATTATGCTATTTGGAGGAAGGTGACTTTGTTAATTTTGTAGCCTTAAAATGGGTATAAGGCAAGCACTGAATGATGTACTTTAAATATATTATCTAATCTATGTTAAATGTTCTGTTGGATTTGGTTTTGATTTTAAAACAACTGGTAGTCTTTAATTTTTTTTCCTTTTTTAATTCATTCCCAGTTTTCAAAAGACCAGAAAGCTTTAGAATATCTAAAGCAAAAAGTCTTTACCACTTCCTGCCTTCCCATCTGTCTCCACAGAGTTAACTGCGTTTAACAGTTGTTAAGTACTTGAAGCTTCAAGTAGTTGTATATTCATCTGTCTGTCTGTTGTCATTATTTATCTAATTTCTGTATGTATAAGTAGGAATATATATTCTTTCCTTCCCCACCACTCTTATACAAAAGATACTTATGTATAGGGAGCTTTGTTAACACAGCATCATAGCATTCCTTTGTGTGTGTTGTGTGTATAATAATTTAGTTAAACTAGTCTTCTATTAAAAGACCATTGCATTATTTGTAGTCTTTTGCTGTTACAAACAGTACTGTAATGAGTAATTTTGTGTATACCTTATTTGCTCTTTGTGGAAGAATGTCTGTGGGAAAATGTATTTGTAAAATTATATCAGATATTGCCTAACTTCTATAGGAATTGTACTCATTTTTGCTCGCATTAGTAATACATGAGGATGTTGCTTCTTGGTCTTTTCAACAAAGTGTTTTTATCAAATTTTGGGGTCGGTCTTATGAATGATGTAAAAATGATGTGCCAGTGTGATTTTTTTTTTTTAAATTGAGGTGAAATTCACTTAACATACAATTAGCCTATTTATTTATTTATTACAGTTAACCATTTTAAATTGTACAGTTCAGCAACTTTTAGCATGTTCACAATGTTGAATGTTGTGCAACCACTTCTCTCTAGTATCAGAAGTTTTTATCACTCCAGGAGAGTACCTCGTATTTATTAAGTTAATCATTCCCATTTTCTTGTCCTCCTTCAGTCCTTGGCAAATTCTAATCTGCTTTCTGTTCCTATAGATTTGCCTGTTTTGGTCATCTTAATTATAAAAGTAGTTCTACAACATCTGACCTTTTGTGTCTGATTTCTTTAACTTAACCATAAGGTCTTCAAGGTTTATCAAGGTAGTACCATATATCTATAATTCATTCCTTTTAATGGCTGAATAACGTTGTGGCATAGATCACAATTTTTAAATTTATTCATCTGTTGATGGATATTTGGATTATTTCCACCTTTTGGTTATTGTGAATATTGCTGCTCTAAACATTTATGAACAAATTCTGTTTGAGTACTTTTTTCTTGATTTTGGGGGGTAAATATGTAGAAGTGGAATTGCTGGATCCTATGGTAATTCTATTTGCCTTTTTAGGGAACCATCAAATTGTTAACCCACAGCAGCTGTAGCATTTTATGTTCTTCCAAAAAATGTTATAAGGATTCTTATTTCTTCACCTTCTCTCCATATTGTTTCCCACAGTGGCTGCACCAGTTTATATTCCCACCAATTGTGCACTATGGTTCCCTTTTCTCCACATCCTTGCCAACACTTGCTATTTTCCAATTTTTTTATTTTAAGTGTCCTAGTATATATGGAGTGGTATCTTGTAGTGGTTTTGATTTGTGTTTCCTTAATTATCAGTGATCTTGAACACATTTTCATGTGTCTGTTGGCCATTTGTATATCTTCTTTAAAGAAATGTGTATTCAAGTCCTCTGTTCATTTCTAAATTAGTTTTCCTTTTGTTGTGCATTGTTTAGAGTTTTGTATATATTTTGAATACTAAGCCCTCCTCAGATATATAACTTAGAACTACTTTCTTCCCATTTTGTAGCTTGTCTTTTCACTTTCTTAAAGATGTCCTTTCGTGCTCAAAAGTTTTAAATTTTAATTTAGTCTTTTCCATCTGTTTTTTATTTTTGCTCCTGCTTTTAGTGTCAAATCTAAGAATCCATTGCTAAATAAAAGGGCATGAAGATTTATCCCTATATTATTTTTCAAATAGAGACAGTCCCCAACTTATTATGGTTCAACTTGTGATTTTTTTTAAAATCTATTTTTAAAGATTTTATTTATTTTAGAGGGAGAGGGGCAAAGAGAGAGGGGTAGACAGTCTTATACAGACTCTGCGCTGAGCATGGAGCGTAACGTGGAGCTTGATCTCATGACCCTGAGATCACGACCTGAACTGAAACCCAAGAGTTCCATGCTTAACCTACTGCACTGCCCAGGCACCCCTCAACTTGTGATTTTTTTTAACTCTACAATGGTACAAAAATAATATGCATTCAATAGAAACTGTACTTCGATTTTTGAATTTTGACCTTTTCTTGGGCTTAGAGATATGTGATAGGATGCTGTCTCCTGATACTGGGCAGAAGCAGGGAGCCACACCTACCAGCCAGTACACTCACAACCATTCTTTACCTCTACAATCATTCTGCTTTTCACTTTCAGTACAGCATTCAGTAAATTACATGAAGTATCAACACTGTATTATAAAATAGGCTTTGTATTAGATGATTTTACCCAACTGTAGGCAATGAAGTGTTCTGAGCACACATAAGGGAGGCTAGACTAAGCTATGATACTCAGTGGGTTGGATGTATTAAGTGCATTTTTGACTTAATATTTTTAACTTACGTACAATGGGCTTATCAGGTTGTAACCCCATCATAAGTGAAGGAAAATCTGTAGTTTTACAGTTTTAACTTTATAATTAGGTTGTTGATTGTGGTTAATTTTTGTATATGGATGATTTTAATTTATATTTCTCTTAAAAGTGAGGCTTGAGAGCTATTTCTGTTACTTTTTCTTTCAATTCTCTGTTCCTTTCCCTTACCAGTTTTCCTTTCTAGTATCTTGTTTCTGAAGAGGCATTTGAAAAAATGGATTTTAGAACACTTTGATAAAAGTCATAGAATGATCTTTTCTTAATATGATTAACGAAGAAGGCACACTGTCCTTTCACATGAGTGGAATATAATAAAAATCCAGAAATATACCCAAACACTAATGAAAATTTAGTGAGTGTATCTTAAAACATATGAAAGAAGAGAAAGGCAAATTGCATCTACACTGAGATATCATTTTTCACCTATCAGATTGATAAATTTAAAAATTACAAAGATACTCTGTTGGTTAAGCTATCAGATAATAGACATTGTTACATTGTTTCCTGGAATAAAAATTGATACATCTCTGATGGAAAGAGATTTGGCAGTATCTACCAAAACTACATTTGTTTTTATCCAGCCATCCTACTTGTGTAAATTTGCCATGAAGATATACCTCCAGCATTAAGAAAATAAAGGCACAGGGTTACTTAATACAATATTATTTGCTATTGTAAAATGTTGGAAACAACCTAAACACTCATATATAGGAGAATGATTAAATAAATTGTCATAGAGGTACACAATGGAATTTTGTAAAAATTTCCATTGTAAAGGGGTGCCTGCGTGGCTCAGTCAGTTAAGTGTCTGCCTTCGGCTCAGGTCATGATCCCGGGGTCCTGGGATTGAGCCCACGTCAGGCTCCCCTCAAGGCTCCCCTTCTCCCTCTCCCTCTGCCTGCTGCTCCCCCTACTTGTGCTCTCTCTCTGTCAAATAAAATAAAATCTTAAAAAAAAAAAATTCCAGGGGCGACTGGATGGCTCAGTCGTTGAGCATCTGCCTTCGGCTCAGGTCATGATCCCAGTGTCCTGGGATCGAGCCCTGCATCGGGCTCTCTGCTCAGCGGGAAGCCTGCTTCTCCCTTTCCCACTCCCCCTGCTTGTGTTTCTGCTCTCACTCTCTCTCTCTCTGTGTCAAATAAATAAATAAAATCTTTAAAAAAATAAAAATAAAATAAAACAAGTCTCTTGCAGGCAGCATATCGATGGGTCTTGTTTTTTTATCCAATCTGATACCCTGTGCCTTTTGATTGGGGCATTTAGCCCATTTACATTCAGGGTAACTATTGAAAGATATGAATTTAGTGCCATTGTATTGCCTGTAAGGTGACTGTTACTGTATATTGTTTGTGTTCCTTTCTGGTCTATGTTGCTTTTAGACTCTCTCTTTGCTTAGAGGACCCCTTTCAATATTTCTTGTAGGCCTGGTTTCGTGTTTGCAAATTCCTTTAGTTTTTGTTTGTCCTAGAAGCTTTTTATTTCTCCTTCTATTTTCAATGACAGCCTAGCTGGATATAGTATTCTTGGCTGCATATTTTTCTCGTTTAGTGCTCTGAATGTATCATGCCTGTCCTTTCTGGCCTGCCAGGTCTCTGTGGATAGGTCTGCTGCCAATCTAATATTTCTACCATTGTAGGTTACAGAACTCTTGTCCTGAGCTGCCTTCAGGATTTTCTCTTTTTCTCTGAGACTTTTAAGTTTTAGTATTAGATGTCGGGGTGTTGACCTATTTCTATTGATTTTGAGGGGGGTTCTCTGTGCCTCCTGGATTTTGATGCCTGTTCCTTCTCCAAATTAGAGAAGTTCTCTGCTGTAATTTGCTCCAGTATACCTTCTGCCCCTCTCTCTCTTTCTTCTTCTTCTGGGATCCCAATTATTCTAATATTGTTTCATCTTTTGGTATCACTTATCTCTCGAATTCTGCCCTTGTGATCCAGTAGTTGTTTATCTCTTTTTCTCAGCTTCTTTATTCTCCACCATTTTGTCTTCTATATCACTAATTCTCTCTTTTGCCTCATTTATCCAACGCATCTCATTAATAGCCTTTTTGATTTTGACTTGGTAGATTTTAGTTCTTTTATTTCTCCAGAAAGGGATTCTCTGGTATCTTCCATGCTTTTTTCAAGCCCAGCTAATATCTTTATAATCGTCATTCTGAAATCTAGTTCCAACATCTTACTAATGTCCATATTGATTAGGTCCCTGGCAGTCAGTACTGCTTCTTGTTCTTTTTTTTTGAAGTGATTTTTTCCATCTTGTCATTTTGTCCAGAGGAGAATAGGTGAATGAGAGAACAAAATGCTAACAGGGTAACAACGACCCCAGAAAAATATACACTAAACAAATCAGAAGAGACCCGAAACCACGGGGAAAAGAAAGGGAAATAAAGAAAAAAAAAAAGAAGAAGAATATGATCAAATATGATCAGACTGGTGAATAGATCAGTGCCACACACTAGATTATGGGCATATTCTTGTCTGTTAGAAGACAACGGCCTCCCAAAATTTTAAAGAAAGAGAAACTTGTATATGTAGAAAAATAAGGGTAAATACAATGAAGGGATGGAATATGACTGTAAAGTTGAAAATTATCAAAGATTTTATAAATGGAATTGATAAGAAGTTGATTGAAAAAAGAAAGAAGAGAAATTAAAAAAATGGGGGGGAGAGAATGTGATCAGGCAAGAGATGAGAACAAAGCCATACACTAGAGATTTAGGGTATATTTTGGTCTATTAGAAGAAACTGTATCCCAAAATTGTAAAGAGAGACACTTACATATATATATATAAAAAATAAAGTTAACTACAATGAAGGGAGAGAATATGACTCTAAAAACGAAAAATAAAAAAGATTCTTAAAAAAGGATTGATAAGATGTTGGTTGAAAAAGGGAAAAAGAAAAATTTTAAAATTAGAACAAGAAAAAAAAGAAAATTAAAAAAATTAACTTTGAAAGACAAAAGAATCATGGGGAAAAAAGCCATGAATTCTATGTGTTGTATTCCCCTAGCACTGGAGTTCTGCCGTTCTCATTGATCAGTAAACTTGGCCTTGGGGGCTGTTCTTGCTGATCTTCTGGGGGAGGGGCCTGTTGCCCTGGTTCCCAAATGTCTTTGCTGGACGCGGAATTGCCCCGCCCTTGCCGGGGCCGGGCTAAGTAATCTGCTCGGGTTTGCTCTCGGGAGCTTTTGTTCCCTGAAAGCTTTGCATACAGCTTTGGAGGATGAGAAAGAAAATGGCGGCCTCCGAATCTCCGCCCTGGAGGAGCAGAGAACTCGGGGCCCCACTCCTCAGTGAGCCCCCAGAGAAAAGCAGTCAGTCACTCCTGTCTCCCCAGTCTCCGCCTGCACTCCATGCTCTCCCAGCCTGTGACTGAGAGTTTCTTTCTTTTCTTTTTTTAAATTTTTTATTGTTATGTTAATCACCATACATTACATTCATTAGTTTTTGATGTAGTGTTCCATGATTCATTGTTTGTGCATAACACCCAGTGCTCCATGCAGAATGTGCCCTCTTTAACACCCATCACCAGGCTAACCCATCCTCCCACCCCCTCCCCTCTAAAACCCTCAGTTTGTTTTTCAGAGTCAGTCATCCCTCATGGTTCATCTCCCCCTCTGATTCTCCCCCTTCATTCTTCCCCTCCTGCTATCTTCTTTTTTTTTTTTTCTTAACGTGTATTGCATTATTTGTTTCAGAGGTACAGATCTGTGATTCAACAGTCTTGCACAATTCACAGCGCTCACCATAGCACATACCCTCCCCAATGTCTATCACCCAGCCACCCCATCCCTCCCACCCCCCACCCACCCCCACTCCAGCATGACTGAGAGTTTCTGTCTCAGACACACGACCCCTTTGGACTTTACAAACCCAGTAAATTCCTGTGGTGCGCTCCTGCGCCGCTCCTCCCGGGGGAGGAAGGGGAGTCTCCCTGTATCTGCTGCTTCTTGGATCCCTGCTATAAGAGTAGTGGCCCAACTGTGCCACGGAGCACGGTTTATGGCAACCCTGAGCTGAGAGCCCACTCCTTGGCTTCGTCTTTGCAGCTGGCTTCCCTGATCCAATACCTGGGAGCTCTGCTGCACTCAGGCAGCCCCGGTACACTGTCCCAGGGAGGGTTCAACCCCCCGCTTAGTCACTGGAGCGACGTTCCTCAGTGGAGCCAACTTCTAAAAGTTCCGATTTTGTGCTCCGCTGCTGTATCACTTGCCAGTAGCTGGCTCCCTCCCCCCGTGGTCTGTATTTCCAAATATCGCCTTGGATTCACTTCTCTGCACATCCTACCTTCTAGAAAGTGGTCGCTTTTCTGTTTAAAGAGTTGCTATTTTTTTCTTCGATCTCCTTTTGAGTTTGTAGGTGTTCAGAATGGTTTCATACCTATCTAGGTGAATTCCTGGAACCAGACGAAATTTAGGTCTCCTACTCCTCTGCCATCTTGCTCCTCCCCCCTCTATTTTTAATTTTTTGAGGAACCTCCGCACCGTTTTCCTAAGTGGCTGTACCAACTTGCATTCTCACCAACAGTGTAAGAGGGTTCCCCTTTCTCCACAACCTCTCCAACATTTGTTGTTTCTTGCCTTGTGAACTTTTGCCATTCTGACTGCTGTAAGGTGGTATCTCAGTGAGGTTTTGATTTGGATTTCCCTGATGGTTAATGATGAACATTTTTTCATGTGTCTGTTAGCCATTTCTATGTCTTCTTTGGAGAAGTGTCTGTTCACCAAACATTTTAAAAAGAGTTAATACCTATCCTTCCCAAATTATTCCAAAAAATTCAGAAGGAAAAAACAAGGTTTCTAAATTCATTCTCCAAGACCAGCATCACATATATACCAAAACCAGACAGACACTAAAGAAAATTACAGGCCAATATCCCTGATGGGTATATATGTAAAAATGCTGATCAAAATATTAGCAAACTGAATTCAACAATATATTAAAGGCTCATTCACTATAATCAAATGGAATTTATTCCAGGGATACAAGCATGGTTCAATATCTGCAAATCAATCAATATGATAGGCCACATTAACAAAATAAAAGGATAAAAATCCTATCATCATCTCAAGAAATGCAGAAATTGCGTTTGGCAAAATTCAACCTCCATTCATGATAAAAACTCTGAACAGAATATAGAAGAAACACACCTCAACATAGTAAAGATCATTTATGACAATCAGTTAACATCACAATGGTAAACAGCTGAAAGGTTTTCCTTTAAGATCAGGAACAAGACAAGGATGTCCACTCTCACCACCTTTTTTCAACATGGACTTAAAGTCCTAGCCACAGCAATCAGACAACAAAAAGAAAAGGCATTCAAATTGTTAAGTATGGAGTTAAGCTGTCACTATTTGCAGATGACATGACACTATATATAGAAAACCTAAAGACTCCATCAAGAAACTATTAGAATAAACAAAAATCAGTAATGTTGCGGGATACGAAATTAATATTAAGAATCAGTTATGTTTGTATACACTAATAAGTAACTAGCGGAAAGAGAAATTTATAACTGCAGCAAAAAGGATAAAATACTTAGGAAGAAATCTAAGCAAGGGGGGTGAAAGACCTATGCTCTGAAAACTATTAAGACACTGAGGAAAGAAACTGAAGACAACAGAAACAAATGAAAAGATAAACCATGCTCACTGATTGAAAGATTTAATATTGTTAAAATGTCCATACAACCCAATGCAATCCACAGATTCAATACAATCCCTATCAAAATACAAATAGCCTTTTTTTACAGAATTAGAATAACCCTAAAATTCATATGGAACCACAAATGACCCCAAATAGCCAAAGCAAACTTGAGAAAGAAAAACAAAGCTGGATGAAGAACAAAGCTGGATGTATCAAGCTTCCTGATTTCAAACTATACTACAAAGCCACAGTAATCAAAACCGTATGGTACTGGCACAAAAACAGGTACATAGAGTGACAGAACAGAACACAAGAGTACAGAAATAAACTGATGCATACATATATGGTCAATTAATCTATGACAAAGGAAGTAAGAATATACAATGGTGAAAAGATAGTCTTCAGTAAACGATGTTGACAAAACTGGGTAGCTACATGCAAAAGAATAAAACTGGACCACTTTCTCTTTTTAAAAATTTTTTAAAGATTTATTAGAGAGAAAGCTGGACCACTTTCAAATATACAAAAATAAACTCAAAATGGATTAAAGACCTAAATGTAAGACCTGAAAACATAAAACTCCTAAAAGGAAACATAGGCAGTAAATCTCTGAACACCAGTCTCACCAGTATTTTCCGGGTTCTATCTCCTTGGGTAAGGGCAACAAAAGCAAAATAAACAATTGGGACTATATCAAACTAAAAAGCTTTTGCACAATGAAGGAAACCATCAATAAAACAGAAAGGCAACGTAACAAATAGGAGAAGATATTTGTAATCATATATCTGATGAAGGATTAATGTCCAAAATATATAAAGAACTCATAAAATTCAATCCCCAAACAACAGATAACTTGATTTAAAAATGAGCAGAGAATGTAAATAGACATTTTTCCTACGAATACATAAAGATGGCTAACAGACACATGAAAAGATGCTCAACATCACTAATCGTCAGGGTAATGCAAATCAGAACCACAATGAGTTATCATTTCACACCAGCCAGAATGGCCAGTATCAAAAAGACAAGCAAGAGTTTGGAGAAAAGGGTAGCCTTATGTACTGTGAGAATATAAATTGGTAAGTCACTAAGGATAACAGTGTGGAGGTTCCTCAAAAGATTAATTACAGAAATACCTTATGATCCAGTAATTCCATTTCTGGGTATTTACCTGAAGAAAATGAAAACACTAATTTGAAAAGATATGTACACCTATGTTTACTACAGCATTATTTACAATAGCCAACATATAGGAGCAAACTAAATGTCCATCAGTAGATGAATGGATAAAGAATGTGTGTGCGCGGGGCGCCTGGGTGGCTCAGTCGTTAAGCGTCTGCCTTCGGCTCAGGTCATGATCCCAGGGTCCTGGGATCGAGCCCCGCATCGGGCTCCTTGTTCTGCGGGAAGCCTGCTTCTCCCTCTCCCTCTGCTGTTCCCCCTGCTTGTGTTCCCTCTCTCTCTCTCTGTCAAATAAATAAATAAAATCTTTAAAAAAAAAAAAAAAAATGTGTGTGAGCACATGCTCAATACAATATTACTCAGCCATAAAAAAGAATGAAATCTTGCCATTGGCATGGCAAATTGATGGACATCCACATGACATGGTTGGACCTAGAGGGTATAATGCTATGTGAAACAAGTCAGACAAAGAAATACCTATGTTTTCACATATAGGTAGAACCTAAGAAACAAAACAAATGAACAAAGAAAACAGAAACAGAGTCATAAATATGGAGAACTGATGGTTGCCAAAGGGGTGGAGGGAGGAATTAGGTGAAATAGGTGAAGGGGATTAAGAGGTATAAACTTCTAGTTATAAAATTAATAAGTCACAAGAATGAAAAATACAGCATAGAAAATGTATTCAGTATAACTGTAATAACTCTGTATAGGTGAGAAATGTAACTACACTCATCACGGGGAACATTTCATAATGTATATAAATGTGAAACCATTATGTTGTACACCTGAAATTAATATTGTATGTCAACTATACTTCAATATAAAAGAAGGTATATTCAAATTAAGTATCATCCTTTCACCCCTATTCCCTCTAGATTTTCCACCTCCTTTACATACACACGCGCACCCTGCAGGTAGCCAGTCAATATTCTGTTTGGTCTTTCCTCTGTTTCCATTTGCTCTAGAGAAGGTACATATGTATATTCCATTTTCCCCTTTCTTCCCAAGAAAGTTGCATACTGTAGATACTGTTTTGCACTTTGCGTTTCGCCCTTAAAAATGTATCCTGAAAATCTCCCTGCATCAGTCACAGAGATCTTCCTCGTTCTTTTTTACAGTGGAATTTTTTTTTTTTTTAAGATCTTATTTTTTGACAGAGACACTGAGAGAGGAACACAAGCAGAGGGAGAGGCACCCCAAGAGACTCATTTTAGACCCAAAGACACCCCCAGATTGAAAGTGAGGGGGTGGAAAACCATTTACCATGCTAATGGACATCAAAAGAAAGCTGGGGTGGCAATCCTTATATCAGACAAATTAGATTTTAAACCAAAGACTATAATAAGAGTTGAGGAAGGACACTATATCCTACTTAAAGGGTCTATCCAACAAGAAGATCTAACAGTTCTAAATTTCTATGCTCCTAACATGGGAGTGGCCAGTTATATAAGCCAATTAATAACAAAATCAAAGAAACACATCGACAACATACAATAATAGTAAGGGACTTTACCACCCCCCTCACTGAAATGGACAGATCATCTAGGCAAAAGATCAACAAGAAAATAAAGGCTTTAAATGACACACTGGACCAGATGGACTTCACAGATATATTCAGAACATTCCATCCCAAAGCAGAATACACATTCTCCATGGAACATTCTTCAGAATAGATCATATCCTAGGTCACAACTAGTACCAAAAGATTGGTCTCATTCTCTGCATATATTCGGACCACAGTGCTTTGAAACTAGAACTCAATCACAAGAGGAAAGTTGGAAAGAACTCAAATACATGGAGGCTAAAGAGCATCCTACTAAAGAATGAATGGGTCAACCAGGAAATTAAAGAAGAATTAAAAAAATTCATGGAAATCAATGAAAATGAAAACATAACTGTTCAAAATCTTTGGGATGCAGCAAAGGCAGTGCTAAGAGGAAAGTATATAGCAATACAAGCCTTTCTCAAGAAACAAGAAAGGTCTCAAATACACAACCTAACCCTACCCCTAAAGGAGCTGGAGAATGAACAGCAAATAAAGCCTAAACCCAGCAGAAGCAGAGAAATAATAAAGATCAGAGCAGAAATCAATGAAATAGAAACCAAAAGAACAGTAGAACAGATCAACGAAACTTAGGAGCTGGATCTTTGAAAGAATTAATAAGATTGATAAACCCCTGGCCAGAGAAAGGACCCAAATAAATAAAAGCATGAATGAAAGAGGAGGGATCACAACCAACACCAAAGAAATACAAACAATTATAAGAACATATTATGAGCAACTACATGCCAACAAATTAGATAATCTTGAAGAGATGGATGCATTCCTAGGGATGTATGAACTACCAAAACTGAACCAGGAAGAAAATAGAAAACCTGGACAGACCTATAACCACTAAGGAAATTGAAGCAGTCATCAAAAATCTCCCAACAAACAAGAGCCCAGGGCCAGATGGCTTCCCAGGGGAATTCTACCAAACATTTAAAGAAGAATTAATACCTGTTCTTCTGAAACTGTTCCGAAAAATAGAAATGGAAAACTTCCAATCTCATTTTATGAAGCCAGCATTACCTTAACCCCAAAATCAGACAAAGACCCCATCAAAAAGGAGAATTACAGACCAATATCCCTGATGAACAAGGATGCAAAAATTCTCACCAATAGACTAGCCAAGAGGATCCAACAGTACATTAAAAGGATTATTCACTACGACCAAGTAGGATTTATTCCTGGGCTGCAAGGTTGGTTCAGCATCTGCAAATCAATCAATGTGATGTAATACATTAATAAAAGAAAGAACAAGAACCATATGATCCTTTCAGTTGATGCAGAAAAAGCATTTGACAAAGTACAGCATTGTTTCTTGATTAAAACTCTTCAGAGTATAGGGAGAGAGGGTACATCAATATCATAAAAGCCATCTCTGAAAAACGCACAGTGAATATCATTCTCAGTGGGGAAAAACTGAGAGCTTTCCCCCTAAGGTCACGAACATGGCAGGGATGTCCACTATCACCACTGCTATTCAACATAGTATTAGAAGTCCTAGCCACAGCAATCAGACAACAAAAAGAAATCAAAGGCATCCGAATTGGCAAAGAAGAAGTCAAACTCTCACTCTTTGCAGATGACATGATACTTTATGTGGAAAACCCAAAAGACTCCACCCCAAAACTGCTAGCAGTAAAGTGGCAGGATGTAAAATCAGTGCACAGAAATTAGTTGCATTTCTATGCACCAATAATAAGACAGGAGAAAGAGAAATTAAGGAGTTGATCCCGTTTACAATTGCACCCAAAACCATAAGATACCTAGGAATTAAATCTAACCAAAGAGGCAAAGAATCTGTACTCAGAAAACTATAAAGTACTCATGAAAGAAATCAAGGAAGACACAAAGAAATGGAAAAACGTTCTATGTTCATGGATTGGAAGAACAAATATTATGAAGATGTCAATGCTACCTCGAGCAGTCTACACATTTAATGCAATCCCTATCAAAATACCATCACCTTTTTTCAATGAAATAGAACAAATAATCCTAAAATTTGTATGGAACCAGAAGAGACCCTGAATAGCCAGAGGAATGTTGAAAAAGAAAACCAAAGCTGGTGGCATCACAATTCTGGACTTTAAGCTATATTGAAAGCTGTAATCATCAAGACAATATGGTATTGGAACAAAAAAAGGACACACACATCAATGGAACAGAATAGAGAGCCCAGAAATGGACCCTCAACTCTATGGTCAAGTAATCTTTGACAAAGCAGGAAAGAATGTCCAATGGAAAAAAGACAGTCTCTTCAACAAACAGTGTTCGGAAAATTGGATAGCCACATGCAGAAGAATGAAAGTGGACCATTTCCTTACACCATACACAAAAATAGACTCAAAATGGATGAAAAACCTAAATGTGAGACAGGAATCTATCAAAATCCTTGAGGAGAGCACAGGCAGCAACCTCTTCGACCTCAGCTGCAGCAACTTCTTCCTAGAAACATCGCCAAAGGCAAGGGAAGCAAGGGCAAAAATGAACTATTGGGACTTCATCAAGATAAAAAGCTTTTGCACAACAAAGGAAACAGTCAACAAAACCCAAAGATAACTGACAGAACGGGAGAAGATATTTGCAAATGACATATCAGGTAAAGGGCTAGTATCCAAAATCTACAAGGAACGTCTCAAACTCAACACCCAAAGAACAAAGAATCCAATCAAGAAATGGGCAGAAGATATGAACAGACATTTCTGCAAAGGAGACATCCAAATGGGCAACAGACACATGAAAAAGTGCTCAACATCACTCAGCATCAGGGAAATCCAAATCAAAACCTCAGTGAGATACCACCTCACACCAGTCAGAATGGATAAAATTATCAAGTCAAGAAATGACAGATGTTGGTGAGGATGCAGAGAAAAGGAACCCTTCCTACACTATTGGTGGGAATGCAAGCTGGTGTAGCCACTCAGGAAAGCAGTATGGAGGTTCCTCAAAAAGTTGAAAATAGAGCTACCTTATGACCCAGCAATTGCACTCCTGGGTGTTTACCCCAAAGATACAAATGGAGTGATCCAAAGGGGTTCGTGCACCCCAAGGTTTATAGCTGCAATGTTCACAATAGCCAAAGTATGGCAAGAGCCTACATGTCTATCAACAGATGAATGGATAAAGAAGATGTGGTATATATATATATATATATATATATATATATATATATATATATATATACAATGGAATATTATTCAGCCATAAAAAAACTGAAATCTTGCCATTTGCAACGATGTGGATGGAACTAGAGGTTATTATGGTAAGCAAAATAATCAGAGAAAGACATGTATCATATGGTCTCATTGATATGAGAAATTCTTAATCTCAGGAAACAAACTGAGGGTTTCTGGAGTGGTGGGGAGTGGGAGTCATGGGGTGGCTGGATGATAGACATTGGGGGGATATGTGCTATGGTGAGCGCTGTGAATTGTGTAAGACTGATGAATCACAGACCTTTACCTCTGAAACAAATAATACATTATATGTTAAAAAAAAGGAAGATAGTAGGAACAGAAAAATGAAGGGGGGGTAATCGGAGGGGGAGATGAACCATGAGAGACTATGGTCTCTGAGAAACAAAGTGAGGGTTTTAGAGGGGAGGGTTGTGGGGGGAGGGGTGAGCCCAGTTATGGATATTAAAGAGGGCACATATTGAATGGGGCACTGGGTGTTATATGCAAATAATGAATCATGGAACACTATATCAAAAACTAATGATGTAATGAATTGTGACTAACAAAATAAAATTTAAAAAACAACAAAATTAAAACTAGAGCTACCCTGTGACCCAGCAGTTACTCTAATGGGTATCTACCCCAAAGACACAGATGTAGTGAAGAGAAGGGCCATATGCACCCCAATGTTCATAGCAGCAATGTCCACAATAGCCAAACTGTGGAAAGAGCCGAGATTCCCTTCAAGAGACAGTGGATAAAGAAGATGTGGTCCCCTATATACAATGGAATATTACTCAACCATCAGAAAGGATGAATACCCAACTTCTGCATCAACACGATGGAACTGGAGGGGATTATGCTAAGTGAAAAAAGTCAGTCAGAGAAAGTCAATTATCATCTGGCTTAACTTATTTTTGGAACGTAAAGAATAGCATGGAGGACATTAGGAGAAGGAAGGGAAAAATGAAGGGGGGGAAATTGGAGGGGGAGACGAACCATGAGAGACTATGGACTCTGAGAAACAAAGTGAGGGTTTTTGGGGGGGGTGGGAGGATGGGTTAGCCTGGTGATTGGTATTAAGGAGGGCATGTTTTGCAACAAGCACTGGGTGTTACACGCAAACAGTGAATCATGGAACAGTACATCAAAAACTAATGAAGTAGTGTATGTTAACTAACATAATATATTAAAAAAATAATAAAAAATGTTTGGTGGAATTCATTTGTGAAGCCATCTGATTCTGGTCTTTGGTTTTTTTTGGAGTTTTTGATTACTGATTCAGTTTCATTAGTAGTAATCTGTCCAGATTTTCCTTTTTGTTCCCAAGGCATTCTTAGAAGATTGTGTTTCCGGGAGTTTATCCATTGCTTTTAGGTAGTCCAATTTGTTGGTGTATTATGTTTTGTAGCAGTCTCTTACTCTTTGTATTTCTATGGTGTTAGTTTTAATTTGTCTTTCATTTCTGATTATTTTTAAAGTCCTTTCTCTTTCTTTTGATGAATGTGGCTGAAAGTTTATCAATTTTCATGATCTTCTCAAAGAACCAGATCTTAGTTTTATTGATCTTTTCTATTGTTCATTTTGTCTGTAATTAAGTTTTTTCCGCTCTTCTTGTTCTTATTTTTTTCTTTTTACTAACTTTGTGCTTTGTTTATTGTTCTTTTTCTGTTTCCTCTAGGTGTAAGTTTAGATTGTTTGAGCTTTTTTGTTGTTTGTTTCTTGAGGTAGGTTTGTATTGGCATAAACTTCTCTCTTAAAACTGATTTTTCTTTTCCAAATATTTTGAACTGGTGTGTTTCCAACTTCATTTGTCTCAGGTATTTTCTGATGTACTTTTTGATTTCTTTGTTGACCCATTGGTTGTTTAGTAGAATGTTGTTTAGCCTCCAGGTGTCTGTGTTTTTTTCAAGTTTTTTTCTTGTAATTGACTGTTAGTTTCATAGTATTGTGATTGGAAAAGATGCTTGATATGATTTCAGTCTTCTTAAATTTATTGAGACTTGTTTTGTGGCCTTTCTTGCAATCTATCCTGGAGAATCTTCTATATGCACTTGAAAACTGTGCATTCTGCTAAATTTTGATGGAATGTTCTGTATATATCTGTGAAGTCCATCTCATCTATTGTGATGTTCAGAGACAGTGTTTTCTTACTGAGTTTCTGGTTGAATGACTTATCCAGTGATACAAACGAGGCGTTAAAGTCCTCTACTATTTATTGTATCAGTGTCAGTTTCTACTTTTGTATCTCTAAATATGTGCTTAATGTATCTAGGTGCTCCTATGTTCGGTACATAGATATTTAAAATTGTTATATTTTCTTGCTGGATTTATCCTTTCATCATTAGGTATTGTCTTTGTTGTTTTAGTCTTTGGTTTGAAGTCTATTTTGTTTGATCTAAGTATTGCTACCACAACTTTTGGGGGGGGGCTTCTATTTGCATAGAATATCTTTTTCTTTTTATTTACTTTCAGTGTTAGGTGTTTTTAAGTCTGAAGTGAGTCTCTCGTAGTCAGCGTATAGATGGGTCTTTTTTTTGTTTACGTTTGCCCTGTCTTTTGATTAGATCATTTCAGTCTATTTACATTGAATGTGGTTATTGATAAGTATGTACTTAATGATGTTTTGTTAACTATTTTTGGTTGTTTTTGTAGTTTTTTTTTTTTCCAGATTTTTCTTTTCTCCCCCCCCTTTTTTATTATGTTGTATTAGTCACCATACAGTACTTGATTAGTTTTTGATGTAGTGTTCCATGATTCATTGTTTGCGCATAACACCCAGTGCTCGTTGCAATACATGCCCTCCTTAATACCCATCACCAGTCTAACCCATCCCTCCACCCCCCCTCCCCTCTAAAACCCTCAGTTTGTTTCCCGGAGTCTGTAGTCTCTCATGGTTCATCTTCCCATCTGTCTTCCCCCCCTTCATTTTTCCCTTCCTTCTCAATGTCCTCCATGCTATTCCTTATGTTCCACATATGAATTAAACCATATGACAATTGTCTTTCTCTGCTTGACTTATTTCACTTGCATAATCCCCTCCAGTTCCATCCATATTGATGCAAAAGTTGGGTATTCATCTTTCCTGATGGCTGAGTAATATTCCATTGTATATATGGACCACATCTTTATTCGTCTGTTGAAGAGCATCTCGACTCCTTCCACTGTTTGGCTATCGTGGACATTGCTACTATGAACATTGGGGTGCATGTGCCCCTTCTTTTCACTACATCTGTGTCTTTGGGGTAGATACCTAGTAGTGCAATTGCTAGGTCATAGGGTAACTCTGTTTTTACCTTTTTGAGGAACCTCCATACTCTTTTCCAAAGTGACTGTACCAACTTTCATTCCTGCCAACAGTGTAAGAGGGTTCCCCTTTCTCCACATCCTCTCCAACATTTGTTGTTTCCTGCCTTGTTAATTTTTGCCGTTCTAAGTATAAGGTGATATCTCATTGTGGTTTTGATTTGAATTTCCCTGATGGCTAATATATCTAATCTGCTGTTGATTCCCTCTAGTGTATTTTTCATTTCAGTTATTGTATTCTTCGGCTTTGATTGCTTTTTTTTTTTTTTTTTTAAAGATTTTATTTATTTATTTGAGAGAGAGAGAATGAGAGACAGAGAGCATGAGAGGGAGGAGGGTCAGAGGGAGAAGCAGACTCCCTGCTGAGCAGGGAGCCCGATGCGGGACTCGATCCTGAGACTCCAGGATCATGACCTGAGCCGAAGGCAGTCGCTTAACCAACTGAGCCACCCAGGCGCCCTGCTTTTTTTTTTTTTTTATATTTTGTATTTCTTTGTTAAAGTTCTCACTGAGTTCATCCACTCTTGTCTCAAGTCTGGTGAGAAGCTTTATGACCATTATTTTGAATTCTTTACCAGGTAGATCGTTTTCATCATTTCATTGAGTTGTTTTTCTGAGATACTGTCTTGTTTTTTCATTTTTCTGTTCCTTCATTTTGTCTTATTCTGTGTGTTTGTTTCTATGTGTTAGGCAGGTTAGGTACATCTCCTGGTCTCGAAAGTAGTGACCTTATGTAGAAGGCATTCTATGGGGTTTATTAGCTCAATTTCCCTAGGTCACCAAAACTAGGCACTTTAGGGGTTTCTGCTACGTGGACTGTGTGTGCCTTCCTATTGTGACTGTGCTGTGTCTGCTGTGGTTGTGCTTTTTGGTGTGGCTGTCCTCTAGCCCAGGTGGCTGCAATTAGCATTTTTAGCTACTGTGGGCACACTAGTGGACAGGGTTGTCCCTTGACTTGGCTGGCTTAGTGTTCTGGCTGCAGCTTCTGCAGTTGTTTTTTTGGGTGTGGTTAGCCTCCAGCCACAGCTGGCTGTGCGACCTAGCTGCAGCTTTTGTGTTAGTAGTAGTCAGGGGTGGGGGGGGGGCTGTTTCCCCTTTCCCAGGGCAGGAGTTGCTTTGGAAGGGTGCCAGTCTTGGCCAGGGCTGCCTGTCAAGTGTGACAGGTTAGTAGTCACTTTGTGGGGACACTGGTTTCAACTGAGGTTGTCTGCTGGGTGTGACTGAGCAAGAGCTGCTTTGGTGGATGCCAGCTGATGCCAGTCCCCGAAGGATCATCAGGGGATGACAAGGGGTGCCAACAAGACAGATGGATAGTGTCAGAACTGGCTCTGGTCATCTCATTGGTCTACCTAGGCTGAAGGAGAGTAGGAAAAATGGTGCCTGTCAGCCTTTCCAGTTCTGATGAAAGTTCCTACAGATTCCTGCTGTTTTGGCACATGCCCTAAAATTAGTAAGTCATTCTTTGCATTGCAGGTGCTTTGCAAACTGCTTTCTGAGTGCTTGATCTCAAAATTAGTGATATTGTGTACTATCCCATTACAGCATTGTCTCAATTTCCTGTAGCACTCTTGCTCTTCTAGAGTTAAGCCCTGTTGATTTTCAAAGCCAGGCACTAATGGGGCCTCATCTTCCTTGTATAGAGGGCCAGGGTGGGGATGGTGCCTGATATGGGGCTTGATCCCCTCACACCTCAGGTAATACTTCTGTGACTGTTATATCCTTCTTGCTTGTTGGGCTGTTTCACTGTTTGTTGTTGTTGTTTGTTTCTGATTGGATCTCTGCCCCTCCTCCCCTTCTTGAGGTGTCTTTTTCTTTATTTCTCTAACTCTGGAATAGCTGTTCAGGCTTTCGATCGTTTTCAAAGTGAGTTATAGTATATATAGTTGTAGCCTTGGTATGTCTGTAGGAGCTAGTTAGCTCAGGATCCTCATACTTTGGCATCTTCCCAAGCTCCCAGAATATACTTTGGAATAGTCCTGACTTTTGGAGTTACCTTAATGTTTCACATACTCAAAAAAGCAAAAACAAAGTTGTAAGGAAAATCCTAAATTGTATGCGAATGAAATAGATATACCATGCCATACCATAAATAACATACTTACACTGAAGAGTCTAAACAGTAGTAAGTAAAGTTAACTTTTGAATTCAGTTTTTGGGCTTTAAAACTAGTAGGAGAATGTTTGAGGAAGAACACAGTATTCGCCTAGTCTCAAAATGTCTTCTTGCAAGATGTCTATTATTTACAGTGGGTAAAATAGTAACGTACAGTGTATAAACATAGATTCCACCATAACCAAATGATGAAAGCAAATATTTTCAGTTATTGACCTAGTTGATAGCATGTGCTTCCTAAAGTGCACTTAGAAGAACTCACTTCACTTGTATAGTTTTCTTGCCCAAAGTGCAGAAGCCTAAATCTACTTGTGGAGAAATAACAGGCAAGCTCAAATTGAGGTATATTCTTTAAAATAACTGTTGTGTACTCCTTAAAAAAATCAGTTGTGAAGTACAACTTAATGACTCAGAAATTTTTCCAGATTCAAGACTAAAGAAACATGACAGCTCAATGCAGTGTGCCATATTAGATTTTTCTTTTGACATAATGGACATTATTAAGACAAATACTGACATCTGAATTAGTTCTGTGGATTAGAACATATGTATTGTGTCATTGTTAATTTCATGATTTTGATGATTATGCTATGGTTGTGTAAGAAATTGTTTTTTGGGGGGGAATACACACTGAAGTATTAAAGAATAAAGGGATACATGAAGAGTGAAAGAAGGATGAAACAAATATAAAATATTTACATATGGGAATTTAGAAATTCTTTGTACCTTTCTTACAACTTTTGTGTGAAGTCTGAAAGTCAAAGTAAAAAACTGAAAGGGAAAAAAGTTTTTAATCACAAAACCAACGCTATGCTTAAGGGAAACTGGTGCAGTCATTTTCACAAAGTCAGACAAGGCAAAGTAGCCCCCTCTCACAACTCCTCTTTAATATTGTTGATACAAGTCAACACATTTAGACAATGAAATGAAGTAAGTATGATACCTAATTCAAAATACTATTGAATGTTTGTTCAAGAGAATTTGCAATACTAATACCAACAGTAAAATAATTCAGTAAATTATTGACTTATAGAGTCAATATAAGTAAATTAATATGTTTTGTTTATATAAGAATAGCCAATTAGGTAATGGAATAAAAGACCCCCCCCCACTTTTTAAGTTTTTATTTAAATTCCAGTTAATATTGAGCGTAATACGAGTTTCTGATGTACAGTATAGAGATTCAGCACTCCCATACAACACCCAGTGCTCATCACAGTAAGTGCACTCCTTAATCCTCATCACTTATTTCATGCACACACCCCCACCTCCCCTCTCATAACTGTCAGTTCTCTATAGTTGAGTCTGTTTTTTGGTTTTCTTTTCTCTCTTTTACCCTTTGCTTGTTTTGTTTCTTAAATTCCATGTATGAATGAAATTTTGTTTCTTAAATTCCATGTATGAATTTGTCTTTCTTTGACTAACTTGTTTTGCTTAGTGTAATACTGTCTGGCTCCAATACATGGTGTTGCAAATGGCAACATTTCATTCCTTTTTATAGTTGAGTAATATTCCATTGTATATATATACCACATCTTCTTTATCCATTCATAAATCGATAAACACTTGGGCTGTTTCCATAATTTGGCTATTGTAGAAAATGGTGCTATAAACATAGGGGTGCATGTATCCCTTTGAATTTGTATTTTTGTATTCTTTGGGTAAATACCTAATAGTGCAATTCCTGGATCCTAGGGTAGTTTTATTTGTAACTTTTTGAGGAACCTCCATACTGTTTTCCAGAGTGGCTACACCAATTTGCATTCCTACCAACAGTGCAAGAGGGTTCCCCTTTCTCCACATCCTTGCCAATACCTGTTGTTTCTTTTTTTGTTAGCCATTCTGACACGTGTGAGGTGGTATCCCATTGTAGTTTTGATTTGTATTTCCCTGGATGAATGATGTTAAGAATCTTTTCATGTATCTGTTGGTCATCTGCATGTCTTCTTTAGGAACATGTCTATTCATGTCTTCTGCCCATTTTTTAATTGGATTATTTGTTTTTTGGGTGTTGAGTTTTATAAGTTCTTTATATATTTTGGATACTAACCCTTTATATCTGATATGTCATTTGCAAATATCTTTTCCCATTCCATAGTTGCCTTTTAGTCTGATTGTTTCCTTTTCTGTGCAGAAGCTTTTTATTTTGATGAAGTCCCAATAGTTTATTTTTGCTTTTGTTTCCCTTGCCTCAGGAGACATATCTAGAAAGAAGTTGCTATGGCTGATGTCAAAGAAGTTATTGCTTGTATTCTCTAGGATTTTGATGGTTTACTGTCACACATTTAGGTCTTTCATCCATTTTGAATTTATTTTTGTGTATTGTGGGAGAAAGTGGTCCAGTTTCATTCTTTTGCATGTTGCTGTCCAGTTTTCCTAACACCATTTTTGGAAGAGATTTTTTTTTTCCCCATTGAATATTCTTTCCTGTTTTGTTGAAGATTGACCATATAGTTGTGGGTTCATTTCTGGGTTTTCCGTTCTGTTCTGCTGATCTGTGTGTCTGTTTTTGTGCCTGTACCATACTGTTTTGATGACCAAAGCTTTGTAATATAGCTTAAAGCCCAAAATTGTGATGCTTCAAGCTTTGCTTTTCATTTTTTTTTTTTTTAAGATTTTATTTATTTATATGAGAGAGAGAATGAGATAGAGAGAGAGCATGAGAGGGGGGAGGGTCAGAGGGAGAAGCAGACTCCCTGCTGAGCAGGGAGCCTGATGTGGGACTCGATCCCGGGACTCCAGGATCATGACCTGAGCTGAAGGCAGTTGCTTAACCAACTGAGCCACCCAGGCGCCCTGCTTTTCATTTTCAAGATTGCTTTGGCTATTCAGGGTCCTTTTGGTTTTCCTTTCTCTTTCTAGAGAAAACTTTAGTATTGTTTATTCTACTCTGAAAAAATGCTGTTGGTATTTTGACAGGGATTGTGTTAAATGTGTAGATTTCTTTGGGTAGTATAGACATTTTAATATTTGTTCCTCCAATCCATGAGCATGGAATGTCTTTCCACTTCTTTGTGTCATCTTCAGTTTCTTTCATCAGTGTTTTATAATTTTCAGAGTACAGGTAATATACCGCCCCCCCCCCCCCCGACTTTTTTAAGATTTTATTTGTTTGAGAAAGAGTGCACGCACGAGCGGGGGCGGGGGGAGGGCAAAGGGAGAGGGACAGGCAGACTCCCTGCTAAGCAGGGAGCCTGATGTAGGGCTCTATCCGATGACCTCAAGATCACAACCTGCGCCAAAGTTAGAGCCTTAACTAGCTTTGCCACCCAGGCGCCTCTAAACTCCCTTTTTAAGATAAAAATGGCGTAAGTGTTGGAAATTATTCAGTTGTACTCCTCACTTGATTGTATATATGAAGATGAATTTCCAGTGCATCAACAGTTTAAATATAAAGTCAACAAATAGCAGAAACAATAAAACCAATAAGAAAGAAGAAAAGCACCAGAAGTAAACATGGAAGAATTCCTTTAAGTGGGAAAATCTTTAATTAATGTGACTCAAAATTAATTTTGATTCAGTCTGTAAAAGAAAATAAAAGTATATATATATATAAATATATAAATTAAAAATTAAAATAACACTAAAAAATATACTGCAAACTTTACATGGAGGGCACAGTATAGGGAAGGTCCAAAGTTAGAACAAATGGGGAAAAATTGTTTTTTATTACAAAAGCCAATCACTCTTTATATATTTGAAGTAAGACTTGTGTTGAAATCCTTGCGTTGGACTCCTTGTGTTGAAAAGCGTTTCTCAAATCTAGATTGGTATTCTGTTTTATCAGTCCATTTTTTTCTAAAGCTGTGTAATAATCCAGAGCAAAACGATGTTAAACAATCCACTGAAGAGGGAAGAGAAGCAGAGAAGGGAAGAAAAAAACACAAACCTTTTTTTCTAGTTCCTGGCTAGAAGGGACACCCTCTCCAGTGACATGACAAATTTTAATGTCATGTCATGAGTAAAGAGTCTGGGCAGCCCCTCTTTCTTGTGGCTCTAGTATCATTATTTTCTCATCTTTACCCTGGAGTCTAGTGGATATTATTGGCTTCCTACTTTAGCTATCTTAAGTTGCATCAGCACCCCTATTTGTTTCCTTAACTCTGCCCACACATCTGTGGTCTCCTTGTTAAAATCTCTTTATTTGAACCATCTGGAGTGAATTGTATTTATTGCTGGGAATCTTCAGTTAGAATATAGTGACTAATTCAGTGTGTAATAATAGGATGTATTCAATATCAGTGGAGTAAGAGCGATGAGGATGGAAAAGTTGATTTAAATAATATTAACTTAAGGGCACCTGGGTGGCTCAGTCGGTTAAGTGTCCTACTGTTGATTTCGGTTCAGGTCATGATCTCAGGGTCATGAGATCGAACCCCACATTGGGCTCCGTGCTCAGCAGAGTCTGCTTGTCCCTCTCTCTCTGTTTCTACCCCCGCCACACACACTTGTGTGCATGCTCTCTCTCGCAAATAATAAGTGAATGAATGAATAAATAAATAAGTAATATTGACTTAGGATTGCATTTTAATGCTGTATAACTTTATAAACTTCATAGGAATAAATTCTGAAGAAGCTAAGACAACACAGATTGATGGGATATATTTATGATGTTATGCATGACAAAGTAAAGATATGTTATCCCTATATTTAAACTATTATTTTTTAATGTATCTTTGGTACAGGCATATGTATTTGGGTATATGCTAATGCCAGTATAAAACATATTTCAGAAATATATATCAGGGATATTGATAGTTTTTTAAGACAAATATGCTTGTTTTTACTTAAAGGGTACATTTATGAAATTGTGATTTGTAGGTTAGAAGTACCTTCCCTCGTAGCTGCTTATAACAAGTAATGGCTCCATTTTGTACCTAACAGTGGGCTTCCAAATGCATGAGGGTCCTCTAGGAGTGCAGGATTGCTAGAGTGTTACCAGGGATCATCTAAGGTCCAGTGATCCTGGAGTTCCTTGAACTGTCCCGTTTTGTGGGCCAGTTAGTGTCTCAGTAATATTTTCATGGTATCTGTACCCAAAAGAAATACCTAACAGTTCCTTTTTGAGGTAGTTAGTTCCAACCAATTTATTTATGTCCTAACAACTTAGGAGCTAGTTGGAAAAATAAATATAATGGAAATAATAATAAAAAGTATATGTTATTCTTAAATAACCATAATTACTTGCTAAAGGATATATGTACCCATTGGGCACTGTACAATTTCTTAAATTTTAGAATCACTCCTTTCCTGTTCTGTATTGGTTTTCCAGCAGTATTTGTGAGAAATCAAAGATAGAATATAGTCATAACAAAGTATGATCTGATGTTGAAACTGTGAATTACCTCATGCTAATAGTTTCTGTCATGCTTGACAAATACTCGACATTGCTGTTTTCCCTTTGAAAAATTAAAATTAAAATACCCCACAGTTCCCATATGAGTTTGCTTCAATGACCAAGGTCATCTCAGTACACAATTTGGGCACTATAACTTTAACCATTGACTGCTTGAGAGCTAGTATATAGATACCCCAACTCCTTTGCCCTTCAGGTGAGATAACTTTAAAGTGCATGGCCTACTGAGACTTTGAGAGTTTCCCAAGGAATTTAATTAGGCTTCAGTTATCCATGGTAGTGATTGGCTACATAACACACTTCTTATTGTCTGCCTTTCTTAATTTGTTTCATTTTCCCACTCCATTACCAGTGTTACAGGGGATCTCTCCCCCAGATAAATTACTTTTACTGGTATCCTAACAGTCTCAGTCTCTTTAGAAGATAGGAACCAGTGTTTGTTATATGTTTGTTATATATTAATCAGTATGCTGTTTCAAAGTCTGCTTTAATGAATTCTTTGTCTCCTTATATGCACAGTGTATATATATAGATAGATAGCTCAGTACTATAATTCTTTGGTGTGGTGGGCTTTCCCACGCATTGTAGCATGTTTAACAGCATCTCTGGTCTCTACCCATTAGATGCCAGTTGCACATTCCTGTCTCTTCTCCCACACCTGCTTCTCTTCTTTTTACAACCAAAAATGTCTGCAGACAATGCTGCATGTCCCCTTGGGTGCAAAATTTCTGTACTGTGAGAACTGTACTAAAATATTTACTATGTGAAAATACTAGTTTATTTAAATTTCCCACACTTGAAGGAAATTGGGTTGTTTCCAGCTTTTGGATAGGATGAACAATGCTACTCTAAGCTGTCTTTGGCAGATGTTAATTTAGTGTCCATGTACACAAGATGCTGTACTTTGTGTAATGAGAAGTGAAATTGCTGGAGTATAAGAGATGCAACTTTTCTAGGTAATGCCAGACTGTTTTCTGAAGTGGTTGTAGAAATTCCTTGTCCTTTTGTATTTTCATGTATATTTTAGAATTAGATTGTCAAGTTCCACTAAAAAAAACTTGTTGGAGTTTTGAATACAATTAAATTTAATTTGTATAACAAATTTTGCAACCTCCATAATGTTGACATTGGGGCTGAATAATTATTTGTAGTGCTTTCTTGCACTGTAGACTATTTAGCAGCATCTCTGACCTCTATCCCTAAATGTCAGTAGCATCCCACCCTAACCTTCAATTATTCGTATCTGTGGGGAGTGGGAAGCAAAAGTTAAGAACTACTGCTGTATAGAAGGAGGGGTGAATTTACATCTTTATAAAATCAAGTCTTCAGATTCATGATCATTGCATATATTTCTCCATTTATTTAGATCTTTATATTTTTCAGTATTTCAGAGGGTATTTTTATGCATGAGTAAAAAGGTTTTATACATCTGCTGTTAAAAATCTGTATTTTTGGACTTAAGCATTTTTAAAAATTATTATAAATAATGTCTTTTTTAAGTAGGCTTTATTTTTTTTAGAGGAGGTTTAGGTTTACAAAAAAATTGAGCCAAAATTATGCAGAGTTCCCTCTTCTCTCTGCCAGTTTCCCCTATTGTTAACATCTTGCATTAGCTTGGTACATTAGTTACAGTTGATAAACCAATACTGATACATTATTAACTAAAGTTCATAGTTTACATTAGAGTTGTCTCTTTGTGCTTCAAAGTTCTAGGGTTTTTACAAATGTATAATGTTATGTATCTGCCATTATAGTATCAAACTGAATAGTTTCATTGCCCTAAAAATCCCCACTGTGCTTCTTCTGAATATCTCCACCCACCCCCAAGTCTCCACCCCTCATTCCTGGGTACCCCTGATTTTTTTAATGTTAAATGTCACATACCTTCCTGAAATGAATTCACCTTGATCATGATGTATTTTATTTTTTAAATTATTGGTTGCTTTGGTTAGCTGATATCTTATTAGGATTTTCTATATTTGTATTCATTGATGAGATTGGCCTGCAATTTTAATTTTCCCTTTCCATTCTTTCCATCTCAGGTTTTATTATCAAGGCTCTGCTAACCTTATAAAATGGATGGTAGAGAATATCCTTTTCTTTGGGGGGGGGGGGTTCCTGGAAGAGTGTATGAGATTGGAATTGTTTCCAGAACATTTGGTAGAATTTGCTATTGAAACCATATGGGCCTAAATTTTTTGTTGTTGTTTTTGTTGGAAAATTTTAAACTACTGATTCAGTCTCTTTAGCTGATTTAGCACTATTCCCGTTTGTTTGTTTTTGACAAGCTGTGTTTTATAGGAAATTCTCAATTTCATTTGAATTTTCAAATTTATTTAATATGGCTATTTTTAATAGCACCTTATATTTTTTTAATTGTATAACTTCTTGTGATACTCCTTTTCATTAGTTCAGTTCAAAATGTTTTAATTTTTTTGATTCATTCTTTCTTTCTTTCTTTTCTTCCTTCCTTTCTTTCCCTTCTTTTCTCTCCTTTCTTTCCTTTCTTTCTTGTTGCGTTCAGTTAGCCAGCATATAGTACATCATTAGTTTTTGATGTAATGTTCAACAGTTCATTAGTTGCATATAACACCCAGTGCTCATCACAGTACGTGCCCTTCTTAATACGCATCACCCAGTTACCTCATCCCCCCACCCCTCTCCCTTCTGTAACCCTCAGTTTATTTTCCAGAGTCCAGAGTGTCTCATGGTTTGTCTCCCTCTCTGATTTCTTCCCATTCAGTTTTCGCTCCCTTCCCCTGTGGTCCTCTGCGCTATTCCTTACGGTTCACGTATGATTTGAATTCAAAAGAATTCATTTTCCCCCATCTACTTATTTGGACATTTTTGTACTCTTCACATGCATTTAATGGTTACCCTAAAGATTATAAAAGTCGTACTTAATGTAGCACAATCCAAAGGTAATTACCACCTCTATCCTTTTCCCACACAGGACAAGGACCTAGAGCTATAATCCCATTTACTTCCTTCCTTGTGTTGTAATTTAAATCTATTTCATTTTCCCATAGTCATTATTATTTAAAAAAATAAAGTTATTACTGTTTTAGCTTTACCTATATACATGCCATTTTATTTGTTCTTTTTTTAACATGTCGTATATATCTGAGGTCACTTCTGCCTAAAGTGCAGCATTTAAAAATTCCAATGAGGTTCTATTGGAGATTCTGTAGACTCTGTTGGACTTTGAAGATTTGTTTAACTTGTCTTTATTTCTTAAAATATATTTTGATGGGTATATTGTATAATATTGGCAGTTATTTTCTTTTAGCGCAGTGAAGGCATTTCACTGTCTTTTGGCTTGTGTTGTTGAGAACTCGGGATAATAATTTTCTTCTCTTTCAATACTTGTTTTTCCCAACATTTAAGGTTTCTGTTTGTTCCTGGTATTCTGTAGTCTGACTATATTATGTTCTATAGAACATATTTCTTTGGATTGGTGTCTTTCATCAGTTACCTTTTTAAATATTGCTGCTTCTCATTTTATTTCTCTTCTCTTTCAGTAACTTTGTTTAAACCTTGCATATTGTCTTCTATGTACCTGTTTGCATTTTTTAACTTCTGTGCTGCTTTCTGTACAATATATCCCCTATCTTTGTTTACTTACTTTTTTTTAATCTGTGACAATCTATTTCAGTTACTGTACTGGTCTTTTCTAGAAATAATAGTTAACATGGGTCTTTCTCTCTCTTTTTAAAGATCATTTATTTATTTACTTATTTGAGAGAGAGAGAGCACAAAGGAGCAGAGGGAGAAGCAGACTCCCCGCTGAGCAGGGAGCCCGATGCAGGGTTCGATCCCTGGACCCGGAGATCAGAAACTGAGCTGAAGGCAGACACCTAAACGACTGAGCCACCCAGGCACCCTGTGTGGCTCTCTTTTACAAAAAAAGAAGTCCATCGGATTGTTCCCTATGGATATTCATTCAGTCTTGTATTTTCCTTTTTTAACATGGGGAGTTTGTTTTGCAATCTATATCTGATAATTCTAATACTTTAAGTCTTAGTGAGTCTGTTTCTGTGGTCTTCCTTTTGCTTTTTCTTTTGCATATCACCTTTCTTGTTGATATGTTTAGTTACTTTTTAATCCAAGCTCCACGTTTTCTCTCAAGTTTATTTGAAGCCTAGGATAAAGGTACTTTTCCTCTAGAGAAGATTTAAGATTTGCTTGACAGGTGCCCAACAGTACTTCCAGTTGAGGGCTATTTGCAACTAAGTACCATCTGAAGTTTTCTGTATCAGATTAAGTGAATTTAGGATATTTGTGAGAGCACCAGTGTTTGATTACTACCTCTCAGGTATCTGTCTCCTTCTACATAATATTAAAAAAAGCTTTCTTTATAGACCACAGAGTATGAGGTGTTAGATATACTGCTGGTTTAACCTTAACTTACAAATGAAATCCTTTGAGCCCCCACTTCATAAAAGAGTTATTCTTTTAGACCCTTTACCTAGGAAGTCCCAACTTGTGCATTGTATTGTAGTCTTAGTAAATATTATCAGAGAGGAAGTGATTTTAGTGCTCTTTTTGTATTTTGGTTTCTGCTTTTAGTTTGTTTTTATTCTACTAATTCCCACTACTTCATAAGGTTTCAGATGCCTTTAAAAATGTTTTTCATATTTTCATTAGCATTTCAGGAAGAGGGTTTATATAAAAATATTGTTTATAGTACTACCCTAATCAAAACTTCTATATATCAATTTAAAGTGATTTCTTCCCTTGGATAATTGTGTGTGTGTGTAAATGTAAGTCATAATTTTGAAATTTCCACACTTTGGACATATTTTGCATATTTATGTTTTATATTGCTCTAAGGTAATTTCTACTTTCATGGACTTCTAGTCTCTTGGGACTAATTAAAGTCTCAATTTCTCATTATTTTTATATTTTTGGAAGAGCTTTCAAATGTAGAGACATATATATAGCTACTATTTTAGAAAGAGTGCAGTGAAAACCACAGATAATCCTGATGGGTTTATCATTTAGGAAAAACTGTTGGATGTGCAGAGTATAGGATAAAAATTATTAAAGTAAGAGGAGAATGGAACGTGAAATATTTTGTTATATTTTATCTTCCTTTTTCTAAGTCAAGTAGGTTTCTGAAGAGTTATGTGTGTGTGTGTTGTGTATACACACACACACACATATATATATACATCAAATTTGTGTACCCTAAATTTTTCTTTAAAAAATATAAGAATCACATATAGTCAACTGATTTTTTTTCTATGAAGATACAAAGGCAATTAAATGGAGAAATAATCATCTTTTCAACAAATCGTACGTGAACAATTGGATATCCATGTGGAAAAAATGAACTTAAACACAGATCTTAACCCTTTGCACAAAACTTAACTCATGTAAAATGTAAACTCTAAATTTCTAAAATAAAACATAAGAGAAAGTCTATATGACCTTAGGTTTAGTGATGAGGTTTTGAGGTTTTTAAAGCTGTAACAACCAAGAGCACGATCCATGAAAGAAGCAATTGGCAAGTTGGACCTTACTGAAATTAAAATTTTTTCTGCTCTGCAAAAGACATTGTTAAGAAAATTAGAAGAAAAGTCAGACTGGGAGAATATATTTGCAAGACACATGTATGATAAAGGATTTGTATTCAAAATATACAAAGAGCTCTATAAACTGATAAGAAAATAAATAGGCTAATAAAAAAGTGGGCAAGGACCTGAACAGACATTTCACCAAGAAGATATACAGATGGCATATAGACATGTGAAAAGATGCTCAGCATCATTTGTCATAAGAGCAGTGCAAATTAAAACAAAAGATATTACTACACAGCTATTAGAGTGGCTAAAATACAAAAAACTGGCAATACCAATCACTGTCAAGTATGTGAAGGTATAAGAAATCATGGTTGGTGGGAATGCAAAATGGTATAGCCACTTTGGAAGACAGTCCTGACAGTTTCTTACAAAATTAAACATAGCCTTACTGTATAATACAGCAAAAATAAATAGGTATTTACTAACTGATTTGAAACATGTCCACACAAAAATCTGCATGTATTTATATTAATTATATTCATTAGTTACCAAAAACTGGAAGCAATCTAGATGACCTTCAGTAGATGAAATGATAAACTGTGCTACATCCATACAGTGGAATGCTGTTTGGTGATAAGAAGGAATGAGCACTCATTTCATGCAAAAAGCATAGACACAAAAACATTCCATGCTCATGGACTGGAAGAACAAATATTGTGAAAATGTCAATGCTACCTAAAGCAATCTACACATTCAATGCAATCCCTATCAAAATACCATTAACTTTTTTCACAGAAATGGAACAAATAATCCTAAAATTTGTATGGAACCAGAGAAGACTCTGAATAGCCAGAGAAATGTTGAAAAAGAAAAGCAAAGCCGGTGGCATTACAATTCTGGACTTCAAGCTCTGTTACAAAGCTGTAATCATCAAGACAGTATGGTACTGGCATAAAAACAGACACATAGATCAATGGAACAGAATAGAGAGCCCAGAAATGGACCCTCAGCTCTATGGTCAACTAATATTCAAAAAAGGAAAGAATGTCCAATGGAAAGAAGACAGTCTCTTCAACAAATGGTGTTGGGAAAATTGGATAGCTACATGCAGAAGAATGAAACTGGACCATTTCCTCACACCACACACAAAAATAGACTCAAGATGGATGAAAGACCTAGATGTGAGACAGGAATCCATCAAAATCCTTGAGGAGAACACTGGCAGCAACCTCTTCGACCTCAGCCGCAGCAACTTCTTGCTAGACACATCTCCAAAGGCAAGGGCAACAAAGGCAAAAATGATCTGTTGGGACTTCAAGATAAAAAGCTTTTGCACAGCAAAGGAAACAGTCAACAAAACCAAAAGACAACTGACAGAATGGGAGAAGATATTTGCAAATGACATATCAGATAAAGGGCTAGTTATCCAAAATCTATAAAGATTTTATAAATCTATAAAGAACTTACCAAACTCAACACCCAGAGAACAACTAATCTAGTCAAGAAATGGGCAGAAGACATGAACAGACATTTCTGCAAAGAAGACATCCAAATGGGCAACAGACACATGAAAAAGTGTTCAGCATCACTCATCATTAGGGAAATCCAACTCAAAACCTCAATGAGATACGCCCTCACACCAGTCAGAATGGCTAAAATTAACAAGTCAGGGAATGACTTGGTATATTTTATCTTCCTTTTTCTAGGTCCAGTAGGTTTCTGAAGGTCGGTGAGAATGCGGAGAAAGGGGAACCCTCCTGCACTGTTGGTGGGAATGCAAGCTGATGCAGCCACTCTGGAAAACAGTATGGAGGTTCCTCAAAAAGTTGAAAATAGAGCTGCCCTACGACCCAGCAATTGCACTACTGGGTATTTACCCCAAAGATACAAATGTAGTGATCCAAAGGGGTTTGTGCACCCCAAGGTTTATAGCAGCAATGCCCATAATAGCCAAACTATGGAAAGAGCCAAGATGTCCATCAACAGATGAATGGATAAAGAAGATGTGATATATATATATACACACACACACACACACACACACACACACACACACACACAATAGAATATTATGCAGCCATCAAAAAACCAAAATGTTACCATTTGCAATGACGTGGATGGAACTAGAGGGTATTATGTTAAGTGAAATAAGTCGATCAGAGAAAGACAAGTATCATATGATCTCACTGATACGAGGATTTTGAGAAGACAGAGGATCATAGGGAAAGGGAGGGAAAAATGAAACAAGATGAAACCAGAGAGGGAGACAAACCATAAGAGACTCTTAATCTCAGGAAACAAACCTAGGGTTGCTAGAGTGCAGGGGTGTGGGAGGGATGGTTTGGCTGGGTGATGGACATTGGGGAGGGTATGTGCTTTGGTGAGCACTGTGAATTGTGTAAGACTAATGAATCCCAGACCTGTACCCCTGAAACAAATAGTACATTATATGTTAAAAAAAATTATTTGTTAAAAAAAAAGCATAGATGAATCTTAATAGGTATTGCGGAGTGAAAGAAGCCAGTTTGAAAAGGCTGCATACCATGATTCCAGTTTATGTCAGATTCTGGAAAAGGGTAAATTGTAGAGATGGTAAACAGATCAGTGTTTGCTAGGGTTTTAGGGAGGAAGGAGGGTTGAAATCACAGGGGATTAGGGTGCTGAAACTATTCTGTATGATGCTGTAATGATGGATATATGATACTATGCGTTTCTTAAAACCCATAGAACTTATAGCACAAAGAATAAACATTGATGTTTGCAAATTAAAAAAAAAAAATCCCTTATGAGGTCATTCCAGGATGAATTTCAGACTGTGACAAAAGAATCAATCTATATTACAAATACATGAAATAACCTTGCTGTGAAGGGGTTTAGGGAAAAAGTACTGTCCTAAATAACTGAAGACTGGAGACTGTAAGACTAAAGGCAAAAGGAACTGTATAAAAGCATGGTACTCTAGTTGCAGTTATTTTCCACTGGGGAATGGGCTACCAGTTCTGAAGTTACATTATACATGTGTGTACTGGAATTGAAAAAATTAGTAAATAGATGGTTTATGGTGGGAAGCAGAGTTTTCACTGTTGGAGATTTCACTGTAGGAAATTATGGATAAAAGCAAGGGGAGGACTCTAGAATATTTCATGTGGTAATGGAGTTAAAGATATTATAACTTATATATCGCTTAATATAGATACATATAGAAATAGCTATGTTTGTATACACACATAAATATTTCCTGTTCTTTAAGCTGAGAGGGCCTAAAAGAAATGACATTCCACTAGCAATGAACACACTTAGCCCGTAGATCTTGGTTTCTAATTCCATTCTCTAGTAAGGAACTATTCTTTACTGTCACCATTTAATTTTTCTCTTCAATTCTCTAAGACTAAAAATCTTTGATATTTTTCCTCTAATGTGTAGTTTTTACCTTTTGGAGTTCTCAATTCCTTTAGTAATAGCCTGAAAATTTGGGTCTTTCTCCACAAAGTGCATAGACCTAAGTTTTCGTACAGTTTCAAAAGGTCCATAGATATTTAAGAATCTATGTGCCACAGATTAAGAAGCCCTGCTCCTCTTGAATCGTAGTAGTAGTAGTGTCTGAGGTAGCAGATGGACGTTTCAAAAAGTAAATTTATTTTTCTCTTCGTTCTTTCCTTTAATTCTTGTCTTACGGACTTAAGATGAGGTTATTTTAATAGTTGTTGAAGATTTGGTGAAAGTGGTTTGAAAGATTAAAGCCCTAGGACAATGCTTGCTTTTGGCACTGGGCTATACTGGCATGGCTCAACCAAGCTCTAAATTTGAAATTCTAATATTTAGTAAATTTATCTGTTCTTGAAATGGATGAAATGTACCCTATGCGGTCTTGAAAGACTAGTCAATTGGTACTCCCATATTATGTGCCAAAATGTGAGTTTTCTTTTTGAACATTTAGTTTGATGTTTCACTTATCTTTTGTTTTTATAGAGGAAGAAGTATATAAGCTTTTTATAAGGAATGTTACCAAGTGCAGTTTGACATTTAGACACAGACTCATCACTGGAGATAAAATCACAACAATTTCCTTTTCTTATTCATGCGGGGTACCCATGGAGGCCTATACATTTCAATATATATTTTTTTAAGTAGGCTCCACACCCTTTGTGGAGCCCAACATGGGGCTTGAACTCATAACCCTGAGATCAAGACCTGAGCTGATTCATTGGATGTTATATGCAAACAATGAATCATGGAACACTACATCAAAAACTAATGATGTGGGCGCCTGGGTGGCTCAGTTGGTTAAGCGACTGCCTTCGGCTCAGGTCATGATCCTGGAGTCCCTGGATCGAGTCCCGCATCAGGCTCCCTGCTCGGCGGGGAGTCTGCTTCTCCCTCTGACCCTCCCCCCCTCATGTGCTTTCTCTCTCATTCTCTCTCTCTCAAATAAAGAAATAAAATCTTAAAAAAAAAAAAAAAACTAATGATGTAATATATGGTGATTAACATGACATAATAAAAAAAAACAATGAAATTTGGGGGGGAGGGACTTAAATTGAGCCAATTAAAAAATATAGAAAACTTGAATTCTCTTGTAACCATTAATAATTGAAGTAGTATTTAATAAACTTCTAATACAAAAAAGAAAGACCTGAGCTGAGATCAAGAGTCAGACACTTAACCGACTGAGCCACCCAGGTACCGCCAACAATTTCTATTTTAATATATTCTAAAAGATCTAGGTTTCCCAAAGTGTATATTTATAATAACCTGTGAGGTAATTTTTTCCATTTGTGTACATACTACCTAGACAGACTGCGTGTATCACAAGATATTTATAATTAGGCATTAAAAAGCAACCAAAGTATCTGTTTCTTTTTCTACCTTTCCCTCATTCCCTCTCCTCGAATCTTGAGAAAGACTCTTACATGTATGCAGTCACTGAATCTTAGGTAACTGTTAAGTTCTGTATTCTGGTATGTGGTGTTCTTTAGTAAATACTTCTCAATTTGAGTAGCCCCAGCATTTCTTCTCCTTTTCTGACGTAGATTTTCTCTAGTAATTTATCCATATTTATTTTCAGTCTTTCTCCACTTTATCTTGATGTACAACCTGCTGTCTAGTACTTAAAATAAAAATGAAACAGAAAATGAGGCTACCAAAAATTGTTCTGTTATATGCTTGGATTTTTCTCTTGTTCATCACCAGATTAGATTTCATTTATTAAGACTTTAGAATCCAATCTTTTTTTGATAGACTGATCTTTATTTTTTTTTAATTTTTTATTGTTAATCACCATACATTACATCATTAGTTTTTGATGTACTGTTCCATGATTCATTGTTTGTGCATAACACCCAGTGCTCCATGCAGAATGTGCCCTCTTTAATACCCATCACCAGGCTAACCCATCCTCCCACCCCCCTCCCCTCTAGAACCCTCAGTTTGTTTTTCACAGTCCATCGTCTCTTATGGTTCGTCTCCCCCTCCGATTTCCCCCCTCATTCTTCCCCTCCTGCTATCTTCTTTTTTTTTTCTTAACATATATTGCATTATTTGTTTCAGAGGTACAAATCTGTGATTCAACAGTCCTGCACAATTCACAGCGCTCACCATAGCACATACCCTCCCCAATGTCTATCACCCAGCCACCCCATCCCTCCCACCCCACCCCCCACTCCAGCAACCCTCCGTTTGTTTCCTGAGATTAAGAATTCCTTATATCAGTGAGGTCATAAGATACATGTCTTTCTCTGATTGACTTATTTCGCTCAGCATAACACCCTCCAGTTCCATCCACGTCGTTGCAAATGGCAAGATCTCATTCCTTTTGATGGCTGCATAATATTCCATTGTATATATATACCACATCTTCTTTATCCGTTCATCTGTCGATGGACATCTTGGCTCTTTCCACAGTTTGGCTATTGTGGACATTGCTGCTATAAACATCGGGGTGCACGTACCCCTTCGGATCCCTACATTTGTATCTTTGGGGTAAATACCCAGTAGTGTAATTGCTGGATCGTAGGGTAGTTCTATTTTCAACTTTTTGAGGAACCTCCATGCTGTTTTCCAGAGTGGCTGCACCAGTTTGCATTCCCACCAGCAGTGTAGGAGGGTTCCCCTTTCTCCGCATCCCCGCCAACATCTGTCGTTTCCTGACTTGTTAATTTTAGCCATTCTGACTGGTGTGAGGTGATATCTCATTGAGGTTTTGATTTGGATTTCCCTGATGCCAAGCAATGTTGAGCACTTTTTCATGTGTCTGTTGACCATTTGGATGTCTTCTTTGGAAAAATGTCTGTTCATGTCTTCTGCCCATTTCTTGATTGGATTCTTTGTTCTTTGGGTGTTGAGTTTGATAAGTTCTTCATAGATTTTGGATACTAGCCCTTTATCTGATATGTCCTTTGCAAATATCTTCTCCCATTCTGTCGGTTGTCTTTTGGTTTTGTTGACTATTTCTTTTGCTGTGCAAAAGCTTTTTATTTTTGTGAGGTCCCAATAGTTCATTTTTGCCCTTGCTTCCCTTGCCTTTGGCGATGTTTCTAGGAAGAAGTTGTTGTGGCTGAGGTCGAAGAGGTTGCTGCCTGTGTTCTCCTTTAGGATTTTGATGGACTCCTGTCTCACATTTAGGTCTTTCATCCATTTTGAGTGTATGTCTGTGTGTGGTGTAAGGAAATGGTCCAGTTTCATTCTTCTGCATGTGGCTGTCCAATTTTCCCAACACCATTTGTTGAAGAGACTGTCTTTTTTCCATTGGACATTCTTTCCTGCTTTGTCAAAGATTACTTGACCATAGAGTTGAGGGTCCAATTCTGGGCTCTCTATTCTGTTCCATTGATCTATGTGTCTGTTTCTGTGCCAGTACCATACTGTCTTGATGATTACAGCTTTGTAATAGAGCTGGAAGTCCAGAATTGTGATACCGCCAGCTTTGATTTTCTTTTTCAACATTCCTCTGGCTGTTCGGGGTCTTTTCTGGTTCCATACAAATTTTAGGATTATTTGTTCCATTTCTTTGAAAAAAGTGGATGGTATTTTGATGGGGATTGCATTGAATGTGTAGATGGCTCTAGGTATCATTGACATCTTCACAATATTTGTTCTTCCAATCCATGAGCATGGAATGTTTTTCCATTTCTTTGTGTCTTCCTCAATTTCTTTCATGAGTATTTTATAGTTTTCTGAGTACAGATCCTTTGCCTCTTTGGTTAGATTTATTCCTAGGTATCTTATGGTTTTGGGTGCAATTGTAAATGCGATCGACTCCTTAATTTCTCTTTCTCCTGTCTTGTTGTTGGTGTATAGGAACGCCACTGATTTCTGTGCATTGATTTTATATCCTGCCACTTTACTGAATTCCTGTATGAGTTCTGACAGTTTTGGGGTGGAGTCTTTTGGGTTTTCCACAGAAAGTATCGTATCATCTGCAAAGAGTGAGAGTTTGACTTCTTTGCCAATTTGGATGCCTTTTATTTGTTTTTGTTGTCTGATTGCTGTGGCTAGGACTTCTAATACTATGTTGAATAGCAGTGGTGATAGTGGGCATCCCTGCCACGTTCCTGACCTTAGGGGGAAAGCTCTCAGTTTTTCCCCATTGAGAATGATATTCGCTGTAGGTTTTTCATAGATGGCTTTTATGATATTGAGGTATGTACCCTCTATCCCTATACTATGAAGAGTTTTGATCAAGAAAGGATGCTGTACTTTGTCAAATGCTTTTTCTGCATCTATGGAGAGGATCATATGATTCTTGTTCTTTCTTTTGTTAATGTATTGTATCACATTGATTGATTTGCGGATGTTGAACCAACCTTGCAGCCCAGGGATAAATCCCGCCTGGTCATGGTGAATAATCCTTATTTATTTATTTATTTATTTATTTATTTATTTATTTATTTATGATTTTATTTATGATTTTATTTATTTATTTGACAGAGAGAGACACAGTGAGAGAGAAAACACAAGCAGGGGGAGTGGGAGAGGGAGAAGTAGTCTTCCTGCTGAGCAGGGAGCCCAATGTGGGGCTCGATCGCAGGACTCTGGGATCATGACCTGAGCTGAAGGCAGATGGTTAACGACTGAGCCACCCAGGCGCCCCAGTGAATAATCCTTTTAATGTACTGTTGGATCCTATTGGCTAGTATTTTGGTGAGAATTTTTGCATCCATGTTCATCAAGGATATTAGTCTGTAATTCTCCTTTTTGATGGGGTCTTTGTCTGGTTTGGGGATCAGGGTAATGGTGACTTCATAAAACAAGTTTGGAAGTTTTCCTTCCATTTCTATTTTTTGGAACAGTTTCAGAAGAGTAGGTATTAATTCTTCTTTAAATGTTTGGTAGAATTCCCCTGGGAAGCCATCTGGCCCTGGGCTTTTGTTTGTCGGGAGATTTTTGATGACTGCTTCAATTTCCTTAGTGGTTATAGGTCTGTTCAGGTTTTCTGTTTCTTCCTGGTTCAGTTTTGGTAGTTGATACATCTCTAGGAATGCATCCATTTCTTCCAGGTTATCTAATTTGCCGGCATAGAGTTGCTCATAATATGTTCTTATAATTGTTTGTATTTCTTTGGTGTTGGTTGTGATCTCTCCTCTTTCATTCATGATTTTCTTGATTTGGGTCATTTCTCTTTTTTTGATAAGTCTGGCCAAGGGTTTATCAATCTTGTTAATTCTTTCAAAGAACCAGCTCCTAGTTTCGTTGATCTGTTCTCCTGTTCTTTTGGTTTGTATTTCATTGATTTCTGCTCTGATCTTTATTATTTCTCTTCTCCTGCTCGGTTTAGGCTTTATTTGCTGTTTTTTTCTCTAGCTCCTTTAGGTGTAGTGTTAGGTTGTGTATTTGAGACCTTTCTTGTTTCTTGAGAAAGGCTTGTATTGCTATATACTTTCCTCTTAGGACTGCCTTTGCTGCATCCCAAAGATTTTGAACAGTTATGTTTTCATTTTCATTGATTTCCATGAATTTTTTAAATTCTTTAATTTCTTGGTTTACCCATTCATTCTTTAGTAGGATGCTCTTTAGCCTCCATGTATTTGAGTTCTTTCCAACTTTCCTCTTGTGATTGAGTTTTAGTTTCAAAGCACTGTGGTCTGAAAATAGGCAGGGAATGATCCCAATCTTTTGGTTCCTGTTGAGACCTGATTTGTGACCTAGGATGTGATCTATTCTGGAGAATGTTCCATGGGCACTAGAGAAGAATGTGTATTCCGATGCTTTGGGATGGAATGTTCTGAATATATCTGTGAAGTCCATTTGGTCCAGTGTGTCATTTAAAGTCTTCATTTCCTTGTTGATCTTTTGCTTAGATGATCTGTCCATTTCAGTGAGGGGGGTGTTAAAGTCCCCCACTATTATTGTATTGTTGTCAGTGTGTTTCTTTGCTTTTGTTATTAATTGCCTTATATAATTGGCCGCTCCCATGTTAGGGGCATAGATATTTACAACTGTTAGATCTTCTTGTTGGATAGACCCTTTAAGTATGATATAGTGTCCTTCCTCATTTCTTATTACAGTCTTTGGTTTAAAATCTAATTTGTCTGATATAAGGATTGCCATCCCAGCTTTCTTTTGATGTCCATTAGCATGGTAAATGGTTTTCCACCCCCTCACTTTCAATCTGGGGGTGTCTTTGGGTCTAAAATGAGTCTCTTGCAGACAGCATATCGATGGGTCTTGTTTTTTAATCCTGTCTGATAGCCTGTGTCTTTTGATTGGGGCATTTAGCCCATTAACATTCAGGGTAACTATTGAAAGGTATGAATTTAGTGCCATTGTATTGCTTGTAAGGTGACTGTTACTGTATATTGTCTGTGTTCCTTTCTGGTCTATGTTGTTTTTAGGCTCTCTCTTTGCCTAGAGGACCCCTTTCAATATTTCTTGTAGGGCTGGTTTTGTGTTTGCAAATTCTTTTAGTTTTTGTTTGTCCTGGAAGCTTTTTATCTCTCCTTCTATTTTCAGTGACTGCCTCGCTGGATATAGTATTCTTGGCTGCATATTTTTCTCGTTTAGTGCTCTGAATATATCCTGCCAGTCCTTTCTGGCCTGCCAGGTCTCTGTGGATAGGTCTGTTGCCAGTCTAATGTTTCTACCATTATAGGATGCATATCTCTTCTCCCAAGCTGCTTTCAGGATTTGCTCTTTGTCTCTGAGACTCGTAAGTTTTACTATTAGATGTCGGGGTGTTGACCTATTTTTACTGATTTTGAGAAGGGTTCTCTGTGCCTCCTGGATTTTGATGCCTGTTTCCTTCACCAAATTAGGGAAGTTCTCTGCTATAATTTGCTCCGATATACCTCCTGCCCCTCTCTCTCTTTCTTCTTCTTCTGGGATCCCAATTATTCTAATGTTCTTTCATCTTATGGTATCGTTTATCTCTCGAATTCTGCCCTCGTGATCTAGTAGTTGTTTATCTCTTTTTCTCAGCTTCTTTCTTTTCCATCATTTGGTCTTTTATATCACTGATTCCATTCCCTCTTCTGCCTCATTTATCCTAGCAGTTAGCACCCCCATTTTTGATTGCACCTCATTAATAGCCTTTTTGATTTCTGCTTGGTTAGATTTTAGTTCTTTTATTTCTCCAGAAAGGGTTTCTCTAATAACTTCCATGCTTTTTTCAAGTCCAGCCAGTATCTTTAAAGTCATGATTCTGAACTCTAGATCCAATATTGTACTAATGTCCATATTGAGTAAGTTCCTGGCAGTCGGTACTGCCTCTTGTTCTTTTTTTTGAGGTGATTTTTTCTCTCTTGTCATTTTGTCCAAAGGAGAATAGGTGAATGAGAGAACAAAATGCTAACAGGGTAACAGTGTCCCCAGAAAATATACTCTAAACAAATCAGAGAAGACCTGAAGCCAGGGGAAAAGAAAGGGAAAGAAAGAAGAAAAAGAAAAAAAGAAAAAGATAAAAACAAACAAAACAGAACAAAACAAAGAAATCCAGAATATGACCAAGTATGATCAGGCTGGTACATAGATCAGTGCCACACACTGGATTTTGGGTGTATTTTGGTCTGTTAGAAGAAAGTGCCTCCCAAAATTTTAAAGAAAGAAAAACTTATATATGTGCAAAAATAAGGGTTGATATGATGAAGGGATGGAATATGACCATAAAGATGAAAATTATAAAAAATTTTATAAAACGAATTGATAAGAAGTTGTTTGGAAAAAGAAAGGTTTAAAAAAAAAGTAGATAAAAAAGGGAGAGAATGTGATCAGGCAGGAGAGTAGAACAAAGCCATACACTAGAGATTCAGGGTATATTTTAATCTGTTAGAAGAAACTGTATCTCAAAATTTTAAAGAGAGAACAACTTATATATATATGCCAAAAATAAGGGTAGCTACTATGAATGGATAGAATATGACTCTAAAAATGAAAAATAAAAATGTTTTTTAAAAAAGGGATTGATAAGATGTTGGTTGAATAGGGAAAAAGAAAAATTAAAAAAAAAAGTTAAAAAAGAAATTAACTTTGAAAGACTAAAGAATCATGGTAAAAAAGCCAAGAATTGTATGTGCAATATTCCCCTAGCGCTGGAGTTCTGACGTTCTCATTGATCGGTAAACTTGGTCTTGGCTGGCTGTTCTTGCTGAGCTTCTGGGGAAGGGGCCTGTTGCCGTGGTTCCCAAATGTCTTTGCCGGAGGCGGAATTGCCCCGCACTTGCCGGTCAGGGCTAAGTAATCTCAGGTTTGCTCTTGGGAGCTTTTGTTCCCTGCAAGCTTTCGGTACAGCCTTGGAGGAAAAGAGTGAAAATGGCGGCCTCCCAGTCTCTGCCCTGGAGGAGCCGAGAACTCAGGGCCCCACTCCTCAGTGAGCTCCCATAGAAAAGCCGTCAGTCACTCCCGTCTCCCCGGTCTCCGCCCGCACTCTGTGCTCACCCGGCCTGTGACCAAGCGTTTCTATCTCTGGCACACAACCCCCTGTGGAGTCTCCAAACCCCGCAGATCCCTGCGGTGCACCCCCGTGCCACTTCTCCCGGGGGAGGAAGGGGAGTCTCCCCGGATCTGCCCCTTGTTGGGTCCCTGCTGGAAGATCAGTGGCCCGACTGTGCCTTGGATCACGGTTTATGGCAGCCCTGAGCTGATAGCCCACGCCTCGGCTCCGTCTCTACAGCCGGCTTCCTCGCTCCGTCTCTACAGCCGGCTTCCCCGCTCCAATACCTGGGAGCTCTGCCGCACTCAGGCATCCCTGGACTCTCTGTGACCCTGAGGGTCCTGAGACCACACTGTCCCACGAGGGTTCCACCGCCCGCTTAGCCACTGGCGCAACGTCCCTCAGTGCAGCCGACTTCTAAAAGTTCCAATTTTGTGCTCCGGGGCTCTATCACTTGCCAGAAGCGGCTGATGGAGGCCCCCTCCCCCGCCATCTATCCTCCAGAATATCGCCTCAGATTCACTTCTCTGCACGTCCTACCTTCTAGAAAGTGGTCGCTTTTCTGTTCAGAGAGTTGTTGCTATTCTTTTCTTCGATCTCCTGTTGAGTTTGTAGGTGTTCTGAATGGTTTGATCCCTATCCAGCTGAATTCCTGAGAGCAGACGAAATCCAGGTCTCCTACTCCTTCGCCATCTTGCTTCGCCCCTCTATAATCCAATCTTTAAAAGAAAATCCTTAAAATAGAAAGCTGTTTGCTCTATGGAACAGCTTAGTAGGAAAGCTCTGAGGAAGGTTCTCTGCTATGTGCTCTTAGGCAATGTTAATATATTTCACCCACAACCAGGTTCTCTAATTTTGAAGGAGCCAGAATGTTACTGTGTCATAGAAGGTATAAACCCAAAAGGGCCTTTTATTATATTTGGATAAATTGATTTGTTACTATATAAAGTTTTGTATGGTTTCAGTTTTCTCTTCTGTCTGCTTCTGTACTTAGTTGGAACGATACAGAGAAGGCTAGAGTTCCTGCTTTGGCTATCATCATAGAATAGAGGAAGGGTAGAATTGAAAATGAGGAGAATGAGGTGAGACAGTTCTCTAAACCATGTGGTTCATGTAAAATGGGGTTAAGAGTTTGTGGGTTCTTGCTTCTTAGACAGTGACTTATCACCTTAACTCATCTCTGTGGTGGGTTCTAGTCATTTTGGACAGAGATGTTTAGTGTAATATATATGACTGTTTCCACTCTGGAAGTGGAGGATTTGGTCTGGGTGATAGGAAAACTTCTGGAATGACTTTGCCTGGTTCTGGAATAAAAGAGATTACTGGTCTCATTCTTCAGATGGCATTAACCCAGCAACATGTACAGTTTAGGAATCTGGCTTTCAGTAGAGCTCAGCTAAGAAGCTAGAGCTTTTAGCTTCCCTCTAAAATGGGCAGGATAATCTCCTAAAAAAAATGAATGCTCAAAGTAGGTACACATCTTACACACGAAAAGTACAGTACTAAATTCTTTACATTTGTTACCTTATTTAGTTCTCATATCATCCTCAGTCATTTGTTTTACAAACATTTTTTTCAGGTCCTCCTATGTACTAAGCACTATTCCAAGCACTAGGAATTACAGCATTGAAGAAGAAAAATTTCTACACTGAAGTGGTATTCTCACCATTTTAAAGAAATCTGAGTTTCATAGCGATCAATTGATTTTTTTCAGTATCCTATAGCTTAGTAACTCATGTAACTGAGATTTAAATACTACTTCGTCTGATGCCAAAGATTTTAAACCACCTAGAATGATTTCTTGAGGGTTTTGTTAAATGTTGTGGTTACTGTAACCACAATTATAGTTTCTTTTCATTGTTGTCCATACCACTAATTATGCCAAGGGTATGTTCTCCAGCCCTATTTTCGGCTCCGTTTTTTTGTATTCTATAATAGCTGGTAAGAAAAACATAAAATTTTGCATTTCTGGCAAACTTATGTCAAGCATTCTTAGCCTACCCTCCAATGAGTGCATATTGGTAGTGACTACATAAATGCTTGATAGGCAGAGTTTAATAGCAATCTGTCTTTTAGTTTGGTTTTTAACATTTTATTTTTTATTTGAAATGTCCTTATTTTGAGTAATATATTCATACAGTTCACATTTCAGGAAATGCAAAGTGTATGCAATATAAAGCTCCATTATATCCCTAAACCTCAACCAAATATTTCTCTTTTCCCGAGGCAACCATTTTGCCAGATATTTGTGTATCTTTCCAGAAATATTTTAAAGCATATACAATCAAATACATATATATTTCCTTTTTTTCCTTTTTTCATGTATGAATATATCCTGCAGATCTTTCCATATCCAACACAGATCTGTTTATTGTTTTAGACAGCTCCATGGATCCCATTGATTTTAGTCAGTTAAGAGTAATGGTTAGTCATGGACCCTGTAGCCAAACTGCATGCATATATGCATACCATGAATCTGCTACTGGGAAACCCCTTTCACAAGTAGCTAAATCTCTAGGTGCCTCAATTTTCTCTTCTGTAAAATGAGAGAAAAATAGTACATTCTTCATAGGTATTGTTGTGAAGATTAAATGTGTTAACTTCAAGGGTTTATTTCTTAGAACAATGCCTGGCGGACAATGAGCACCCAAGTGTTAGCTGCCACCGCCATTATTATTATCATCATCAACACTTTTAGTTATTAATCAGAATCTTATTTATGGGTATATGTATTTTTACTTTTGCTTTTGCAAACAGTGCTTCAGGGAATAATGTTGTACCTTCTTTATTTCACGTGTGTGAGTTTATGTATGCTTTGCAACAAGTACAATATCAAGGCCAAGGAGTGTGTTAATTTGTAATTTCAGTAAACATTTGCCAAATTGCATACCATAGGGATTGTTTCAAGTTATGTTCTCTCCAGTAGTTTGACATAATTTAAATGATTGAGAACTTGATGGTCGCTTTCTGATGTTATTGTTTCTGGAATTATTCATGGTTAAAGATGACAATTTTGAAAGTTCTTCCTTTATCTTCATTAGAAGTCTAATCCTGTCAGGAGAGCCTGCTTAAACAACCTTTTATTTTTTTAATATAAAATATGTATGTTGGTAGGTTATTTGAGGATTCTCACAGATAATTGTTTCAGAGAGTGGAAGATAATCTTTTTTTTTTTTTTCATTCTTTATTTTCAGATACTTGTTTCTGTGAATCTGAATTATTTCAGATCTTTAATTTATCTTCATTATCCATTTTCAAAGAAAGCTTAAAATAGGAGAGAGAAGACTTAAGATGTCAGGCATTTTTTGAGGAACTGGGCTAAATACAAAGATTAATAAGTAGTAGTCTCTGCCATACTTTTGTCTAGCGGGAGAGGTAGATGGGCGCCATATCCTGGTTAGAAAATGTAGAATGGGACAAAGAAAAATGTGTTGGACAGAACTTTGGAAATTACCTGTATTTATTCAGGTAAATGACTAAAAGTAAGTGAAAGAAATCAAAGTTTAAGTCATCAGAGTACAAGGATATAGTGTTACAGAAACCAGTATAATGAGCAAATTTATTTTGTGTTGTTTTCTTTTGTTGTTTTGTTATGTTAGTCACCATACAGTACATCATTAGTTTTTGATGTGGTGTTCCATGATTCAAATGTTTTAAATAGAATAGATAGGGTATTACTAAAGAAAGACTTTGATGTAACAATTAGCAAATAATAGGTGTGAGGAAGCAGTTGCAGTAGAGTTGTGGGACTGGACTGAAGAAGAATGAACATTTAGAAAGTAAGTGAATAGGCTAATGTTTCGAATAGTCATTGTGGCAGCAGAAAGATTTTCCTCTTAAAAAAACCTCAATGACAAGCTTCTGTTCATTTTCAAAATTATAGCTTTAAACATCTGACTTTATTTTATTAATAATTGTTACTTATATATGGTAGTCATTTTTAAAGATGCTAAGCATGCAGCTTGTTTTTATTTTGCTTTTAATACTAGTTTCTGTTTTGTTGCCTTTGACTTTATGATACTAAATTAATACAGCAAAATAGTCCTCCGTTTATGAGTTAACTTGCTAGTTCATTGAAATTATAGTTAAGACTCCACTGTATATGAAAACTGCCATATTAATCATGGAAATAGAATTGAACATTATTTATACTCATATTTAACAATGATACATGTAACTTTTTAAGTAATCTCTAAACCTACTGTGGGGCTCAAACCTACAGTCCTGAGATCAGGAGTCACATGCTCTACATACTGATCCAGCCAGGCACTCTTGACATTTGTAACTTTTTACTGAACTACTATGATTAACGTTGTCCTTTTTGTTGATTTTTTAAAAATCAGTTTTACCAAGATATAGTTTCCAAATGCACACATTTTAAGTGTACAGATGAATGACTTGAGAAATGCATATAGCCATTTAGTAATGCTACTCCATGCAAAATATAAAATATTTCCATCTCTCCAAGAACAACTAATTCTTATGTTTAATAACTTGAAAATCTAATTTTACTTCTTTTGCTTACTGAGTACTTAATGAAGATAATTTTACTTATCAAGAGTACCATGAAACAACTCTTGAAATTACATGCTTTTTATATATGGGACTCTGTTTCAGGTTGACAAAATAGTTCATGACCCAAACAAGGTTAAATACAGTTAAAACAGTTTTGTGTGATTTGAGTGATTTTTATTTATTTTTTGGGAGGGGGAGGGCAGAGGGAGAGAGAGAATCCCAAGCAGGCTCCATACCTGATGTGGAGCCCGATGCGGGGCTCGATCCCACGACCATGAGATCATGACCCAAGCTGAAATCTAGAGTTGGACACTCAACCCACTGAGCCACCCAGGTGCTTCTAATTTGAGTGATTTTTAAAGAATGTTTGACAGAAAGTTACTTTTACTTGAGATAATTTATAATTAGCAATTCAGTACATTTTTTGTTTAATTTTTTTAAAAACCTCTGAAAATAAAGGCTGTATTGTAGTGTGTAAACAACCTGTCTTCAATGCTTTTAAGTACTGTCAATGATACTGTTTTTCCCATAAAAAAATAAAATTACAATGTAAAAGTTTCCCCATGCGTTTAGGAAATTGCCTTTTGGGGAGGAACTCTAAAAATATTTTCCCTTTTCACTCACCTTCCAATCTAGACTCTCATCTCTACAGCTGGGTGTGAGGGATACCTGTTGGTGCTACTTAATGAATTCAGCATCCTGAAAATAAACAAGAGAGCTGTACATCAAGTAATTAAAACATGCTTAGAAATGGTTGTTATTAAAAATATAAGGGAAATACCATTTTTCTCATTTTATAGATTAATAAAAGCTAAGTCAAATTAAGTTTGATTTGCCAAATGTGCCATTGCAGTTTTTTATTGGGCCTCTGAATTAAGAGTACACTTTGATGACTTTTAGTGGCTCTCTACTGCTTTATGCTTTTTCCTGTAAGAGTACAGTACACTTTAGAGACTTTTCCCTCTTATATACCTAAGTGTGGTTTGAATTGGAGCTGGTAATCACTGGCAAAGAACCTGTTAGAGGTTATAAAGTATTTTCTTATTGATTCATTGAGTCTCATTCTTGTGATTTTTAACTTGAATATTTTATGTGTATACAGTTGAAACTGAACCTCATGTAATTATTATGCCAGTATTCTCTGTAACTCCAGATTGATTTTGAACCTTATTTTAATTTTTTAAATTATGTTAATTTTAACGTGTTTTTTGATATAAACCACTCATTATTTTTAGAGTGATAATATTTATATAACCATATTTGAGATAAAAATTATGTAGCTAATATAAAAGTAGTACTAAAGAAAGAGATGAGAAAGGGTGTTAACTTTTTCTTTGTTTGATACTTATGTTGAAGTTACCAAGCTATTTTTCATGTTCAGATAAAACGATTTAATTGACAGGTGTTAATAGGTTAAGGAACATTTAGTTTTAATTTATAGAAGAATATTCTCTTGGTAAAGACTATCAGAAAAAAGCATGAAGAGAGATAATATTCTCTATACTTGGGTGTTTTTCATACTAAGTCAGTCAGCTGTATGTCTGGATAGCACCAGTCAATCCTTAGGGCCCTCCCTACAATATAAATTTATTATTTTATGCCTTCATCTTTTCCTTCCCCAACACTCCTCGCAGTTTTTTCCCTCTAACTTATCTAATTCACAGAATATTCAGGTTTTTAAAAAATGTCGAAAGAACTTTGAAGTTCTTAAACAAGGGATTCCTTTAGGTAGGAGTTTGGGGGAAGAAAAAACCCCAAAAACTTTGATACAAAATTTTTCAGACAGTGGCCAGGTTAAATTTAATGTTTAGCATGGGATAGAAAAAGATTAACTGTAAAATCTGTTGTTCCACAGGTACTGTGAGAATAGAGATGTTTCGAAATATGCAGAATGCAGAAATCATCAGAAAAATGACTGAAGAATTTGATGAGGTATAGCATTTCAATATTTATGCAAATTGCCTACTTATACTTTTAAAATGGTGAATATGGTTATTTTTAGTTTTATTTTGATTTGGGTTAGTTTAAGAGAAGATAAACTATTTCTTCATTTATATAATAATCCATGTTACTAATTCTAAAGTTAACGATCTTTGGCAATTTCATTTCATTGCATGGAGGTATCACTTAATAATGACTGGTAACTGATAAGGATAATAAAATTAGTGGTATGAAGTAGAAGTTGATTCTTGACATTCATTCTTGAAGACCACCTAAAATTCCCAAATTTATAAATGCATCGCCAGTAGTTTTATGTTCTGTGGAATTAGTCATGTTAAATGATGTAAAGAAAAAAGGGTTTGGAGGTCAAATAAGTGTGAGTAGGCTGCATATTATACCTGTTTTAGAGATTGCCAAAGCTCGTTATCTTATTTAAGGTTCTTAGAAATCCTGATGGAAGAATAACCTGCTTAGCTTCATTTAATCCACAATTCCTTAAATTATGTTTATCTCTTCCTACTGCCCCCTCCCCAGCCCCACCCCCATTTTGTGTGTTTGTGTAAACTTAAACTTCTATTTGGGACAGTCTAGTTGAAAATATTCTGATTTCTACTTAGAATACATGTTTTCTTTGCTAGTCTTCACAAATTAATCAGCTTTACACTGATTCTAAGTGTTGAAACACTTTCACAGTTTTATTTCTGTATTCTGTTTATGGTAAACTCATTTTATGTCATGCTTTAGACCACCATTAATTTTAGTTTTAATATTCTGCCTTTTGATTTAAATAAGATTTCTATTTTCTATAGATGTTCTCTTTTCTTGATTTTCAACACTAACAACAAAGATTGTTTTTTTTCCAGGTCCACTCTCTCAGTGGGGTGGGCTCAGGCCTATTTTTATTATTAGTAGTAGGAATATTTATATTTAATTGAAAAAAGTACTACAAATACATGGTAAAACAAACACATGCACACTATATATCTTTTTCATCAGGTGTTCACCTTTATTCTAGTGGCACACACCAAAACATTTTCATGAGCATCTTTTTTTTTTTTTAAGATTTTATTTATTTATTTGAGAGAGAGAGAGAGAGAGCATGAGCGGGGTGAGGGGCAGAGGGAAAAGCAGGCTCCCTGCTGAGCAGGGAGCCTGATGTGGGGCTCGATCTTGGGACTCTAGGATCATAACCTGAGCTGAAGGCAGATGCTTAACTGACTGAGCCATCCAGGCGCCCCTCATGAGCATCTTTACAGAAACATTCTGTCAGTGGCTTTCAAACTATTTAGTCACATTCCATGGGAGGTAGGGGAGACCTTACATTGTGACCCATGTATATAATGTTCACAATTACTTGTTTTCATTTCTGTAATTCAAAACATTCTGAAATTCCAAAGGACTTTTTTTCCCCAATTTAATGGTGGCAAAACTGGCCCCAGCTAACCTAAGGCTATTAAAATTTTTATTTATCTCAGTCATTGTGAATATTTATATGTCTTGCTGGTGAAATAGTAATGTTCTTAATGACAGGGGGCTGCCCTAGATTCTCTTGGACTGTGATGGGATATAAAGTATATGTACTATATTACTTCTAAAATTCAAAAATTTCTGTATTCTGAAACATTTCTGTGAAATTACTTTTAATTAAAAAAAAGGTTTTTTGTTATAACTTCATGAGTTTATATGTGGCAAATAGAAGATAACGAAGCCAAATTATGGTGAAAGTGGTAGGTTTACTCACCATCTACTGTACTAACTACCATGCCAGGCTTGCAACACAGGTGATTGAGATCGCAGATTAAAAAGTAGTATGCATCTTGGACCTTCAGGAACTACTAGGAGTTTAAGACCGTAGTTCCCAAACTTTGCTGCATATTAATATCACCTAGGGATATTTAAAAACTGACACCTGGCTCTCTCCCTTATCCCCAGACCTTCTAATTTAATTTGTAAGGCATGTAACCTGGGGCTTGGGATTTTTAAAAGTTCACCAGGTGACTGTGTACGACAAGTTTGGGAGAAACTTTGAGAGAAAACCGAGATTTAAACTATAAAAACACTTTATATGGGAGAAAAGAATGAGAGGAAATACAATGTGAATACATAGTGAAATTTCAAGACAGGATATCATTGCTTTGTAGTAAGATTTTGAGATAAGTAGGGGAAGATGAGGAATTCAGCAAAATGAAGATCATGATGTGTCTAAGAAAATATTCCTGTGAATATTGTCAAATATTCAGGTATATTAGAATAGTAAACTGTTACAAAAGTGATAATGAGTTAAATATAGCAAATGAAAATTATTCAAAAGGTGTTTATTTCATAATCTTAAATATTCTTTTCCTGATACTTGAGAATACTGACTAAATCAAAAAAGAATGTTTTAAAAACCATCACTTTATGAATAAGTCCTGAGAATAAAAGATACAGACATCATAGAGAATATAGTCAGTTGTATTGTAATAATGTTGTATGGTGACAGTTGGTAGCTACACTTACGGTGAGCATAGCATAATGTCTGAACTTATTGAAACACTGTATTGTACATCTGAAACTAGTGTAACATTGTGTGTCAACTGTACTTCAAATAAAGAAAGAAGAGATTCTAAAGGAAGACATTCTTTTTTCCCTGTTTGACAGAACAACTAACACAGTTTTTTATTAGAATATATTCATTTAAAGCAGAATTACATTAATTATTTTCTAAGACTATTTTATCTTTAAGCACTTCAGCAAAAAACTGCATTTAAATGCTTACATATTGTTAAATATACAGTATCTTATTGTTTCTGTTTCTTCAGAATACTGTACAGGTCTTTTAGTCCCCAGGAGTGGAGGAAGGTTAGTTTTGGTAAATTGTATTTTGTGGTAAAATTCAGAAAGATTTGATGACAGGATCCATTGCATCCCAACAGTTTAGAGCAATGTCTGGTTCATAGGAAATAGCCAGTAGATACATTTAGTTCCTGTTGGAGCCAGCCCGTGATATATAAAGCAAAATGTAATAGTATTTCTTCCCCAGATTATTAGAGTCACATCTCCAAATGTAAACTCTTTAAGTATGTCTTCCAAAGGTCAGTTTGCATAGTTTTCATATATTGAAATGTGACATCTATGAAGGGAAGCTTTGCAACACAGTACATTTAATGTATTCACATAGTGCCTTTTATTCTTTTTTTTGTTATGTTAATCACCATACATTACATCATTAGTTTTTGATGTAGTGTTCCATGATTCATTGTTTGCATATAACACCCAGTGCTCCATGCAGAATGTGCCCTCTTTAATACCCATCACCAGGCTAACCCATCCCCCCACCCCCCTCCTCTCTAGAACCCTCAGTTTGTTTCTCAGAGTCCATAGTCTCTCATGGTTCGTCTCCCCTCCGAATTCCCCCCCCCATTCTTTTTTAACCCTATGATTAATAAATGCTCAAATGGATAAACAGTGAGACGTTCTATACTTAAGTTTAAATAAATTCATAGAAGCACATACGATTAGAAACAAGAAGAGAAAAAAGCCATTGGGTAAGATCTAATCATTACAGAAGAGCACAATGTATAAAACTTTTAAGTTTTATAACCATTGTAAAAATGGTTAAATATTATACAAACTGAGAAAATATGAAGAAAATGCGAAAGATATGGTAGAAGAAAACTCAAATTATCTCCAGTCCCAAATTAAAGTCTAAATATTTTTGATTTTATATTCCATTGATAAAACATTTTTCAGCCTATTGTCTTAATAGTGAATATCTGTGATAAAGCTAAAAAATTATTCTCTTCTCTTCCTTTCCCCCATGCTCCTTCTCAGAAGGCTGGAGTTCTTATCTTGTGGGGAGAGTGCTTAAGAAGTAACTGGTGATTATTTCAGACTTTCTTAGTTCTAAACTAAATCTTATTTTCTAAATATGTGATAAATAAAAATAGACAAAAGGTTTTTTTCCTCCTACCTTTGGTATTCAGACCAAATAATAAATAAATCAGATAAATAAATAATCATTTATTATATTACATTTATTATAAATAATTATTTTATTACAGTGTAATTATATTTATTTTTTCTTTATATATTTATTTATATTTATAATATTTAATTCTATTTATTATCTTAGAGTGTAGTTTGCAGCATATGTTTATTTATAGGTTAAATGCATACAATACTAGATCAGTTTCTTCTCAGATGTCATTAGATTATCGTGGTTTTTTTTTTAATTTAATATAATTTTATTATGTTAGTAACTGTACAGTACCTCATTAGTTTTTGATGTATTCCATGATTCATTGTTTTCATATAACACCCAGTGCTCCATGCAGTACGTGCCCTCCTTAATACCCATCACCGGGCTAACCCATCCCTCCCCCCGCTCCCCTCTAAAACCTTCAGTTTGTTTCTCAGAGTCAATAGTCTCTCATGGTTCATCTCTCCCTCTAATTCCCCGCCCCCATTTTTCCCTTCCTTCTCCTAATGTCCTCCATGCTATTCCTTATGTTCCAAAAATAAGTGAAATCATATGATAATTGACTTTCTCCACTTGGATCATCATGGCTTTAGTTTTTGTAATGGTCTAAGATGAGCTTGTGCAAGAAGTGTTAGTGCCTCCATATTTATTATTTACTTGTGATTACATACTCAGATTTTTCTTTCTGTTTCTGTTTTTCCCCCAAATCTTTGTGTTAACACTTTATGAAGAGTTAAAAATAAATATTTTAAAATATATTTAAATCTATTGCATTGGTCATATGCATCTTACAAAATGAGTAAACCAGTGAAGAATGCCATTTCTAATATCAATCCCCTTGAGCATTGAGCTCTTCTAATTTTTCTCTTGGGATACCTCAGATACCCTTTGTGATACAATACAATCTGAAATATGGACCTAGTGAGGGCATACAAAGCCTAGTCTATATACTAAATATTACTAATTATTTAATTAAAAATAAAGAGATGTTTTAATATTTTTTTTCAGTACACCACTCAGTTGGTGTTGTACATGTCACTTTGGAAACTTTCACATTGAGGAAGGTAAACAGACTATTAAAGGAAGCAAAGTTGGAAGTGAGAAGTGCCAAAGGACAAAGAAATAATCACATAGAAAAACTGATGAAGACTCAAGAAATTGTAATCATTTGTAATGTGAAAAGGTACAAAATAGGAAATAATATTACAACTGTGAACTTAGTGCAAAATATTAGAGACAAGAGGAAACATGTTGAATGATGATAATAGCCAATATTTGTCTTTGTGCACTGTTGCACATTCTTTACATATATTTAATACTCATGACATTTTTATGAGGTAGGTCTTTTATGTTATTATTATCATCTCCATTTTACAGATGAGAAAATGGAGGCAAAAGGGTTTAAGAAACTTGCCTGAGGTCACACAACTAGTAAATGATAAAGTCAGGAATGAAGCCCAGAACATCTAGCTCCTGAGTTCATACTCATAACCACTACCCTGTTTGCCTAGTATACAACTGCAAGTGTATAATCTGAAGTAGCTTGGAAAGAGTCACTCAGGTAACAGTTGTACTCTTTCCACTTGGTGGACACCTTCAGTCATGTAATAAATTTCTGGCTATTTTTATTACCAAATGTCTTACAGCTGACCAAACAAATCATGGAATTAAATTAGTATCTTTTTGAAAGGACCAGTTATATTCTATTGATATATTTTGAATCTTTTTGGGGTTAATCCATTCCATTATATTGTTTAAGACATCTACTCTCATTATGAGAGATGCTTAAATGAGATACTCATAAGCCAATAATAACATTTGTATCAATGGATACTGGCTTAAATCCCCATCTGATTTTGATTAGATATGATGAACTACATATTTAAGTTGTAATTAACACCCTGGTCGTTTCAAGATTTTTATTTTTCAGTTTTAAAATATATTTATAAAACATGATTTTATAGTGATATGAAATCACATTTATATTTGCTAATCATTATGAAGAGCTTTTAAATTAGCTAAAGTTAGGTATTCAGTATCTTTTATGGGTTTTTAGGTATAACTTTTTATTTTAACAACTGTCAAATGAACTATTAAGTCTTGTTTTTTTTTTTAAGATTTTATTTATTTGAGAGAGAGAGAGAGCAAGAGAGCACAAGCAGGGGGAGGGGCAAAAGGAGAGGGAGAAGCAGGCTCCCGGCTCAGGGAGCCTGCTGCAGGGCTCGATCCCAGGACCCCGGGATCATGACCTGTGCTGAAGGCAGCGTTTTAACCGACTGAGCCACCCAAGTGCCCTGAACTGTTTAGTCTTTCAGAATTATTTATACAGGATTTACTTTTGTGTTCATTCAGTAAACATTATTGGACACTTAATGTTTGTCTAACTTTTAGTTAGGAACTATATATTTAGAGATTAACAAGGTTATAGCTCTAGAAAATGATTTCATGTTCTAAATGGAGAAAGAGCTTTGTGAACTAATTGCACTAATACCTTGACAAGTTCAATAGTTGAGAAATACAAGACCCTGTGAGAACCCAAAGGGTGAGTTAATTATCTGAGATGTGAGAGCTTCACAAGTTACTTAGCCCTAAAACTAGGTTTTTAAAGATGAATAGAAGTTCACTGGAAAAACCAGGAAAGAGTTTATAGGGAAGACGGTGTTTAGGATTATAGGAGAAAACATTGAGGTACGAAGCTGAAGAAATTAGACTAATTGCATTTAATACTTAATAAATAAGCCATCTCCAAACCATTGTTGTCCTCCTAAGCATATTAGACAGTGTCCTAGATAAATGCTGGAGATACAGAGATAAGATAGGGGTTTGAAAAATACAACAGAATTTTTATAGCATTGACTTGTGGAATTTTTCTTTCCAAATGTATTTTTATATTATTTATTTAATTGGTGTATATATGCCAGTTGAATTTCCTGATACTTTAAGGCTGAGGTTTGTCAAATTGAAAGTTACCTTAGACTTAATTAGCAGAGGTCTGATAGTAAAGAGCATTTCCTCTTTAATTGCCTTATGGCAGTCAGCCAAAATAATCTATCTAATTAATCTTTATGGCTGTTTTTAACTTAAAAACAAAAGTTCAAACAACATATTTTATAATAAATTTTATTTAGCCCACTCAGAATTTTGTTTTGTAAAGATAACTCTTTCACTGGATCTTTCCAAGGATAAGGCATATCGTTTTCTTTGTTCCCTTGACACACGGTTCTTATGCATTCTGACTTTTTGAGGAAAAATAAAAATAACTCTTCCAGTCACTGTGATATAGAAATGCATAGATGTGATTTTACATCTTAAATGCTGACTATAACATTGTGATAATTTAGATAATGGTATTCCAGAAATTGGAATTTCTCCTAGTGATTTCAGGAACTTGGTATCCTCAAGGATGTAAATTTGGTAGTTTCAAATACTTTTTAATGTACTCATTTTTTAAAAAATTGTGTCATTTGATAGAACAAAAAATATATGTAATATATATATAAAGTATGTAAATCTGCCATCCCCAACTTAAGAACTGAAATATTACTGAAATACCTGTGTGTTCCTCCACTCTCCCATTCTAAGCCTTCTCCTGAGAGGTAATTAGTATCTTGAGTTTTGTAAACTTTTCTTTTTCTTATTGACAAATTATTTACCACTCTTAATGAAATGTTTGTGAAGATTCATGGGTGAGTAGGGACCAGACATTTGGTGGTACTCCACAACTTATTGATGCGATTTAGGGGAAAACATATTTAAAAGGACTGATTGGCAGTTCCATTGCTGCTTTGACTTTACATATTCTCCTCATTTCTGTTTGTGGCTAAGGAAACACAAATTGTCAAAAGTTATGATCGATTCAAGAGAAAACTTTAGGGATCATTTAGATATCCTTCCCATTATTTCTGACCCATATTGACAGTATCATTTTTGTGGTGATTCATTCATTTGATGAAGAAATAGTTGAGTGTCTGTTAAACATTTCAAGCATTGAGGACAAAGCACTGAATAAACCAACCAAAAATCCCTTCCCTCATGGAATTTACATTTTAGCTGGGAGAGAAAGCCAATGAATAAAATACATAGGCAAAATATTGTAGTATGATAAATGACAATAAATGCTATGTAGAAAAATAAAGCAGAGAAGGGGGAAGAGATTGGGAATGGAAGGATAATTTTAAATAGGATGGTCAGGAAAACCTCTCTGAGAATGTGACCTTGAGTAAACACTTGAAAGAGGGGATGGAGCAGCCATGCGTATATCTAGGGGAAGAGAAAATTTAAACTGCACAAATGGCCCTGAGATAGAAACATAACCTAGGGTATTAAACAACAAAGAAGCCAGTGTGGCTAAAGCACCCTGATTTATATATTGCATTTGATTGTTTTGTTGTCAGTACTTTTTCAAAATATAAAACACTTCCTCCACATTTTTTTCTTTGCATGACATTAACTTTTAGTTGACAACCTAGTCATCAAGTATCCCACATTTTTGTTTCTCTGACTTTTTTCTTCATGGTTATCATTTAGCTTGTTCCTAAATTTCCTGTATTTTGTAACTGAAAGTTAGGTCTAATGACTTCATTAGATTACATTTACACATTTTTCACAAGAAGATTTCATAGGTGGTGCAGTGTACTTCATATTGTGTCACAGTAGATAGTACATAATGGCAGGTTGTCTGTTTATTGGTGATACTGCAATTGATCACTTATAAGGTGATGACCATTGAACCTTTGACCAAGAACCTTTGGTCTCTTATGGGACGTAGTCATTAAGCATCCCTAAACAAAAGAGTTACGCCTCAAGAGAGTGAGGGGCAAACAGTTTTTTTTTGTTTCCTATTGTGAATAAACCCACCAGTAAATCAAACCAGAAACAAGTCATTTTTGTCCAGTAGTCGTCACTTCAGTAGATTTTATTTTTTCAGTATTTGAGTATACATCACATCTCTATTTTGTCCATCATCATCATAACTATCTTAGGTGCTCTCTGCATTCCCCCTTCATGTTTGGATCTGTTGCAGGGATAAGTCTCCTTGCTCCATTTCCTTCACCTTTACCTCTGATTATTCTCCGTGGTGGAACCAGAAATATTTTTTAAAGCTTACATCTGTTCATGATCCTACTTGCTCAGAATTTTTCAGTGGCCACCCATTGCCTCCAGAAAAAAGCTTGGCTTTATTATAATGAAGGCTTTATATAAAAAGAAGGTTCCCTGTGATCTGGCCCCATCTTTTGTCTTGGTTACCACCACAAAATCTGGTTTAGGTTGCCAAACTTAAAGCAGTTCTATATTCTCATTGTATCTTTGTTTTATAGGAATTTGCTAATCTTATTGCTTAGAATGCTGTTGACCCTATTTCTCCTGCCCAGTTGCCTCTGCAGAAAATTGACATTCCTTCCTAAGTAGTACTGTGTACCCTCATAACATTCCTGTCATTGTAGTTAATTTACTTGTTTATTTTTTATGTGTCCTTCTTTTCAACTAGAAGTTCTGTGGAGGATGGGGGAAACAGGAAGAAGTTGGCCAAAGAGTATAAACTTCCAATTATAAGATGAATAAGTTCTGAGGATCTAATGTACAGAATGGTGATTATAGTTAATAGTACTGTGTTATATATACGAAAATTGTTAAGAGAGTAGATCTTCAGTGCTCTCACCAAAAAATAAGAAATGGGTAATATAATATAATAGGATGTGTTAAGCTAATGCTCTGGTGTTAATCATTTTACAGTATATAAATGTATTAAATCAACTTCTTTTATACCTTAAACTTACATAGTATTATGTATCAATTAAATCTCAGTAAGTCTGGAAAAAAATAAAGTAGAAGTTCTTAGAAGAAGATTCTTGGTGTGCTCATCTTTGTATGCCAAGAACTAGTGCCTGGAGCATATTTATTGCTCAGTAAATACATGAGTAGATGAATGGTTGGGTGGATGGATACTTTCTCCAAATAAGTGTTTACAGATCTCTGTTTTAAGCAATAGTAGTATATATCCTTGGGTAAGTCTGTTGAAACTAGGTAGCCAAAAGCCAATGTTTCACAAAAAATAGGTGACATTTTTTTGTGACATTGTCCATCAGTTGAGTTAAACAATTCTCTTGGATTTACTCTTAAAGAGTATTTTATCTCTTTTGATATCTATAGTTTGTGACCAAATTGGGTTCCCAAATATCAAATGCTTAGGGATTATGCAGTTAGCCTTCCATCTCTGTCACCTGCATTAGCTCTGCCTTGCAGTGGACATCTCATAAGATAGTTGTTCTCATCTCAGAGGCTCTAAATTTTGTAGTTTTTGTTGCTGGCTCTTATCTCTGAACTGTGGTACCCTTTTCCTTTTATTCCTCCATCAATGTCCCCAAAACCTCTAAAGTAAATTTTTCCATTAGTTGCTTGTCAGTCTATTTGGGAATAGAACCCCAAAGTTCTTCCTTGGAAGAACAATCACTAGACACTCCTTCTGTCCCCCAAAGTTCCTGTGGTAAACCAGGTGAAGCTCCATTATAGAGTTCAGAATTCATGGACTTTGCAGTCCCAGAATCAGAACCCTGTAGCTCTGTGATCTAGGACAAGTTGTTAAGATCTTATTTCTCTCATCTTTATACACACTAGTAGTCACCACAGTATATAGATAATACAAAATTATGGATTTGAAAAGTGCATGCCATATAAATGCTGGTTATATTATCTTTACATGAAAATTTCTCCCCTTGTATTCATCTTTGGAGGTATTTGTAGAAATTTCTTTCTTACTGGATCTTTTTGGTTTGCTCTGTATTATCCTAGCAGATTTCTGCCTGATATTCTTCCCACCCTGAGCTCTGTCTGCCTTTCTATACCTGTTTGTTGGATATGGTTTACCTTTGCATTCGTTTATTCAATAAATTCCTTGTGCAAAGTATCATAGTAAGACTGCACTCACAGAATTTAAATATTAGTTGTGGATAAGCTCTTTAGGCTACTTGATTATTATCTTTATTTTATTATTATTATTTTCTTAGCTCTCCTAAAAAAAATTACTGCTTTGTGAAGGAAGTTCGTTTTCAATATCCCACTACCCTTCATTAACTAGACAGTTCTTTTCTCCCTCTCTCTCTCTCTTTTTTTTAAGATTTATTTATTAGAGAGAGAGAGAGCATGCACAAGCAGGAGGGGCAGAGGGAGAGAGAAGAGTTGGCTGCTTAACTGACTGCACCACCCAGGTGCTCCACTAGACAGTTTTTACATGACATGTATAAATGTGCCTAACAAGGACAGATTTATAACTGGTATTAGAGTAAAGCAAGAAACTGCCTTCTGAGGTAGATACAGGAGATACTTCTTTTTTAAAAGGGTTTTTTCCCTTTTGAAAAAAGATTTATTTATTTTAGAGAGAGAAAGTGTGCACACATGAGTATGAGCAGGGGGGAGGGGCAGAGGGAGAGTGAGAGAATCTCAGGCAACTCCCCGCTGATTGTGGAGCCCAAGGGGGGGGGGGGGGCTAGCTCTCAAGACCCTGAGATCATGACATGAGCCAAAATCAAGAGTTGGATGCTCAGCTGACTGAGCCACCCAGGCGCCCCCAAAAGGGTTTTTTTCTTTTAATCATAATATTTGCACATGGTACAAAAATTGGAAAGGATAAAATGGTATACATTGTTAGTTTAGTTAGGAATTGAGGTAGTTTTATGTTCTGTTGTTGATGTCATTGTCTTTAGTGAACCACAGTCTTCAGATTTCTTTAGTGGTGGGCTGCTGTTGCCTTATATGTAGGATACCCAGAGGGGTTTTCTCAGTGTTCATGCTGCACCCTCAGGTTTCAGCTCTCTCTGTTCTCCTGTGACACAGAATACTCCTACGCCATACTCCTGCCCCTCCTTCCGGTGGTAGACTGGTGTTGCTTATTGCCTGGTACTATAATGAGGGTATGGGGATTCTTTATTGTCCTAGTGCTAAGTCTTAAGCATGCCTTTTGTGCCTGGAGCTACTGAGGGACCTTCTTTTTCCTGGCCATTATGTCTGTGGCTGGCCTCAGGTGGAGTTCTCTGTCTCCCAATACTAGCAGATCTCTGTTTGATATTAGTATTAGGATTCAGGGTCCAGGACAGTGTTTTGTCTTATTCTCTCCCCCGGGTGGAGGATTTTTTCCTTCTGGCTACAGTGCGTCTTTGCCTGTGCTGTGGTGGTGACTCAGTTTGCTGACCTACCTCCATCAGATTAAGTGTTTTAATTTGCAGGGGACAAAAGTCTGGAGAAGTGAGCTGGGCTTCTTACCTTTCCCCTAGCAATTGAAGATCATCCCCTGCAGGTCTGCACCATCAAGAGAGGTGCTCTCTGTTCTGCTCTATCTCAGAATTTGCTTAAAATACCCAATTGAGGCCCGTGGAAAAGAGCTTTTTTTGAGTGAGTGCAAAGTCCTCGTTCTACCGAACCTAGCCCACACTTCATCTTTGACAGTTCATTAAAATTTTAAGTTCATTTCTTACCCACTTTTGTGGAGACCACCTTTTCCTCTTAGGCTCTACCACAGATGATATAGCTTATTTGTTTCATGTCTTCTTAGAGGGGCTTATTCTTTGGAATGATAGCTAATTCAGCTCAAGATGGGCTCAAGAAAAGTTTATCTTTTTTTCTATGGATTCAGCTTTTTCTCATTGTTGGTAGTCTTCTACATTCTAAATGGAAGCCAAACCCTATTGTTATGCTTTCAACTTGCTTTTAATGTTGTTGTTGTTTTTTTTTATACAAGAGTTGCTTTTATGTGGGTGAATCTGTTGGTCTTCTATGACTTCTGGTTTTTGTATTGTATTCAGTAAAAGACTTCCTCACCCTGAGAATATCCTCCCATGTTTTCTATTTCTTTTTTCCTGAATGTTTTTAAGTGTTTTGATTCATTAGGAATTAACTTTGGGGTAAGGTACAATCTAATTTTCTTTCTAATGAACCGCCAATTATCCCAAAATCATTCACTGAATAATTCATTTTCCCACTGCTTATAATTCTACTGTAATAGTAGGACTGAAATTGTCTGTGAGTAGCAGAAAATCTGCCCAACAGTGGCTTGAATTCACAGGAGTAAATTTGTCTTATGCAAAATAAATTTGGGAATAGACAAAACATGGTTGTTACTGCATCTCAGCAGAATGAAGACCTAGACTTTTTTTCATCCTTCTCTCATTTTTATCTGCATACTTGTCCCTTTGTAGTTGCAAAATCACTGTTGAACATCCACATGAGTTCTAGATCACTGAGAAAGGAAGGGACTAAAGAGGTCATACTTTCCTAGTCTGGCCATTTTAAAAGGCTTTTCCAGAAGGCCCATCTAGCAAGTTACATGTTTTTTCCTCAGATATTTCTTACACATTATTTTCCAGACTACTAAGGTATCTCCTGTCTTTAGTAGGACTGTTCTTTCCTTCAATTCATCAACTGAATTTTTTAATTATGAAAGAAAATATTAGATGTATTCAGCTCCATGTTCATTGCACATTACCCAAGATGTGGAAACAGCCTAAGTGTCTTATCAGTGGATGAGTGGATAAAGAAAATGTGGCATATATATATATATATATATATATATATATATATATATATGATACACACAACAGAGTATTATTCAGCCATTAAAACAGGAAGGAAGTCTTGCCATTATGACAACACTGATGGACCTTGATGGTATTATGCTAAGTGAAATAAGACAGAAAAGGACAAATACCATATGCTCTCACTTATATGGGGAATCAAAAAACCTAAAAATAAAGCAACAAAAAACCCCACTGAGCTCATAGATAGAACGGATTAGTGATTGCCAGTGGTAGGAGGTTTGGGGGCAGGCAAATGGGTCAAAAGGTACAAACTTCAGTTATAAAATATGTAAGTCATAGGGATATAATGTACAGCATGATGACTATAGTTAATCATGCTGTTTTGCATATTTGAAAGTTGCTGAGAGAGTGGCTCTTAAAAGTTTTCATTACAAGAAAAAGAATTTCTGTAACTGGTGACAGATGTTAATTAGATTCATTGTGGTGATCATTTCAGAGTATATACAAATACTGAATCATTATATTGTATACCTGAAACTAATACAATGTTATATGTGAATTATACCTCAAAAAATAAATCGGTAAATAAAATATTTTAGTTCCTTAGAGTTTTTTTATTTTGATTTGTTTTGTGCTACATTTGAATCTTCTGAAGTATATTTAGTTTTTTATTATTTACTTCTGAGTGCTTATTTTTCTGCCTTTCCTCTTGCTTGCTGTTGGCTTGTTTAGATGGGTTATTGAGATAAATTTTATTCTTTGTTGTTGTGGAGGAGCACTAAATGGCTGAATCTCACAGTTGGTATAAAGCAGGAGAAGCTCTACCCTAATGAGCTTTTATGATACAGAAGCAGCAGCAGCCTCTTGAGATACCTTTGAGAAGAAGCATCTCACCTTTCCACTCTTTTACCCTCTCCCGTCTACCCCTGACACTCCCAATCTCAAGGACTAGGAAGATTCAGCCAGCTGTTCCTTGCTCTTGGAGTTTTCTATTATTCTAAGTATTACACTAATTCTCTTTCCTGAGATACCAACACAGCCCAAGCCTTCCCTCTAGCAGCAGTTTGGTCTAGAAAAAGCAAACAGCCATAAATTGAGAATATTCAGATACCGTGTTCACAGAATTTCTCACTCTCTGCCCTGTGAATTTATATTTCTCCACCAAAATGTTTTAGGCTAGAGTAGGAAACCTCTAACTAATTGTGTTCAGTGTCATTTTCATGTTGTTGTTTTTTGTTTATTTAGTGTTTCATCTGTTGCATGTAACACCCAGTGCTCATTATTCAAGTGCCCTCTTTATTGCCCATCATCCCATTACCCCATTCAGTTTCATGTTTTAAACAAGATGACACAATCTGGTAATACCAAGAGCCCATATTAGATTTCTTTTCTTTGAAAAGTTAGTAAGTCTGCTCTATAAAAGAGAGTTAATAGAACATTTATAGTAAAATTGGAAGAAATAAGGTTGCAGTTTCAGATGCAAAAAAATTAGTTTTGGACTTCTTAATGAAATACTTTTGAAATTCTCAATTCTTAAAAATTGTATTTTAAAGAATTGAAAGACGCTATGTGGTACTGAAATCCTGATGACTTTGATCTGAATTCAATCACAAACATCCTTTCTAGTCTAAACTTCTTTAATTTTTTTTGTTTTTACTTCAAATTATCTCAGCTAGGACCCAAATATAACAACAACATGGGAACTATTTTTTTTGAATGTTGGCTTAGAATAATGAATTAAATACTTGTTCTGAATAACAGATTTGAGCACTTCATGAATTATTTAGTTGTGGAAGATCAAAACAAACAAACAGTAAATAGAAAGCTATCAGCGTACCTGTGTAAGTCACCTTCAATATCTGTCCACATCTACTTTTGAGAAGAAAATGTTCCTTTATAGATAGGAAAGAAAACTTTGATCAAATTGATATCATATGTCAAATTTAATATGTTCTTTTTATTCCTTTTAGGACAGTGGTGATTATCCCCTTACCATGCCTGGGCCTCAATGGAAAAAATTTCGTTCGAACTTTTGTGAATTTATTGGAGTCCTGATTCGACAGTGTCAGTATAGCATAATTTATGATGAGTATATGATGGACACAGTAATCTCCCTTTTGACTGGTTTGTCAGACTCCCAGGTCAGAGCTTTTAGGCATACAAGTACCCTTGCTGGTAAGTAACCAACATTTTATTTCTTTTTCATTTAGTTATGTTAAATATGTTCTATTGCTGTTTAAATGTATTTAGATTAAGTGTTAACTTAATTACTGTGCTCCTGAAAAAATACCATCCCTCCCCTCCCCCAAATTCATCTGAATGGCTTTTGTTATCTGTTTAGGTAAGATGTATGCCTATTTTGATTACTGGCATTTGATTGCCTTGAGAATGAAAATTGAAAATTTCTGGCAAATTTCAGTAAATCTCTCTCTCTCAACGTTTAATTATTTTAGTACATCATTATATTATAATCCAAGAAATTTTAGGAGTCCACTAGGCCATATTCTTTGGTAAACCCCAAAATTAGTAGTTGAAATTCCAAATTCATAGTATTTTTTTCACTTAATTACATTGCTTTTATTGCTCATTATTATTATACATAAGTATGTAAATGTTTATATATTTGAAACAATTCTACCTAATTGCAATTGCTATATAGCCAGCATTCTTCCTCTTCCTACTGCTGTAATAACCTGAATGTATCTAGATGTAATATCTCTGAAATCAGTTCATTTAGGGAGGCTAGCTGATCTGAAGAATTGATGGATTAGTTTTCACTCTTTCATTTTATAATTATCTAGAGAACTTCTCAGCCAAGTGCATTTATTTTTTTCTTGTTTCTCCATAACAAGGCAATTTCATTAATTTAGCAATTGTTCTATTTTCCCTCAACTACTTTAACTATGCTTACCTAAAATGACTGTTCTTTTTCATCTGTAATGTAGAGTGTGCACACGTGTGTGTACATGCACATGTGTGTAAATACTCCCAGATTACATCCTTTTTAGTAGCAGTAACTTTGTATTCATCTTACACATTACAATGACAAACACCAGATTTAATTTCATTAATTGCATTTCATCTTGCAATTTAAATTAAATTTCTCATTTATCAAATATATTTAAATCATTGGTTCTCAAACTTTTGCATGCACCAGAATCATCTATAGGGCTTATTGAAACAGATTGCATGGCCTTACCCCCAGAGTTTAACAGATTTTAGGTTATGCTGATGCTGATGCTTTGGGGAACATACATTGCAAACGCGTGGTTTAAAATCTTGTCATTTTCTGGCTTAATCTGTTGCTTAAAGCCAAAATGATAATATTACCTAGGGTCATCCATGTTTTTTTCCACTCCTCTTTTTTCATTTCCTTTTTTCCCCCCCTACTTAATGTAGTTGATCTATATTAGTGTCCATTATTCTCTTAGTTACATATCTATATGAAACACAGTTTATTTTCAAGAGTAACATTTTCCTTATTATTAGGAAAAGAGGAAGATCTACCCAATTTTATCTTTTTTAAAAAGGTAAAATAAAAATACAGTTTATTGCTGAAAAAATTTCTGTACAGAACAAACACCAAACAGTTTAAATTCTGTGTTTTTAGAGTATCTTCTTCCTCATTATTGGGAAGGAGAAGAGATCTTTTAAAAGGTACTGCAAATACACTATTTATTATTTTTAAATTATCTGATTATTACACATTTTTTCTTTCTAATTTCATGACTTTTAGTATCTTAATTTTAGTTTGCTTTTTTCTTTTTATATATTCCATTTAGTTTTGAACTTATTTTCCTCTATGTACAGTAATGCCCATTTAGCTGGTTGTCAGATGCATAGTAAATGCAGCAGTTTGAAATAACAGAACTTAAACATAAGATAGAAATTGCTTCTGAATAGCCAAACTTGCTCTCATAAAAAATTAATTTTTGTTTCATAAGACTAGGGGAGAAAGAGAAACAAGTGAATGGAAGGCAAATGTGAAATGCTCTCCTGCTGATAGAATTATGAAATAACAATTCATACCAAAAAGAAGAAAAAACATTTTGCTTACAATATCGAGAGAGAGAGAGAGAGCAATCTAGGGCTTCTCTGTTGGGGCAGGGTATTATTTATTTTTTAGGGTACTTCTCTTAAATCCAGAAATCTGTGTGCATTCTGTATAAAAGATTAAACATGTGCCACATACTCTAAGAACACAAGAGAAAGAATAATGTAGAAATAAGCAGAACAGTTTTACTTTTAAAATGTCTCAGTTTCCTGAAAAATGCACTTTAATTCATTTGCATTTGTCCTCCACTAGTAAATGAAGTATTACTGTATTTTACTGACCTCATAGTGTATTCTACTGACTTCATTTCCCCTCTCTTTTCCATTGGCCCATTTTCAGTGACTTTTATTATTGTATTGTTTTCCCTGTATTTATCCTTCTGGCAATCTATATATGCTAATTTTACATATACTTAAATATATTTTAATTATAGCTTTCCTCCTATTCCTTTTGAGTTGAGTTGCTTCCTCCTTCCAGTGCCTTTCTGCCTTTCTTTTCCTACAATTTACCTGTGATCATGATAGCTTTTTAAACTACTTGATAAATGCCATTTTGTTTTCGCTTTTGCTGTTTGTATATCATCATCTAGCCTATTTGAATTTGAAATTATTTTTAAAAATCAGGTATCAAGAAAAATGGAAGGAAATCAACATTTTTTATTCTGACTTTTTAAAAGTGGAAACTTATTTTTCAAGTCATTTTCAAATTTACTTCAAAATATTATTATAATTGCTATATGTCTGTATTCATGATCATATCTTCCAAGGCTCAGTTTCATAAAATGTGGGACTTACCAATCACCTACCCTTCAACAAAGCACAGATCTTGCTGAGCATTTTTAAGTCCAGATTGGATAATAATTATCCATATTTTCAAGGATTTTTTTTTTCTCATCTTTGTCCTCCTCTCTGTTTTTTTTTAATGGTATGTATGCAAGGGGTAGATTAAAAGATAATCATTTTTATTCACTTTGCAGGACGAGTCTTGGGGACTAGATAAAATGGGCAGGAACATTTAATCCTCTGCTTCAAAGACTATGTGCATGGACAGTTACAAGGCAGTTATGGCCAGATATGATTATCGGCTTTGGAATAAAATGCTCCTTCACATTGCTTATATCTTAGCTGAGAAGAGAGACAATCAGGTTAGTTGTTCTGTAGGGTACAGATGTGATGAGTTCCAGAGCTTCATAAGTCATCAGAGCGGTCTTATCAGTAGTACTTTTAATTGGTTTTCCAAATAACTCATTTTCTTATACAGTTATATAATGTATCCCTATTGTCAGTGTTTATGCATTGCATTTAATTGTGTACTTTTACCATATTTTTATTAAAAATTTTCATCATTCGGTAGTTCTTTAGGTCTGTTTATTCTACAGTTAACAGTAGTCTCATTTTTCCATTGGAGGTAAACTGTGTTTCCCCTTTTTTTGGAATTCTTTTTGTCATTAAATTGAAACAGACTGTTAGCTGTTATATCTTATATTTTCCTTACTTTTTTTCTGTTCCCTTAATTGGAATTTTAAAACGTACTCTCCCATTTGTTTGACCTAGTGTTTTACATTGTAGTATAATTTTCATTAACTAGTAATCTTTAGAATTAAATGCCCTTATTTCTATTCTAAATAGCTACCTCAGTTGGACATACTGCAAATATAATTTATATAAGTAACATTTTGTCATTATTTTGGTGTATTTAGAATTTGAGACTGAGCATATTTATTTATTCCCTAGTTCGATGAAATTTTCATGAGGAAATAGTCTCTTTTTTTCCCCAAGGTAAAATTAGATAGGATTCCCTTTGTTTTACCATTTTGTTGTTTGGTATTATGAAGATAATTCTACTCTCAAAGAGTCTATTTTTTAGATCTATAGTTAAATTGTATTTAGACGTTTGCTTTAAAAATGTATGCCAATACTTTACAGAGTGTTGATTTTGAATTTTTGTTAGATGGTAATTTGCAGGATAAGTAATGTTAATTTAACTTTTTTATTTTTTGCTGTTTTCTCACCTATATAATTTTCTATGATGTTACAAACAGGTTAATATTGACTACCACTCACTACTAAGGTGAAAATGCTAATTTGAACAAAGGGGGATTAAGAATACAAAATTTGTGTTAATAGTGTGGTGATTGATTCTAATTTTTGCTAAAGTGAATTCTGGGAAAATTAGAAAATGTGGTTAAGATCATCATATGACAGTAAAGTGGCCTCAGTATGCTGGGAGGCCGGTCTTCATCAGTAGTTAATAATAGGTCACTCTCAGACGCTTGAGGGAGTAAACTTTTCTTTATACCTTATTGTTTAACATTATCATGTTTACATATAGTTGATTTTATATTGACATATGATTCATTGTTGATTAACATTTCTAACCAAGTCAGAATCTCTGGACTTTTTTAGTGTAAGGAAAGATACTGTATATGAAATTGCTTTGTTCGCCAGTCATGGACTGAAAATCATTTTGCTTTAGTAAATTGACATCTTTTCTTTGGCTCTCAGTTGCTGAAACCATAAAATATCGTGGTTCAAAAAATGGGTTCTGTGCCAGACTGTGCGGATCCATATCCCTCACTGCCTTTTACTAGTTGTGTAACTTGGACAAATCCTTAATTTACCTGGCCTCATTTTCTTTACATGCAAAGTGAGGAAGATCATGACAGTTATCTCATTGAAAAGAGATTAGGAGAGCATGGACTAGTGCCTGACATTTAGTAAGCTGCTCCTGTTATTCTGTAATGACAAAAAGAGCTAATAGTGTTGGCAATGTTTCACTTCATCCTGTTTTTACTCGGAATATGTTGAACACCTACTCTTATTTTAGTAGTAAAAGATATTGCAAGTGGGGAAATAAGAAACAAATTACATCTTTCAAAAACTGCTATTAAGAAAACTAATAGCATGCGTTTTCATTTTACTTATTTTTTAGCTCATAGGTCCCAAATTCTGTTTATTAAATTCAATTAAGTATTTTATAACTCTGGACTACACAGAATATTTTTGGTTTCTGTGGTTAGGACTTGAAAAATTTAGGTCAGTCTGGCAAAAAGTAGACTATAAAGTAAATAATTTCTTCTTCATATTTTTTGTTTCTTTTTTAATTCTTCTAAAGTCTTACTTTCTCATTGCTTTATACTATTACTATTGCTTTTTTTTTCCTCTTTATCATTTTTGTTTTTCTTACCTCTCCTCTAGAGATGACACTTTCCAGTTTTCCAGGATTTGTATAGAGTAGACTTTAGGGTTCTCATGGGATTAATGCCCAATAATTACCAAATTCATGAGTGCCATTATATCTATAACATTACCCATAAAATACAGTAAACTTAAAAACGGAATTATGGGGGGTGCCTGGTGCTCAGTCGTTAAGCATCTGCCTTCGGCTCAGGTCATGATCCCAGGGTCCTGGGATCAAGCCCCACATCAGGCTCCCTGCTCCGCAGGAAGCCTGCTTCTTCCTCTCCCACTCCCCCTGCTTGTGTTCCCTCTCTCACAGTCTCTCTCTCTCTGTCAAATAAATAAAATCTTTTAAAAAATGCAATTATGTAAATTTGTAAATAATTTATTTCCAATATGTAAATGTAAGTATCAAAAGTAATATGTTAAGTTTTCTAGTTTAAAGAACCTTCGTTTTCTTAGATTTATCTCTTTCTTTATCAAGTATGAAAATTAGCTTTCTTTTGGGGGCCAGTCACTTTACAAACATTGCATATCTTTTATTCATTAGCTTGGTGACCTTAGACAAACAACTTCTGTGCCTCACTTTTCTCATCTGTATACTATTAATACTAATAGTCCCATCTCATAGGAATGTAAGGCTTAAATGAATTCATATTAAATGTTTAACATATATAAGTCACTCAGTAATTGTCTGATATTCTAACTACAATAGAATGACAAAGCTTACTTGGCTTAGTTTTAAAGAGGGCAGAGAAATTGAGAACATTTTTTTGTATATTTTTCATTAACATTTCCATGTTGTACATTTAAACATTTTCTGTGCATATAAAATTACTGTATAGAGTATTCAGAAAAGGAGAAAAGTACAAAAGTAAAAATTAGCCATAATTATACCACCTCATCATTGTGCCCAGAACATGTTGGTATTTCCTTTAAGTTGTTTCTCATATGCATATTTATGAGGATTTTTTGTTTTATTTTAAAACAAATAATAGGATCAGTTTTGTAGCATGCACTTTCTGTGCTTTTAATTATTTATGATCATGTCTGATGGGGCCGGTTCATTTTCTACAATCTAGATGCCCTTTAAATCATTTAGCTTTTTTACCATTGTTTGGATCCTTTGTCTTTTTTTGGAGTCCCTATCATCTTTTGCTTCCCTTCTTAATTTATTCTCTCCTTTTTGCTTAGCTTATTCTTTGATAAGGGGTTTTGGGGAAGTATGTATTTGAGACTTTACATGCCTGAAAATTATATTACATCCTCATGCTTAATTTTCTTCAAAGTTTTTCCTCTAGCTTCCAGTGTTTCTGTTGAGAAGTCCAGTGCTGTTTCAACTTCTGATTCTGATCCTGTTTCTTGTCTTTGGAAGCTTTTAAACTTTTCTCTTTATTCTTGGTGTTCTGAAATATCATGGTGATAATACCCTTATGTGTATGTATATTTTTTCCCATTCATTATGCTTGGCACTCTTTGTTGAATATCTGTTGCTTGGATGTTAATCTCTTGAGGTTTCTCATTTTCCAAATCTTTATTTTTTTAAAACACTGTTTCATGGATTTAATGTCTTCTCTTAATCTCTTTGATAATGTTAATTATTACTCTGAAGTTTTTTTCAGCTTCCTACTCTTCTCTTCTGATTCTCTGCTCTTACCACTCTCTTTCATGTTGGAAACTTTCCTCAAATATCTGTTTCTTGGTTCTCTACTCTTGCTAAGAGTGAGATACTAAAAAGGCAGTTACCAGAGAGGGAGGGTGTGTGTGTATGTGAGACGGAGAGAGGGAAAGAGAAAGAAGAGAACATGTTTGACAGGATGAGGCAGTGGCTCTGTCTTCTTTGATGAGCATCACTGTAGGACAGTCCTGTGTTCAGCTAGCATTTTCATTGTAGATTCTAAACTATTGGTATTGATAATTTTTTTCCCTGGGGAAGTTCAGCTTCTTTGCAGAAGGATCTTTCAATCTACTTAAGTTTAGTTGCTCTCTACCATTTGGGAGTTGGACAGGGTGAAACAGCATCTAGGGCAGTCTACACTTCACATATATCCCTCTTCTGTGTCTGATGATTCCAAATCTCTGGCTCATTTTATTGAGGGAATTAAACTTTCTGGACTTCCAAGATGGGTGTGTGGTGGAGAAATTGCTTGACTGTCTAAGTTGGAGTAGAGGCTTAGAGTTTTAATTATTTATTGTACAAACTTTGAAATAATACTCTTTTCAGAACTTACCTCCCTCCATCTTCTGTGGAACCTAGTGCTTGTAATTCCTGAACACTTCTGGGTTCTGCAGAGCAAATAGTTTTTTTATTTTTCTTTTAGGTACACATAGTTGTAATTCCTTTTTTGACCATTTGGTTTGATTTGTACACTCTGCTCATCCTTCTGCTTTCCATGTACATATATTAATATATTGTGGTTTGGGTTAACAAGTATTTTCTCAATTTATTGAAGATGAAATTTGAAATTTGTTTTCACTTTGTTATTTTGGTTGGGTTTTTAAGAGATAGAGGGATTGGTTAAATCTCTATCATTTTCGGGTACCTGGCTGGCTCATCATAATGTCTGGGCTTTAGATTTTTCTCACAAGTGGGCCTTTTGCCTAGCAATCCAATTAAAGTATTCTACTACATAGATATTCCTACTTTCTTACAAGGTTACTGTAACACCTCCTATTCTTTTTTTCACACTTAGCTGATTATTTTTGCTTGCTTAATAGAGACAACAGAGAATTCTTCAAGGATTAAACCTACTTATCTAGGTGCAGCTATACCCCTATACTCTACTTTTTCTCTTATTACAGTTACCTCTAAGGTTGGTCCTTGCCCTTGTGCAGTAGATCTGACCCCTGGTCTCCGCCTCAAGAGCTTTGCTCTTCAAATTGTTTTCTCTCTACTGACTTCAGTTTCCCCACTTTTATAAGATAATTCTTACCATTATACTAATATGCTGTGATAGCTTTTATCTTTTAGAAACATTCTCTGTTAGTTAAGGCACTCCAGAGACAGGGAGCCAATAGGAGATACACTTACTTACTGATACACACACAAATACATACCAAGTTATATCTTGTATATATGTATATACCAAGATATATTTGGGGAGAGGGAGTTATTTCGAGGAGTTGGCTCACACAATTGTGGGAGCTGGCAAATTTGAAATCTGTAGGGTAGAACGGCAGGCTAGAAACAGGCTGGAGTTGTACAGTCCTGAGGCAGAAATTGCTTCTCCAGGGAACCTCAGTATTTTGTTCTTGAGGTATTCAAGTGACTAGATGAAACCCACCACATTATTGAGGGTAATTTCCTTTGCTTAAAACCAACCGATCGTAGATGTTAACCATATCTACAAAATACCTTCACAGTAACACCTGGATTCGTGTTTGATGAAATAACTGGATACTATAGCCTAGCCAGGTTGACACATAAGACTGACCATTATATCCTCCCTTGTTTCCTCATGGCCTTCTAGCTACATTCCCTACATTTTCTTTACGGTAAATCGCAACTGTTTCTATTCACTGTCTTTACCTACTGTCCTCTTCTCTTTTAAACCCACTCCAGTCAGTTTTCTATTTTTGCCACATTACTGTCTCTGCTTTTGTATTCAGCAGTTACCTTCTTACTGTCCAAATCACTGGGAAGCTCCGAGATGTCATCTTTTCTCTCTCGATAGACATAGCTACTTCTTCCTTCTTGAATTACTATCTTCACTTGTTTTCTGGAATATACACTGTCATGGTGTATCTTAGAAAGCTAAACTGTAAATATTGAATTATCTCAGAACTCAACTTTTAGACCTTTTAATCTTTTCTGTCTTTATTCACTCCTTAGTGAATAAAGTGAAAACCAATTCCATAGTTTTATTATTTCTGTCAAAAAATAATGATAGTGGAAGAGGTAATATAGTCACATGATTTAAAATTCAAAATAAAAAACTGTATGGTAAAATGTCATTCTTCCATCCATGGCTCTCAACCATCAAATTCTCTTCCTTGAAGGCGACCAAAGTTGCTAGTCTCATATATTTTTTCCAAAGATTATGAGTATAATAGCATATACATATTCAGTGAGAGGCAGTATGATGTAGTGCTTAAGAACTTGGACAATGGAGCACGACTGCCTGTAATCAAATTCTGTCTCTGCCAAGTCTCTTAGCTGATCTGGGACTCAGTTTTCTTCTCTGTACAAAAGGAACAATTAAAATAAAATTACTTGATAAATTGTGAGGTATATGATGAGTAGGTATGTGTAAAGAGCTTAGAAGAGTGACTGGCACATAAAAATAAATAGCACATTCCTTTTTCCATAAATGATAGCATAATATACATACTGTCAGGCATCTTGCTTTTTTTTTTAATCAACAAATATCTTGGTGGGCTTTTCAGCACATAAATCATGCCTCCTTTTTTCTAATGGCTGAATAGTTATTCATTGGATGGATGTACTGTCTAGTTTTAAGGCTCTAAATAACAATGTCTTTGATGATGGCTTCCAAATGTATAGCTACTGGATATTTCCACTTAGATACCTAATAAGCACAAAGCTTTCTAATTACCCTTGCCTTTTCTTTTTGTCTTATTTCCTACATTATAACCTATCATGTTTTTTTTTTAGCTCTGCCTTCAGTATCTCTCTACCTATTGCGACCACTTTAATCTCAGCCAACATTGCTTTACTGAGCTGCTCAAAGCCAACAACTTGAGAATCATTGCAAACTTTTGGCAAAATATTTTCAGCTCTCAGTGTTCTTCTATTTGGTCTCCTTTCTTCCAGTTTTACTATAATCTGTTCGCAGTTTTAAATCTAAATCAGACTATTTCCCACTCACACCATATTTTCTAGTGGGTCTTACCTCATTTAGATTTAATTCCTGAGTTCTAACTATATCCTACTAGAACTCTTGTAACCTGGCCTCTTGATTTCTTCCTTAACCCTTATTTCCTGCCTCTACCTGTTTCTGTGCTTCAGCCACACTGAATCCCTTGCTCTTTTATGAGTTCCCTCCTCATAACAATTTATCTCATAACCTTTGTACTTTTTACTCCCTCTCCCTGGGACACTGTTCTGTCATATGATCACATGTTCATTCCCTCACTTAATGCTCATATGTGAGCTCTGCAGAGAGGCCTTCAAGCTGCCTGACTACCCTTTTTACTCTCTAACTTTTTTACTATGCTTTTAAAAAAATCATACTATATTTTTCTTTATAGATTTTTCATTAACTGACATACTTTTTTTCATTTGTATATTTATATTTGTTTATTGTCTGCTCCACACTAGAATGTAGTAATCATGAGGGTAGATACTCTGTCTCATTCCATTTTGTACTTCTAATATGTTAGAACAGTGCTAAGTACGTGTTGGATTGATAAATGACTGAGGAAGCACTAAATAAGTGTTTATTGAATTCTCTCTGACGAAAGACTAGTTTTTTTTTTCTTTTTCCAATAGCATTGACTTTTGTTCATTCATGTTTTTTTTCCCCAATAGCATTGAAAGACTAGTTTTTTAATTACCAATCTGTCACAACCTAATACTTTTGTGAAATGCAATAAAATGAAGTATATGTTTCTTAGTGTCATTTTAATATTAAAGTCAATAGACATAAGATCACTGTCAGATTGTTATAAAAATTTCTAAAAACTTACTTTCAGATTTGTACTGATAATAAACTGTTAACAGACTATTCGTGGTCAGCACCCATTTGCAGACCATATTATGGGTAGCACAGCACTAAACAGTTTAGCCATTCTGTTGCTGGCATTTAAAATTCGAACACTAAATTGAAGTATTTTTCTCTTCGGTAAACAAGGAGAAGCTACTTCAAAGCCAGTGGCACAGAATCCAGGCTGAATTCCTGTAGGATTATTAATTTATAAAATAGTTCCTTTAGTAATATCAGTAAAATTTAATTAGTGCTCCTCTGTGCAGGAAGGAGTCTTTTTCACTGGACTCAGACATCACAATCCCCATGTTATGTCTATGTCATTAAATTAGAAGTCTCTCTTCAGTAGGTGTTCATTTGCTAATGTGTTGGTATCTAAAATGAAAATTTCAGCTAAGTTTAAGTTTTATAGATCAATAAACATTTTATCTCAGTAAATAATGCTCTATCCTATCTAATACTTCTGTGAAAATTATTGATCACTTTGCATTTTTGTTTTAGTATGTTGATTTTTTATGTTTATATATCTAGGATGGGGGAGGGTCATTACACAATGGCAGTTGGAGTTTGGGATCTGGATTCACAAGGAGATATATATAGCTAAAAGTAAAAGTCTTTTAAAAAAAAAAAAAGATTTTTTTATTAGAGCGCGCGTACATGCGTGCACAAGTTGGGAGGAGGGGCAAAGGGAGAGGGAGAAGCAGACTTCCAGCTGAGCAGGGAGCCCAATGCAGGGCTTGATCTCAAGACCCCAAGATCATGACCTGAGCCAAAGGCAGGCACTTAACCGACTGAGCCACCCAGGTGCCCCAAAAGCAAAGGTCTTTAAATTGAAGAAAATCTGTGTCTTAGCTTCCACTAGTGAATTCTAGCCAGGCTTGGTATTAATTTTAATGCTTTCTGACTCCTTGATCTACAAGTCGTTTTGTTTTGGGGATCTAGAAGTATATACTGAATTAAGCTCCATTGGGTATGATTTTGTATACTCAGGGCAAACTCTGTTACACTATTATCCCTGACTTGGGCAGTGTGAATGCCCCATATCCCTCCTATCTTTGAGCTATTCTCCTTTTTTATATAGATTAATTTAAAAAGTACTTTTAGCTTTCATAGTATCATCAGATATCCTATTGACAATGTGTAAAATATTGTAAAATCACTAGCCTGTATTTTGAAACAGGAATATTTCTCAGTTTACTATATTGAGACACTGTATATTAGAAAAGAAATATTTTCGTTAAATATTTTTCTAAGTGGTCACTAACTTAAATACATTTGTTTACATCTTGTCTTATATTTTAGCTTAAGGGCAGTAATCACTATATGGAGTTGGCAAATGCAGATAGTTTCAGGTTGACAAATTGTGTGTGTGTACAGATAATAGATACAGGTAGTATTATGTATATTTGTATGTAATTAAAGGGAAATAGTGAAGTTTTAAGAGAAATGCATGCTCATATATAGTTACGGATATGTTTGCAGATAAATAGATCAGTATTCCAAAACACTGATTGGTTCATTTTTTATTAATGTACATTCATTCATATTTGCAGATAAATAACCTAGAAGAAAAAAAAAAGGAAGTTATTTTACCTGCACAAACTCTCTTATTCTTTTACCGATATTTTCTACACTATCACCATTTCAATAATGAAAATAAATATGAGTAGAGAAAAGTTTAAGGTTTGTGTCATACCTGTTTCTCAGATGACTTGAAATAGAAGTTTGAAAATATTTAAAGATTTGCAAATATAAGTGAACATTTAAAAGTACATTGACACTGTGGGGAAAATAGGTCAATCAGAAGTTCACAGGATACATTTTTAATTAATGAGTTTGGTAGGATCTGTATTTCAGGGTTTGGAGGTTATGCCATTTACTGAGGTGAGGAACAGCAGGCAGAGAACCATCTTTCTTGGGTAAAGATCATGAATTGATTGTAAACATCGAAGGCATCTTTGAAGTGTCTGAGTTAAAGATATTAAAGAAGCAATTGTGTATAGTGGTCAGAATAGAGTTCTGATAGGCTTGATTAGTATGCCCTCACTAAAGTATGCATACTTGAGGGTGGGGAAGAGGGGTTGTTAATCTTTCTTCTGATAGTTAGGATGAGGCAGTTTTTAAGTGGGAAATGTCAATGAACCAAGCTATAGGGACACTGAGGCACAGAAAATTATGTTGCAGCCAAAGATGATGACTTTATTTCTATAAAATAAGTTTCTTTTTTAATGTATGACTGAGTTGTAAACATAGAAACTGACTAGTTTCTTTCCTTCATCCGTTTCCATTATAAATTTGTAATCTTATGGATGAAGATCTGATTAATGGGTGAATACCATAATCTTCCTTTATTTCATAGCCATGAAGCTCATGACTGCATTGGTGAATGTTGCCTTAAACCTCAGTATTCATCAGGATAATACACAAAGACAGTATGAAGCTGAGAGAAATAAAATGATTGGAAAGAGAGCCAATGAAAGATTGGAGTTACTTCTTCAGAAACGCAAAGAGGTAAGTTTCATGTTTCGTATTCTCTGTAAAAAGATGTATGTGTATTTTTAAATTTATTTAAGTTAGATTATATGATCTCAAACTTTTCAAATTAACCTGGAACATTCAGCCAGTGATTATCTGAGTGCTGTCTGAGTGCTTTCTCCATGACTTCCATGTGTGTGTCTCTAAATTTCTCCTTTCTATAAAGACACCAGTCATACTGGATTTGGAGCCCACCCTATTCCAGAATGACCCTATCTTAACTAATTACATCTGCAGAAGAGAATCCTAAAACAATCCTCCTTTTGAAAGAAAACAGTCTGGGGGTTAGGTAACTCAGAAGGATTATCAGACTATGAGTTCAGAAAGCATAATAAATATTAAGGTCAGAGCTGGGAGTCAGCGAAGCTGCATATCCAGAAGGAAGCCAAAGACTACTTATTAGCTAATAAATAAGGCATTCCTGTGAATAAAGTTGGTTCCAGGTTTACACTGAAATGTTCACATATATACTGAAAGTGTTTTAAACTGGCTTTTCAGTAGTTTAAAAAAAAAAATAACATTTTTATTTGCCCATTAGGAAATTTTTAAATCTACAGTATTAGTCTGTATTTTAACTTGAAAAAAGAATAATATATTGCTGCAAATAAATTATCAATAAATAATGGGCTATAATAGGCGGCAGGAAGCAGCAAACTTATGCCTAAATTATTACCCATACTGTATTAGGGTGTTAGGGCTGCTATAACAGATAACACAGACTGAGTGGCTTAAAGAACAGAAATTAATAGTCTCACGGTTCTGTAAGCTAGAAGTTGAAGATAACTCCCAATTTCTCCATGACTTCCATGTGTGTCTGTCTCTAAATTTTTCCTTTCTATAAAGACACCAATCATATTGGATTTGGGGCCCACCCTACTCCAGAGTGACCCCATCTTAACTAATTACATCTGCCACAGTCCTATTTTCAAATAAGGTTTGAGGTGTACTGGGGCATCAGGACTTCATGATATGAATTTCTAAGGAACACAGTTAAAATCATAATACATACCCTACTTGAAGTATTGTGAAAATAAATTTTGGAACTGTGCATCAGTAAGTACTACTTACCAAAGTGTATGCCTCTTATAAAGTAATTTTTTATATAATAAATGCAGCAAAGGTAATTTTTAAAACTTACAGTAAGTTGCAGTAATTTGAATGATTTACTATGTAAGTATTCCCAGTCTTATTTCCATAAACCTGAAATAAAGCATACAGCAAAAGAGTAAGTCAGAAGGAATTTTATTCTCACATTCTTGCATGTAATAAAAGCAAATATTTCGCTGAGTATTACCACCGAACAAAGTATAATAAGAAATATCACTTGGAATATAATTTTGTATCAGTGCTTTTATTCCTGTTGAGCAGTGAATAAGCTCAAGCTTTAACTCTAATCAGTAGTAATGCCTGAATTTTTTATCATTGCTGTACTGTTTTATTTTGTTGCTGCATTCCACCACTAATGGCAAGGATCCTTCCTATCTTCTACTATGCCTTCTATACTGGGAACTTGGCCTACTCTCAGTTATGGACTAAACAGATGCAGAGTAATATTTGGATACTTTAGGTAGAATAGTAAGTTTCTTCTACAGTGGCAAATATAATCAAGGCTGACCTGTTAGCAAGAGAGGCAAAACAAGCCAGGGACCTGACTTTGTTGGAAGAGGTATAGAAATTGAGGCTTCTTCCCAAAGCAGGTAAAATTTTGGGGATTGGAATCTTGCCACAGTTAGCCACACCACTCCTTGTTAGTCATTGTGTGTATATGTAAAGAGAAACAAAGAGGTTCTAAAGTCAGTATAGTAAAGCTGTTGAAGTAATGCAAGAGTAACCATAATTTCCGACATCTGTTGAATAATAAGTGAGAAAAAGGATTGATAATTACCAAGAATGAGAAGAACCAGGAATTAAAAATAACTGAAACTGTACATTTCAAATGAAATCAGGATTTAATTTTTTTTCTTTTCATTTCAGCTACAGGAAAACCAGGATGAAATTGAAAATATGATGAACTCTATTTTTAAGGGTATATTTGTTCATAGATACCGGTAAGGGATTTTATAAATCACCTTAGATTTTTAACTTAAATAATTTATTGCTTCTTTGTAGTCCTAGGTAATTATAAAAATATGAAACTCTCTAATTATTGTTTTGTTTTCTGGAAAATAGCTTTGGCTATAAAGGCTAAATAAATATCATACTGTTGTTGTGGAGGAGATTGTACCACTGCCACACTCTTGCAAATTTAGAACATATACTGTTAGAGGAATTCAGTGTACTTACATTGGTACTTACCGAATATTAATTAATATGATATTATTAAATTAATATGGCCTTAATAAAATGTGATTGTCTTGATATTTGAAAAAAAAATTTAATGTTCTACTTCCTGCCCTGTGATACTCATCTTGTTCTATGGTCAGATTAACCAACAGTCTTTTAAAAATACCTCTGTGAAGATAAAAGTTGACAGAAAAGGGCACCTCTGTAAATAATCAACAGCTCTTTTTTACCTTCAGCTATATAGATGAAAATAGAAGCAAAGCATTTGCAAAGTATTTTTGTCATATTCCATGACAAACAAGCTTAGTTTGTCTTTCTCTGAACTTTTAAATTACTAATACATTATTGAACAGCATACTTCACAGAGAATTAATGAATCATATACATATAATTGTTACCTTCTATTAACTAGGCATGATATGATATGTTTAGGTAGATAGACACCAATAAGAGAAGAACTGTTTTTAGACACATTTGAGATTTTAATTGGCCAGTTAATTTAGAGTTAGTTAAGACAGGGAAATCCGTTTTTTAAAAAAGAAGAAATATAGCTTTGATATTTTAACTTAAACATTTTGTTTTAATTCAAAACATAAAAAGATCTTTTGATCTTCTTGATATTTATTTAAAGAAGAAGAGAAAAACTAACTCAAAAAGATATGTGCACCCCCATGTTCATTGAGCATTATTTACTGTAGCCAAGATATAAAAACAACCTATAGATGGATGAATGGATAAAGAAATTGTATATATATAATGGAATATTACTCAGCCTTTAAAAAAAAATGAAATCTTGCCATTTGCAACAATATGGATGGACCTCAAGAGCATTGTGCTAAGTAAAATCAGTCAGGCAGAGAAATACAAATATTGTGGTGATATATGTGGAATCTTAAAACAAAAAAACAAGCTCATAGATACAGAGAACAGATTGGTGGTTGCCAGAGGCAGGATGGGTGGGAGAAATGGGTGAGGGGGTCAAACAACAAGAAGAAAAAAATACGGTGCACTACTGAACAACCCAGAGAATAGTTTATTGTTATCTAGTAATTTGTGGTTATCTTCTATATTATTAGGAAATTTAGGCAAGTTTAATAAACTTGCACTTAACTTCCTTAATGGGTAATGGAACTTCTAGAAAAAAACTGGAAGATAAAAATACACTGGGAAAATCTGTTTAATAGCTGATTAAAAAAAGATATTGAGAGAGACTGTACAGCCTGATAGGGACACATACTACACATACCACACCACACACACACACACACACACACACACACACACACACACTCGAAGTTGGAGATATTTGGGATTTGGGGAACTAGTTCAACCAATTAGAAAAATAAAAGCCACCTGTCTTTCTAGGAAACTTAAAAATAAGAAAACAGAATTGTTTATATTTACAAATTTACCATATCCAGCTCTCCTCATACCTCAGTTTCTATCTGTTACCATTTTACTTCAGCCTGTTTTTTAATTTTTGTTTATCTGAAAAACACTTTATTTCACCTTAAAAAAAAAAAATAGGGCCAAGTCCTTTACTTCAAGTATGGAGTGTTTGGAGTTTATATCCTCTTTTTTGCATAAACTACACATTCAGTGAAGTATTGAAAAAGTCACAATTTTTAAAATTTTTTTGAAGATTTTATTTATTTGAGAGAGGGTGAGTGCACGTAAGCAGAGGGGAGAGGGAGAAGCAGACTGCCCATTGAGCAGGGAACCTGATGTGGGGCTCAATCCCAGGACCCTGAGATCATGACCTGAGCCAAAAGCAGATGGTTAACAGCCTGAGCCACCCAGGTGCCCCTTGAAAAATTAATTTTTAAAAAAGCAAGAACTTCCACATACCTGTCATGCAGTCTTTTTTTTTTTTTTAATTACAGCTTTATAGAGGTATAATTTACATAAAACAAATTACACGGTGATACAGTGATTTATAAGAAATATATATTTGGTCATTTGGAACTTTCAGTCCTATCCCCCAGCCTCTGGGGAGTGGAGGGGGGCTGGAGTTTGAATCAGTTGACGGCAGTGACTTAGTTAATCATGAATATGCAGTGAAGCCTCCATAAAAACCCCAAGGGTGGGATTCAGATAACTTCTGGGTTGTTGAACACATGAAGATGTGAGGAGAGTAGCACATCTGAAGAGGGCTTGAAAGCTCTGCTCCCCTTTCCCATGCATTGCCTTATGTATCTCTTCATCTGGCTGTTGATTCAAATTCTTTATCATATCCTTTAATGAATTGGCAAATGTAATTGTTTCCCTGAGTTCTGTGAGCCACTCTAGCGTATAAAAAGAACCAAAAGAGGGTGTGCCTGGGTGGCATAGTTGGTTAAGCATCTGACTCTTGGTTTCAGCTCAGGGTGGTGAGATTGAGTTGGGCTCCGTGGTCAGCACAGAGTCGGCTGGTGATTCTCGCTCTCTCTGTCTCTCCCTCTCAAATAAATAAATCTTAAAAAGCAAAAAAGAACCTAAGGAGCAGGTGATTGGAACCTCCAATCTGTAGCCCATGGGTTAGAACCACAGGCAACAAAAAGCCTGGGACTTGAGACTGCCATCTAACGTGGGGGGCAGTCTTGTAGGACTGAGCCCTTAACCTGTGGAATCTGATACTGTGCCCAGATAGATAGTGTCAGAATTGAGCTGAATTCTCAGAAACTAACAGGTATTGTTGGTGTGTGTGTGTGCAGGGGAAACCCATGCCCCACATTCAAATTGGGCCCAGGAATGCAGAGTTGGTATCAGACACAGTTAAGAGCATAAGTTGATGAGTTTTGACATATATACAACTGTAGAACTACGACAGGCAAGATAATGAATATATCCATCATCCTCAAAAGTTTTCTCTTGCCATTTTGTAATTCCTCCCAACCTTGCTTTCTGCCAGTCTCTCTCCCACCTCCATCCTCAAGCATTATTAATTTGCTAACGGATTTGTTTACATTTTTAAGGATTTCGTAGAAATGGAATTATATAGTATTTGCTCCTGATTTTTGTTGTTTTTGTCTCTATCTGACTTTTTTCACTAAGCAAAATTAGTCTCTCATCATTAAGACTGTTAAATGTAAGTTTTTCATAGATGCCCTTTATCAGGTTGAGGAAATTTCACTTCTATTCCTCATTTTCTGAGACTTTTAATTAGAAATGGATCTTGGATTTTGTCAAATGCTTTTCTATACCTATTGAGACCAGTATATGCAGTTTTTCTTCTTTAAGACTGTTAATATGAATTAAATTGGTTGAATTCTTGAGATAAAATCCTCATCGTCCTGATACATTATTCTTTCTATATATTGCATATGATATCCTGAATTTTCCTAAGAATTTTGCTTCTTTCTTCAAGAGAGATATATCTCTTAACTTTTTGTTTTTATCAAATGTCTCTGACTGCTTTTGAACCAATGTAATGCTGGCTTTGTTGAATGAGTTGCAGTATATTCTCTCCTTTTTAATTTTTGTGGAAGAGTTTAATAGTATTGTTACTATTTTTCTTCAGATAGGTATTATACCATCGGGGCCTAGAATTTTCCTTATAGGGATTTGTTAAGTGCAAATTAAATTTCATAGATACAAGGCTGTTCATTTTATATCTTACAAGAAAATGATACATTGATCTAAGTTATTATATTCCACAACTATCAGCATAAAGTTGTTCATAATATTGGTGGTTTCAGGGGCCCCTGGGTGGCTCAGTTGGTTAAGCGTCTGCCTTCAGCTCAGGTCATGATCCCAGGGTCCTGGGATTGAGCCCCGCATCAGGCTCCCTGCTCAGCAGGAAGCCTGCTTCTCCCTCTGCCTGCCACTCCCCCCGACTTGTGCTCTCTCTCTCTCTGCCAAATAAATAAATAAAATTTTAAAAAGAAAAAGAAAATACTGGTGGTTTCACATCTCTTGTATCAATTGTATTTATTTTTCTTAAAAATTGAGATTTGGGGAGGAGGAGTTAAGATGGCAGAGGAATAGGGGGACCTTAAGTTTACCTCCTCCCTTGAACACAGCTAGATAAATATCAAATCATTATGAACACCCAAGAAATTAATCTGAGGACTGAGAGAACAGAACTGCAAATCTTAAAAGTAGAATCATGGAAGGTAGGAGCTGTAAAGAGTTGATTTGGGGGATATAAGAACTAGGGGTGCTGCAGAGGGGAGGGATCCCTGCTTATGGAAACTACTGCAAGGTATTATAAGCAGCAGAGCATAAAATCTGATATTTTAGAAGCCTGTCACCACAAGAGTAATGCCTGCCTTAGTGGTGCTCCTGTGGGGAAGGAGAGTGGAGACCCATGAGCAGGCAGCATGATCTGAGGATACCCTGGGTCACACAGGGAGAAAGTTTCCCTACTTGGAGTGCATTTGGTAGAGGTGCCATTGAGCTGCCCCCTTCCCCAGCATAGGAACAAAGACACCAGTCAGAGCAGCAAACCTTGGCTTCAGATTTGTGCTCCGATTTACCATAAATTCCTAATTGCTGCATGGGTCAGCCGACTATTTTCTGGGATAAGCCAGCACTGGCCACAGCACAACAAGACCTCCCACAGAGGATCAGCACAGGTCTCTCTGGGGGAGGGAGGGTGGTCTCTGAAGTTTGGAATTCTAAAACAACATCACCTGAGGTAAAACACAGGAGTGTGGTGCCACCTGGCATGTGCAGAGCTCAGGCACAGACAGGCTGATGGGATCTGATGGAAACTGGGGACACAGGAGGGTGATTTGTTTGCTTGCCTATAAGGGCTTCCTCAGGAATGGCTGGCATGAGCTCCCCTCTCCTGAAACCAGAGAGCAGGGTAAAGCCATTTCCACCCCACACCCACAAGCACTGACCAACCTCAGTGAGAAAAACAGCGCCACCAAGGGGAGGCCTGAGCCATGTAAACCAAGGCCCGGCCCCCTGCATTTACAAGTACATCTCCACTAGGTCAAGTCCCCTTGAGAATCAGAGTATCGGGCCTCTCCCCAAGAAGAACAGCACAAACCCCTTCCTGCACCAAGTCTACTGATCATAGAGTGCTGGAAAACTTCAGCTCTGGGAGAAATAGGATCGACTGCTTCCTTTTTTTTTTTTTTAATTATTATGTTATGTTAATCATCATACATTACATCATTAGTTTTTGATGTAGTGTTCCATGATTCACTGTTTGCGTATAACACCCAGTGCTCCATGCAGTACGTGCCCTCTTTATTACCCATCACCAGGCTAACCCATCCCCCCACGCCCCTCCCCTCTAGAACCCTCAGTTTGTTTCTCAGAGTCCATAGTCTCTCATGGTTCGTCTCCCCCTCCGATTTCCCCCCTCATTCTTCCCCTCCTGCTATCTTCTTTTTTTTTTTTAAACATATAATGTATTATTTGTTTCAGAGGTACAGGTCTGTGATTCAACAGTCTTACACAATTCACAGCACTTACCATAGCACGTACCCTCCCCAATGTCTATCACCCAGCCACCCTATCCCTCCCACCCCCCACCACTCCAGCAACCCTCAGTTTGTTTCCTGAGATTAAGAATTCCTCATATCAGTGAGGTCATAGGATACATGTCTTTCTCTGATTGACTTATTTCGCTCAGCACAATACCCTCCAGTTCCATCCACGTCGTGGCAAATGGCAAGATCTCATTCCTTTTGATGGCTGCATAATATTCCATTGTATATATATACCACATCTTCTTTATCCGTTCATCTGTCGATGGACATCTTGGCTCTTTCCACAGTTTGGCTATTGTGGACATTGCTGCTATAAACATCGGGGTGTACATACCCCTTCGGATCCCTACATTTGTATCTTTGGGGTAAATACCCAGTAGTGCAATTGCTGGATCGTATGGTAGCTCTATTTTCAACTTTTTGAAGAACCTCCATACTGTTTTCCAGAGTGGCTGCACCAGTTTGCATTCCCACCAACAGTGTTAGGAGGGTTCCCCTTTATCCGCATCCCCGCCAACATCTGTCGTTTCCTGACTTGTTAATTTTAGCCATTCTGACTGGTGTGAGGTGATATCTCATTGAGGTTTTGATTTGGATTTCCCTGATGCCGAACGATGTTGAGCACTTTTTCATGTGTCTGTTGGCCATTTGGATGTCTTCTTTGGAAGAATGTCTTTTCACGTCTTCTGCCCGTTTTTTGATTGGATCATTTGTTCTTTGAGTGTTGAGTTTAATAAGTTCTTTATAGATTTTGGATACTAGCCCTTTATCTGATATGTCATTTGCAAATATCTTCTCCCATTCTGTCAGTTGTCTTTTGGTTGACTGTTTCTTTTGCTGTGCAAAAGCTTTTTATCTTGATGAAGTCCCAATAGTTCATTTTTACCCTTGCTTCCCTTGCCTTTGGCGATGTTTCTAGGAAGAAGTTGCTGCGGCTGAGGTTAAAGAGGTTGCTGCCTGTGTTCTCCTTATTTTGATGGACTCCTGTCTCACATTTAGGTCTTTCAACCATTTTGAGTGTATTTCTGTGTGTGGTGTAAGGAAATGGTCCAGTTTCCTTCTTCTGCATGTGGCTGTCCAATTTTCCCAACACCATTTGTTGAAGAGACTGTCTTCTTTCCATTGGACATTCTTTCCTGCTTTGTCGAAGATGAGTTGACCATAGAGTTGAGGGTCCATTTCTGGGCTCTCTATTCCGTTCCATTGATCTATGTGTCTGTTTTTGTGCCAGTACCATGCTGTCTTGATGATTACGGCTTTGTAATAGAGCTTGAAGTCCGGAATTGTGATGCCACCAGCTTTGCTTTTCTTTTTCAACATTCCTCTGGCTATTCGGGGTCTTCTCTGGCTCCATACAAATTTTAGGATTATTTCTCCATTACTTTGAAAAAAGTTGATGGTATTTTGATGGGGATTGCATTAAATGTGTAGATTGCTCTAGGTAGCATTGACATCTTCACAATATTTGTTCTTCCAGTCCATGAGCATGGGACATTTTTCCATTTCTTTGTGTCTTCCTCAGTTTCTTTCATGAGTATTTTATTGTTTTCTGAGGACAGATTCTTTGCCTCTTTGGTTAGATTTATTCCTAGGTATCTTACGGTTTTGGGTGCAATTGTAAATGGGATCGACTCCTTAATTTCTCTTTCTTCTGTCTTGGTGTATAGGAATGCCACTGATTTCTGTGCATTGATTTTATATCCTGCCACTTTACTGAATTCCTGTATGAGTTCTAGCAGTTTTGGGGTAGAGTCTTTTGGGTTTTCCACATAAAGTATTAGCTTCCTTTTTCTTTTTCTTTTTTTAATTGTTTTGTTTTTTGTTTTTCCCTTTTGTAAAATTTTTTTGTTTAAATTCAGTTAATTAACATATAGTGTATTATTAGTTTCGGAGGTAGAATTCAGTGATTCTTTAGTCTTACATAACACCCAGTGCTCATTATATGACGTGCCCTCCTTAATGTCTATCACCCAGTTACGCCATCCCCCAACCCCCCCTCCTCCAGCAACCCTCAGTTTGTTTCCTGTGAGAAAGAGTGTCCTATTGTTTGTCCCCCTCTCCGATTTCATCTTGTTATATTTTTTTCCTCTCTTCCCCTACAGTCCTCTGTTTTGTTTCTTAAATTCTGTATATGATCGAGATCATATGATAATTGCCTTTCTCTGATAGACTTCACTTAGGATAATACTCTCTAGTTCCATCCACGTTGTTGCAAATGGGCAAGATTTTATTTTTTTGATGGCTGAGTAGTATTCCATTCATACACATAAACACACACACACACACCACCACACATCTTCTTTATCCATTCATCAGTTGATAGACACTTGGGCTGTTTCCATAGTTTGGCTACTGTGGACACTGGTGATATAAACATGGGGGTGCAGGGGCACCTTCAGATCACTACATTTCTATGTTTGGGGTAAATACCTAGTAGTGCAATTGCTCTGCCAGGGTAGGTTAGCTCTATTTTCAGCTTTTTGAAGAAACTCCATACTGTTTTCCAGAGTGGCTGCACCAGCTTGCATTCCCACCAACAGTGTAAGAGATTTGTCCTTTGCCCCCAACTTGGGAGTACCCAAATATATAAATCAATTAATAATAAACATAAAGATACTCATTGATAATAATACACTAATAGTAGGGGACTTCAACACCCCACTTACAGCAATGGACAGATCATCTAAGCAGAAAATCAACAAGGAAACAAGGGCTTTGAAAGACACACTGGACCAGATGGACTTAACATTTATTCCTAGAGCAGCAGAACACATTGTTTTCGAGTGCACATAGAACATTCTTTAGAATAGATCACATGCTCACAAATCAGCCCTCAACAAGTACAAAAGGATCACGATCATTCTTTTTTTTCTTTTAATGATTTTATTTATTTATCTGACAAAGAGAGACACAGCGAGAGAGGGATCACAAGCAGGGAGAGTGGGAGAGGGAGAAGCAGGCTTCTCATGGAGCAGGGAGCCCGATGCGGGGCTCGATCCCAGGACCCTGGGATCATGACCTGAGCTGAAGGCAGACGCTTAACGACTGAGCCACTCAGGCGCCCTGGATCACGATCATTCTATGCATATTGTCAGACCAAAATGCTATGAAAGTTGAAGTCAACCACAAGAAAAAATTTGGAAAGACCACAAATACATGGAGGTTAAAGAATATCCTACTAATGAATGAAGGGGTTAACCAGGAAATATAAAAAATTTTTAAAAAGTACATGGAAACAAATGAAAATGAAAACACAACAGTCCAAAATCTTTGGGATTCAGCAAAGTCAGTCCTAAAAGGGAAGTATACTGTAATACAGGCCTACATGAAAAAGCAAGAAAAGTCTCAATTATACAACCTAACCTTACACCTAAAGGTGCTAGAAGAGGAACAGCAAATTAATCCTAAAGCCAGCAGAAGTAGGGAAATAGTAAAGATTAGAGCAAAAATAAATTATATAGAAACAGAAAATACAGTAGAACAATGAAACTAAGAGCTGGTTTTTTCAAAGAATTAATAAAATTGATGAACTCCTAGCCAGACTTAAAAACAGAAGAGACAACAAACCCAAATAAAATCACAAATGAAAGAGGAAAGATCACAGCCAACACCACAGAAATACAAATAATCGTAAGAGAATATTATGAAAAATTATATGCTAACGAACTGGGCAATCTGGAAGAAATGGACAAATTCCTAGAAACACACAAATTACCAAAACTGAAAAAGGAAGAAATAGAAAATCTGAATATAGCCACAAAGAAATTGAATCAGGTAATCAAAAATTTCCAAACAAATGAAAGTGTGGCATCAGATAGCTTCACAGGGGAATTCTACCAGAAATTTAAAGAAGAGTTTAATACCTATTCTTCTCAAATTATTCCAAAAATAGAAATGGAGGGGGCGCCTGGGTGGCTCAGTTGGTTAAGCGTCTGACTTAGTTTTTGTTCGGGTCATGATCTCAGGTTCCTGGGATCTTGAGCCTGGCATCAGCCTCCACGCTCAGTGGGCAGTCTGCTTCTCTCTCCCTCTCTCTGTCCTTCCCCCCCACTCATGTGCTCACTCTCTCTCTTTCTCTAAAATAAAAAAAATAAATCTTAAAAAAAAAAATGGAATATCCATTCTAAACTCCTTCTACAAGGCCAGCATTACCCTCATTTAAAAACCAGACAAAGACCCCATTAGAAAGGAGAATTACCGGCCAATATACCTGATTAACATGAATGCAAAAATTCTCAGCAGTATACTAGCAAATCACATCCAACTACATCAAAAGAATTATTCACCATGATCAAATAGGATTTATTCTTGGGCTGCAGGAGTGATTCAGTATTCATAAATCAACCAACATGCTATACCACGTTAATAAAAGAAAGCATAAGAACCATATGATCCTCTCGTGCACCTGGGTGGCTCAGTTCTTAAGCGTTTGCCTTCAGCTCAGGTCATGATCCCAGAGTCCTGAGATCAAGCCCCATGTCAGGCTCCCTGCTTGGTGGGAAGCCTGCTTCTCCCTCTCCCACTCCCTCTGCTTGTATTCCTGCTCTTGCTATCTCTCTCTGTCAAATAAATAAATAAAATCTTAAGGAAAAAAAAAAGAACTATATGATCCTCTCAATAGATGCAGAAAAAGTATTTGACAAAATACAGCATCCATTCTTTTTTTTTTTTTTTTTTAGATTTTTATTTATTTGAGAGAGCACGTAAGCACAAGAAGGGGAGGGGCAGAGGGAGAGGGAAAAGCAGGCCCTTGCTGAGCAAGGAGCCTGATACGGGGTTTGATCCCAGGACCCTGGGATCATGACCTGAGCCTAAGGCAGTCACTTAACCGACTGAGCCACCCAGGCACCCCAACAGCATCCATTCTTGATAAAAAACCCTCAACAAGGGGCACCTGGGTGGCTCAGTGGGTTAAGTGTCTGCCTTCAGTTCAGGTCACGATCCCAGAGTCCTGGGATCAAGCCCCACATTGCCCTGCTCACAGGGAGTCTGCTTCTCCTTCGCCCTCCGCCCCTCCCCCCCGCTCATGCGCTCTCTTGCTCTCTTTCAAATAAAATCTTAAAAAAGAAAAAAAAACCTCAACAAACTAGGGATAGATAGAACAAACCTCAATGTTATAAAGGCCATATACAAACGACCCATAGCTAATATCATCCTCAATGGGGAAAAACAGAGCTTTTCTTCTACAGTTAGGAGTAAGACAGGGATGTCCACTCTTACCATTACTATTTAACATAGTACTGAAAGTCTTAGCCTCAGCAGTCAGACAACAAAAAGAAATAAAAGGCATACAAATGGCAAGGAAGAAGTCAAACTCTCTTTGCAGATGACATAATACTCTGTATGGAAAGCCCGAAGGACTCCACCAAAAAGTTGCTAGAACTCATACACAAATTCAACAAAGTCGCAGGATATAAAATCAACGTACAGAAATCTGTTGCATTTCTATACACTAATAATGAACACACAGAAAAAGAAATCAAGGAGTCGACCCCATTTGCATTTGTACCAAAAACAGTAAGATACCTAGGAATAAACCTAATCAAAGAGGTAAAAATGTGCACTTTGAAAACTATAGAACACTTATGAAGGAGATTGAAGAGGACACAAAGAAATGGAAAAATATTCCATGCTCATGGATTGGAAGAACAAACATTGTTAAAATGTCTGTACTACCCAAAGCAATCTACACATATAATGCAATCCCTATCAATATACCAACAGCATTTTTCCTAGAGCTAAAACAATCTTAAAATGTGTATGGAACCACAAAAGACCCCATACAGCCAAAGCAATCTTGAAAAAGAAAAGCAAAGCCAGAGGCATCATGATTCCAGACTTCAAGCTATATTACAAAGTTGTAGTCATCAAGATAGTATGGTACTGGCACAAAAATAGACACATAGATCAATGGAACAGAATGGAAAACCCAGAAATGGACCCACACCTATATGGTCAATTAATATTTGACAAAGTCAAAAAGAATATTTCCGGTGGATAAAAGTCTCTTCAACAAATTTTGTTGGGAAAACTGGACAGCAAAATGCAAAAAAATGAAACTGGACCACTTTCTTATACCATACTCAAACATAAACTCAAAATGGATGAAAGCCCTAAACGTGAGATAGGACACCATCAGAATCGCAGAGGAAAATACAGGCAGCAACCTCTTTGGTCTCGGTTGTAACAACTTTCTACTAGACACGTTCAGGAGGCAAGAGAAACAAAAGCATAAATGAACTATTGGGACTTCATCAAGATAAAAATCTGCACAGCGACGGAAACAATCAACAAAACTAAAAGGCAGCCTATGAAATGGGAGAAGATATTTGCAAACAACATAACTGATAAAGGGTTAGTATCCAAAATCTTCAAAGAACTTACCAAGCTCAACACCCAAATCCAGATAACCCAGTTAAGAAATGAGCAGAAGACATGAATAGACACTTTTTCAAAAAAGACATCCAGATGGCTGATAGACACATGAAAAGATGCTCAACATCACTCATCATCAGGGAGATACAAATGAAAACCGTGATGACATACGACCTTACACCTGTCAGAATGGCTAAAATTAACAACACAAGAAACAACAGGTGTTGTTTAGGATGCAAAGAAAGGGGAACCCTCTTACACTGTTGGTGGGAATGCAAACTGGTACAGCCACTCTGGAGAACAGTATGGAGGTTCCTCAAAAAGTTAAAAATAGAACTCCCTACAGTCCAGCAATTCTACTACCAGGTATTTAACCAAAGGATACAAAAGTATAGATTTGAAGGGGTACATGCACCCTGATGTTTATAGCAGCATTATCAGTGTAGCCAAACTATGGGAAGAGCCCAAATGCCTATTGACTGATGAAGGGATAAAGAAAATGTGGTATGTATATATACAATGGAATATTACTCAGCCATAAAAAGAATGAAATCTTGTCATTTGCAAGGATATGGGTGGAGCTAGAGTGTATCGTACTAAGTGAAATAAGTCTGAGAGACAAGTACCATATGATCTCGCTCATATGTGGAATTTAAGAAACAAAACAGATGAATATATGGGTGGGGGGAAATAGAAAAAAAAGAGAAACAAACCATAAGAGAGTCTAAGAGAACAAACTGAAGGTTATGGATGGAGGTGGGTGGAGGATGGGTTAGATTAGTGATGGGTGTCAGGAAGGTACTTGTTATGATGAGCACTGTTTGTTATATATTAATTGATGCATCACTGCATTCTACTCCTGAAACCAATATTGCACTGTATGGTAACTAGAATTTACATAAAAAATTTGAAAAGAAAGAAAAAATGAGATTTTGGTTATAATGAACTTCTCTATTCTGTTTTCTGTTACATTGATTTCTGATCTTCTATTTATTATTTCCTTTTTTCTGCTTAATTTGGGTTTCATTTGCTCTTTTTCTCAAGGCAAAAAGTGAGGCAATTGATTTAAGGCCTATTTTCTAATATTAGAATTTACTCCTATAAATCTCTCTGTTAGTACTGCTTTAGCTGTATCCCCTAAATTTTGGTATGTTGTGTTTCCATTTTTATTCATCTCAAAATGCTTTCTAATTTCCTTTTTGACTTGTTTCTTTGACCTGTGGTTTATTTAGAAGTGTATTTAGTTTACAAGTATCTGAGATCTTTCTGTTACTGATTTCTAATAATTCCATTGTAGTCAGAGAATATACTTTGTATAATTTGAATGCTTTTAAATTTGTTAAGATTTGTTTTATGACCCACATTGTGGTCTATCTTGATAAATGTTCTGTTTACTCAGGAAAAAAGTACATACTGTGCTTTTGATTTTAGGTCAAAATCATTTGTTAGTGTTCAAGTCTTTTCTATCCTTTACTGATTTTGTCTATTCTTACCATTATTGAGAGGGATTTTGTAGGAGTACTTTTGTATGCTTGATACAAGTCCATTATTACATAAATGATTTGCAATTTTTTTCATGCCTTTGGCTTTGTTTTCATTTTCTTAATGATACCTTTTGAAGAGCAAAAGATTTCAATTTGAAGTCTTTCATCCATTTTTCTTCTATGTATCTTCTTTTGATATTATATCTGTGAACATTTGCCTAACCCCAGATTTTCTTCTGTTTTATTCTAGAAATTTAATAGCTTAATATTTTAAGTAAAAGTATATGGACCATTGTTTTAAGTTAATTTTTGTGTATGTTGTGATATAAGGTATACCTCTATTTTTTACATATAGGTATTCATTTGTCCAAGCACCATTTGGTGAAATGCTCCCTTCCTCCAGTTGAATATCCTTGGAGTTTTTGGGTTTTGTTTTTTTAAGTAGGCTTTCAGGCCTGGCATGGAGCCCAACAAGGGGCTTTAACTCCCAAGCCTGAGATCAAGACCTGAGCTAAGATCAAGAGTTGGACATTTAACTGAGGCACCCAAGCACCCCCCCCTTTTTCTTTTTCTTTTTTTTTTTTAAAGATTTTATTTATTTATTTGAGAGAGAGAGAATGAGAGACAGCACGAGAGGGAAGAGGGTCAGAGGGAGAAGCAGACCCCCTGCTGAGCAGGGAGCCCGATGAAGGACTCGATCCCAGGACTCCAGGATCATGACCTGAGCCGAAGGCAGTCGCTTAACCAACTGAGCCACCCAGGCGCCCACCCCTCCTTTTTCTTAAATAATCTCTATGTCCAATGTGGGGCTCAAACTCACAAACCGTAGATTAAGAGTCCCATGCTCTACTGACTGAGCCAACAAGGTGCCGCTCCTTGGAGCTTTTCTTTAAAACCAAATGAACCCAAATGCAAAGATTAATTTATGGAATTTCTGATCTGTCTGTCCTTATACCCAGACCATGTATATTGATTATAGTAGCTTTAGAGTAATTTTTTTTAGGCTTTGAGATATAATTGATGTAGAATATGTAAGTTTAAGTTGTACAGTGTGATGATTTGATTCACATATATATTGTGAAGTGATTACCACTATAAGGATACTTAACACCTCAGGCATCGCACATAAATACCTTTTTTTTGTTTTGGTGATTACATTTAAGTTTTACTCTCTTAGCAACTTCCAAGTATGTAATAAATATAATTTTATTTATTTATTTTTTATTATTATTTTTTTAAATATAATTTTATTAACTGTAGTCACAATGCTATACATTAGCATTCCAGAATTTATTCATCTTATAAATGGAAGTTTATACTCTTGAACTAACATCTCCCCATTTCTCTCACACCCCAGCCTCTGGCAACCACCATTCTACTCTATTTCTATGAGTTTGGCATTTTTAGATTCCACATATAAGTAGAACATACACTATTTGTCTTTTAGAGTATGCTTTTAAAATTAGGTTGTGTTAAATCCTCCTACTTTGTTTTTTTTTTCAAAATTGTTGTGACAATTACAGATCCTTTGCGTTTCTGTGTAAATTTTAGGGTCAGCTTGTCAATTTTTACATAAAAGTTTGTTGGAATTCTGATGGAGAATATAATGACTCTGTAGACCAATTCGGAGAGAATTGAATTCTTCACAGTATTGAATCTTCCAACCTATGAATATAGATTGTTATCTCAATTTGTTTAGATATTCTTAATTTCTCTTAGCTGTTTTTATGTTTTATTTAAAGTCTTTCACTACTTTTTTAAAATTTATTTCTAAGTGTTTTCATTTTTTATTCTATTGTAAATGAAATTATTTCCTTAATTTCAGTTCTAGATTATTCCTTATTAATATATAAAAATGCAGTTCTTTTTTTATATTCCTCCAGAATTCAAGATACTTTCATTTGTTGTATTGTTTTGAGATTTTATTTTTACAGGTTATTTAATATTTTGCACATACCGATCATATGTGAATACAGACCGTTTTTATTCTTACTTTCTAAGTCTTAAGACTTTTTCTATGTCTTTACTTTCTTTTTTTAACCTTATTGCACTGGCTATAGAATCTCCAGCACAAAACTGAATAAAAATAGTAAGAGAGCACAGCTTTCCATTTTTTCTGATCCTGAAGGGAAAACAATCAGTCTTTAATGTCATTAGCTTTTAAGTTTTATATTGATATCCTTTAGCAGGATGAGGAAATGCCCCTCTAGTCTAATTTTGTTTGTTGTTTTTATCATGATTGATTGATTTTATGTTTTTGTTTCAGTTAAGATGAAAATACAGACTTTTTCCTTTGTTCTATTAATTGATCTTCAGATATTAGACCAGTTTTGCATTCTGGGAGAAATTCATAATATCATGATAACATAATCTTTTTTTTTTTAATTTTTTTTTTTTTTTTTAAGATTTTATTTATTTGCGAGAGAGACAATGAGAGACAGAGAGCATGAGAGGGAGGAGGGTCAGAGGGAGAAGCAGACTCCCTGCTGAGCAGGGAGCCTGATGTGGGACTCGATCCCGGGACTCCAGGATCATGACCTGAGCCGAAGGCAGTCGCTTAACCAACTGAGCCACTCAGGCGCCCCAACATAATCTTTTTTTTTTTTTAATGCTGCTGGATTCAGTTTGCTAATATTATGTTAAGGATTTTTATGTCTACAGTCATAAGGGGGGGGTATTAATCTAGCTACTGGCCTTATAAAATACTCTGGGAAGTGTTCCCCCCTGCTCTATTTTCTGAAAGAATTTATTAAAGATTGGTGTTACTTCTTTTTTATAATTTGATAGGATTCACCAGTGAAGCCCTTTAAGCCTAAGAGTTTTTTTGGGTGACAATTTTCAATTATTGATTAAACATCTTGTAACAGATCTATCCCAGTTTTTCTTTCTCTCTTTTTAAGATTTTATTTATTTATTTGACAGAGAGAGAGACATCGAGAGAGGGAACACAAGCAGGGGGAGTGGGAGAGGGAGAAGCAGGCTCTCCGCTGAGCAGGGAGCCCGATGCGGGGCTCAGTCCCAGGACCCTGGGATCATGACCTGAGCCGAAGGCAGAAGCTTAACGACTGAGCCACCCAGGCGCCCCCATCCCAGTTTTTCTGTTTGTTGATTCATTATGGTAATTTGTGTCTTTCAGACTATATGTCCATTTCATATGTATTGCAGACCTGATGGCATAGTGTTGCTCATGGTATTTCCTTACAATCCTTTTCATTTTTTTTTAAGATTTTTTTTCATTTATTTATTTTAGAGAGAGAGAGCACGCAGGAGCAGGGGGAAGGGGCAGAGGGAGAGAGATTCTGAAGCAGACTCCGCACCATGGGGCTCAGTCTCAGGACCACAAGATCATAACCTGAGCTGAAACCACGAGTCAGACACTTAACCGACTAAGCCACCCAGGCACCCCACCGTCCTCTTCATTTCTTCTGTAGGATTGGCAGTGATGTTTTCATTTCTTGTTTCTAATTTATGTCATCTTTCTTTCTTGTCTTAGTTAGTCTAGCTGAAGGTTTATCGGATTTATTGCTCTTTTTTAAAGATTGAACATTTGTTTCATTAACAGTCTTTATATATTTTTTATTTCATTGATTCTTTTAATCTTTATTATTTCCTTCCGTCTGATTGCTATAGTTTTAATTTATTCATCTCTTTCTAGTTTCTTAAGATAGAAACTCAGATTACTGATCTTATATCCTTCTTCCTTATCTAGCATTTTAAGCTGTGAATTTCCCATAAAGCACTGCTTTCGGGACATCCCAGGACTGTTGATATGCTGTATTTTAATTCTTATTCCATACAAATTATTTCCTTATTTCTTTATTGTGATTTCTTCTTTGATGCATGGGTTATTAATATTAAGTCTTTTAATTTTCAAGTATTTGGAGCTTTCCCTTAATTTCTGTTGTTAATTTCTAATTTAATTTTGTTGTGGTTACTAAACAAACCTTAAGGGATTTCAATCATTTTACATTTAATGGGACTTGGTTTTCCCCCAACCAGTTGAATTATTGAAAAAAAAAAATTCCATGCCAGAATGCCATAGATTTCTGCCATTTTAACACAAAGATTAATAACTTTATGAGTAAATGCTTCTCAGTTATTTTTGGTTGATTACCAGAAAACTGTGAACAAGTTACACTCTTAGACTGTTGAAGGGACATTTAGTGAATTAGAATATAATACTGAGGAATTAATCCAGGTGAAGGAGATATGTAATAACATTTCTAATACATAGGGCATTGTTTGAGAGGCTTCAAGTCCTTTACATAGGATGTCAAAAGAAAAGAGAAGTATTGGAAAGAAGTAGTATTAATGAGATAACTGAAATTTTATAAAATTGGTTAAAAAAATAGAATTGTCAGATTGGAAAGACTTAACAAGTGTTGAGGGTAAGAAAAATATTTCATGTCTAGACATACCGTAATCAAAGTACATAACACCAAAGATTATGAGAAAGTCTTAAAAGCTACCAAAAAGGAAAGAGTGTCTGTTATTTCAGTGATGGTAAAGAGTTAAAAAGTTATTAGGCCATAAGAATGAATAATGGAAAAAGAGGTAACTTAGGAAAGATTTTAACAATTTTGAAAAATGAGAAATATTGTTTTCTAGTTGTCTTTCATCTTTTTATACTATAGTGTAACATTTTAGAATTAATGTCTTCAGAGCAATTCTTACACAATACTGTGGTATGAATTATTATGAGCAAATGGCCATTTTTAAATTTTAGTCATCTTCCTTATATTTCTTTTTTGACCTAACCTGTGTGTCAGGTTGATAGTTAAATGTGAATATAAATTAAAGGTATTGTTCTTGTTAATGTATTCTTGACATTCAGCTTTTAATTTTATGCCTCAATTTCTGTTAATAGTAAAATATTAAGGAGTAATGCAGGGTAGCAGATAGCCATGTCACCTGCTCTGTATGAGACTCAGTGAAGCAATGCCTTTCTGTGTATTTTGTCACTATTTTCACTAATAGATAATGCAACAAAAATGAGATGGAAAACATTTCCAATTGTTTATTATAAAGCTATTACATGCTAATGCATTTTAAGTAACTCTGATTATTCTGAAATAATTAAGTGAAAGATCTGGATTTAACTAGCAAACAGGAGAATTTCACCTCGTCAGGTCTGCTTTTAAACATGGGCTGCCTTGTGAAAGATCTGGATTTAACTAGCAAACAGGAGAGTTTCAGCTCTTCAGGTCTGCTTTTAAACATGGGCTGCCTCATAGAAGCCTTCCTTGACCACATCTTCTTCCCTCCATCAATTTGTGTGCTTCTGTGTTTCCTGTACTGCCCTTTTTTAATATTTAACATTTGCTAAAGATATTTATTGTAATCATCTTTCTATAAGTTAAGGTCTTTATTCTTAAGTTCTTGTTCTCAGTCTAATAAAGGATTCAGTATATCTTTTCACTAATTCTTCAGCTCCCATGGGCTATTTTTTAAAAAATTCTCTGTAGTTCTGTTTTGAAAAATGTAATTTTTTTAGCCAAATATTAGTGACAGAATTGGTTGAGACATGAATTCATTTTTGTGCTACAATTTAGAAAGCAGCCTTCTTGGCACTTGTAATTATTTCTCACTCTAGAGCTCTCGTGAGATTCCTTATACGTGAGAGATAATTTTAAGTGTCAAGCGCCCATATTAGCCAAGAGGTACTCTCCAAAATTTATATTGCAGTCAGTTTAGTCTACTTCCTTACTAAGAAAGCATCTGTAAGAGTAGTACAAGAAACATTTCATTAAAATTCACTAGAGTTAAATTTCATTTTGTTGGAAGCAGAAAATAATTTGAATTCCATCTGCCAAGAAAGTAACCCAAAATGAAAATTTAAAGTCCAGATATTAAATTAAAGGGTCATATCTCCCAAAAAGGCACACTAACTCTGAGGATCAGTAAATTAGATAAGTTTTTCATAGAATGAACATAATCATTTTTTATGCTATAAAGTAGAGTTACAACAAAGGATTAATTACCACAGAATTATTATTTTCTAGTTTTTTTTTTTCTTTTTGAGTTCAAAAGTAAAGTGTATCCTGACTTCAATTTTAGTTATTCATTTCAAGGCCCCTATACCAGAATTAGGAAAATTAGTTCATCTTATGATTGCCTTTATACCTTCACCCTGTTGTACCAACTTTTTTTGCCCCCTACTTTAATCTTTGCTTTGGAAATTCCCAAACATCTGCAGGTTAAACATTATTTTTCTAAATGGACTGAGGCTGTTGGAAATAGAGATTAAGGTGTTAAAAAGAAATTTAATATGAAAATCAAGGATTAGAGGAATATTTCAAAACATACTGCATTTTTATTTTATACTTCATCTACTGAAATAGAGTATTAGTTCATAGAGGGCAGGAAAGCTGTATCTGGTAATAAAAGAATATGACAGAACTAATACCACAGGAGCTTGAAAGAATGATCGTTGTTTGTATTTAGAGCAAAAGTCATTGTAAGCATAGAGATGACCACAGATATGTAGTACTGATGCACTTGAGCTCTTTGGACTAAGGAAGAACTCATTCATGGACCACACTAGAAAAAGATTAGTTATTGGTATGGGCCTTCAATAATAGTAGAAAGTAATAATATCTTTTGCCATGTAACAAATTAATACAAAACTTGGCAAAACAGAACAACGAACAGTTACTATCTCATAATTTCTGTGGGTTGGGAATTTAGGAACAGCCTACCTAGGTGGTTTTAGCATAATTCATCTCATTGGATTGCAATCAAGACTTTGGTCCAGACTACAGGCCTTTGAAAGTTTGACTTGGGTTGGAGTACTTTCTTATAAGATGGCTTACTCATATGGCTGTTGGTAGAAGACCCCAGTTACTGGGATGCCTGGGTGGCTCAGTCGGTTAAGTGTCTGCCTTCAGCTCAGGTCATGATCCTGGGGTCCTGGGATCGAGTCCTGCATCGGGCTCCCTGCTCTGCGGGGAGTCTGCTTCTCCCTCTGCCTGCCGCTCCCCCTGCTTGTGCCCTCCCTCTCTCTCTCTCTTTCTGACAAATAAATAAAATCTTTAAAAAAAAAAAAAAAGACCCCACTTACTCACCATGTGGAGTTCTCTATAGGGCAGCTAGAATGTCCTCAAGACATGGCTTAGAGAGAGAGATCCGAGAGAGAACAAAGCACAAGTCATAGTCTCTTTTTTGACCTAACTTCAAGAGTCAAAATCCATCATTTCTACCACATTATGTTTGTTGGAAACAAATTACTAAGTATACCCACATTTAAAAAAATAAGAATTTGTCTCCATAAAAACTATTAACAGAGTGTGTGGACATATTTTAAAACTACCACAAAGGAGTTCTACTTTTATGTGTTATCTGTAATTACATAATATAATTACCTATAGAGAATGATGAATCTCATAGGATGGTATCAGAAGGCAAAGTGGATTGGAGTTTTAGAACCTAAACAGGAGACAAATCACCTAGGTATTTTTAATAGTAGCAGAATGTGTTATCTGACCACACATAGTCAAATTGTAAGTCTAGAAGGGATATTAAAAATTTTAAAGTTAAGGTGGGAGGGGTCAGACTGGCATCTGAAATAGACAAGGAGTATGATTCCAAAAAGACAAGTTGTATCAGAATGTTGGCAGCGCAAACAGAGAGGATCTTTGTTCTAAGAGCATAGCTTTTAAGAGTCTGGTAAACAAGACTAAAAGTCATTAGAAGTTAGGCTTAAACATAGAGGTGGTTATAAAGATTTTGAACAAGATTTCTTTACTGAAACCTAAGCCTTTACATTCTCTAGCCTTAGGAATTAGACACTCATAATCTCAATTCCAATAGTAATGGTATTTGTAATGGTAATACCAGTGGTAATGAGAAGAAGAATGATTGAACTGTCTTTAAATGCAGTTAACATACTTAGTAGTCTCTGTAGGTTTATTTTTTTTTTTTTTTTAGATTTTATTTATTTGCCAAAGAGAGAGAGAGCAAGAGCGAGCACAAGCAGGGAGAGCAGCAGGCAGAGGGAGAAGCAGGCTTCCCGCTAAGCAAGGAACCCGATGCGGGACTCAGTCCCCTGACCCTGGGATCATGACCTGAGCTGAAGGCAGACGCTTAACTGACTGAGCCACCCAGTCAGTTAATAAAAGGAAAAACATGGAAATAACCTAAATGTCTGCCAATGAGAGAATATATAAATGGTTTATAATTTCTCTATATGCAGATAGGAAAACTGAACATCAGTTAAAATTAATTATTGGCTCTGGAGCTATATAAATCAGTTTGTATGAATTGCAAAACATGGTTTGTGAAAACAAGTTGGAGAGGATATCTATAAGACACTATTTATGTAAAGTTTTAAAATATGTAAAACTATACATAAGTTTAAGCATAAAGATAGAGAAGAGAATGGTAGTCATTGAACCAAGAATAGTCATATACTCTTTAGGAGGGAGATGCATCAGTAAGAGGTATACAGGAAGTTTCAACTATAATATTTTATTTCTTAACTGAATAGTGGATACACATATATTCATTATATTGTCTTCTGTATATTCAATATTATTGTCTAGGAACATTCTTTCACAGTTGTAGTAAAGCAATTTTTTCTGCTGTATTATCTGTAAATGTTTAGATTGATGGCATTTAATTAGAAGATTATAATAGTAAACATTTATGGAAGGTTTAGTAGGTGCCAGGCATAGTTCTAAGTATTTTACTTTTATTAAATGATTTCATCTCTGTGAACTCTAGGCTAGGTACAGTTATTATTCCTATTTTATAAATAACAAAATCTAAGAAAGAGGGAAGTAACTTGCCTGAAGCTACACAGCTAGTAAATAATGGAACTAGGATTTGAACTTAGTATGTTTTGCTCCAGAGCCATTAGCCTCTATACTATAGAATCTCTCCATAAGAAGAAGGTATTGGGGGTGCTTGTGTGGTTCAGTCAGTTAAGCCTCTGATTCTCCAGTTAAGCATCTGCCTTCAGCTCAGGTCATGATCCCAGCGTCCTCGGATGAAGTCCTGCATCGGGCTCCCTATTCATTGGGGAGCCTGCTTCTCCCTCTCCCTCTGCTGCTCCCATTGCTTGTGCTCTCTCCCTTTCTCTGTCAAATAAATAAATCTTAAAAAAAAAAAAAGGAAAACTTCTGACTCTTGATTTCAGCTTAGGTCATGATCTCAGGGTCATGAGATTGAGCCCCTCATCAGGCTCCACGCTCTTCCTTTAAAAAAAAAAAGGTATTAAAAAATGTAGGAAATCTAAAGATTGTGATTTAGTAGTATGGCTTAGAAGAGAAAATTTCTCACATTTTTATTCTTGAGCAGTGACAGGGACTTAGAAGGAACTGAGATTTATTAGAGAATTAAATCCCAGAATGCTAGCACCTTACCTGTTTTGTCACAAAAGAGAAACTAAGAAAAGCTCCTTAATTAACATTAAAATTCTAGCTAAATTATTGCCAGATTAACAATGAATTGACAGACGATTGCCTTATATAAATTGGAGAATTAAAAATTACCTAAAATTTTAACTTATTTATGTATGGTAAATCAGAAACTTTGAAGATCGATCTGCAAAAGAAAGTTAAGATTTACCTTATATTTAATATGATTTTTTTTTTAAAGCTATAGGTAATAACCTGTTGAAAGATCAGGTACAAATATTAAAATTGTATTCGTTCATGGTTCACAGATTTTAGAGTAGGAAAATCATCCCAGGAGGGTTATAGTAGATGCTTATAGTGAGATGAAAAGCCATCTGGGCATGGTGCCAAGAACCTGACTTTTGGTACACTTCACAGTATAGTTACCAAGATTATTCCCATTGTGACTAAATGTGAATTATTAGTACAATTACTTTGAGGTTTTGGTTTTGTGAACCATTGTATATTTTCAAATAATATAGGCTTCTGTCATTTTCCCTTGTAGATGCTAATTTGTGTTTTGGTCATATTTATTTTCTCTTAATTCAAAAGATGTGTGCTAGCTTAAATTCACAATTAGAGGGGCACCTGGGTGGCTCAGTCGTTAGGTGTCTGCCTTCGGCTCACCGAGCCCCACGTCGGGCTCTCTGCTCAGCGGGAAGCCTGCTTCTCCCTCTCCCACTTCCACTCCCCCTGCTTGTGTTCCCTCTCTCACTGTCTCTCTGTGTTAAAATAAATAAAGTCTTTAAAAAACAAATTCACAATTAGAGAAACAATTTTTGAGTTCTACATTATTCTGTATTTGGATGGTGGTATGCTGGTTTCCTCAGATTTAACATGTTTGTTGACTCCATAATTGTTGTAAGGCTTTCAGAGAGCTCCAAGTGCCATTCCTAGTCCAATGAAAATAGAATGAAAGCTAGATGATTTCCAGAATTGTTTTTCAGTTTGATACTGATAATTTTTATTTTATAAAAAAAATCTAGGGGTGCTCAGTCAGTTAAGCGTCTACCTTTGGTTCAGGTCATGATCCCAGGGTCCTGGGATCAAGCCCCACATCAGGCTCCCTGCTCAGTGGGGAGTCTGCTCCTCCCTCTTCCTCTGCCCCTCTCCCTGCTTGTGCTCTCTCTCTCAAATAAATAAATAAAATCTTTTAAAAAAATAGAAAAAAAGAAAACATCTAAAAAACAGATGATATTCAAATTGGAGGACTTTTGAGAGTGTAGATATAAATACAGCACTAGGAATAATATTAGTATTTATTACTTGCTGAAAAAATACTTATTATTTGCTGAAAAACTAGAAGTACATTCTAGTTTTGGATGTTAATCTGAGGTTTGTCTGTTATTTTTCTCCTCTAGTGATGCTATTGCTGAGATTAGAGCCATTTGTATTGAAGAAATTGGAGTATGGATGAAAATGTATAGTGATGCCTTCCTAAATGACAGTTACCTAAAATATGTTGGCTGGACTCTTCATGATAGGGTAAGTTACTCTGTTCTAGACTTTCATGAAAGATATGCTTGTATGAGGTACTAGAATGCTAGGAATTAAGACGGCAGTGGTTGGTTTTTAAAGAGTTGTAATAATATGGAAATTTAAGATGATACACCTGAATAACTGTTCACTTGATGGCCATGACAAAACTTGAGACATTGGCCCATGTAGAAACTCTACTTACTTAGTTGTAATACTGTCTTAAACCAAGTTGACAACCTGGTACATCTAAAGTTTTAAGAGAATATAACATCCTAAGAAACTAATTACAATCTTTTTCTAGTTTGGAGTCAAAAGAAATTCTTTGTTTCTCTTAATATATAACAAGAAAAACACTTTTTTCTTTTGAATTTCTTAAGGTCATACCACAGTGTTTTATTAGAGTTGGATAGATTTATTGGATTCTAGAATAGTTGATCTAAAAATCTATTTTTATTTCTATGCCTTTAGAAAAGGTTCTGATTTTAAAAGGAATCCCACATTATCGAATCCTGAATAAGTAATCCTCAAAATACCCAAGGGTAGGAGTGACTAATTATTGAAATTTTTATATTGAATGACCTGACATTCTATAACTTGAATTGCCAGATACTCACAAATATAGAAATCTTACAATTTATTTTAAGCTGTGTATTCCATTATTTGAATTGTTAAAAGTATCATAGCTATTAGAAGACATTTTTTTAATGCAGTTATAGCCTTAGACTTTTAAGTCAATTTTGGTAATATTCGAAGACTTATTTTCTATGTATTACCACTAACAGCCTGTAGAGCATTTACTTTTTAAATAGCACCATGCTAGGGGTGCCTGAGTGGCTCAGTCGGTTGAGTGTCTGACTCTTCATTTTGGCTGGGGTCATGATCTTAGGTTGTGAGAAGGAATCCTGTGTCAGGCTCAGCGCTAGGCAGAGTGTCTGCCTGAGATTCTCTCTCCCTTGACCTCTGTCCCTCCTCCCAGGCCCCCTCACGAGCACACCCTCTCTCTTTTTAAAATAAATAAATAAATAGCAGCATGCTAAGTATTATCAAAAATATTTTGAAGACGACAAAATTATGTATATTATAATAAAACAGCCCTTGGGAATTCTACAGCCGTTTTTGCTGTAATTGTTCAGAGTATAGGGAGATCATCACAAGTTAGCTGTTTAACTTCACAATTACTTATTTTTAATTCACGGTTAAAAGGGGCTCTTATCCCCTACTTTATTTGGAGGAATAGTAAGTTAGTACATAGTGAATTTTTTCCTGAATATTTATCTTCCCTAGCATTTCAGAATTCTTTTCTCTACACTAATAAACCCCAAGCGTGATCCTAGGTTTTCTTTTTCTAATCCTCATGTGGAATTCGGGACTTATATGGTTAAACCTTATCTCAGGTTTATCCAATTAAATTTTATACATTGTGAGAGAAAGTAGAATTATACAGCATGTCCTCACAGGTGTACACACATGGCTAAATCCAACAAGACAAACTTTTTAGTAGGAATACATTTAAAGTTCTGCATTTTGTTCCCCACCACTACCCTACCAGTTTTCCTCCTTGGGAAAAACACGTATTTTTTGTGGCTTACCAAAAAACAAACCACCATTATTTTAAAATAAATCATTAAAGTCTATAGAAGCTTTCTGTCCAGATAAAGGAAGAGGGAAGTAGGTAGGTTTTGTTTATTGTTGATAAAATGATATAAGGATACTGTTTTCAGTAGAATGTTTTTATAAACCTCTTTTATAATCTCCCATTACTTCATTTAGAAAAGCTGTAAGTATTAATCCCTTCTCAGCTTTCCTTTTTGTCATTCTAATATCACTGCAATCTTGTACTTTTTTTTTCCTCTGAGGGGTATAGTCATTTGCTCTCTCTCCTTTTAATCATCCATTTGAAACTGCTTATTCTATAGGCTATGGCCTATGCCTTCAGACTGTCCTGTGTCTTTTCAAATGAGCTGATAAAATTCTTGTCTTTTTTTTTTTTCTTAAGATTACATTGTAATTGTAAATTGTAGTTTTTCAGTTTTATTGAGATATAATTGACATAACATTATATTAGTTTGGTGTACAAAATAAAGATTTGATACTCCTGTGTCTTGAATTTAGAATATCAGTCTACCGTCCTCACTAAGACAGACTTTTTTTTTTGATACTGCCAATTTATATAAATTTTATAGTGTAAGTTTTAGTAATAGAAAGTAATAGACAGCAATTTCTAACAACTAAAGGAGTTATTTATTAGAAATTCAGTTTGTTTTTCTGTTGACCAAAACTTCTTTCTAAATTTTCTACCCATTGGTTTTTTAGTTCTTTCATTGTTGGTGACACAGAATAGGTCTAATTTTTTTTTTAATTTTATTTTATTATGTTATGTTAGTCACCACACAGTACATCATTAGTTTTTGACGTAGTGATCCACGATTCATTGTTTTTGTGTAACACCCAGTGTTCCATGCAGTATGTGCTCTCCTTAATACCCATCACCGGGCTAAACAATCCCCCCTCCCCCCTCCCCTCTAAAACCCTCAATTTGTTTCTCAGAGTAGAATAGGTCTAATTTAAACATAACTATAGTAATCTCTGTGTTTTAGACTAAATATCTTAATCCTTTTATATTTATGCTCATGACACTAGATTACCTTTCTCTTTCCTTTACAGTTTGTCAGTATTGCTCTGTATTGCTTTCACTTTTAGCTTATGTGTACTGTTCTACTTTGTAAATTTTCATTTATTTTTTTGGGGGGTGGGTAGAGGGAGAGAGAGACTCTTAAAGCAGGCTCCACACCCAGCATGGAGCCCGACACAGGGCTCTGTATCACAACCCTGAGATCATGACCTGAGCCGAAATCACGAGTTGGACACTTAACGGACTGAGCCACCCAGGCACCCCCAGTTCTTCTACTTTCTTGTATATGCTTGATTCCTCATATCAAAATCTCTTAGAGCTTGGGTGGGGTCTATTTCTGTTAGTCCACCCCGTTTCCTCTTTCTATGTTGACACTTTCCCTTCATGCGCTTCTCTTATGCTACAGAACTAAGGACCCTGTCCCCTCCCCTGAGGAGATAGATTTAATAGTGAGTTTGGCCAGATGCCATATGACTCAATGTGTATAAGCAGGACAAGAAGACCCACACTGAGTCTGAAATAGGAAAGATATTCCCACACAAGGCAGTTACCCCAGCCATGATTGCAAAGGCTCATCTCTTGATAAGGAAATGTTCCAGGCCCATGGACCATTCTTAGAAAAAGACTATATACAGAGGACTGCCTTTCCCTACAGTCCACACCTCATCTCTACTTGGCCACTGAAGTGGCAGATAAAGCATATGAAATCCTGTAGGACCATTGCCCACCCCAAACTTGGAGCTGGAGTTGGGTCCAATAGGGTCCTTGAACAACCTATATGGATGTGGATTTCTCATAAAGCTTCCCTGTCATTTGGAGATGGGCACTTTACCAGAGTGATTAAGAAAGCCAGACCCAGGAGGATGATTAGGCTTCTCTGGAGAATTATCTTCAAGTAGGAACCCCAGGTGTCTGGATTAAGCCAACTAAAAAGTTTAAAAAGTGAGTCTGAGGGGTTTGTGAATGTACTGCTAATAACCATCCCACCTGTGTGTGGATATTCACCAGCTCATTTTTTAACTTAACCTGAATTGTTGACGTATACACAGCAAGAAATGCTGGCAGTTACACAAACACCACCCTCTTCTGCCACCAAATGATTGAGGGCTGTCTATCACCATGTAGGCTAGTGCGTTCACTGAGTCTTGTTGATCTTCTATGGCTTAGATAGTAGCATTAACTACTTCTGCATGGTTAAGGACAGGTTGTATAAAGTTTTTTTCTAGAGCCTGTATACCTATACCCAGTATTAGAATTTGGGTAATTGAATGAAACCAGTGGTTAATTTGTCTTCCCGGGAGGGAACTGTATACCACTCTGGTGTGTTAGCAAAGTGGGTCCTTTCCAGCCCTCTGTGCAGTTCCTGACATGGATAATGAGGCAATAAAATCTTTCCCTTGGAGGCATACAGTCTGTTGTCCATTGGAGTCCACAGAGAAATATGTAACCCAGAGGGATGCAGGTGATATCCGCCAGGGATTTGTTTTCCTAATACTGACTAGTTCAGTCTACTTTTGCCTTGTGGTTGCAGAGAGAGAAAAGTTAACGTATTGGACTTCCAATTCCAAAATGTCAATATAGATCAGTAATAACCATTCTGGTACAGGGGTCTTTTTCTGTCACATCATAGGTAATATTAAAGTAGGGGACTCTGGAGTATACCTACATCTGGACCTGTCTTGAAGGACTCACCTGGTAATTTGACCCATTGATAGCTTAAGGAAGGTCTGAGTAGTTGTGTATTGACCAGGCCCATTACAGTGGGAGTGCAGGGTAAGAGGAACTTTATTCTGGAATGACAAATCCAGCATTGGTTAAGTTTGCCTTCATTCACTATGGCTGTACTGATTTTTATCAAAGTGTTGTTGTACCAGGCATTCTGTAGCAGAGGATTCTGCAGAAATGAGAAGAAAGAGTAATATTCCTACCTGTCTTCCACTCCATGAACCTCCTGAGGCCAGAGATGTCCTGGTCTGCTACTTGGGGTGCTAGCTTCCTGGGTATTGCAACCCAGGCTGTCTGTCCCAATCCTGATGCTACTGCCTTTTTGAGCACCAGTGCATTGTTGCTTGACCCAGACTTACTCTTCTCAGTTGGCCAGTCCCCAAAAGGGAGGTCATGTGCTGCATAAACTTGACATGTCCAGTAACGTCACCCACCTGATTGAAGGGTCAGATATTCCCAACACTACTAGAAGGACCCTAGCACCATGGTACTTCTTGGTTTTGTCTCCCACCCTTGTGGTTTCCCATAGAAGGGAGGTGCCCAAGGGAAGCATCATATCCAGGTTAGAGTCAGGAGGCCATGTCCGGTGTGCTATGACAGCGGAACTGCAAACCACCCCAGAGACATACACTCCAAGTGTAAAAAAGAATGATTGGTATACTGAGATTGGGATTTTGTAGGCACAGCCTAAACACATATCTGCCTACTCCACCCCTACCACATCTAAGCTCAGTATTTCGCAGTATGCATTGTAGGGCCATGTTTCCCTTGCACTGCAGTGCATTGTTTAGTAGCCATACAGCCCTAGTCAGATGAGGGTACCAATCCACTAGTGGGCTGTCTTGGTAGTCTTTCTTTAGTTGTTGTGTAAATCAACAGTGGCTCCATTCGCATGCTGGTGATAGTGTACATGGAAAGTACATTTCCATGAGAATATGCCCATTTGTTGTCTTACTTGGGTAATGAAGGATATTCCTTGGTTAGAGTGAAATCTTATAGGGTATCCAAAAATATGACAAGTTTTGTTCAAGGACAGCTGTGACAGTTTCAGCCAGCATCCAAATGTCAGACTGGAATAGCAGTACTGTAGCCTGAGTATGTGTTAATGGCCATGAGGCATCATTTGTGCCCATGGCTGTGGTTTGAGGGTACAGTGTGATCAATCTCCCAGACCCAGGTGGGTCCCAGTCCTTGGTTAATATGTCCCAGTTCTCCTCGTGGATGATATGAGTATATTGAGAAGAATCACAAGATTGCACTGCATCATTTTTCTTGGTGTCTTCCAGGGTCATCTCTTGGGCTTTATCGCATTTTTTGGGCATGGACAGGGACTTTATCACATTTTTTGCATCAGTAATGGACTCCCATGTCCAGTTTATAGATGTACCCAGTGAGAGATTGTTGCAGCCTGCTAGGCACAAGCTGGATTGGCACAGGAGTGCTATTTATGTTTTTATTTTAAAAGGTCTTTTACCATGAGTATCCACGTGAGTGACATATGTTTTCATCCCAGACAGCAAGCTGCTGCCTTAGTTCTTTTCCACATATGGGACATCCCTTAGTAGTCCAGTCGTTTAGTTGCCATTCTCCTGGCCATTGGTAATAGCCCATGAGTTGGTGAAAATGGATCAAGGCATGGTGGTAGGGGTGACCTGCATGGCCATCACCATAGCACGGATCTTGGCCCATTGGGTAGAATGTCCACATCTTGTCTCAGTCAGAAGATGGCCATCCGTTGTTGGCCAGATGGCAGCTGCAACCCTGCAAGACCCTATCTGCTTTTAGTTTCACAGAGTGGTCAGTAAACCATGGTTTACTGTCAGCAGGCACATTTTTTTAATGTTGTGCTCCAAGTAGCTCTAGGAGGCGCCAAAGGATTCCCTGTGGGTTGTTTGCGCCTTTCTGATAAGCTGACTATTTGCTTCTGGAACCTGCTAGTCCCTTGGGATTTTGGCCAGGCCTGATCTTGGATGTACCATTTCCTTTTTATGATTGAACTTTGTTGAGCCTTTTTAATTTTATTGGTAAGCTTTGTAATCAGCCAAGTGAGAATGGGTAGTTCAGGTTGCAGTGTCATATGTGGCATTCTGGGTGTAAGATGCCCCATCTCTGTTAGTGCCCAGTACCAAGCAAGGAAATGTCATTCAAAAGGGGTGTATTGCAGAGCTCCTGGGTGACTCAGTCGATTAAGCATCTGACTCTTGGTTTCAGCTCAGGTCACGATTTCATGGGTTGTGGGATCGAGCCCCACATTGGGCTCTGTGCTCACTGGGGAGTCTGCTTGAAGACTCTCTCCCTCTGCCCTGCCCCCCTCAAATAAATAAATCTTTGGGGGGCCTGTATTGGGTGGTAGCTTCTGGAGGTTTTTAGATCCAGAGTCCATGAGACCAGTGCCACCCCAGTGACAATTTCCTGCTGCCACAGACCAATCAGTGTGTTGGGGGGGTTGTGGAAACCTGCAGTTCTATCAGACTAGCAAGTTTCAAAGGTCCCAAAAGCTGTGCCTGGCCCATGGCTTGTTGAACAGCTTCTAAGGCCTGCTGCTGCAAAAGGCTTCATCTAAAATTGGCTGCTTTGTAGGTCATCTCAATGAAAGGAGCCAAGAAGGTCCCCTTGTGGGACACATGCTATTTTAACTACCAAAAGAGGCCCTCTACCTGTTCGGCTTCCTTTTTATTAGTGGGTGCTGCCAGGGCCTATATTTTTTGTTTGATTGTCTCTGGGTTACTTCTTTGGTTTCCTACCCAAGTGGCCCCTAGGAATTGCACCTGCTGTGCCAGGCCCAGGACTTTATCTGGTTGTATAGCCAAATTGGCACCATTCTATCAGTGACTAAGTACAGCACTATAGCCACATGTTTTTCAGTTAGCCCTACTGTCAGGATGTTACTAATGTAATGAATGACTAAAATGTCAGTGGGGACTTAGGTTTATTGAAGATCAAGCCCACTCAATAATGGCATATTGCAGGCTGTTTTGTGTGAATGCAAATTGGTCCTGATCCTCATCCTGCAAAGGGACCAAGTAAAAGTCATTAGCTAGATCAGTAACAGTGTACAAGTTTCCCATACGGATTGCCACCATTGCAGTAATGTTGAAAATGTCAGGGGGCTCAAGCAGGAACTTCTATGTTTAACCTGTGATAATCTGTCAGCCTCCAAGCTCCAGAGGCCTTCCTGACTGGCCATACTGGGCTATTAAATTACGATAGGGTGGTTATTAGCATCTCTGCTTATCTTAAGTCTTGAATTAACAGAATAATGTCCTTTTCAGTATTTTTGTTGAACACTGTGCCATGGTTTGGGCATGGAGTTGGCAAGGAATGTACATCGTCCATTATGCTTGAGTCTGTCCTTGTTGTGGTGCCTACCCCTTGAGGTAGTGATGGTGTTCAGTACTGCACACAGCCAAAAAGTTAATACCTATTTATGTACTCAGTGGTGGGAACCACAATCATCAGGATCCAAAATGGTCCAAAGGACCCCATCCACAAGCACATGTGGACTTATCTATCATGAGTAACTACACCCTCTTCAAAACTACCCAAAGCTGCTGTTTTAATTGTACCCCTATGGGGACCTAAAATTATTGTCATTGGGGCACTAATACCCAAGGGCCCCCAAATAAATAAGTAAAAATCTTTTTAAAAATTATGTATTGAGGAGCAGGTATGTGTTAGGCACTGGGTTAAGCAGTATTCACATTTCAATCAGATTTTGTGTAATGGAAAAACAACAAAGCTTTTAGATAGTATAATAGAAATCACTTGCAGAATATAGTTGAGCCCCAGAATAGAGCAGTTACCAACTGGAGTTTTCATCTAAGTTATTTTACAGTTTTCTGAAGTACTGTCACGGGTACCATCTTATTTAATTGTTAAGTTCCTGTAATGTAGGCAGGGCGTGTTATAGATAACCAAGATTTTGGAGGGGAGGTAGTTGATTGGGAGGTATCACTGGACAAAGTAAAGATAAAATTCAATTAATGTCTTTCCTCTACCTATAATTGGCTGTGTGAACTTGGATAGATGGAGTTATTTCATCTTTGAAGGCCTTATTTTCAAATCTGTAATTGGAGAGAAGTGAGGAAACTGTTTACATGCTGTCTTAGATCTGGGGTTCTGATTTTATGTTGGGACAGCTGTCCTTAGTCTTTTGCTCATCCATTGTTGATTTCTTGTGAGTATATTTATCACGTAATACTTTTATTGGCTTTCCCCCGTCTTGCCTCCTGGAAGATCATGTCCTGTGAGCCATTTCCATAGATCTCTGTGGACTGCCCTTTGACTTTGCTGCCCATTAAAATTACTATGCCTGCCCCGCCCCCAGCATCTAATAGTTACGAGATTCTACCTTGTCTCTGCTATTCTGTGCTCTTATGTCCATTGCTATCAGAAGCTAAATTTTATTTGAGTGTCTTCTGTCAGTCCTAGACTATAGAACACAGTTACTGTGGATCTTCTCAGTAATGTCTGTGCCCCCATCACCAGTATTTTCCTTATTGCCTTGGTAAACAGTATTCTCTGAGCCCTCATGAGGAACATATTCAACTGGTCGGTCTTCTGAGCTTTATAATAGATCCTTTCTGGCATGCTTTCCTGTGTCTTTAAATTCCTTCCTTCACAGTCTGCCACAGTGATTTTGGCATCTCTATTTCATTTAATATGCACCATTGCTTTTTCCTAGAGCTATCCAGCAAGATGTTAGGCCATTTCCAAAGGCCCTTACAGAGCCTTACATCCTGTTTCAAAGGATAGTGCCCTATATCCAAGAACTCTCCCATATCCTGTTTTCTCTTCCCACACCCTCAGCAACCACCAGCATATTTTCCTGGTTCTTGCTGGTTGAAATTGGCCCATTCCTGCAGCACTCTGTAGCATGTATTCAATTACTAATTTCATATTAAAGGTTATCTTAGAGGTTGTCCTGCCCTGAAACAAGGAGGTTAGGCTGTTTCATCCTGTATCATTCTCCACTGGCTATGGATCTCACCCTGGAGGGAGGGAAAGGGTGTAGACAGGAGGGTAGTGTGGAGCATAACCTTCTAGGAATCTCTGTGCCAGGTGATTCTTTTCAACCATGGTCAGTTCTCCAGAGAAAGGTGCAGATATGAACCATTAGCAGTCAACACAGGAGCAAGCAGGAAGATTAGCCTTGTATAGTAGAATATGGGGATCCGGTTTGGGCATCAGGAGCATCTACTACAGGTATCCCAGGTTGCCTCCTATATGCTAGTGACTTTACCAAGAAACATCATCTCATTCAGTGGTGTACTAGAGATAACTTGAATCAGGTTGCAAGAGAGTTATTATGCACATCCCTTTGCAAATATGAGTTCAATAACATCTCATTGGTAGCTCAAAATTGTGGATGGAGTATTTACATCACAGAAATATGCAAATGTAACAATTCAGGGCCCCACCCCTCGGAACTGGTTGTTAAAACTTTCACCAGCGGGGCATCTGGGCGGCTCAGTCACTTAAGTGTCTGACTCTTGATTTCAGCTCAGGTCATGATATCAGGGTTGTGAGATCGAGCCCCTTCCCCCCACACCCAGCCTGGAGCCTGCTTAAGATTCTCTCCATTCCCTCTGCCCCCTCCTCCCTCTCTAGAAATAATAATAATAGTAATAGGGACGCCTGGGTGGCTCAGTCGGTTAAGTGTCTGCCTTTGGCTCAGGTCATGATCCCAAGGTCCTGGATCAAGTCCCACATGGGGCTCCTTGCTCAGTGGGGAGTCCGCTTCTCCCTCTGCCTGCTGCTCCCCCTGCTTGTACGCTCACTCTCTCTCTCTCTCTCTCTCAGACAAATAAATAATAAAATCTGTAAAAATAATAATAAACCATGACCAGCATACATCTGCATTTAATCCTTGCTACAACCTTATGAAGTTGGTTATCACCATTTTATAAAAGAGAAACTGACTACCAGAGTGATTAATATAATTGCCATCTTTCTTGTTGCTAATAAACTATGGAATTGAAAATAAAATCTAGTTTTGTTTGATTCTAGAACTTGGACTTCTGTTATAGCACATTGCCTTTTTTTTTTTTTTGAACATAGAAATTTCAGTGTCCTTTGAATACATTGAGAGAATTGGCTAAATTTCCAGTGATTCTGAATGTACTTTGACCACCAACATTTTCTACTCCAGGTTAATGACTTTATTAAAGATACTCCACTAGGGGCGCCTGGGTGGCTCAGTCGTTAAGCGTCTGCCTTTGGCTCAGGTCATGATCCCAGGGTCCTGGGATCGGGCCCAGCATCGGGCTCCCTGCTCTGAGGGAAGTCTGCTTCTCCCTCTCCCACTTCCCCTGCTTGTGTTCCCTCTCTCGCTGTGTCTCTTTCTTTCAAATAAATAAATAAAATCTTTAAAAAAAAAAAAAAAAGGTACCCCACTAATAAATAGCAGCCTCAGGACATTTCACTCTATCAGTTTGCCTCTGTTCTAAATATTCTTCCCTTTACCTGTTGTCCTAACTCCTTTTTCTGGAATGTAAAAGGCACCCAGAAAATATTTGTTAAATGAATAAATGATGACCCTATACTATGAAATTAGTTTTTTCTACAGGATTATTTAGTAGTTATATAAAGGGCAAACCAGCATATCCTTCTCTAATTAAAATCATAGGTTAAAAATTTTCTCAGAATGCCACAGTACAACATGGGAAATACTCCGTGTTGAATCAGAGTTGACAAATATTTGAAAAAGGTGTAGCTTACTCTCAAGTAACTAAGGGGTTGTCAGTGCATTTTTAATTAAATAGAAGCACAACACACACTGTACAATTACTCACTTCCACCCTGTGTTGAATTACAATATGATGTAAATTGGATGGATAAGCTGAAAATTGCTTTAGTCTTCACATAGCCTTAAATCTTTTCAACTTTTGTGGCATGGAACTGACTACTTCTATTGTGTTTTTATTTGTATTTCTGAAGCAAGGAGAGGTCAGACTGAAATGTTTGAAAGCTCTACAGAGTCTGTATACCAATAGAGAATTATTCCCCAAATTGGAGTTATTCACTAACCGATTCAAGGTAAGCATCAAGAATGCTTAGTTTATTTTGTTTTTTACTTTTAAAATGCGAGTTAAAGCTACTTCAGCAAATAACATTACCATAACAACTGTTTTGTTCATATTCTTTATTACATATTCTTTAAATAAACCTGTATTAAATAGATGAATGAATTTTTTTTCAAAAATTTAATCTTGGTCTTTTAATGTCTTACAAAAGATATTACCAACATGAGTTCTTATTTATTGCCTTCAATAGAAGGCTCTCCTGCTTAAAAGAATATTTTCTTTATAAATAGCTTTTTGTACTTATATTAATTTTGCACATTAAGGTGTATTTGTCTCAGTGTTAGGGAATGCTAGTGGATGAGAAAGATTTTAGATATGAACATTTATACTAATACCTCCTTTGTATGAGTAGGACTATGATAATACAGGTTTAAGAGTAAAGCTTTCCATTTAATCTACCATTAGTCTTGCATGTACTCCCCAAAGATACTGCCTTAGTCTGTCCCATCTGATTTTCTGCTCATGTTTGGTTTGATCTTTAATTTTTTTTTTCAGGATCGCATTGTATCAATGACACTTGATAAGGAATATGATGTTGCTGTTGAAGCTATTCGACTGGTTACTCTGATTCTTCAGTAAGTATAATATTTGTTAGTAATTTAATATTGGGAGCACCTGGGTGCCTCAGTCAGTTAGGTGTCCAGCTCTTGATGTCAGTTCAGGTCTTGATCTCAGTGTCGTGAGTTCAAGCCCTGCACTGGGCTCCATGCTGGGTGTGAGCCTACTTAAAAGAAAATTTTTTTGGAGGGGGGGCGCCTGGGTGGCTCAGATGGTTAAGCATCTGCCTTCAGGTCAGGTCATGATCTCAGGGTCCTGGGATTGAGTCCCACATCGCTTCTCCCTCTGCCTGCCACTCCCCCTGCTTGTACTCTCCCTCTCTCTCTCTCTCTCTGGCAAATAAATCTTTAAAAAAAAAAAAAAAATTTTTTTTCCCCCCAAAAATTTAATCTTGGAATTTTAATGTCTTTTTCCTGGCATTATTGATGTACTTCACATATATAACACTAATGTATATCTTATCACTTTAGGTTCTACTTTTACACTTTAAAGTTAGGTTTGAAACAAAATGTTCTCTGTTTTTCTCTCTCTTTTTTTTTTATTATGTTATCTTAATCACCATACATTACATCATTAGTTTTTGATGTAGTGTTCCATGATTCATTGTTTGCATATAACGCCCAGTGCTCCACGCAGTACATGCCCTCTTTAATACCCATCACTAGGCTAACCCATCCCCCCACGCCCCTCCCCTCTAGAACCCTCAGTTTGTTTCTCAGAGTCCATAGTCTCTCATGGTTCATCTCCCCCTCCGATTTCCCCCCCTTCATTCTTCCCTTCCTGCTATCTTCTTCTTTTTTTTTTTAACATATAATGTATTATTTGTTTCAGAGGTACAGGTCTGTGATTCAACAGTCTTACACAATTCACAGCGCTCACCATAGCACATACCCTCCCCAATGTCTATCACTCAGCCACCCCATCCTTCCCACCCCCCACCATTCTAACAACCCTCCATTTGTTTCCTGAGATTAAGAATTCCTCGTATCAGTGAGATCATATGATACATGTCTTTCTCTGATTGACTTACTTCCCTCAGCATAATACCCACCAGTTCCATCCACGTTGTTGCAAATGCAAGATTTCATTCCTTTTGATGGCTGCATAATATTCCATTGTATATATATACCACATCTTCTTTATCCATTCATCTGTCGATGGACATCTTGGCTCTTTCCACAGTTTGGCTATTGTGGACATTGCTGCTATAAACATCGGGGTGCACATACCCCTTCAGATCCCTACATTTGTATCTTTGGGGTAAATACCCAGTAGTGCAATTGCTGGATCATAGGGTAGTTCTATTTTCAACTTTTTGAAGAACCTCCATACTGTTTTCCAGAGTGGCTGCACCAGCTTGCATTCCCACCAACAGTGTAGGAGGGTTCCCCTTTCTCCGCAACCCGCCAACATCTGTCGTTTCCTGACTTGTTAATTTTAGCCATTCTGACTGGTGTGAGGTGGTATCTCATTGAGGTTTTGATTTGGATTTCCCTGATGCTGAGTGATGTTGAGCACTTTTTCATGTGTCTGTTGGTCATTTGGATGTCTTCTTTGGAAAAATGTCTGTTTGTGTCTTCTGCCCATTTCTTGATTGGATCATTTGTTCTTTGGGTGTTGAGTTTAATAAGTTCTTTATAGATTTTGGATACTAGCCCTTTATCTGATATGTCATTTGCAAATATCTTCTCCCATTCTGTCGGTTGTCTTTTGGTTTTGTTGACTGTTTCTTTTGCTGTGCAAAAGCTTTTTATCTTGATGAAGTCCCAATAGTTCATTTTTGCCCTTGCTTCCCTTGCCTTTAGTGATGTTTCTAGGAAGAAGTTGCTGCGACTGAGGTCAAAGAGGTTGCTGCCTGTGTTCTCCTTATTTTGATGGACTCCTGTCTCACATTTAGGTCTTTCAACCATTTTGAGTATATTTCTGTGTGTAGTGTAAGGAAATGGTCCAGTTTCCTTCTTTTGCATGTGGCTATCCAATTTTCCCAACACCATTTGTTGAAGAGACTGTCTTCTTTCCATTGGACATTCTTTCCTGCTTTGTGGAAGATTAGTTGACCATAGAGTTGAGGGTCCATTCCTGGGCTCTCTGTTCTGTTCCATTGATCTATGTGTCTGTTTTTGTGCCAGTACCATGTTGTCTTGATGATTACAGCTTTGTAATAGAGCTTGAAGTCCGGAATTGTGATGCCACCAGCTTTGCTTTTCTTTTTCAACATTCCTCTGGCTATTCGGGGTCTTTTCCGGTTCCATACAAATTTTAGGATTATTTGTTCCATTTCTGTGAAAAAAGTTGATGGTATTTTGATAGGGATTGCATTGAATGTGTAGATTGCTCTAGGTAGCATTGACATCTTCACAATATTTGTTCTTCCAGTCCATGAGCATGGAACGTTTTTCCATTTCTTTGTGTCTTCCTTAATTTCTGCCGTGTTCCTGACCTTAGGGGGAAAGCTCTCAGTTTTTCCCCACTGAGAATGATATTCGCTGTGGGTTTTTCACAGATGGCTTTTATGATATTGAGGTATGTACCCTCTATCCCTATACTCTGAAGAGTTTTGATCAAGAAAGGATGCTGTACTTTCTCATATGCTTTTTTTGCATCTATTGAGAGGATCATAGAGTTCTTGTCATTTCTTTTCTTAATGTATTGTATCACACTGATTGATTTGCAGATGTTGAACCAGCCTTGCAGCCCAGGGATAAATCCCACTTGGTCGTGGTGAATAATCCTTTTAATGTACTATTGGATCCTATTGGCTAGTATTTTGGTGAGAATTTTTGCATCCATGTTCATCAAGGATATTAGTCTGTAATTCTCCTTTTTGATGGGGTCTTTGTCTGGTTTGGGGATCAAGGTAATGGTGGCCTCATAAAACGAGTTTGGAAGTTTTCCTTCCATTTCTATTTTTTGGAACAGTTTCAGAAGAATAGGTATTAATTCTTTAAATGTTTGGTAGAATTCCCCTGGGAAGCCATCTGGCCCTGGGCTTTTGTTTGTTGGGAGATTTTTTTTTATTTTTATTTTTTTAAAGATTTTATTTATTTATTTAACAGAGAGATAGCGAGAGCAGGAACACAAGCAGAGGAGTGGGAGAGGGAGAAGCAGGCTTCCCGCGGAGCAGGGAGCCCGATGCGGGGCTCGATCCCAGGACCTGGGATCATGACCTGAGCCGAAGGCAGACGCTTAACGACTGAGCCACCCAGGAGCCCCTGTTGGGAGATTTTTGATGACTGCTTCAATTTCCTTAGTGGTTATAGGTCTGTTCAGGTTTTCTATTTCTTCCTGGTTCAGTTTTGGTAGTTGATACATCTCTAGGAATGCATCCATTTCTTCCAGATTATCTAATCTGCTGACATATAGTTGCTCATAATATGTTCTTACAATTGTTTGTATTTCTTTGGTGTTGGTTGTGATCTCTCCTCTTTCATTCATGATTTTGTTGATTTGGGTCATTTCTCTTTTCTTTTTATAAGTCTGGCCAGGTGTTTATCAATCTTGTTAATTCTTTCAGAGAACCAGCTTCTAGTTTCGTTGATCTGTTCTACTGTTCCTTTGGTTTCTATTTCATTGATTTCTGCTCTGATCTTTATTATTTCTCTTCTCTTGCTCGGTTTAGGCTTTATTTGCTGTTCTTTCTCCAGCTCCTTTAGGTGTAGGGTTAGGTTGTGTATTTGAGACCTTTCTTATTGCTATATATTTTCCTCTCAGGACTGCCTTTGCTGCATCCCAAAGATTTTGAAGAGTTGTATTTTCATTTTCATTTGTTTCCATGAATTTTTTAATTCTTCTTTAATTTCCTGGTTGACCCATTCATTCTTTAAAGTAGGATGCTCTTTAGCCTCCCATGTATTTGAGTTCTTTCCGACTTTCCTCTTGTGATTGAGTTCTAGTTTCAAAGCATTGTGGTCCAAAAATATGCAGGGGATGATCCCAGTTTTTGGTACTGTTGAGACCTGATTTATGACCTAGGATGTGGTCTATTCTGGAGAACGTTCCATGGGCACTAGAGAAGAATGTGTATTCTGTTGCTTTGGGATGGAATGTTCTGAATATATCTGTGAAGTCCATTTGGTCCAATGTGTCATTTAGAGCCTTTATTTCCTTGTTGATCTTTTGCTTAGATGATCTGTCCATTTCAGTGAGGGGGGTGTTAAAGTCCCCCACTATTATTGTATTGTTGTCGATGTGTTTCTTTGCTTTTGTTATTAATTGGCTTATATACTTGGCTGCTCCCATGTTAGGGGCATAGATATTTACAATTGTTAGATCATCTTGTTGGATAGACCCCCTAAGTATGATATAGTCTCCTTCTTCATCTCTTATTATAGTCTTTGGTTTAAAATCTAATTTGTCTGATACAAGGATTGCCACCCCAGCTTTCTTTTGATGTCCATTAGCATGGTAAATGGTTTTCCACCCCCTCACTTTCAATCTGGGGTGTCTTTGGGTCTAAAATGGGTCTCTTGCAGACAGCATATCGATGGGTCTTGTTTTTTTATCCAATTTGGTAGCCTGTGTCTTTTGATTGGGGCATTTAGCCCATTAACATTCAGGGTAACTATTGAAAGATAGGAATTTAGTGCCATTGTATTGAGTGTAAGGTGACTGTTACTGTATGTTGTCTCTGTTCCTTTCTGGTCTATGTTACTTTTTGGCTCTCTCTTTGCTTAGAGGACCCCTTTCAATGTTTCTTGTAGGTCTGGTTTTGTGTTTGCAAATTCCTTTAGTTTTTGTTTGTCCTGGAAGCTTTTTATCTCTCCTTCTATTTTCAGTGACAGCCTAGCTGGATATAGTATTCTTGGCTACATATTTTTCTCATTTAGTGTTCTGAATATATCATGCCAGTCCTTTCTGGCCTGCCAGGTCTTTGTGGATAGGTCTGTTGCCGATCTAATGTTTCTACCATTGTAGGTTACAGATCTCTTCTCCCGAGCTGCTTTCAGGATTTTCTCTTTGTCTGTGAGACTAAGGTTTACTATTAGATGTTGGGGTGTTGACCTATTTTTATTGATCTTGAGGGGGTTCTCTCTGTGTCCTGGATTTTGATGCCTGTTTCGTTCCCCAAATTAGGGAAGTTCTCTGCTATAATTTGCTCCAATATACCTTCTGCCCCCCTCTCTCTTTCTTCTTCTTCTGGGATCCCAATTATTCTAATATTTTTTTGTCTTATGGTATCACTTATCTCTCGAATTCTGCCCTCGTGATCCGGTAGTTGTTTATCTCTCTTTTTCTCAGCTTCTTTATTTTCCATCATTTGGTCTTCTATATCACTAATTCTCTCTTCTGCCTCATTTATCCTAGCAGTCAGAGCCTCCATTTTTGATTGCACCTCATTAATAGCCTTTTTGATTTCGACTTGGTTAGATTTTAGTTCTTTTATTTCTCCAGAAAGGGTTTCTCTAATATCTTCCATGCTTTTTTCAAGCCCAGCTAGTATCTTTAAAATCATCATTCTGAACTCTAGTTCCGACATCTTACTAATGTCCGTATTGATTAGGTCCCTGGCAGTCGGTACTGCCTCTTGTTCTTTTTGTTGAGGTGATGTTTTCCGTCTTGTCATTTTGTCCAGAGGAGAATAGATGAATGAGAGAACAAAATGCTAATGGTAACAACGGCCCCAGAAAATATACACTACACAAATCAGAGAAGACCTGAAACCAGGGGAAAAGAAAGGGAAAGAAAGAAAAAAGAAAAAAAGAAAAAAGAAAAAGATAAAAACAAACAAAAACAAAACAAAAAAAACAGAGTATGATCAGATATGATCAGGCTGGTACATATATCAGTGCCACACACTAGATTTGGGGTGTATTTTGGTCTGTTAGAAGAAAGTGCCTCCCAAAATTTTAAGGAAAGAAAAACTTATATATGTGCAAAAATAAGGCTAAATATGATGAAGGGATGGAATATGAGTGTAAGGATGAAAATTATAAAAGATTTTATAAAAGGAATTGAGAAGATAAGAAGTTGGTTGAAAAAAGAAAAAAGAGGACTTAAAAAAAAAAGGGTAGAGAATGTGATCAGGCAGGAGACTAGAACAAAGCCATACACTGGATATTTAGGGTATATTTTGGTCTGTTAGAAAAAACTGTATCCCAAAATTTTAAAAAGAGAACAACTTACATATACCAAAAATAAGGTTAACTACTAAGAAGGGATAGAATATGACTCTAAAAATGAAAAATAAAAAGGATTTTTTAAAAAAGGGATTGATAAGATGTTGGTTGAGAAAGGGAAAAAGAAAAATTAAAAAACAAAGAAAAAGAAAGTTAAAAAAAAAATTAACTTTGAAAGAATAAAGAATCATGGGAAAAAAGCCATGAATTCTATGTGCAGTATTCCCCTAGTGCTGGAGTTCTGCCGTTCTCATTGATCGGTAAACTTGGTCTTGGCTGGCTGTTCTTGCTGATCTTCTGGGGGAGTGGCCTGTTAACTGTGGTTCCCAAATATCTTTGCTGGAGGCGGGATTGCCCCGCCCTTGCTGGATCTGGGCTAAGTAATCTGCTCGGTTTTGCTCTCCGTAGCTTTTGTTCCCTGCAGGCTCTCCCTACAGCTTTGGAGGACAAGAGTGAAATGGCGGCCTCCCAATCTCCTGCCCTGGAGGAGCCGAGAACTTGGGGCTCCACTCCTCAGTGAGCCCCCAGAGAAAAGCAGTCAATCACTCCCGTCTCCCCGGTCTCCGGCCGCACTCTGTGCTCACCTGGCCTGTGACCAAGTGTTTCTATCTCTGGCATACCACCCCGTGTGGAGTCTCCAGCCCAGCAGATCCCTGCAGTGCTCTCCCGTGCCGCTCCTCCCTGGGTGAGGAAGGGGAGTCTCCCCGGATCTGCCGCTTGTTGGGTCCCTGCTGGAGGAGCAGTGGCCCGACTGTGCCGCGGATCACAGTTTATGGCAACCCCGAGTTGAGAGCCTGCTCCTCGGCTCCGTCTCTACAGCCGGCTTCCCTGCTCCGATACCTGGGAGCTCTGCCGCACTCAGGCACCCCTGTCTTTCTGTGACCCCGAGGGTCCTGAGACCACAGTGTCCCAGCGAGGGTTCCACCCCTGGCTTAGCCACTGGAGCGACGTCCCTCAGCGGAGCCGACTTCTAAAAGTTCCGATTTTGTGCTCCGTGGCTCTATCACTTGCCAGTAGCGGCTGCCAGAGGCCCCCTCCCCTGCCATCTGTCTTACCGAATATCGCCTCGGATTCACTTCTCCGCACGTTCTACCCTCCAGAGAGTGGTCGCTTTTCTGTTCAGAGAGTTGCTGCTATTCTTTTCTTCGATCTTCTGTTGAGTTTGTAGGTGTTCAGAATGGTATGATCCCTATCTAGTTGAATTCCTGGGACCAGGCGAAATTTAGGTCTCCTACTCCTCCGCCATCTTGCTCCTGTGCCTGTTTTTCTCTCTTTTTGTTTTTTATTTTGACTGTTGTTTGTTTGTGCCATGTAAAAGTTCTTTTATGCAGTCCAGAGAAAATACAGCAAAGTAACATACCTTTCTATTTAAAAAGAGAGAGAGAGAAAGAGAAGGCCTCAAAAGGGATAGGTTTTTCAAATAGGCTCCTTTAGAATGGTGTAGAACTATGAGAAAGGAAATAAGGCATTTAAATTGTGTCATTCATATGATAGAAAGTTTTAAATAGCAATAATGATCTGTAGAACTTTGACTAAAAACTGGGAAGAATGTATGTGAGAATGTAGGTCTTAGCAAAATCATTACAAATCCTCCTCCCAATTTGTTACGTTGTATCTATCACATTCCAAGTATCATCTATGTCAAGCTATTGTTTTGATCTTTTTTTACAACCCTTTCTGCTCTAGTACCTACTTTTTATCATTGTAACTTGATAATACAGCATATGTTATAAATAAGTCCTCTTTTTTTTGGTTGGTTCCTTTTTTGCCTTTCTTTTTAAAATCCACTAGCTACTTGTGGATTACTTTTCTTGTATATGAACTTTTTTTTTAAGTATGTCTGTCTAATTCCTCAAAAACTTTTGCTGGGATTTTAAATATTAGGACTGCATTTGTTACTGAACGATCTATCATAACCACTAACTCCAGAAATAAACAGGCAAACCTTGGCGTGCTGCTATAGCCAAACTACTCCTTCCCAGGGAATAATGAAGGCGCCGGACAAATCAAAAGCATCACTCCTGGCTAGGCTTGCCAGCTATTGCTGAACAAACTCAGATAAACTCATTACAACAGAGGCCATTAACTCAAGAGATGATGGTTTGGAAAAGAGAAAAAGAGCTAGGGGACATGGCAGGCTGAAGTCTTAATAACCAACCTCACCAGCAAATGGAAACCTAGAATTCTATAGAGAGAGGTTCAGGGGGGTACGTGCAAGAGAGCAGGCAGAGAGCACACAATTACGGGTGAGGGTCAGTATGTGTTTAGCCCACCATCTTGGGCAGGGAAGGGGATGTGTGGGATGTGATCTTCCAGGCATTCTGTTGCTACCAGGGCTTTTTTGGTCTGGTTGTAAGGGATGTTCCAGTCATTGCAAAACACCTTCATCAGTGCCTCAAGAAAGTGTGATAAATCAGCACGGTGGGTTTTGGTTATTGCATGTTTGGTTAGAGTTAGGCTGTCTTGTTTGTTTCTGGTTTTAACTGTTGGGGTATGTGGAGGAGGAACAGGGCTCTCTAACACAATGAATTTTATGATAGATTTAGGAGAGAATTCAATTCTTCATAATTATATGTCATTTATGCATATAAATGATGCATTTCTCTATTCATATCATTAGATATTCTACACAAGGTTTAATTTTTTTCATATATTAGGTTAATTCTTAAATACTTTATGGTTTTGTTATATGATTAGTATTTAGTGTTAAAGATATTTTCTACTTAATTATTGCTGGGACATAGAAATGTTTAATTTTTATGTTAATCTTATATGTGCAACCTATTAGAAGTCTCAGGTATTCTGATGGTTTGTCGATTTACTATGTAGATTATTATATGTCACCAGCAAACAATTTCAGTTTTGTCTCTTTTTAACCTTAAAATTTTTGCTTCATTCTCTTGTCTCATTGCATTAGGCAGGACTTTTTACCACTGAGAGTGGATCTTTTTGTTCTTGTTCTAAGAAGGTATTTAAATTTCTTTGTTGCTGTGATTTCTGAGATAGGTTTTTGATATAAGATAGAAGTTCCTTTGTATTCTGAGTTTTCTGGGAATTTCTTTTCATATCTTGATGAGCCTGAGTGAAATTGATAATTTGTCTAATGGTATACCACCCTTGTATTTCTACAATAAATCCTATTTGAACATCATACATTTGGTTTTATTGTGTTTTGCTTAAATACAATGTTATATTTAAGATCTTATTTAGGATTTTCTCTTCTGTGTTTATGTGTAAATTTGACAGAATATTTTTTGTCCTTTATCCAACTTCAAAATCAAGGTTATATTTTCTTTGAAAAATTTATCTTCAGTAGTTTCTTGCCCTTCTGTCTGAAACAATTTTTCTGTGGCAGAGATTAAGTCTTCCTTGAAATTTTAAGAGAATTCTCTTGTTAAAGCCATGTTAGTTTTGAATTTCTTTTAAGGAAAAGGTCTTTGATTACCATTTTTACTTCTTTAGTGGTTGTCTATCTAAATTAACTTTAATTTCTTACTGTACTATTTTTGGCTTTTTATAAACTTTTTTAATATATCAATTTCATCACAGTTTTTAAATTTTGTAGTTGATATTTTTATTACTTCATAAAATTGTGCTATTACTTATTAATTTCTCTCTTCTGTCCTTAATTTTATTTATATCCTCTTTTTCTTGATCATCATGTCAGAGGTTTGTCTGTCTTACTCTTCTTTTTAAAGAACTAGCTTCTTTTGGCTCATTTGTTTCTTGTTTTCTAATAATTATACTTAAAGTAATAAATATACTTTTAAACACTACTACTTTCCAAAATATTTGAACATAAAGTATTTTCATAGACCTTCAATGATAAATATTTTGATTACATTTATGATTACTGGTTTAATTATGCATTATTCAGTAGTATGTTTTTGTTCTTTGCAAATCAGATTTTTTTTAAGCTGTGGTTTTTTATTTTATTGTATTGTCTGAGAATGTGTTCTGAGTGGTTTGGCCAATTTCTAAGTTTTCTAAATATGTTTAAAAATAACTAGGGGCGCCTGGTTGGCACAGCTGGTTAAGCCTCCACCTCTTGGTTTTGGCTCAAGTCGTGATCTCATGGTGGTGTGAGATGGAGCCCCGCATTGGGCTCTGCGCTCAGCACAGAGCCTGCTTGAGATTCTCTCTCCCTCTCCCTCTGCCCCTCCCACTCATGCGCTCACGCTCTCTTTCTGTCTCAAATAAATAAATCTTTAAAAAAAACTCGCTAATGGCATATATAGTTCTGTATTTACATTCGTTATTTTGAATTTATTTACATTACCTATACCTGTGAAGTGTTTTCCTTTTCAAGTCTGTTTTAAAATATTTGACCCCCTAGTTACTCTTTCCTTGTAAATTTCACAAACTTACCAGGATATTTCCCTCAAACAAACAAACAAAAAATACTTGACACTCCACTGACCCACCTGTTTTGTTGGAACAGTCTAGAGTTTAAGATCTGTATTGTTAATGATACACATGTGTCCTTGTTTATTTCGTTTTAATACTTATTTAGAGAGGAGTAAACTTTCCTTTGATATTTCTTCTTTTATTTCTAGGGAAGAGTAATTATCTCACAGACTTCTCCAAGATTATTTCTACTGCTAATTTATTTCCTTAAAGAGCATTTTCAAATCATCTCAGACCTTGTTGGCTAAAAAATCCTACTTTCATAACAGTTTAGAAAATGGTTTGACTGGTTTCAAAAGTTTTAAGGTTCCTTTCTACATTTTCATTGGAGGAGATACAGGCAGAACATGTCTTATTTAGGAGGTACAGTTACGGCCCTCCAGTTGTGTCAGATATCCTGATTCATTAAGTGGATTCCTCAGAGATCTCTCCCCGCTCTAGGTACTTGTGACTTTAGTTCCCCAGAGCAGACAGTGCATCCTCTGGCTATTTACTTTGAGTCTTAGTCCCCGACGTTCAGGATTCCTCTGTTGGAGTTGCTCTCCCTATAGGTAGTCTTGTTGGGCAGTCTTTTAAAACTATATTCAGACTGGCTCACTTTAAGTATTCCTTATCTTGTCTACAGGATACACATTCATGGATAGTGCCCTTCTACCCCTTCTTTTTTTTTTAAAGATTTTATTTATTTATTTGAGAGAGAGAGAATGAGACAGAGAGAGCACATGAGAGGGGGGAGGGTCAGAGGGAGAAGCAGACTCCCTGCGGAGCAGGGAGCCCGATGCGGGACTCGATCCCGGGACTCCAGGATCATGACCTGAGCCGAAGGCAGTCGCTTAACCAACTGAGCCACCCAGGCGCCCTACCCCTTCTTTTTTTTTTATTATGTTCAGTTAGCCAGCATATAGTACATCATTAGTTTTTGATGTAGTGTTCAACAATTCATTAATTGCATATAACACCCAGTGCTCACCACCACACGTGCCCTCCTTAATACCCATCACCTGGTTACCCCATTCCTCCACGCCCCTCCCTTCTGTAACCCTCAGTTTCCCAGAGTCCAGAGTCTCTCGTGGTTTGTCTCCCTCTCTGATTTCTTCCCATTCAGTTTTCCCTCCCTTCCCCTGTGGTCCTCCACGCTATTCCTTATATTCCACATATGAGTGAAACCATATGATAATTGTCTTTCTCTGCTTGACTTATTTCACTTAGCATAATCCCCTCCAGTTCCATCCATGTTGATGCAAATGGTAGGTATTCATCCTTTCTGATGGCTGAGTAATATTCCATTGTATATATGAACCACATCTTCTTTATCCATTCATCAGTTGAAGGGCATAGCAGCAATGTCCACAATACCCCTTTTCTTCTTAATTTGCTACCATGGGTTGCTCCAGTCAGCTTTTCACATTTATAGTCTTAGAAGCTCTGCACCAGGTACCATTTCCTAAACCTCCTCACAGTTGTAAGGGATGTTTATAAAGTTTTTATAGTAGTTCTCTGAAATTTGTGCTCCAGTTTCACTTGGGGAGGTTTCAGAGTTACACAGTACTCTGACATTTTCTCTTGAAACAAATTCTCTATCCACTGTATTGCTCAATCCCCTAATTTACACATTATTTTGGTGAGTAATGAGCTAAGGATCACAAAACCAGCTTTCTAGTCTTTTCCAGCATTTGCATGAAATGATCTGGCCTTATATCTCTTGGCTTATGGGATCTCTATCCAAACAACAGGTAAAGTCACATGTAACATCCTGTTGTATCTCCTTTAAATTCTTTGTCTATCTGTTAATTTTCCTTCTTTTGGCATAGATTATTTTCTTTTCACTTACAAGTTTGGATTCCTGAGACATCTTGTTAAATTTTGTTTCCTGTGAGTTTAACTTTCTCCTGAGGGTATTAGCTAATTTAGCTGATGATGTATAATTGGGTGAAGGAATAAAACTTAGGCCTTAGCTTTGTGCCCCTCCTCATAATTTAGGGGTATGAGTTGGGCATGGACAAAAACACTTCTACTTCAGGACAGAAAGTGTAACTCCTCCTCAGCAGGCTTAAAACTGTCTTCTTCAGGGGCCCCTGGGTGGCTCAGTCAATTAAGTGTCTGCCTTCGGCTCAGGTCATGATCCCAGGGTCCTGGGATCAAGCCCTGCATTGGGCTCCCTGCTCAGTGGGGAGTCGTCTTCTCTCTCTTCCTCCGCCCCTCCCTATGCTCTTGCTCGCTCTCGCTTGCTCTCTCTCTCAAATAAATAAGTAAAATATTTAAAAACAAAACAAAACCTGTCTCCTTCAGTGGTAATTTCATGACCCTCAGGATATGGAAAGGAAATACAGGGACGGGGGTGTAAGTCGTGGGCTAGCCAATCTACCTATACCTATTGTTAATTTCTCAATGTTTCTTCGTTCCAGCACAACCCTATTGTCACACACTATATTTGGATACTGTTTTTGCTTTACAGTAGAAATAGAACATGCATTGTTGAGAGCGGGGGAAGAAGTGTACTTTAAAAAAGTGCTCTAACCTGTGTCCCATCCTTGATAGCCAGGTCTTTTTCATTCGGAACTATAGTCCCTTAAACTGTGATGCAACTACCTTCTTTTGCTTCATAGGTCACTCTGATTTTATGTTTCTTGGAGAGATCCCTCAACCTCCTCTTCTGAGGCATCTCTAGGATTGAATTCTGAGGAATAAACTTTATACCCACCCCTACATCTTGTCAGGCCCTGTACAGCCCAAGAATTCTATACTTTATCTAGTCATTGTTAATCTCTAATCATATCAGACATTTTTAAGCATGTTAATAGGACATAGATGTTCCTTTTGGGGCGAAAAAACTTAACACATTCTGGCAAAGTAAGAAATGACTCAAACTAAGAATACATGAGTGGAAAGATGGGAAATTTGTGTTAGCAAAGGAATGGCTGTGACCTCTGAATCCATTTTATATAGAAAGAAGACTAAATGGTGTTGTAAGTATGGTGATAAAATATAATTTAAAATAGACATTTCTCCAGGACTCGTGGCTGACTCAGTTGGTGGAACATGTGACTCTTGATCTCGGGTCGTGAGTTTAAGCCCCACATTGGGCATAGAACTTACTTAAAAATAAATAAATAAATTAATTAATTAAAATAGACAATTCTGTAAAGAAGAATTACATACTATAATAATAATTTAACTGTGAAACAGATATATTCCCAGGGCCTATCTACAAAAATGTTATGCGCCTTTAAAGAAATTGAGCTAATTTGGTCTATATATATAATCCCAGTGTACCATGGGCATCGTTTGTGTGGAAAGAAATGTGGACATTTTATTTTCTTATTTTATCTGTATTTTATGAATTTTATATAATGATTAGGTACCTTTTATAATTAGAGAAATGTTACTTTCAAAGTAAGATTAAAAAGATGAAAATAAACTCAGTATGCCTTGAGCTTTTATAATGACCTTTACAAAATTTAAATGAAGATAGAACTGAAAGTAAACATTTAGTTTGGCTCAGATGTTGCTTTGTGAATTTTTCAGTGGAAGTGAAGAAGCTCTTTCCAATGAAGACTGTGAAAATGTTTACCACTTGGTGTACTCAGCACATCGCCCTGTTGCTGTGGCAGCTGGAGAATTCCTTCACAAAAAGTGAGTTAATTATCTTTGAAACCAGATTCTACTTTTGTATTTTTGTTTTGTTGTTGTTTTATAGTTAATAGAAGGGAGTAGTAGTAAAAACAGTGTCAGACGTGGCCACTTCAAATTCTGGGGGCTGTAATATCCTTTAAGCCTAGGTGCACATCATGAATCAAATCCCTGAGAACAATGTCCCTTGTGACATACTCCTTTTTCCTGAAATCTAAAAGGATGGTTCTCAGCTAGGGTGTGAGTGGAGATTGGGGAAGTACATGAAGTTTATAAAAGCTTCCGCAAATAACTTGTATTTCATTTCATTAGGTTTTTTTTTCCCTTTTAAAATTCTTAGTTCTCATCTTACCTTCTCAACATTTGTAATCTAAAATCACTTTCAAAATGCCTCCCAACCTTTCATGTTTTTTTTTTTAACTTTCTATGGGGATGAGGATTATTTTAATCAGTAATCTGTAGTGATTCTGAAAGCTATATATACAGTCACAGTTTAATTAAAAAGCAAAACCTCATCTCTTTTTTTTTTTTTGACAAAGCATAGAGCTAATGAGAGTTTAGAATATAATTAAGTGTTCTTATGAAATATGTTTTGATGTTGGTCTTCTGTATGGTCTGTAATTTATTAGTAAATTAATTTGTTCTTTAAGTTTAAACATACCTGGGGGGCTGTGTTTTACTTTGGTTTTTTTGTTGTTGTTGTTTATAGATTTAACCTAGTGACTTTGATTGTTGGAAGGTGAACCCAAAAGTCTACTACATGTAGTCATTTGTGATTATGCTAAGCACAGATATAAATCATGCATTGGGCAACTGTTGTGCATGGGTGATTAACTTTGACAATGACCTGGCCCTCCATTCAGCATCTGCATCTCAGTGCTGCAGCAACAAACTGGCTTTACTTGGTGGTACCTCCCAAAGTGGGAAAAGTTGTTTCTATGTGAAAAATCTTTCTTTAAGAAGGAAGCTGGCTACTTGTGAGTGCTGGTAATGAAAGTAAGGAAGAAAGTCAAGATGTTCAGGCATGACTTTTAAAGTAATATATTGAATTTGCCACTGACTCTGACATCTGTGGCTAATAGAATAGTGCTATTTCCATATTTATCTTGAGTTGTTGACTGTCACAAATATCAAGGGTGTACTGTAGTCTTAACTTCTCTTCCTTTTTCAGGACTGTTCTGTTCTAGTTAGTCTCTGTTCTTTACTTAACTTTTCAAAAAGCTTTGTGTTTTTAGAATTTATTGTTTTTATAGTTTCAATGAAGAAAATAGATTACAGAGGGTGGTTCTCTACAGAACAGAGGCCATAAACTGGCAGCACTTGCATCAGAAAGACCCTTGGATATATCTTATTTTCTCTGCATTGTATTTTTCTAAGTTTGAAATACTTGTTAAAAAGTTTAAAATTGGAATGTTTTATATAAGAATCCACAAATATAAGCCTTTGTTATTTCTTTGTGAAAATGAAGCCAATTCCTATTCAGATAGAAGGTTCACTCCATAAGCTTGTTTTATGCCCTTGCCGTGGAGATACTCACAGTTTGAGAACTTTTGATTCCTAATGATGTCTTTGAGAATTCTTCCATCATTTAATATTGTGATCTTTTCAAATATTAACAAGTAAGCTTTAGAATAGCCTCAGGAGTTCTATGATTAAGTTTAAAAGAAAAACATGCAAGTGTGCACATACACACTTAGTCTGTTTTATAATCTAATTTATAAGCTGTACACAAGCTTAACTGCACGTCCATAAAGTAGTAAATGTATCTGAAATGAGTATTTTAATAGTCATCAAAAATCTACAGTTAGGTTTAGAAAAATTAGGTTGATTCTTCAGTGTCTTACATTTATATACTGTAAATGTGATTATCGATTTTTGTACATTTCAGTTATAAAGGACCCTCATTTTCTCCCATTTGTTCCTTCCTCTGAAAGCCATCCAAGTAAACAAAATTTTCTCTTAAACCAGTCTGATAGCTATGCTGATGTAGCTTCAAAGTAATGCTCTAATCTTCTCCCCTTGCCATATAGTTTCCCCTGCCCCCAAAATACTCATTCTCTGTATTCATTTTCTGCTTGAGGTTGGCTTATTTTTATGTCACATGAAATTGTTCTTACTTTATTCAGTTATTTAGCCTCCAATCTGAGGGGCCCACTGTAATTTCGATATCTAAACGAGCACACACTATATCCCTGTTCCTACTTCTTTGTTTTTCCTTATAATACCTGAGATAGTATATATTCATCTACTATTTATTTCTGTCCCTTAGAGAGAGAGCTCAATGAGAATAGGGATTTTGTCTTTGTTCACTGTTATATCCCATTTACCTAGAGCAATACCTGGGAATAAGGCATCTATAGCAGTCCTTAAAATTTTTTTAGAATAAAGCTTCTTAGCAAATTAAAATTCCCAAGTCATGTCTTTGTCATATTTTAGAAGTTTTGTCACTAAGTGATATTTTTTAAAATTTAATGTTTTTGTCATTTTATTCTGTACTGGTTAGTGAGTACTGTTATTAGGTAATAAGCTGAAAATGCTAGAAGTGATCATTAAAAGTATGAATTTTTAGAATTTTTTTAAGATTTTATTTATTTACTTGAGAGAGAGAGAAGGAGGAGGAAGGGCAGAGGGAGAAGCAGACTCCCTGCTAAGCAGGGTGCCCGACATGGGGCTCGATCCCAGGACTTTGGGATCATGACCTGAGCCAAAGGCAGACGCTTAACCGACTGAGCCACCCAAGCGCCTCAGTTTCTTTAATTGTTGATAGAACATACGGTTAAATTCTTTAATTACTTGACTTTGAAATTAATATTAAGAAAATAGAACTCTATTTAAAATTATATATATTCTAGTAGCTATCATATAGGATAAAAAGTTTATATTTTTCGTAAATATTTGAACACTGATTAGTCAAAAGGCTTCCTTTTACATTGTATGTATGATTGAATTGTACAAAATTGCTTAGATCTAACCATTTTTTAACCCATAGAAACATCAGTTACATGGTTTGAAATAAATCAGTAATCTCTGATATCTGATACTGTTTTTTTAAACACTAAAGTAATTTGTACAATGAAGGAAAAGACTAAAATTCATATCCATGCAAATTCATAATGCTCTGGTTTTGTTACTTATTTCTAGGCTGTTTAGCAGACATGACCCACAAGCAGAAGAAGCATTAGCAAAGAGGAGAGGAAGGAACAGTCCAAATGGGAACCTCATTAGGATGCTGGTTCTTTTCTTTCTTGAAAGTGAGGTAAATTTTAACATAACTCTTTATTTTTTTGTATTAGATTACCTTTTAAATAAAATTGTCATTTAATTCATTGTAATTAATTGATATTTTTCAATCCAATGAAAATAAGCCTGTTTCTTACAAAATTGCCTTCATGGATTGTCTGATTATTGAATCTGTATTCTGCCTTTTGTGGGAGTATATATGCAGGTATGGGTCAACACTGAGTATAGGCTAGCAATTTTTAAACTTTTACAGTGTCATAGTACTACATAATTGTTTGTTGTTGCTTTTTTTTCTTGAATTTTTGTCTGTAGCTTTTAAATTATATGAAGAGCTTGTAAAAGTTTTCAAGGTGTTAAAACCATTAGTTCTAACTTGCTTGAAAATTACATTTTTTAAGGAGAAATAAAATATGAATTTAAATGTTTTAATTAGTAGATGTACAATCTCCATTAGCATTTCCATGTGACATTTTGATGTCAGTTATCACTTAAATAATTTTGTAATTAACATTCATAATGTAGTATCTTTCAGAACCTGCTTGCGCAAGTGAACTTTGGTTTACCCAGAAAAAAATCTAGAGATCTTGGACCCTGAATTTTACTCAGAAAAAGATTTTTGGTTTGTGTTGGAATGTCCAGGAAGGTGAAAAACTTCAAAGATTCTGATTGCCCAAATTTGAAAGTCCTGTAGAAACTCTGTAGGAATGAGAAATAGACAAACAGGCAGCCTATATGAAAATTGAAATCAGAGAATTAGGAACTGTGTCAGTAGACCGAGTGGAGTTAGGACAAAACAAGGCAGAAGAGTTACTGATATTTTTTAAGCAAATTGGAAAGAACAGAGAATAAAGTCAGAAACAAAACTGTCTGGAGACTTGGGTTTGAGTAAAGGATGTGTTTTTAGGAAACAGTGTTTTAAATATGTATACCGATTACATGGGGATTTTGTTAAATAACATGCCAGTTCTAATTCAGTAGGTCTGGGTTGTGGTCAGATGTGCTGCATTTCTAAATGCTCCTGGATGCATTTTATGATGTTTCTGCCTCCGGTCCAGGGACCAACCACACTTTATATGTTTTGAGGGTTTAAAACATTACTTTCTTAAAAAGCAAGTGTGGATATATTATGGAGTAAAATACAAAATGCTTGTGAGGTTTAAGATAAAACACTAAATACTCAGTAAATCTCACACTTGTGATAGACCGTTTCAAGTTATACCTTTAGCCCCTTAGGTTTTAAAGGAACAGGATTGAAAGTATTATGCAAAGTCAAGTCCTGTATGAAAATGTAACTTTAATAACAACAGTAGTTTCAAAAATTGATAGAGATGAGACGTGCAAATACTATTTAAACTATTTGTTGAAAAGTTTAAGGAATATGATGATCTAGACTAATTGAACTTGATTGGTCATTGAAGGAAAATTTTTTGGATCTCTGAAAGCCCAAGACTTTTCTTTTTGATATAATAAAAGACCATAAGTACTTAGTTTTACACAGTTTCATCTTTTAATTAAAGCAGTAATTTGTAATGTTTACTATTAGTGTATTCTTGTGTTTGCTGCTGTGTACTGAAGTGTTATAAGAACATTAAAATGTATTTCCCAGTTCTCCTCTATGGCATTCTTGTCAGCTGTAGAAGCAACTGCAGATCGTATTTAAAAGGTTTTAGTTGATTCGTGATAATAATGCTCTTTATAGTCTCCTATGTTTCACAAGAAACATTCTTTGTTTAAAATCTCTTTTCTTATCCTCTAAAACTAGTGTACACCTGGAGCTGAATGCTTATTAATGCCATATTCTTATGGTGGGATTCTGATTGTGTTTTACTCCGAATTCCTCTTTATTTTACTACGACACATGTTAATTACAATATTTTAGTAATAGACTCATAAAAAGTTGAATTGCAAGAGACCTTAGAGGTCATAATATAGAACAAATCCAGTTTACAGATGAATTACCAATCAGTAGGATTAACTGAAGTGATTATCATCTTTCTTTCTTGGTTTTACTGGGTTTTAAGAGTAACATTTTAGTAATAGAATTCTACAATACTGAAGTAAAAGAGGTTTATAGTCAATAGAAAAGAGTTTCCCTCTTTTATATATGAATTACATGTGAAATAATGGAGATTAAGAGAGATATCTAAACTAGTTAATTTTCTTTTTGTACCGAAAAGTGACATTTTAAAGCCATCACAACCTTTATAGCAGTTTTTGATTTCAATGATAAAATACCTTGTGTATTTTAGATGTATGACAATTGGTAGGATAAAAGGGACTTGAATGTGATGAGTTCAGATTTCCCTATAGCTGATGTGACCATAGAACTTACCGTACAAACGGATGCTTTTCAGAGTGACAAAGATACTATTAATAATTATTCCAAAGCAATAAGCATAACCCAAAACATTGCTAATGATGTAAAAACATGGTCACCCTCCTTCTAGGCATATGAAATGAAGAAGTTAATTATATGACAGTCATATAAGATGGAAGATTAATAGATATTATTGACATATCCAAGAAATCTCCCCATAATGCTCATGAGTGATAGTACATGAATGATAACTTTTTTCTTGTTTGTTTTTATATGTTCTTCAAGATTCACCAATGACTGACTCTGTTTCAGCAGAGAATAAAACCCAATATAGGAGTATTTAGAATTTTAAGCTTAGTAACTTGAGGTGATTTTTTGCATTGTAAATGATTTTTCATAAAAAGAATCAAAGTAAGGTTTCATTATACAGTCATCTCTGTTAGTGTATTTAATTGCTCAACGGAGAAGTCAGCATGCAGAGAGAACCGGTAAAATATTATGAGTAACTTTGAAGCCAATTAAAGATGAATCAGAATGTACCCAGAAAATTGTAATTAAAGTCACCAGGAAAATGAGCTTAATTTGCCTTATATATAAGTTTAGGGGAGACCCTATGAATATTTTACACTTAGATAGAGCAGAGTAAAATCCACCTAGATATAATTTTAATCTATATGTTTTATATAATTTGTAAATAAATTTAAATGTAATCTTAATTATCTATTTTGCTATACAGTGACTCTTTATCTGTTGAGTTACCTTTTTTTTCATCTAATTCCTGAAGAATGCTTGCAGATACTGATTTTCATGCTGTTTTTATAAAATTATGATACCAAAAACTGTTCTTAGAAAATTTATTTTTGTTTCATTTTTAGGGTTCCAGGTCCTTTTTAATCCCAGGATTTTCTATAGCCATTGAGAATGCTTCAGGGCCTGCCTTCCTATAGCTTTATCTTTCACTACCAATAGAAGGTCGTTGGTATAAAGTGTCTGAAAGACGATTATAACCTTTTACCCTTACTGGCCATATTAGAGTTTTTTTTTTCTCAAACATGGATTTACATGGTATTCTTACAGAGATTTGAGACTAGCAAGTTATGTGATCATCACATATACCTCAAGACAGAAAGACTGTATCATAAATACTATGTCAAGCTTATTTCTGACTGACTGTGTTATAATGATTATTGTTGCTCATACTGGTGAATTTGAAACTCATAATCAGAAAATGGGCCAACACATTATCATGTCCTTCTGGTATACACATTTGAAAAAACTGGTTACTGGTGTTAACAGAATGGATTCTACTAAGCCACCACCTTAACTAATCAAAAAGATGAGGAAATTGTCAAAGAAGTTAGCATCTACATTGACAATATTGGCTATCACACACAAAAAAATTTCTGGAACTATGACAACATGCCTGAGCTAAGTTTTAATGTGCCTTGGTTTAAGGCATAGAGAAGTTATCTTTTAAAATGCCAATGATCATGGAATTATACTATTTAAAGCCTAGAATTGTGCCAACAACTCATTCACCTGAAAACCTCATGCTGAATAAGTCGAGATGAAAGAGAACTGTGAGGAATTTGTGGAAGCTATAAAGTAAATGATTAATTCCATTAGAGTTAAATAACCCATAGCCCTATACAAGGCAAAAAATAGCAGGAAATTTTTTGAGATTTTCTGGTAGAAATCTGAAATAAAGATCTGAGCAGCAGGATTAAGTTTTAGGTAGTAATTAAGTGGCTGCCTTAGCTGAGCTCATTCTTCCCTTTAGAAATGTATATGGGATGTGGACATTGGTCTAAGAAACAAAGGAGTGGATGAGTGCCCCAGATAATTTATGGCCCCCAGGAGGGACAGGGAACTTTGGCATTCAAAATACATTGCATACCTACATGTTAGAGGAAAATCCTGCCTGATTAAGATTCCCTCTTTCCACTTCCGTGCACAACCAAGGAACCCAGGACCTTGCATTCAGACTTAAGAAAGGCATTCTCGCTACCAGTATTCTTGAGTCTAGAATATTAACATTATATGAACTAGCAACCAAGAATCACTGAAACTTGAAGCACAAAACCCAACATTGATGAAAAATTTTGATTAATTCCCCCGGATGTAAGAAGAAGCTATTATGAAAGAGGAGGGGTGTTCATAGAAATTAGAAACATGATTTCCAAAATTTAGGAGTGAAGCAGATCATTAAATGGCCTGAGTGGACATAACCAAGGATTGGCTATAGATTAAGCCAAGGGATTTTTCCAGAAGGTAGTACATAAGTAGTGTGAGAAGGAAAGTAAAAGACAGGAAGTACAGATTAAGTTTTATTATCTAGTAGGAGTTCTGTAAAGAGAACAGAGAATAGAGAGAAGGAACTAGTCAAAGGACATGCAGTTAAAATGTTTACCACCCATGTATCCTATATAGAAAGTATTACTTGAGGATGTTTCCTAGCAAAATAAAAAATGGATACAATAAAAGGAAAACGGAATATAAGTAACATTGGTGAGAAAATAAATCTGAAAAAACTTAAAACTAAGCCTACATACTGTGGCTGTGAAGCTTAAGGCAAATACCTAAAAATTATTCTTTAAATATAGGAGTGGCAATGTAAAATTAAATGAAGTAAATAAATGTGTTAGGGACCTTAGTGATAGAAAGATATGAGTTAGAAAATAAACTGAAGAAAGCACAGATAAGACAAGAAAATGTCAATAGAGCATAGAGAATCAGAATCCAGGAATATTTCCAATATCAGTTATCCCAGTAAATGTATAAATGGATTAACATGCTTTATAAAAGGCAGATTGTCATTTAGGGTGAAATAAACAGATGAAAATGTTTATGAAACACATCAATCAAAACACAGGAAATTTATACACAGAAAATAAACAACCTGGGTAAAGGCTAGATATAATTAACAAATGCTTACAGAGAGTTGAGGAGACGGTATCATATAAGATAAGACAGAATTGAGGACCAAAAATATTAAGAGAAACAGGGGATATTTTATATGTATAGGTCTAATCCACCAAAAATATAATTGTGAACCTTTTTATACCTCTTTTACAGACATACTTAACATGTACACAGAGTCAGGCATAAAAGCAAGTTTATTTAACATTTAACATAGGGGTTTATTTAATTGTGATGAAATAAACATGACAAAATCTGTCATTTTAACTATTTTGAAGTATATAGTTCATTGGTTTTAAATACAGTCACATGGCTGGGCAACTATCCATGCCATCCATCTCTGGAACTTTTTAAAAACCTTCCCAAACTGAAACTCTATACCCATTAAATAATAATTCCATTCTAGCATAGGTTTTAATAGCTCCAACTTTGAAACTATTTGTTTTTCTGTTTTCTGCTGCTAATTTTCATTTTTGAAAGCAGGTTGTACGCCACTTATAGATGTCATTGTTGGAATGATGTTAGTGAAGAACTGGCAATAGTTTCCTAGGATACGTAAATTTGGAAAGTTTGAGTGTACCTTGCTATAAACCTTTGCCTGTGTTCTTTCTAAGTAGAGATGCTTATCAATATTACCTACTCTGGAGAAAATCATTGGAAAACTCTCTGTGTGCATATGCATGTGTGTGTGGTTTTCCTGAGGCATTTGAGGAGCTAGAATGTAAGATTTGAAATGCAGTGGAAATGAAGATAGAATTAAGGAGTGCAAATGAAGCAGAGCTTTAAATAGATCATCAAAATGCACATAGAAGAATTAATGATAGAATAGGAGCAAGGAAGAAAACCAACTCACTTATCAAATATGCCAGTATATCAATAAATAACTAGTAGGTCTAGAAAGGAGACTTGCATACATTTTGGGGCCACTATTCATGATTCAAAAAGTATTTTCTCTCACAAGTACAGCACATATAACTGAAATCAGAGTTGTATGAAGTAGTACTTAACTTTCTATGTGCTATATACTCTTTTCTGTTTGGTTTTTTTTTTTTTAACTTTGGTTTCAATGCATTAAATTAGTTTAACAACTAATGAATGGGTTGAAATGTATAGTTTGAAAAACGCTGATCTAGAAACTGGTTTATCTGGATGTCATGAACCTCAAAGGTGGAAGAACTTTTATATAAGGGTGGAGAAGTTAGTTGTAGTAGCAGAAACTAGAACAATGCCAACATCTCTACTTACTTTCTCTGAAGAGCTTTTTGAATAATACTCTTCATGGTGTAATGACTAACAGGTGGTAGAGAGAGAGTTTGGTGTAAAGTGTTTGATGAGGAACATGAGAGTGTTTGTTACTGTGGGAACATGGGTTCCAAAGAAAATTGTCAAGAGTAATGAGCAGCAAAAAGGTGAGGGGTGGGGTGGGGGTGGGATAGGGAATGCAATGAATTAAATGGAAATGAGAGTAACTTAACATTTTGACCTTGACCAAGATGACAGAGATGTAAAGTAAGTAATACTGGTACCAGATTTTCAAAGGAATTCTGGGAGAAAGGAATTGATTTCCTTTAAAAAAAAAAGCTAGTTATAGAAACAAACCAAGAATAATGAAAAGTGACCATGACCCAATTTGTAATTTCAGGAATTCTGTTAACTAGTTATACTCTCCATTTCCTTATCTATAAATGATGTCATTGGACTGGGAGATCCTTAACCTTACTACAGTAAAAAAATAAAATAAATTTTTTATTAAGTCTACATATTGCATCCCCATTATTTACAATGGCATACAAATATATTTATTGTTTTTGAAGTGGCTCCTGTAAATATTGTGACCAAGCCATTTCAGTTATAAAGAAAATGGCTTATTAAATTGAAATATTAATGGTTTCTTCATTAAATATTCTTCAGTCATAATTGATTTGTTATTTTTAGTTACATGAACATGCAGCCTACTTGGTGGACAGTTTGTGGGAGAGTTCTCAAGAACTGTTGAAAGACTGGGAATGTATGACAGAGTTGCTTTTAGAAGAACCTGTTCAAGGAGAAGAAGGTATAGTATTTTGACAAGTTGATTTACATATTATTTTGGATTTCCATAAATAATCATACCATCCTGTATAGGTCACCTCTTAAAATTAAATATATGTAAATTTTTGCAAAGAGAACAGTTTGTTTCCTGTAACAAGTAAGGATGTCTCTATAGTTTATAACATCTTTCTAGATTAAGACTGCTACCATGCTGCGTAAATTTTTAAAAATTTATATGTGTTGTATAATACTCAAAGTTTTTTTTATGCTGATTTGAGACACAAAATACTGATGTACCTAATGTAAAAAATAATGTGCACTCAGAATTTTATTATATTTATGTGTGAGCTTGGAAAAGCCTTTGACACTCAAGGATTTAATTAGACCATAACCATCCCCTTTTGTTATGTTTCTTAATTATTAAAACCAGGAAATAAAAAATAAATTCATTTACTGACCTTCAAGAAATAGGGAGAAATAATTGTTATATTATTATTTCTGAAGTATATATCTTACCACATTTTAAATAATAACATGAGCAGCAAAATGGATATGTATATTTAATAAAATGCTTATATTCTAATTCTAAATGTTTATATGAAAATGAGTTCCTTAAAACTAGGAATGCTTTTTCCTAAATGGTTTGTTTTTCAAACTAGCCCATAGTAGTTCTTTAAAGAACTGCTATTTCACTTAACTCTGTACAACAGACCTGGAATATAGATAGTTTGATGTAAGCGACAGTTGTGAACTAAACCTGGACTTCAGAATCAAAAGAAATACATTCAGATTTTTAACTCTCTATCCTTTGTTACTAGTATCCTGATTTTTCTGATCCTTAGCTTCCTTTTCTTTATACTATAGAGGTTATTTTCCTTACATATCTTACATAGTTTTTGTGAGGATTAAATAAGATAGTATACTGTTGATTCCCTTTTCTGTTTCCCCTACTTTTCTGTGTGATTCAACCCTCTGGGGTTGAACAGAATGAGCCATCTCCTGCAGTAGACTTCCCAAACAGGTCACCATAGGAGAGAGATCATCTCCCAGTGTTCTTTCCAAGCAGTGATGCTAATTGGTATTATCTACTCTGGCTTTGACAAATTCAATGAGAGAAACAACAGGTATGCATCATACACAAATATACTCCAGTAAAGTGGCCCAAATTGCCTCTTTTATTTTATTTTTATTTATTTTTATTTTTTTACTCATTAATTCATTTTATTTTTTTAATTATTTTTTTTAAATTAACATATAATGTATTATTTGTTTCAGAGGTACAGGTCTGTGATTCATCAGTCTTACACAACACCCAGCGCTCTCCACAACACATACCCTCCCCAACACCCATCACCCAGCTACCCCATCCCTCCCACCCCCTTCCCCTCCAGCAACCCTCAGTTTGTTTCCTGAGATTGAGTCTCTTATGGTTTGTCTCCCTCTCTGGTTTCATCTTGTTTCATTTTTCCCTCCCTTGCCCTATGATCCTCTGTCTTGTTTCTCAAAATCCTCATATCAGTGAGATCATATGATACTTATCTTTCTCTGATTGACTTATTTCGCTTAGCATAATACCCTCTAGTTCCATTCACATCATTGCAAATGGCAAGATTTGTGGGGTTTTTTTGATAGCTGAGTAGTATTCCATTGTATATATATACACCACATCTTCTTTATCCATTCATCTGTTAATGGACATCTAGGCTCTTTCCATAGTTTGGCTATTGTGGACATTGCTGCTATAAACATTGGGGTGCAGGTGCCCCTTTGGATCACTGCATTTCTGTCTTTGGGGTAAATACCTAGTAGTGCAATTGCTGAGTCGTAGGGTAGCTCTATTTTCAACTTTTTGAGGAACCTCCATACTGTTTTCCAGAGTGGCTGCACCAGTTTGCGTTCCCACCAGCAGTGTAGGAGGGCTCCCCTTTCTCCACATTCTTGCCGACATCTGTCATTTCCTGACTTGTTAATTTTAGCCATTCTGACTGGTGTGAGGTGGTATCTCATTGAGGTTTTGATTTGGATTTCCCTGATGCTGAGTGATGTTGAGCACTTTTTCATTGTCTGTTGGCCATTTGGATGTCTTCTTTGCAGAAATGTCTTTTCATGTCTTCTGCCCATTTCTTGATTGGATTATTTGTTCTTTGGGTGTTGAGTTTGATTAAGTTCTTTATAGATTTTGGATAACTAGCCCTTTATCTGATATGTCATTTGCAAATATCTTCTCCCATTCTGTTGGTTGTCTTTTGGTTTTGTTGACTGTTTCCTTTGCTGTGCAAAAGCTTTTTATCTTGAAGTCCCAATAAATCATTTTTGCCTTTGTTTCCCTTGCCTTTGGAGACGTGTCTAGCAAGAAGTTGCTGTGGCCGAGGTCAAAGAGGTTGCTGCCTGTGTTCTCCTTAAGGATTTTGATGGATTCCTGTCTCACATTTGAGTCTTTCATCCATTTTGAGTCTATTTTTGTGTATGGTGTAAGGAAATGGTCCATTTTCATTCTGCATGTGGCTGTCCGGTTTTCCCGATACCATTTGTTGAAGAGACTGTCTTTTTTCCATTGGATATTCTTTCCTGCTTTGTGGAAGATTAGTTGACCATAGAAGTTGAGGGTCCATTTCTGGGTTTTCTGTTTTGTTCCATTGATCTATGTGTCTGTTTTTGTGCCAGTACCATACTGTCTTGATGATAACAGCTTTGTAAAAGAGCTTGAAGTCTGGAATTGTGATGCCACCAATTTTGGTTTTCTTTGTCAATATTCCTTTGGCTATTCAGGGTCTTTTCTGGTTCCATACAAATTTTAGGATTATTTGGTCCAGTTCTGTGAAAAAAGTGGATGGTATTTTGATAGGGATTGCATTAAATGTGTAGATTGCTCTAGGTAGCATAAACATTTTAACAATATTTGTTCTTCCAAAAAAGAATGTTTTTCCATTTCTTTGTGTCTTCCTCAATTTCTTTCATGAGTATCCTATAGTTTGCTGAGTACAGATCTTTGGCTCTTTGGTTAGATTTATTCCTAGGTGTCTTAGGGTTTTGGGTGCAGTTGTAAATGGGACCAACTCCTTAATTTCTCTTTCTTCTGTCTCGTTGGTGTATAGAAATGCCACTGATTTCTGTGCATTGATTTTATATCCTGCCACTTTACTGAATTCCTGTATGAGTTCTAGCAATTTTGGGGTGGAGTCTTTTGCGTTTTCCACATAAAGTATCATGTCATCTGTGAAGAGTGAGAGTTTGACCAAATTGCCTCTTTTAAACTCAAAATATTCGCCTCATAACCTCATTCTTAATCTGTAACACAAATCCTTCCCCAAGTTTTTATAGACCTTCGCTTAAGGTAGAGGTTATTATAGTATATTTGACCCTACTTTATCATTTACTTTATTTGCATGTGTTCTTTTCTCCGTGGATATCCTTGGTAAGAAGACGGCTCTATTACTAAGTTGATGGGGCCTTCTGCTCACTAGGTCAAACTCTCAGCATTACTCCAAATCTTTTGTGATCACAGGAATATGAACATACATTCTACATTTTCTCCTTATTTTACTTATACATGTTCACAGCTAAGTTCACTGACTTTTATGCATTCTTTTTCCATTGAATCTTAATATTTTCAATTTCAGTAAAATCAATTCCCCTTCTAATCACTGCAGCCCAGTCAACACTTGAGTAAAGTGTCTGGCATAGTATTTAGTAGTATATTCCATTCATTTTTTTTTTACCCTTGACTGTCACCATAGAATCAGCATATTATTAGAGCTTGTTGTCATGATTCCATGCCATTTTTCTTTTTGTCATCCCATGCTCTAGAAGGTTATTTCCAATGAGAAGGGAGGCAAGAGATATAAATTAAGGGGAAAAGAGCCAAAGTGCTATGCTTTGGTATTGTTAACTTTTTACTCATTTGAATAAGATGTGCCAGTCAGTAGATAGTAATTACTAAGTCTGTCAGTTGTCAATATGTTGTGCGTGAATTTACCTTGTTGAAATAACTGTGTACTATTAGGTGTTTTGTTATGATTTAAATTTTGTTGACATTGGGTTTAACTTCAGTAAAGAAGTTAGTTTGGTTTGGTTTGACTTGGTTTGGTTGGTTTGATTTTAGTTAGAAAAGTGAGTTATAAAATGGGAAGAAGTTCTTAAGTGAACCACAGTTTTAGGATATGATTGAGTCTGGGAAAGCAAGGCTGAGGAAATTATGAATAACAAGTACAGAACTGTATCTACATCGTGACTCAACTTTTTTCACACATTTTTTCATATGCGTGCTGTACCATGTATTAGCTCTGGCATGGAATGGCATCCAAAGCAATTTTCTGTGCTATTATTTTGCTGTATTTTATGGTAACAAAATGCCAGGAGTAACTTACTTATTTTTGAGACTGATTAGAAATTAAGTTACGTTTTATTTAGGTGGAGTAGAAAAGATATTGCAGGGGATGAAAGTTCAGTTAGCAGTTGGAAATAGGACCAAAATTTGGGGAAACACATTGTCAAAGACTTATCAATAGCAACTTAAATCACAGTAGCCTAAAGACTGCCTCACAGTATTTTTAAGGGACAAGGTTTTGTTGTCGGTGGTCGTGGTGGTGGTGGTGATTGTGTGTCTGTGTATGTGTGTGTGTGTGTTCTGTAGCAAAATCAAATTATTGGGTAAATTTTTAGTATAATATGAGGGCGTCGGTAATAGGTAACCAGGTAACAAGACCATAAGTAAGTCATTTAATTTATGTGGGTCTCTGCTTCTTTATCTATAAAAAAGGAAATCCCCAAAATTTAGTGTAGATAATCTTCTGTGGTCATTTCTACTGGTAGAATTCTATGATCCACGTACTGAATAAAGTAAATGTGGATAAATGGAATTCCTCAAAGCAAGGAATCATAAATTTATTTATAATTTAAAAATATTTATTGATCACTTTCTATATGCTAACTGTTCACACTAAGCACTCAGGGTATAGTCCTAAACAAGGTCAGCTCACAGCCCATATGAAGTTTACATTCTCATGGGGAAGGCAGATAAAAACCAAGTAAACAGAATAATTTCAAGGGTTAATAAGTGTGATGGATAATAATAAGGAGAGGAGTCTGTTTTTAGATTGAATCCTTAAAGGAAGATTTCTCTGAGGAGGCCACCTATGAGGCAAGAATCTGAAGGATGAGGGAGGTAGCCATGGGAAGTGTCAAAAGAGAGCCATCTAGGTAGAGAAGATAGCAATTGCAAAGATCTGAAGCATGAATGATATTGTTATGTTCTAGGAGCTGCAATAGCCAGAGTGCAGTGAACCAGTGGCACAAGATGAGATAGAGGCAGAAGCCAGATAATGTAGAACATTTTAGTTTGTAAGTAGATTTATTTAGTTCATTCTAAGTAGCAGGAGAACGTGGAAGGATTTTAAACGGGAGTGATATGATCCAATTCATATTTTAAGAAAAGTGCTATTTGTAAACATGACTTGGGATAGGCAGAAGACCAGTTAGATAACTGTGGCAATGGTCTGTATGGGAAATGACAATACAAATATGGACGAGGAAGATGGATTATAAAGAAAGGGCCCATAGCCACATTTTAAAGATTATGGATAGGAGACAAAAGCAGGAAGAGCAAGAGAGAGTCTCTAGCAAGCTGTATAAAAAAGATGGTAAGAGATAATTATAGCCTATAGAAGCTCAGTAAAGAGGATGTTCAAGAGATCTATGGCTAATAATATCATATACTGCAGAGGAGAAGAAGGACTATGCAAAGATTATTAGCTTTAGTGATGATTTAAGTTGTTGGTGACTTTTAAGCATTTCTTTTCATTGGTAGGCAAAGAGAAAAGCCACAGTTCAAGGTGATGTGAATAAAATCAATAATGAGGAAATGGAGGTGATGTGCAAAGAGGTTTCTGAAGGTTTAGAAAGTTGTGTAGTTATCTGATAATTCATAGTGCAAACAGCTGCCCATTTCTTTCTGTCACTGTGACTATTCGGCTCTTGTTTGTGGCTTACGGCTTGTTTTGCTTTCAATTTTATTACTTGGTTTTGCTGTCATATCTTAAAGGGTATTTCAAAACAGTTGAAATTTAGTATTTACCATGTCTAAATAGATATTTCAAAATTATAAAATAACAAAATTAATGGCATTGGACACTGTATAAGGTTTGGTTATTCTTCAACAATAAGAAGGATTTTAGAGTAGGGGAAAGTTTCCATATTTGATAAGTTGTTCTCTCTCCTCACTTTCCATAGAGCAAGATTTTCTTCATAAATAAAAGAAAATGCATTTAGTTCATAGACAAACTTGTCATTCCTTTATCTGCAGCCAAATGTGAAAAATTATGAAATTCTAGAATCATAAAAATAGAAACTTAGTTGTTTTATTGAGTGGGATGCTTTTTCCTACTATTAGGCTTTAGATCGAGGAGTATAAATGGAAAAGCTGAAACTATTTCATGTGGCTTTCCTAAGACAGGCTGACGTTCATGTGTTTTTCTTAAGACAATTAAATGTTAAAACCAAAGAAATGATTGAATTAAGCTGAACATACATACTCTTATGCAGGATGATTTGAGAATAAAAAGGACAAGATTTTATTATGTCCTTGCCTTTTATTGCTGTTGCCCAATTTTTTAAAAAATAGTATAAACTTCTGAAGCTTAATCTCTTTAATTTATACCTAAGTCTGTCTCTATAATCCCCACATCTATTGGCCTTTAACATAAATAAGTATACAGAAAAAGGGGGAGAGAGAGAATTAAGCTAGTCAAATTAGCGCTAAAAATCTATCTTTAAAAATATATAGGAATGAATTCAACAAGGAAAGCACAAAACAGTGTGAAGAAAACCATACGTTTTCTTAAATGACATTGGATAAGATCTCAAAAATAAAGGGCTATCTTATGTTCCTGGCTGAAAATGTTACTAAAATGTCGGTTCTTCCCATGTAAAGAATAACTTTTTAAAAATACCAGTTTGAGGGGCGTCTGGGTGGCTCAGTCAGTTAAGCATCTGATTCTTGATTTCGACTCAGGTCATGATCTCAGGGTTGTGAGATCAGCCCCACGTCAGGCTCCGTGCTGGGCCTGGAGCCTGCTTAAGAGTCTCTCTCTCCCTCTGCCCTTTCAGCCCCCCTCGTGTGTGCACGCTCTCTCTCTCTCCCCCAAAAAATCAATTAATTAAGCAAAATAAAATAAAATACCAGTTCAAATCCAGTGGGTTTGAGAGAGTTCTGGGAGGTGAGATGAGAGGAAGAACTAAAGCAAAATGATTTCAAATTTTATATGGAATTTTTTTTCCTTCTGTTTAAAAGGTAGTATAGCGTAGTGCTTAAGAGAACAGACTCTGGATCAGACTACCTGGGTTCATTTCTTGACTTTACCACTAGCTGAGTACTTTGAAAGTTACTCAACCTCTCTGTGGCTCATTTTCCCTGTCTCTAAAGTGTGAAGATATTAGCTCCTATCTCTTGGAGTTGTTTTGAGGATAAAACAAGTTAATACATATAAATCACTTATAACAATACCTTACACGTAAAAAATGCTTAATTGTTTGCTATTAGCATTATAGAAATTAGAAAATATTTAGAAAAAGGACTAGGTAAAGGAATCTTGTTCAACTAAATGTTCAATTAGTTTAATTAAGTTATATATTAAAGTACATTATATATTTTAAAGCAGCTATCATCAAAACAGTATGGCATTATAATAGGAATAGACATAGAGATAAGTGAAACTAAATAAAGAATTCTGTATATGAGAGCCTAAAACATTTTTAAAATGTTTAAATTGGGGCGCCTGGGTGGCTCAGTCGTTAAGCGTCTGCCTTTGGCTCAGGTCATGATTCCAGCGTCCTGGAATCAAGTCCCACATCGGGCTCCCTGCTCAGTGGGAAGCCTGCTTCTCCCTTGCCCATTCCCCCTGCTTGTGTTCCTGCTCTCACTATCTCTGTCTCTGTCAAATAAATAAGTAAAATCTTTAAAAAAAAAAAATGTTTAAATGTGATATTTAAATTCAGCAGGGAGAGCTGGTTTACTTAGCAGTGGTGGAGGCCTAATTGGCTGTTCATTTGGTAGAAATAAATAGGCCCATACTTCATACTTTCAGCAGAAATAAATTCCAGACAGATTAAAGATATAAAACCTAGAGATAGAGGAAAAAAACGAATTAGAAAATATATTTCTGTAATCTCTAGGATAAGGAGATCTTTGAGAGCAATACAAGAAACCCAGAAGCCTTTTTGTATCTATAAGAGATGATGGATATTAGTTAACTTTGTGATAATCATTTCACAATATATATGTCAGATCATTATACCGTACAACTTAAACTTGTACAGTGTTATGTCAAATATATATCATTAAAACTAGAAAGAAAAAAAAAGCCAGAAGCCATAAAACAAATCAGTACAGATGTGACTTTGTAAAAATTAACAATTGCTATTAAAAAGAATTTCTGTCTGACAAAAAAATACCATGAAGAGTCTGACATCAAAAGGACAAACTGGGAGAAAATATCTGCCTCATTCAAAAGACAGAGTTAATACTTCTTATATAGAAGAGTTCAAGAAAGGTGAGTAACAGTAGAAAAAATGGGCAAAGAATAAACAGACAAATCTCAGAAAAAAATTCTAAGCCAATAAGAAAATACATTTCACTAATTAGTAGGAAGGAAGAAGCAAAATGACAGTGAAATACCATTTTTCAGTCAATGAATTGGCAAATATTGAAAGGATTTATGACATCTAGTGCTAGCCAGGGATATGAGGAACCAAACATCATCGTTGCAGTTGGAGGTTTGGATTGCAATAAATAGGCTTATATTTATCAGTATCAAGATTTTAACCTTTGACCCATTACCCTCTCGGGAATTTATTCTACAGAAATAAAAGTATCAGTTACATAAATATATATGTGTTAATGATATTTATTACTGCATTGTTTATAGTAACAAAAATTAGGAAACAATTTGAGTAAACGATAGAGGTTTGACTAAATTGTGGAACACTCATTATGTAGAAACTTGTAATTATTTAAGAAAATTATTATTAAAGAGGGCACATACTGCATGGAGCACTAGGTGTTATACACAAACAATGAATCATGGAACACTACATCAAAAACTAATGATGTAATGTATGGTGATTAACATAACATAATAATAAAAAAAAAAAGAAAATTATATGTATATATAGTGACTTGAAAGATAATTAGAATCTATTGTTACTTTTTAAAAATATGTATAGCACTTTTTTTATTTTAAAAAAGATACCCTATTTTATGAGCTTTAAAATGATCTGGAAGGAAATACAGTAAAATTTTGGCATTGCCTAATTCAGAAATATGGTCCAAGAAGAGACAAGGTATTAGAAGAAACCAGAGTGTATGCTCTTTTTCTTTACTTTATCTCTTGTTTGACTTACGGTAAGCACATACTGCTTCATAAAAAAAGAGAGAAAATACAGAGCTTAACTTCAGTCTTTAAAATAACCAGTAATAGAGTATGTTTGCAGCTTTTTATAATTGTGTTCTCTTTAATACATGATTATTGTAAAACTACTCATACTAATGCATTTTATTTCACTTTAGCAATGTCTGACCGTCAAGAGAGTGCTCTTATAGAGCTAATGGTTTGTACAATTCGTCAAGCTGCTGAGGCACATCCTCCAGTGGGAAGGGGTACTGGCAAGAGAGTAAGTTATATTAGTGAGAAATCTACAGAAAGACTTTTAATGTGTTTAAGTGTCTTAAATACTTGAAAATTTTAGTGGTATATTTATCCATAAAAACATGGTATTTTTGTAAATGATATATGCTGTGGTACTTTGTCTTTATATCCTATCTACTAATTACAGTTAGGTTTCAAAAATAGATTCTTCCATGTTCCCAAAGCACCTGTACCTGCTTCTGGTTCTAGTACTTTAATCATTTTCACATTCATATCTGTTAAAAATGCAGAAAGGTCTGAAAGCAAATGCCTATTTTTACTCCATTTAGCAACTGTTTAATCTTTGGATAGTTGATTGTTTTCTTTGTGTGTTAATTCCCTTATTTGTAATATGGGGCTAATACAGGTTTTAGTGGTATTAAAGATGAATTGAGATAATCATTGATAGACCAGCTCTGGTGGTATGCAGAGGTAGGTAATTCTTCTCTACACCGAAAAAAAAAAAGAAAAGAAAAAGTATAAAACTGCAGAATTTGTCCAAAAACCTTATCAAAGGGCTCTGGGAATTCACCAAAGATAAAAGACAAATTGAGAAGCATTTATTTTTGAAAAACCACCAAAGCTTCAGGTAAAAGCAACAGGAGTCTGCTGCCTTTTTGCCTGGCATTATAATTTACACACATCCACCCACAAACTTGATGTAGTTTTACCTGTAAATGGTACATCTGTAAAAACCAGCAGCTTTGCTCTCAGAGGGGCAGACTCATGGTACAAATGCCAAAAGTCCAGAGCTTTGTGAGCCAGAAATGGCAAACATGGTAGAAACAAACAAGGAAAAACCCACAGCTGTGATATTCAGAGGTTGTGGTCCCAGATGGGAAGAACAGTTGACTGACCAAGAATCTAACTAAAAAATCCTGGAAATGAGAAAGCCATAAAAAGGATTAGATGAGTTCTCCATACATCACTGGCTGACTGAGAAACCTGAGATAACCCAATGGAAAATAAAAGTCAAAAAGCAAACTTAAGAACTGGCTGGACTTTGTTTTTTCTTTTTCTTTTTTATGTTTTTAGTTTTTATTTTAATTCTAGTATAGTTAACATACAGTGTTATATTAGTTTCATATGTACAGTATAGTGATTCAACAGTTCTGTACATTACTCAGTGCTCATCATGATAAGTGTACTCTTAATCCCTTCACCTACTTTATCCATCCCCCACCCACCTCCCCTCTGGTAACCGTCAGTTTGTTCTCTGTAGTTAAGAGTCTGTTTCTTGGTTTGTGTGTGTGTGTCTCTCTTTTTTCTTTCCCTTTGCCTGTTTCTTAAATTCCACATATGATTAAGATCATATGCTATTTGTCTTTCTCTGACTTACTTCACTTAGCATTATACTCTTTAGCTCCATCCACATCATTACAAATGGCAAGATTCATTCCTTTATATATATATATATATATATATACACATATATCACATCTTCATTATCCATTCATCTATTGATAGGACACTGGGCTGCTTCCATAATTTGACTATTTTAATAATGCTGCAATAAGCATAGAGGTGCATGTATCCCTTTGAATTACTGTTTTTGTATTTTTTTGTATTTTACCCAGTAGTATAATTACTGGATTGTAGTATAGTTCTATTTTTAACTTTTTGAGGAAACATTGCCCTGTTTTCCACAGTGGCTCCACCAGTTTGCATTCCCACCAACATATGAGGGTTCCTTTTTTTTCACATCCTCACCAATACTTCTTGTTTCTTGAAGAAGTGGCTGAACTTTGAATATGCTTTCTAACCCAGGTCTCAGAGGGGCGAACCCTTATAGATTTGAAGTTTAAGTTAAAGATTACTTTTTTAAATATAAAAATTAGAAAAATAAGTTAAAAATCCATAATTACTGTGTTACCTAAAAATGTTGACTCTTCTAGAAAAATTACAGTCAAGCAAAGAAACAATAAAACATGACCATACTTGGGGGGGAAGCAGACAATAGAAATGGCTTCTCAGTAGGCCTAATTGTTGGATTTAGCAAATAACTTCAGAGCCCTTTTTATAAATATGTTGAAAGAATCAAAGGAAGAAAATATGTTCAAAGAATTACAGGACAATATGATAACAGAAATAAGGAAAACTTAATGGAAATTCTAGAGTTGAAAAGTAGCAAATTTGAGATGACAAGAAAGAAACATTGAACTTCATGAAGGTAGATTAATAAAAATTATTCATTCTGAAGAACAGAGAGGAAAGATTGAAGAAAAATGAACAGAGCCCAAGAAATGTGTGAAACAACATTAAATGCATCAAATTTTTATAATGAGAGTTCCAGAAAGAAAGGAGTAAGAGAAAGAGACAGGAAAGAAAAACATTCGAAGAAATACTTGCCAAAAACTTGCCAAATTTGATGAAAAACATTAATCCAAAGAATAAGCTTAACAAAACTCAAGTAGTGTAAACATAAAAGATTCATCTCCAGATACGATAGTCACTGTCCAAAGCCAAAAACAAAAAATCTTGAAAGCAACAAGAGAAAAACAAGTCATACAGAGGGCAATTATAATAAGATTAGCAATTAATTTTTTATCAGAGACAGTGGAGGCCAGAAGACTGACAGAATGACATATATGCTGAAAGAAAACAAAGTTGCCAACCAAGAATTCTAAATCCAGTAAAACTATCTTTCAAATATGAAGGTACATTAAAAACATTCCCAGAAAAACAAAGATTGACAGGCATGTTGCTGGAAGACCTTAGAAGAACTACTAAAAGAAGTTCTTCGAGCTGTAAAGAATAATACCAAATGGTAATTCTAATCCATAGAAAGGAATGAACAGTATCAGAAATGGTAAATATGTGGGTGGATATAAAAGGCCATGTATATTATATATTTTTTTTTTCTTTTAATTTCTTTCAAGGGACATGAGATTATTTAAAGCAGTAATTATAGCGCTAAAGTACTAAGATTATAAGATACATAGATATATATGACAGCAATAACAAAGAAGGGTAAAGGAAATGGAATTAGATTGGAGCAAAATTGCTGTATTTTGCTGTAATTAAGTATCAGCCTAAAGTTGATTATTGTAAATTAAAGAGTTTATTAGAATCCCCAAAGAAGGTAGTAAAGAAGGAACAAAGAAACAAAAAGACATGAGATTTATAGATAGCAGAGTGGCTGACATAAATTCAATCATATCAGAACTTAATTAAATATGAATATACAGAGGGGTGCCTGGATGGCTCAAGTCGGTTAAGCGTCCAGCTCTTGATTTTGGCTCAGGTCATGATCTCAGGATCCTGGTATCAAGCTTCATGCTCAGCAGGGAATCTGCTTCAGGATTCTCTCTCCCCCTCTCCTTCTGCCCCTCTTCCCACTTGTGCGCTCTCTTTCTTTCTCTCTAAAATACATATTGTATATATACAGAAATCCAAAACATAGAAATTGGGAAAACTATGGACTGGGTATGAAAAGATACTAAGAAGTTATTGTTTCATTTTGTTGGAGATGCCAAGTTTTATTGTTCTTAAGTCTTCACTGTTAAAAATACACACTTAAATATTTATGGGTGAAGTGAAATGATATACCAAGAATTTACCTTAAAATGTTACAGAAAAAAAAAAACTGTAGGAATTAATGAAGCAGTAATGACAAATGAATAATTTTTAGATTTTCCAAAATAAAAGTTATAAAAATATGTGTTGTCCGAACTTTGAGATGAGAGCCTATTCAGGCTAAGCATTTCTTATCCTTTTGATATATCTCAGTCATTTTTTGTGCACTTTCTTGCTTTCTCATCAAGTTCACTTTCTACCTTTACTGTTTATATTAACTATTGCTATGTAAAAAATTACTTTAAAACTTAGAAGCTTAATACAGTAAGCGTTCATTATCTCACAGTTTTTGTGGGTCAGAAACTTGGGAGTGTCTTAGCTGGCTTTTTTTGGCTTAAGGTTCTCATAGGGTTGCATTTAAGATGTTAACCAGGGCTTTAGCCTCTGAAGGTTTGGTTGCTAATTCACTACTTCCTAATGGCTTACTTACATGACTGGCAAGTTAGTGTTGATTATTAGGGGAGGCTTTCGATCCTCACCTTATGGACCTCTCAGTAGGACTGTTTGAATGTTTTCATGACATGGTTGCTGCCCCTTCCTCCCCACCCCCAGAGTGAAGTATCCAAGAGAGAATAAAGCAGAATGAATGATCCAAAGGAGAGTAAGGTGGACTTCTGTGTCTTTCATGAGCTAGTTCTCAAAAGTCACATAACATCATTTCCACAGTCTCCTATTGGTTAACACATGTCAACCTTAGTCATTGTGGGAAGAGACTATAAGAGCATGATACCAAGAGGCAGAGGTTACTGGAAGGCACTTTGAAGGCTGATTCTTACATTACTCTAGCACAGGAATCTCTAACAAGCCATGGTGCCTTTTAATAGAGTAGTATTTAAAGTTAAAATCTTGTCACGAAGAGTATTGTCATTTGGTATTTTTTCTGATAGACACTTTGAGTATACAGAGCTAAGAAATATATGTATATATTTCTCTGTATATATCCATATATATTTAAATTACATATTCATATTGATATTGATGACTTAAATTTAGCATAACAAGGTTTTTGCCTCTTTGGTTTTGTATTTTTTTCCTTTTTTTTTTCTTTAGATTTTATTTATTTGTCAGAGAGCAAGAGAGCGCAGACAGAGGGAGAAGCAGGCTCCCCGCTGAGCAAGGAGCCTGATGTGGGACTCGATGCTAGGACCCTGGGATCATGACCTGAACGGAAGGCAGCCGCTTAACCAACTGAGCCTCCCAGGCGTCCCTTTTTTTCTCATTTTTATTTTTTGGAAATAGATAAAACACTTACATAGTTAAAAGGTCAAAACCATGTACAAATATACATTCAGAGAAGTCTTTCATATATTTATATCTCCTTTTACACCCCATTCCTACTATATAGTCAGAATATCCTTCCAGTGTTTCATTCCATCCTCCTCCCTCTCCCTCAAAAGATAGCATATTTTGTAGTGTTCTGTACCTTACATTTTTATTTAACAGTGTATCCTAGATATCACTCTACTATACCTTTATTTGAAGATCTTCATTTTCTTATGGCTACATAGTATCCATTATCTGGATACACGATTGAGGGTCTTTTGGGTTGTTGCCAGTCTTTTACTATTAGAAATAATGTACTATTAGAAATAATTCACTACGCAGTGAATAATTTTGTATCATTTCATACTTGTACCACATGTGTTAGTAGGGTAGATTGCTTAAAAGTAGGATTATTATGTCAGAGGGAAAATGTGTATACAATTTTGTTAGATACTGGCAAATTCCTCCTTCATAGGTATTATGCCATTTTTGCCATCCCATCAGAGGTTTTGGGGATTGAGTCCATGCATATAGACTGCCTAACATAATGATCACTTAATCAAAGACAGCTATTTATCTAAAATCAGTATCTTTAGACCTCTCATACATTGCCAAATGAATTTCAAGACTTCTCAATACCCTGAATACATTCCTGGACTTACATTCCACATAATATGTAGTCCCTTATATTACTTTGTGAAGAACTAAACAATACAGTAAATCATTCCGAGTGATTATTTTGTATTTTAAGAAGTTGAAAAGCAATAAAGTTCTGGAAGAGGAATTAGATGGGAGACCTTACTACTTCTTTCACATACTGTCAAACATCTACTGTGAGAATGAAGACCATTCTCAGCACTCAGACTATTGACATTCCAGAAAATGTCGACATCACTCTGAAAGGATGCACTGTTATTGTGAAGGGCCCCAGAGGAACCCTGGGAAGAGACTTCAGTTACAGCAGTGTAGAACTCAGTCTCCTGGGGCTCCTGGGTGGCTCAGTCGTTAAGCGTCTGCCTTTGGCTCAGGTCATGATCCCAGGGTCCTGGGATCGAGCCCCGCATCGGGCTCCCTGCTCCGCGGGAAGCCTGTTTCTCCCTCTCCCTCTCCCCCTGCTTGTGATCCTGCTCTCACTGTGTCTCTGTCAAATAAATAAATAAAATCTTAAAAAAAACAAAACAAAAAGACCTCAGTCTCCTTGGAAAGAAAAAGAAGAGGCGCCAACTTGAGAGAAATAGGAAAGAAATGACTATTGTTTGCACTATCTGTAGTCACATACAGAACATGATCAAGGGCATTAGACTGGGCTTCCGTTACAAGATGAGGTCTGTGTATGTTCCCTTCCTCATCAGCGTTGTTATTCAGGACAGTGGTTCTCTTATTGAAATCCAAGATTTCCTAGGTGAAAAATACATCCACGGGGATCGGGTGAGGCCAGGTGTTGCATGTTCAGTATCTCAAGCCCAGAAAGATGAGCTAATTCTTGAAGGAAATGAAAATGAACTTGTATTGAATTCGGCTACTTTTTGATTCAGCAAACCACGACAGTTAAAAACGACTATCAGAAAATTTGGGGTGGTATGTTTCTGAAAAAGAAACAGTTCAGCGAGCTGATGAATAAGATCTAAGTTGTCCAGCTACAGAAACAGCAAGATGCCAGATGATTTTTCAGAGTTATTTGTGATATTTTAAAGATGCAATAAAAGCTGTATTGATTTAAAAAAATACGGTTTACATTTATAAAGTGGCAATTTATATTGGAATGAAACATTCAACCATTCAACATTATGGTGCTAAGTTCCTTCAAGATAATAACAAAATACAAAATACCTTGGGGAAATGATTATCTTAACTTGCATTTTAATATTTTATTTTTGGAACCACTTATGGTTTAACTAGTTGAATACGGGACAAGGTGATGGGCATTATCAGCTTCAATTGGTTCAGTGATGACAGGCTACACCTCTATGTCTGGATTATTGCCTAACAGACTTATGAACTTAGAAGGACAACTAAATATAAATGAGTCCAGAGACATTGTTAGTATATGCTTTAAAAAATAAGTGAAAATTTGGGGTGCCTGAGTGGCTCAGATGGTTAAACGTCTGCCTCTGGCTCAGGTCGTGATCCCACGTTCCTGGGATCGAGCCCCGCATTGGGCTGCCTGCTCAGCGGGGAGCCTGCTTCTCCCTCTCCCTCTACTGCTCCCCCTTCTTGTGTGCTCTCTCTCTCTGTCAAATAAATAAATAAAATCTTTTTAAAAAATCAGTGAAAATTTATTTAGCTGCCGACAGTAAAAAAAACATTACTCTCTAAAGTATTTTTAGAAAAGTGTGTTTAACATAGGGGAGATTACTGTTAACATATTGAGGTTAAAACTGGAAAAATTATTTCACTTGCAATATTTTTATATTCATAACTGGTTTTATAGAAATGCTTTTGTTTACTAAACAAGTAGTAATTTATCTAAACTTTAGTGATTCGTAAGTAGCTATTTAATAAAGTAATATTGCATGTTAACTAGAAATAAGCATAAAACTAGAGATATTTGTTTTAGTAATTAGTTTGTTAACCTCCTCTGAAAATTCTCGAGTACATTATCTCCAATACTTCATCGTTCTGTGTAACACTCTAGATTTATAAATTATTATGTGACATTATATTATTTGCCCATTTCAATTTATTTCTAGGTGCTAACTGCCAAAGAAAGAAAAACTCAAATTGATGATAGAAACAAATTGACTGAGCATTTTATTATCACACTTCCTATGTTGCTATCAAAGGTATAATTTCATTTACATTTCTGTGATAATATGCCACTGAGTTTGCTTATTACATTGAACTATTAAAGTAGTTACTTCTTTTTTCTTTGCTTCTCCTTCTTCTAGTATTCTGCAGATGCAGAGAAGGTAGCAAACTTGCTACAAATCCCACAGTATTTTGATCTAGAAATTTATAGCACAGGTAGAATGGAAAAGGTAAGACACTATGAAATCAAAATTCTGTTATAGTCAGTTTAAATAACTGGATTATTTCATTTTCATGTAATCTATAGGCTTACTATTTGACAGATGCTTATTTTTATTAATCTAATAGTTTTTCTTTTTTTCCTCCTCAGCATCTGGATGCTTTATTAAAACAGATTAAGTTTGTTGTGGAGAAACATGTAGAATCAGATGTTCTAGAAGCCTGCAGTAAAACCTATAGCATCTTATGCAGTGAAGAGTATACCATCCAAAACAGAGTTGACATAGCTCGAAGTCAGCTGATTGATGAGTTTGTAGATCGATTCAATCATTCTGTGGAAGATCTACTGCAAGAGGTCTGTTTTAAAGTAAACACTTGTATGTGATAATTTTGGCTAATATTCATAGTTGAATGTACAAATCGTTTCCATTTTAAAATAAAATCTAGTGGAATTCTCTTTTTCAAATCTTAGCAGCATTATTGCAAGTGTTCGTCCTGTAATTAACTTTGGTTATACTTTATTTTAAAAACCTATTTTGGAGTGCCTGGGTGACTCAGTCAGTTAAGCATCTGACTCTTGATTTCAGCTGAGGTCATGATCTCAGAATTTTGAGATCCAGCCCCACATCTGGCTCCACACTGGGCATGGAGCCTGCTTAAGATTCTCTCCCTCACTCTTCCCCATCCCCCACTTAAAAAAAAAAACAAAACAACTTGTTTCACAAAAGCTAATATTTTTTTTGTTTAAGAAACACCTTTTAAGGTCTGGCTTTTCTTAATTCATTTTTTCACTTTCTTTTCCTGGAGCCTAATTTACAAAATATTTTAATATTACTGAACTATTTATGATGTGCTAATGAATAGAACACAAAAATTAAGTGTGCTTGTAAGGGACAGCCACTTGCCGGTGGTATGCCCAGGATAACAGCAAACATCTCCAACTGGTTATTTTTATAGTTATTTTTATGATTCCCACCTCTTGCCTTCTCCCTCCAATCAGTGTTACCAATTTGGAACCCCCACGGTTTTCTATGCTCTGATGGCCAGGCTGATAGGATTTTCTTTTTAGTCCATGTAACCAATTTTTTCCTACTTCTAACTTTTAATTTTAACTTTTAATTTTTTTCAACCATTTTTGGTTTTTCATTGTGATTTTGAGCTACAAAAGTAACTGACAATAAAATCTTTGAAATAACCATTAAAATCTTTAAAGTACATACTTTTTCACTCAGTTTCAATGAACTTATCCGAAAGTATTAATCAGAAAAGTATACAATGTTAATGTTTACAACATTGTTTAAAATGCAAAAATGGTTCTCTCTGAGTGTAACAGTTATGGGTGTTTTTTATTTTTTGGTTTTTTGCTTATTTGTACTTTCTTATTTACCAGCAGTGAATATGTACTCTTTATATAATAAAAACGAATGCTTTTAGGCAGTAAGTATTAATAGACTTTCATGAATATCAGGATAAGTAAAGTTATGGTAATGAAATAATGTCTTTTATTTATAGGGAGAAGAAGCTGATGATGATGATATTTACAATGTTCTTTCCACATTAAAGCGGTTAACCTCTTTTCATAAGTATGTCATTTTATTTAGATTTGGTTAATAACATTATATTAGCCAACATAAAATAGGCTGTTTTTGTAATATTTAACATCCTTGTAACAATGGGAAATTTTAAACAAATATCAAGATGTGATTTTTTTCTTTATTAATCAGATTTTCTTCAGATAAATTACGGGTTTTTATTATCATCTGATTTCTTAAAGAGTTAGATTTATCATTCAGTGTAACAAATATACTGTACACTGTACAAGTTTGTTAATCAGTATCATTGCTGGGCTTACTCGTAAGTAAGCTGGAGTTTAGAGGTATAATTTTTATTTGATAGTTTTTAGAAACCTTACTAAATAAAAAAGATTTTGGGGGATGCCATGAAAGTTATTTCTATGAGCTTTTTTTCCTGAATTGTTCTTGTTTGTCTATTTATTATTGTGCTCTTACTGTGTAGACAGAATAGCTGGACTTGAATAAGGAAAAAAGGCTCAGATTAATGAAATAAGTGTTACTTTTAAATTGTAATTTATATGTCCCTTGTTAATGGGTATGTTTATCTTCTCCATAAAGAAAGGAAAATAGAGATCTTTGTTGTTAAAAGAATGTTGAAGTGTAGCCCTTATATTAATGAATACTTCAGAATTCAAAAACAGTGTCTAAAATCTAAGACATTTCTTTATACACAGTAGGACACTGTTTGGAATTCTGTGGAGAAATAAACTCTTAGTTTTGAAAATATTTTGACATTTGGAAATAAAAGTTGACAGCTAGTGTCAAAACTCCTTATTTTAAAAAATATTTTGATGTTTCAAAATAAAAGTTAATGGGCATTGATCTACTATTTTAGTAGTAGAATTCATGAGAAAATAAAATGTCTGCCTTATTTCAATTAAGAAGCCTGTAGCTACACTAAAGTTTTTGAGCTTCGACATATTTCTTTTCCCCTGGTTTTGTCTTTCTTGTGAATGCAGATCTCTTTCAAAAATACACATGTATTTATATTTTGAAATTGTGAATGAATTTTTTTTAAATGTATCTTAAAAAATACTAGGAAAAAAAAATACTAGGAAGAATGAAATGGAATACAGGCTTAGGTTGACTGTGTAGTAGTAATCTTCATTTAAAGGGATGAATTTTTATTGTTAATTGGTTTCTTTTAATTAATTTCTGATATCAGCTTATGTATTCTCTGTCTCCGCGCCCCGTCTCACTTTCCCATTCTCTTTCCCTTTTCCCCTTTTTCTTTCTTACTTTTTATTTCCTTCCCTCCTTCCTTCCTTCCTTCCATCCTCTCTCCTTGTTTTTCTTTCTTTCTAAGTTTGAGTACTTGAACATTTACCAATCTTATTCGATTCTGTAAGAAATTGAAGTTATTTTATACTTCTACCCACTGAAACTGAGCTCAAATTTAAATTTTTTTCTACTCTAGAATAAAGTTAATGCATTTTTGTTTATTTTAGTGCTCATGATCTCACAAAATGGGATCTATTTGGTAATTGCTACAGATTATTGAAGACTGGAATTGAACATGGAGCAATGCCAGAACAGGTAGGAGTTTATTGATATTCCTTCCTTGTCATTTTAGAAAGCTAAGCTTCTCTGAAATCACACAGGATTATCAAAAACCTTACATAGAAAGTAGTTGATAATTCTTAAATGCAGCTGCTTCCTTTGATAATTACTGCCATAGTGATTAAATATTACTAATAGATGTTAGTGATTGAATGTTACCAGTAGGTGTATAATATCTTCAGGTTTGAGCAGAAAAAAAGTAGAGAATCTTTGCTATATTGTATTTCAAACATTTAATACTAAAGTAAACATTATTACTCTTTTAGGAAAAATACCATTAATTACTATAGTAGCAGTTTCAGAACTTGATTAGTTCGGTTTGATGTAAATTCCTAATTATGGCTGTATTCCAGGCACTGTTCTAGATATTGATAATAGTAAGCCTTAGGTATGGCTTATTTTCTGTAGTGGAACCATAATTAAATACGCTTGAGACCTTTAGCAGATTTTAGACCTTTTTGCATTCATGTATAAGTTGGAATGGAAAGAGCAGGATTTCACCAAATTTCTCTAGTCTGGAAGAGATTTAAAATAGTTGATTTAATTCTATATAAGAATTAAGTTGTTAATTAATTGTTACTTAACAATTATAATTATTACAGTTATTAATGGTTACATTTATTACAGTTAATTTTAATTGACACATACAATTATGTTACTTAGCAATAACAATCTTTTGTAAGAATTAAAGTTATTTTGTATACTGCATATACTCATTCATTAGACCAAGATACCAACCCATAGTTAGGTATAGGTGGTGTTTAGAGGTGGTCTCATCTAATCCCATTTGGTAATATGGACACTTTATTATACTAAATGACACTTTATTATACTAAAGCAGTAAGAATTTCAACAGATATAACAATTGTGATATATTAAAAGTTAATCACAGAAGCAGTGCTTTATCATTGCTATTATTCTTTTAAGTTGTTTTAATTCATGGTTTTGATCCCTACTTAATGTAACAGCCACTCTTAATAACAAATGTCCTTGATTATAAGTGTTTATTATAGTTTGTGGGAAGAAGCTAAATATTTAACTTTGTTGTTTTACTTCATTTTTTGCTGACTCATCAACTTCCATCCTCTGTTCATCTCAAACTTTTCAGTAGCCTAAACACTATTCACTAATAGTCCCAAGCTGTTCTTCAAAGTTTAAAGGGAATGATAAAGATATTTCTTGTTTTGGTTTCCTCATTTTCCTCAAGAAAATAATGAGGATTGCACATCTCTGTTTCATCTGGGGATTATAACTATGTCAAAATTTCATTTTTAATTCACTACACCATCATTTATTGTCATAGAACTTGTGACTCTTTGGTTATCTTGGTTTTCTGTTACTTATTTTCACTGCATATGTATTATTCCCCCCATTTTATTTTAGTTTCTTTGAGTAAGAGAACAGATAATGTGACATTTGCTTGAACTTTGTTAATCTTAGACACATACTCTTTTGTTTTATTTTTAAACACTACTATAGCTAACATACAGTGTTAGTTTCAGGTTTACAATATAGTTCTATACATTACTCAGTGCTCATCATGATAAGTATACTCTTAATCTCCTTCACCTCTTTCACCTATTTCCGCACTCACCATCAGTTTGTTCTCTATAGTTAGAGTCTGTGTTTTGGTTTGTCTCTTTTTTTCTTTGTTTGTTTTGTTTCTTAAATTCCACATCATACGGTATTTGTCTTTTTCTGACTTATTTCTCTTAGCATTCTATTCTGTAGTTCCATCCATGTTGTTGCAAATAGCAAGATTTCATTCTTCTTTATGGTGAAGTAATATTTCATTGTGTATATATACATACATATATATCACCTCTTCTTTATCCATTCATCTTATCAATGGACACAGGCTGCTTCCATAATTCGGCCATTGTAAATAATGCTGCATTAAACATAGGGGTGTAAATATCCTTTTGAATTAGTATTTTTTTATTCTTTGGGTGAATACCCAGTAGGAGAATTACTGGATCATGGATCATTTGTAATTTTTTGAGGAACCTCCAAAATGTCTTCCACAGTGTCTACACTAGTTTGTATTCCCACCAACAGTGTACAAGGGGTTCTTTTTTCTCCACATCCTTACCAGTGCTTGTTGTTTCTTGTGTTTTTGGATGGATTTAGCTAATCTGACAAGTGTGAGGTGATACCTTAATGTAGTATTGATTTGCGTTTCCCTGATGATAAGTAATAATGAGCATCTTTTCATGTGTCTTTTTGGCCATCTATGTTTTCTTTGGAGAAATGTCTGTTCCTATCTTCTGCCCAGTTTTTAATTATATTATTTGTTTTTTAGGTGTTTAGTTGTATCAGTTCTTTATATACTAACCTTTATCAGATACGTCATTTGCAAATATGTTATCCCATTCAGTGGGTTGCCTTTTAGTTTCGTTGATTGTTTCCTTCGCTGTGCAGAAGGTTTTTATTTTGATGTAGTCCCAATTGTTAATTTTTGCTTTTGTTTCCCTTGCCTCAGGAGACCTATCTAGAAAAATGTTGCTATGGCCGGTGTCGGAGAAATTATTGCCTGTGCTCTTTTCTACAAATTTTATGGTTTCCAGTCTCACATTTAGGTCTTTAATCCATTTGAGTTTATTTTTGTGTGTGGTGTAAGAAAGTGGTCCAGTTTCATTCTTTTGCATGTTGCTGTCCTGTTTTCCCAACACCATTAGTTGAAGAGACTGTCTTTTTCCCATTGTTTATTCTTTGCTTCTTTATTGAAGATTAATTGACCATACAATTTTGGCTTTATTTTTGGGCTTTCAATTCTGTTCCATTGATCTACATATGTTTTTGTGCCAGTACCATACTGTTTTGATTACTGCAGCTTTGTAGTATATCTTGAAATCTGGGATTGTGACACCTCCAGTTTTGTTCTTTTTTTCCAAGACTGCTTTGGCTTTTTGAGGTCTTTTGTGGTTTCACACAGATTTTAGGATTGTTTGTTCCAGTTCTGTGAAAAATGCTCTTGGTATTTTGATAGGGATTGCATTAATTCTGTACCTTGCTTTGGGTAGTATGGACATTTTAACAATATTTGTTCTTCTAATCCATGATCATAGAATATCTTACTATTTGTGTCATTAGACACATTCTTAAAACTGTAATCATGTGTATGAAGTTTTTGTGCATCACTACTAGATTATGCTCTTGTTTGTTTTAGCAGTTAGAAACTATTTTGCATTAAGCAGCTCCTAGAAACATGTCTTTAGATACCCAGTATTAAAAATCCAAAAAGTATACAGGATTTGACCAATTCTTCATAGGACCATGCAGGCTCACCTTTTGGATTGCCATTCTATACTTTAAATTAGAATTCAAAGAAAATACCATTTTAGAGTAGGTATATTAAAATTTATTGTCTAGCTGTCTAATTTTATTGTCCATATGCTTGACTCTTTGTTTTCCATGGTAACCATTAACTAGAAGTTTCTTTGTCTCACCCTTCAGAGTTAACTGACTTTTTTTTCTTTCCTCTTCCACTGATCAATCTTTTCTCATGCCAGTACTGTTTTAACTATTATAGCTTTAGAATATGACTGAAGTTTATAAGAATTTCCCTGTTTTTATAATAATTTTTTAAAGTCATATTATAGAAAAATTATAGTAGAAAAAATAACTCTTACCCCTTCACCTGATTCACCTACTGTCACAGTAATTTTCCACAGCTGCATACTTGTATGTTTTCTCTATATATATGTTTTTATTTTTATATAAATATGCATATATATAACATATTAATAATATTCTTTATAGCAGGTTTTTCCCAGCCCAGGAGTCAAGGAATAATACATTGCATTTAGTTGTTATGTCTTTTTTTTTTTGTCTCTTTTAATCTGGAATTCTTTCTTGTCCTTTTCTTTGATGACATTGACATTTTGAAGAGTACAGGCCAGTTATTTTATAGAATGTACTCAACTTAGTTTTGTCTAATCTACATGTTTAGAGATTCATCCATATAATGAATTCTTGGTAGGAATGCTACAATAAATGACATTTCTCTTCAGTGCATCACATCAGGAGGCACATGATATCAGTTTGTTTGCTGTTGGTGATACTAATTTTGATCACTTTAGGAAGGTGGAGTCTGCCAGGTCTGTCCTGTGTAGTTTCCATTTTCATTTTTAATGTGGAAAGATTCCTTAAGACTGTAAATATTCCTGTTTCTTATCAAACTTTGATATAATGTTAGCATCTATTTGATTCTTGCCTGAGTCATTTTTTTCTGTCATGGTCACAAAATGGTAAATTAAATGATGATTTTTTAACTGTCATTTATTTATGTCATTTATTTGTTGGCCCTCTGCTATATAATGCCCATCTCCATTCATTCATTCATTTTTTAAGATTCATATGAACTCATGCATTGCTACTTTATTCCTATTCTGTCCAGCTGGTTAAAATTTAGTCCTTTTGTTATTTATTTTGGTGCTCAAATTGTTGCAGAATTAGCCAGAAGGAAATTCTTTCAAACCTCCTCCTGTGTGCTTTTTGATATATTTTTGAGCATTTCCATTCTTTCTGGAATAAGAATATGGCATTTGGTGTCTCTTTGTGCCCTCCCATATGCTAATGAATTTTTAACCTGATAAGTTGTGCCAACTTTTAATAAGTTACTACAGTTCCATAACACAGTGATTATTAGCTGGTAAACAACCCACATTTCAGAATTTATTAATAGTATTTCTTCATACAATTTTCTGTAAAATAAAGACAACAAATATTTAAATTCTCCTTTTTTGGTTTTGTGATTTTGTGCCTATTTCCTGTTGGTATATTTGTAAGTTTTATACCTTGGTTTTAGCTAACATCTAAGAAAAATGAATATTAAACTTCTGCTTTAATATATAGTTTCCAGAATTGTCTGAATTGATTCTAAAAATTGAATATCAGTAAAGAACATTTGTAAATTGTTTTGGTTAAATTTGCTGTATAACAAAACAGTCTGAGTAAACCCATAAGGAGGGAATTGTAATCATATGTCACTAACTTTGGGCCTCTCGAGGCATCAGTAATAAAAAACTTTTGTTTTGCACTTAGCTATGTTCCAGGTAATATTTTAAGTCTTTATGTGTATTTATGTGTTTAAGCCTTAGGACAACCCTATGAAACATAGATATCATTATTCTTTTTTTATTGGTGATGAAACTGAAACATAGAGATATTAAATAACTTGCCTAATGTCACGTAGCTATTGCATACCCACTCAAACCAAGCTTTTAAATTTTGTTCAGTGTCTCTTCACATTTGTTGTACTAATTTGCTACTGCTCTTTATGATATCCCACCCCTTCTGATGTTTGCCCCATGTCAGACTCTTTTTTTGTATTATTTTTCCTAAACATCTTTTGTATTTTTTCAGTGACAATTGTGGGGAGAGATTAAATACTGGTACTTAATCTGTCATCATTAACTGGAAATCAACACATTTCTTTAAACTGAACATAATACAGGAGTTGAGTTTAACTTCAGTCGCATTATTGCTCTTGGGTAGATTATGACTTCTTGTGTAAATAATGCAGTCATACTTTCTTTAGAAGCATGTTGATGCTGTCCTTAGAAGACTACATACTTATTTCCTTGACTGAGCTTAGAAATTATTTCAGTTACCCACTTCTGACTCTTCTTGGGCATGCCATATCAAAATTTTGCCACCACTCACACACACATCCAGACAACCACCTACCTATTCATTATTGACCAAAAATGTGTCTGAGTGTCAGATCCTCAGGACATAAGGGTATATTAGAAGCAGTACTTAATCTCAAGAGATTTTTATCTTTTTTTTTTTAATTCTACCTCCTCAGTGTCTCTTTTGCCATCATTCTTTTTAGCCCTACTATCATTTCCTTAGTTTAATCTTAATCATTTCCTTAGTTTAATCTTCATATTTTTCTTGTGAATCACAGTAGTATTTACCTCTTGTCTTAGTAACCTTAGTTTCAGCCTCTTTCCAATCTAGGTTCTGTTCCAGTAATTTTCAACTGTATGTATGTATCTGAAAATCTTATGGAGCTGTTGGTTTTTTGTTTTTAAATACTGACATACTCTCAGATACCATTGTAAGAATAAATTGGTGTAATCACTTTAGAAGTTTGTCAATCTGTCAAAATTAAAAGTAGACATATCCTTAACTGACATTTATAATTTAGGAATTTAGACTACAGATATATACTTGGACATGTGTAAAAAGATGTAGGTACAAAGATGTTCAGTGTAGCACTATTTATAAAAACTTAAAACTAAAAGTAATCTAAGTGTCAATCAATAGAGGACCGTTACCTTTGGTAGGATAGTTTTGATTCTATGCAATGCTATATAACTGTAAAATTAAAAATGAGGTTAATATTATTGATGTTAAATATTCTGTGTGAGAAGAAATTTAATGAAAAAGGCAAGGAGCAGAATGATATATAAATTTAAAGGGGTGATAAAATCTCCATATATGGACATTTATTAGTTGACAGATTATTTCTGGAATGATACATGAGGAACTGTTCGACAATAACTTTTCTCAGTGGAAAATGAGATCTATAGTGGTCATGAAGCTTAGTTTGAATAGAACACCATTATGCCGTTGGATATTTTACTATGTACATCTCTTGCTTTTTAAATTTAAAAATCACTTGCTTAGTAACTGAAAATTGAGATTTTAAGAACATGTGCCATTTACAGTAGCACCAAAAAATATTAAATACTTAAGGTAAATCTTAACAAAATATGTGCAAGATCTGTATGCCGAAAACTACAAAACACTAATGAAAGAAATTGAAGATCTTAATAAATGAGGATATATCATGTTCATGAATTAGAAGACTCAATATTGTTAAGATACCAGTTTTCCCCAAACTGATCTTAGATTAACACAGTTCCATTTAAAATCTTTGCAGGGTTTCTTGTAGAAACTGACAGCTTGATTCATAAAAATTATATGGAAGGGCAAAAGAAATAAAATAACCAAAAGAATTTTGAAAAAGAACAACAAAGTTAGAATGTTTACACTACCTCATTTCAGGACTAAACAGTAACTTTGATAGTGTGGTACTGAAGAAAGGATAGACATAAAGGTCAAAGGAGCAGTATAGAGAATCCAGAAAGAAATACACTCACATATATGTGGTCAGTTGATTTTTGACAAAGGTGCTAGGGCAGTTCTTTGGGAAAAGATGATCTTTTTAACAAATGGTGCTGAAATAGTTGAATATATATATGAAAAAAAAAATCTCAATTAACACTTCACACCATATACAAAATTAACTCAAAGTAGGCCATTTAGACTATAAACCTAAGTGCAAAACCTGCGAGTATAGAACATTTAAAAAAGAACACAGGAGTTAAAATCTTTGTGACCTTTAAGTTAGTCGAACATTCCTTAAATACATCGGAAGCATGATCCATAATTGAAAAATTTCAAAAATACACATTCAGCAAAATTAAGCACTTCTCTCGAAAGACAGTATTAAGAGAATCGAAAAGACAAATATAAGACTAGGAAATAATTATAAATCACATATCTGATAACAGACTTGTATTCAAAAAGATGAAGATCTTTCAAAATTCAGTACTAGGAAAAGCAACTGATACTTCACCAAAGAAGATAGATGACAAATAAACACATGAAAAGCAACTTATTACTGGTCATTAGAGAAATGCATATTAAAAGCACAATGAGGTAATACTACCAATCATTTCAAGAGCAGTGGAACTCATACATTGCTGGTGGGACTGCAAAATGGCACATTCACTTCAGAAAGCAGTTTGGCAGTTTCTTATAAAGTTACATAGATACTTCTCTGACCCAGCAGTCCCTCTCCTGAGTAATATCCAGGAGAAATGAAAAACTTTGGTTCACATAAAAACCTATACTAGAGTGGTGTCTAGGTGGCTCGGTCGGTTAAGCTTCCAACTCTTGATCAAGTCGGGTCATGATCTCCAGGTCTTGAGATCAAGCCCTGCTCTTAGCTCCATGCTCAGTGGGGAGCCTGCTTAAGATTCTGTCTACCTCTTCCTCTGCCCCTCACCCTGTTCATGCTCTATGTCTCTCTAAAATAAATAAAAATTAAAAAAAAAAAAAACCCTATACCAGAATGTGTATAGCAACTGTATTCAAAATTGCCCCAAACTGCAAACAACTCAAATGTTCAACTGATAAAGGTATAAAAACAAATTGTATTGTCATCCATACAGTAGAATAATTCTCAGCAATTAAATGGAAGGTGCTACTGCTACATGCAACAACGTGGATGTTTCTCAGTAACATTATACAGAGTAACAGAAATCAGATACACAAAACTACATGCTGTACAATTTTATTATACATTCTGGAAAACGCAAAACTATAGGGTCAGAAAACATATCCAGAATGGGGCAAGAGACTTAACTACAGAAGGGCATGAGGGAATTTGAGGGTTGGTGGAACTCTTCTATTTCTTGATTGTTTTGTTGGTTACCTGGCTATACATTTGTCAAAATTGCAGAACTGTATATTGAAAACAGTAGATTTTTCTTTATATATAAATTATACCTTAATTTTATCCAAATGCAAAAGGGTAAAAATAAGAGTAATTATTTCTCATACTTATAAGGCTGTTTCAAAGCCTGACCAATATATATTTTGAGGTTTAGAAAGCCCCAGACCAAAACACAAGAACAAAAGAAAACATTTATCACATGGTGGAAATTTCAGAACTAAGAGCCATAGATTGATATAATCTTTATTCTTGTTTTTCAGCTTTCGAGCAAAGGTACATAGAATGATTGTAAATATTATTTAAATTAAAATTAATTGTTTAAAAAGGTTGTTGAATTGTTTCTGTTGATTCTAAATCTTAAGGGGTGGAGCATGAAAATTTGCATTTTTTTTTTTTTAATCTTTATAGATCCTTCAGAGGCAAGGCTCAGATGTACATCTGTTCCCTCAAAAGACAACATACAGTGTTACACCATTTTTGAAAAGCTCAAAAACTAGAAAAATTAAAGTGTATTTGTCCAATGATATGTACATGTGATAAAACTGTATTTTTTCAAGAGCCAGGACATAATATACATGAAATTTAGTAGAATAGTTTGTCAGCCCTAAGGAATAGGGGAAGAGATCATAGGTGGATACAGAGTTATTGGTATCATACTAGTTCTTAAATTTGGTTGTCTGTTCATAGGTTAATCTTATTATTGTGCTTTATACATCTATTTTGAAGCATCGAATATTACTTTAATAAATCTTAAACAGAAGCACTTCTCTTTGCTTTTGTGAATGGGATATTTTTGAAACACCTGATCATGTTACTCTTCTGTTCAAATATGAACATGTTACTATCTGTGCATTACCTAGTATTCTTAGGATATCATCCAGATTTTTTTTATCATAGTGAGTTGATTGTCCAAACAAGTGTTATTGTCCAAACAAGTGTTCTTCTGAAAGTGAAAGCGGGGGGTGGGAGGGGGTAGGTTACTCTTAATTATTCCAAGACATAGGCATAAAGCAGGATGTATAGTCACCCTCCTATAAGGTCCTCTGTGATTTGGTTTCTGCTGATCTAGCTTCAGTGTATGCTTTCACTTATCCTGTACCAGCCTTTTGAGTTATTGGTGAAGCTTTTTTTGAAATTTCTATTCCTTCAACCTCCACGTTCCCTTTGTTGCCAGATTAAATCTTACATCTTTCTTTAAAGATTTAGTATACACTTTTGCTTCTCTAGAAAGTTTTTCCTAACCATTATCACTCTTCCTAGCTAAGACAGAGTCCTTCTTGCCCCTCAGCATCTGACCCTGTGTGTGTATTCTTAGTCAAACCAATTACTAAATTGTTATAGTTGATACTTATTTATGTTCCCATTAGATTCTTCTCTGAGATCCAGGGAATATATTTGTTTTAAGCTCTTACTCTAGCAGAAGACTTGGATACTGAGTAAACGTCTGTTTGAAAAATGGAGTTCATATAGTGAACATTTGGTAACAGTGTTATTTTTTCAGATTACTATTTTAAATTGTCATACAGTTATATCTCTAATTATTATTTATATACCTCTGTAAAATTACCTTTCTTTATGTTTCCCCATCTTTTTGTTGTATTATATATTTTGTTGTAGTAAAAAACACAATGTAAGATCTACTCTCTTAACAAATTTTTCAGTGTACAATACAGTATTGTTAGCTATAAGCACGATGTTGTACAGCAGATCTCTAGTTCATTTTAATTTATAAGCTTTTTTCTATTTTAATGTTCTTAGCTTTATGTCATTTGTTGCAATAATTTATCAGTGGGAATCTTTTTAATTTTATATATCTTGATGCCTGGATTATAAATGTTCTTTATATAATCAGGATTATTAGTCGTTTTCTGTTGTTTTCTCTCTTTGATGTGTTACTTGGAAAGCCTTTCCCCACATTTTCAAGTCATTTAAATATTTCCTTTTTCTTGTATTTTAATAGTCTTTTTTTATATTTAAATGTTTGGAATCTATTTGCATAAACCATTCATTTCACTTTGAATATGTCTTTAAGTGACTATTCTTCTTTTGGAATTATGGAT